>NW_028128586.1:0-600000 GCF_965231255.1 Vanellus vanellus | reverse complement strand
CCCGCAGAATTTTCTCCGGTGTTTTGGGGCCCTGTGATCCCGGGTAGCAACCCCAGACTCCTCCAGGGAAGATACTCGAGATGATTCTTCTACTTGGACAATGCTCCATCTTCTGGGATGCATCTGAGATTCCTCCCAGGCGTCTCCCGCAGACATTTTTCCTGTGGTTTGGGTCCCTGTAAACCCGGGTAGCAACCCCAGACTCCTCCAGGGAAGATACCCGAGATGATTTTTCTCCTTGGACAATGCTACATCCTCTGGGAAGCATCCGAGACTCCTTGCAGCTTTGTCCCTGTGTGTATTCCGGTGCTTTTGGGCCCTGTCATCCCGGGTAGCAACCCCAGACTCCTCCAGGGAAGACACCCAATATGATTTTTCTCTCTTGACAGTGGTCCATACTGCGGGATCTATCCAGAACTCCTCCCAGGTGTCTCCCGCAGAGTTTTCTCCGGTGTTTTGAGGCCCTGTGATCCCGGGTAGCAACCCCAGACTCCTCCAGGGAAGATACCCGAGATGATTTTTCTCCTTGGACAATGCTCCATCTTCTGGGATGCATCTGAGATTCCTCCCAGGCGTCTCCCACAGACATTTTTCCTGTGGTTTGGGTCCCTGTAATCCCGGGTAGCAACCCCAGACTCCTCCAGGGAAGATACCCGAGATGATTTTTCTCCTTGGACAATGCTCCATCTTCTGGGATGCATCTGAGATTCCTCCCAGGCGTCTCCCGCAGACATTTTTCCTGTGCTTTGGGTTCCTGTAAACCCGGCTAGCAACCCCAGACTCCTCCAGGGAAGATACCCGAGATGATTTTTCTCCTTGGACAATGCTACATCCTCTGGGAAGCATCCGAGACTCCTTGCAGGTATGTCCCTGAGTGTTTATTCCGGTGCTTTTGGGCCCTGTCATCCCGGTTAGCAACCTCAGACTCCACCAGGGAAGATACCCGAGATGATTTTTCTCCTTGGACTATTGTCCATCCTGCGGGATGCACCCGAGACTCCTCCCAGCTCTGTTTCTCAGTGTTTTTTTCCTGTGGTTTGGGGCCCTGTAATCCCGGGTAGCAACCCCAGACTCCTCCAGGGAAGATACCCGAGATGATTTTTCTGCTTGGACAATGCTCCATCCTCTTGGAAGCATCCGAGACTCCTTTCAGGTATGTCCCTGAGTTTTTATTCCAGTGTTTTCGGGCCCTGTGATCCCGGGTAGCAACCCCAGACTCCTCCAGGGAAGATACCCGAGATGATTTTTCTCCTTGGACAATGCTCCATCTTCTGGGATGCATCTGAGATTCCTCCCAGGCGTCTCCCGCAGACATTTTTCCTGTGGTTTGGGTCCCTGTAAACCCGGGTAGCAACCCCAGAATCCTCCAGGGAAGATACCCGAGATGATTTTTCTCCTTGGACAATGCTACATCCTCTGGGAAGCATCCGAGACTCCTTGCAGGTATGTCCCTGAGTGTTTATTCCGGTGTTTTCGGGCCCTGTGATCCCGGGTAGCAACCCCAGACTCCTCCAGGGAAGATACCCGAGATGATTTTTCTCCTTGGACAATGCTCCATCCTCTGGGATGCATCTGAGATTCCTCCCAGGCGTCTCCCGCAGACATTTTTCCTGTGGTTTGGGTCCCTGTAATCCCGCGTACCAACACCAGACTCCTCCAGGGAAGATACCCGAGATAATTTTTCTGCTTGGACAATGCTCCATCCTCTGGGATGCATCCGAGACTTGTCGCAGCTATGTCCCTGAGTCTTTTCTCACGGTTTATGGTTCTGTCATCCCAGGTAGCAACCCCAGACTCCTCCAGGAAAGATACCCGAGATGATTTTTCTCCTTGGACAATGCTCCATCCTCTGGGAAGCATCCTAGACTTCTTGCAGGTATGTCCTTGCAGATATGAGTGTTTATTCCGGTGTTTTGGGTCCCTTTAATCCCGGGTAGCAACCCCAGACTCCTCCAGGGAAGATACCCGAGATGATTTTTCTCCTGGGACAAAGCTCCATCTTCTGGGATGCATATGAGATTCCTCCCACGCATCTCCCACAGACATTTTTCCTGTGGTTTGGGTCCCTGTAATCCCGGGTAGCAACCACAGACTCCTCCAGGGAAGATACCCGAGATGATTTTTCTCCTTGGACAATGCTCCATCTTCTGGGATGCATCTGAGATTCCTCCCAGGCGTCTCCCGCAGACATTTTTCCTGTGGTTTGGGTCTCTGTAAACCCGGGTAGCAACCCCAGACTACTCCAAGGAAGATACCCGAGATGATTTTTCTCCTTGGACAATGCTCCATCCTCTTGGAAGCATCCGAGACTCCTTGCAGGTATGTCCCTGAGTGTTTATTCCGGTGTTTTCGGGCCCTCTGATCCCGGGTAGCAACCCCAGACTCCTCCAGGGAAGACACCCAATATGATTTTTCTCTCTTGACAGTGGTCCATACTGCGGGATCTATCAAGAACTCCTCCCAGGAGTCTCCCGCAGAATTTTCTCCGGTGTTTTGGGGCCCTGTGATCCCGGGTAGCAACCCCAGACTCCTCCAGGGAAGATACTCGAGATGATTCTTCTACTTGGACAATGCTCCATCTTCTGGGATGCATCTGAGATTCCTCCCAGGCGTCTCCCGCAGACATTTTTCCTGTGGTTTGGGTCCCTGTAATCCCGGGTAGCAACCCCAGACTCCTCCAGGGAAGATACCCGAGATGATTTTTCTCCTTGGACAATGCTACATCCTCTGGGAAGCATCCGAGACTCCTTGCAGCTTTGTCCCTGTGTGTATTCCGGTGCTTTTGGGCCCTGTAATCCCGGGTAGCAACCCCAGACTCCTCCAGGGAAGACACCCAATATGATTTTTCTCTCTTGACAGTGGTCCATACTGCGGGATCTATCCAGAACTCCTCCCAGGTGTCTCCCGCAGAGTTTTCTCCGGTGTTTTGGGGCCCTGTGATCCCGGGTAGCAACCCCAGACTCCTCCAGGGAAGATACCCGAGATGATTTTTCTCCTTGGACAATGCTCCATCTTCTGGGATGCATCTGAGATTCCTCCCAGGCGTCTCCCGCAGACATTTTTCCTGTGGTTTGGGTCCCTGTAATCCCGGGTACCAACACCAGACTCCTCCAGGGAAGATACCCGAGATGATTTTTCTCCTTGGACAATGCTACATCCTCTGGGAAGCATCCGAGACTCCTTGCAGGTATGTCCCTGAGTGTTTATTCCAGTGTTTTCGGGCCCTCTGATCCCGGGTAGCAACCCCAGACTCCTCCAGGGAGGACACCCAATATGATTTTTCTCTCTTGACAGTGGTCCATACTGCGGGATCTACCCAGAACTCCTCCCAGGTGTCTCCCGCAGAGTTTTCTCCGGTGTTTTGGGGCCCTGTGATCCCGGGTAGCAACCCTAGACTCCTCCAGGGAAGATACCCGAGATGATTTTTCTGCTGAGACAAAGCTCCATCTTCTGGGATGCATATGAGATTCCTCCCAGGCATCTCCCATAGACATTTTTCCTGTGGTTTGGGTCCCTGTAAACCCGGGTAGCAACCCAGGCTACTCCAAGGAAGATACCCGAGATGATTTTTCTCCTTGGACAATGCTCCATCCTCTTGGAAGCATCCGAGACTCCTTGCAGGTATGTCCCTGAGTGTTTATTCCGGTGTTTTTGGGCCCTGTCATCCCGGGTAGCAACCCCAGACTCCTCCAGGGAAGACACCCAATATGATTTTTCTCTCTTGACAGTGGTCCATACTGCGGGATCTATCCAGAACTCCTCCCAGGAGTCTCCCGCAGAATTTTCTCCGGTGTTTTGGGGCCCTGTGATCCCGGGTAGCAACCCCAGACTCCTCCAGGGAAGATACCCGAGATGATTTTTCTCCTGGGACAAAGGTCCATCTTCTGGGATGCATATGAGATTCCTCCCAGGCATCTCCCACAGACATTTTTCCTGTGGTTTGGGTCCCTGTAAACCCGGGTAGCAACCCCAGACTCCTCCAGGGAAGATACCCGAGATGATTTTTCTCCTTGGACAATGCTCCATCTTCTGGGATGCATCTGAGATTCCTCCCAGGCGTCTCTTGCAAATATTTTTCCTGTGGTTTGGGTCCCTGTAAACCCGGGTAGCAACCCCAGACTCCTCCAGGGAAGATACCCGAGATGATTTTTCTCCTTGGACAATGCTACATCCTCTGGGAAGTATCCGAGACTCCTTGCAGGTATGTCCCTGAGTGTTTATTCCAGTGTTTTCGGGCCCTGTGATCCCGGGTAGCAACCCCAGACTCCTCCAGGGAAGATACCGAGATGATTTTTCTCCTTGGACAATGCTCCATCTTCTGGGATGCATCTGAGATTCCTCCCAGGCGTCTCCCGCAGACATTTTTCCTGTGGTTTGGGTCCCTTTAATCCCGGGTAGCAACCCCAGACTCCTCCAGGGAAGATACCCGAGATGATTTTTCTCCTGGGACAAAGCTCCATCTTCTGGGATGCATATGAGATTCCTCCCAGGCATCTCCCACAGACATTTTTCCTGTGGTTTGGGTCCCTGTAATCCCGGGTAGCAACCACAGACTCCTCCAGGGAACATACCCGAGATGATTTTTCTCCTGGGACAAAGGTCCATCTTCTGGGATGCATATGAGATTCCTCCCAGGCATCTCCCACAGACATTTTTCCTGTGGTTTGGGTCCCTGTAAACCCGGGTAGCAAGCCCAGACTCCTCCAGGGAAGATACCCGAGATGATTTTTCTCCTTGGACAAAGCTCCATCTTCTGGGATGCATATGAGATTCCTCCCAGGCATCTCCCACAGACATTTTTCCTGTGGTTTGGGTCCCTGTAATCCCGGGTAGCAACCACAGACTCCTCCAGGGAAGATACCCGAGATGATTTTTCTCCTTGGACAATGCTCCATCTTCTGGGATGCATCTGAGATTCCTCCCAGGCGTCTCTTGCAAATATTTTTCCTGTGGTTTGGGTCCCTGTAAACCCGGGTAGCAACCCCAGACTCCTCCAGGGAAGATACCCGAGATGATTTTTCTCCTTGGACAATGCTACATCCTCTGGGAAGTATCCGAGACTCCTTGCAGGTATGTCCCTGAGTGTTTATTCCAGTGTTTTCGGGCCCTGTGATCCCGGGTAGCAACCCCAGACTCCTCCAGGGAAGATACCCGAGATGATTTTTCTCCTTGGACAATGCTCCATCTTCTGGGATGCATCTGAGATTCCTCCCAGGCGTCTCCCGCAGACATTTTTCCTGTGGTTTGGGTCCCTTTAATCCCGGGTAGCAACCCCAGACTCCTCCAGGGAAGATACCCGAGATGATTTTTCTCCTGGGACAAAGCTCCATCTTCTGGGATGCATATGAGATTCCTCCCAGGCATCTCCCACAGACATTTTTCCTGTGGTTTGGGTCCCTGTAATCCCGGGTAGCAACCACAGACTCCTCCAGGGAAGATACCCGAGATGATTTTTCTCCTGGGACAAAGGTCCATCTTCTGGGATGCATATGAGATTCCTCCCAGGCATCTCCCACAGACATTTTTCCTGTGGTTTGGGTCCCTGTAAACCCGGGTAGCAAGCCCAGACTCCTCCAGGGAAGATACCCGAGATGATTTTTCTCCTTGGACAAAGCTCCATCTTCTGGGATGCATATGAGATTCCTCCCAGGCATCTCCCACAGACATTTTTCCTGTGGTTTGGGTCCCTGTAATCCCGGGTAGCAACCACAGACTCCTCCAGGGAAGATACCCGAGATGATTTTTCTCCTTGGACAATGCTCCATCTTCTGGGATGCATCTGAGATTCCTCCCAGGCGTCTCTTGCAAATATTTTTCCTGTGGTTTGGGTCCCTGTAAACCCGGGTAGCAACCCCAGACTCCTCCAGGGAAGATACCCGAGATGATTTTTCTCCTTGGACAATGCTACATCCTCTGGGAAGTATCCGAGACTCCTTGCAGGTATGTCCCTGAGTGTTTATTCCAGTGTTTTCGGGCCCTGTGATCCCGGGTAGCAACCCCAGACTCCTCCAGGGAAGATACCCGAGATGATTTTTCTCCTTGGACAATGCTCCATCTTCTGGGATGCATCTGAGATTCCTCCCAGGCGTCTCCCGCAGACATTTTTCCTGTGGTTTGGGTCCCTTTAATCCCGTGTAGCAACCCCAGACTCCTCCAGGGAAGATACCCGAGATGATTTTTCTCCTGGGACAAAGCTCCATCTTCTGGGATGCATATGAGATTCCTCCCAGGCATCTCCCACAGACATTTTTCCTGTGGTTTGGGTCCCTGTAATCCCGGGTAGCAACCACAGACTCCTCCAGGGAAGATACCCGAGATGATTTTTCTCCTTGGACAATGCTTCATCTTCTGGGATGCATCTGAGATTCCTCCCAGGCGTCTCCCGCAGACATTTTTCCTGTGGTTTGGGTCCCTGTAAACCCGGGTAGCAACCCCAGACTACTCCAAGGAAGATACCCGAGATGATTTTTCTCCTTGGACAATGCTCCATCCTCTTGGAAGCATCCGAGACTCCTTGCAGGTATGTCCCTGAGTGTTTATTCCGGTGTTTTCGGGCCCTCTGATCCCGGGTAGCAACCCCAGACTCCTCCAGGGAAGACACCCAACATGATTTTTCTCTCTTGACAGTGGTCCATACTGCGGGATCTATCCAGAACTCCTCCCAGGAGTCTCCCGCAGAATTTTCTCCGGTGTTTTGGGGCCCTGTGATCCCGGGTAGCAACCCCAGACTCCTCCAGGGAAGATACTCGAGATGATTCTTCTACTTGGACAATGCTCCATCTTCTGGGATGCATCTGAGATTCCTCCCAGGCGTCTCCCGCAGACATTTTTCCTGTGGTTTGGGTCCCTGTAAACCCGGGTAGCAACCCCAGACTCCTCCAGGGAAGATACCCGAGATGATTTTTCTCCTTGGACAATGCTACATCCTCTGGGAAGCATCCGAGACTCCTTGCAGCTTTGTCCCTGTGTGTATTCCGGTGCTTTTGGGCCCTGTCATCCCGGGTAGCAACCCCAGACTCCTCCAGGGAAGACACCCAATATGATTTTTCTCTCTTGACAGTGGTCCATACTGCGGGATCTATCCAGAACTCCTCCCAGGTGTCTCCCGCAGAGTTTTCTCCGGTGTTTTGAGGCCCTGTGATCCCGGGTAGCAACCCCAGACTCCTCCAGGGAAGATACCCGAGATGATTTTTCTCCTTGGACAATGCTCCATCTTCTGGGATGCATCTGAGATTCCTCCCAGGCGTCTCCCGCAGACATTTTTCCTGTGGTTTGGGTCCCTGTAATCCCGGGTAGCAACCCCAGACTCCTCCAGGGAAGATACCCGAGATGATTTTTCTCCTTGGACAATGCTACATCCTCTGGGAAGCATCCGAGACTCCTTGCAGGTATGTCCCTGAGTGTTTATTCCAGTGTTTTCGGTCCCTCTGATCCCGGGTAGCAACCCCAGACTCCTCCAGGGAGGACACCCAATATGATTTTTCTCTCTTGACAGTGGTCCATACTGCGGGATCTATCCAGAACTCCTCCCAGGTGTCTCCCGCAGAGTTTTCTCCGGTGTTTTGGGGCCCTGTGATCCCGGGTAGCAACCCTAGACTCCTCCAGGGAAGATACCCGAGATGATTTTTCTCCTTGGACAATGCTCCATCTTCTGGGATGCATCTGAGATTCCTCCCAGGCGTCTCCCGCAGACATTTTTCTTGTGGTTTGGGTCCCTGTAATCCCGGGTAGCAACCCCAGACTCCTCCAGGGAAGATACCCGAGATGATTTTTCTGCTTGGACAATGCTCCATCCTCTTGGAAGCATCCGAGACTCCTTGCAGGTATGTCCCTGAGTTTTTATTCCAGTGTTTTCGGGCCCTGTGATCCCGGGTAGCAACCCCAGACTCCTCCAGGGAAGATACCCGAGATGATTTTTCTCCTTGGACAATGCTCCATCCTCTTGGATGCATCCGAGACTTGTCGCAGCTATGTCCCTGAGTCTTTTTTCTCACGGTTTATGGTTCTGTCATCCCAGGTAGCAACCCCAGACTCCTCCAGGGAAGACACCCAATATGATTTTTCTCTCTTGACAGTGGTCCATCCTGCGGGATCTACCCAGAATTCCTCCCAGGCGTCTCCCGCAGAGTTTTCTCCAGTGCTTTAGGGCCCTGTGATCCCGGGTAGCAATACCAGACTCCTCCAAGGAAGATACCCGAGATAATTTTTCTGCTTGGACAATGCTCCATCCTCTGGGATGCATCCGAGACTTGTCGCAGCTGTGTCCCTGAGTCTTTTTTCTCACGGTTCATGGTTCTGTCATCCCAGGTAGCAACCCCAGACTCCTCCAGGGAAGACACCCAATATGATTTTTCTCTCTTGACAGTGGTCCATCCTGCGGGATCTACCAAGAACTCCTCCCAGGCGTCTCCCGCAGAGTTTTCTCCAGTGCTTTAGGGCCCTGTGATCCCGGGTAGCAACCCCAGAATCCCCTAGGGAAGATACCCTAGATAATTTTTCTGCTTGGACAATGCTCCATCCTCTGGGAAGCATCCGAGACTCCTTGCAGGTATGTCTCTGAGTCTTTATTCCGGTGGTTTAGCGCCCTGTGATCCCGGGTAGCAACCCCAGACTCCTCCAGGGAAGATGCCCGAGATGATTTTTCTCCTTGGACAATGATCCATCCTCTTGGAAGCATCCGAGACTCCTTGCAGGTATGTCCCTGAGTGTTTATTCCGGTTTTTTCGGGCCCTCTGATCCCGGGTAGCAACCCCAGACTCCTCCAGGGAAGACACTCAATATGATTTTTCTCTCTTGACAGTGGTCCATACTGCGGGATCTATCCAGAACTCCTCCCAGGAGTCTCCCGCAGAGTTTTCTCCGGTGTTTTGGGGCCCTGTGATCCCGGCTAGCAACCCCAGACTCCTCCAGGGAAGATACCCGAGATGATTTTTCTCCTGGGACAAAGCTCCATCTTCTGGGATGCATATGAGATTCCTCCCAGGCATCTCCCACAGACATTTTTCCTGTGGTTTGGGTCCCTGTAATCCCGGGTAGCAACCACAGACTCCTCCAGGGAAGTTACCCGAGATGATTTTTCTCCTTGGACAATGCTCCATCTTCTGGGATGCATCTGAGATTCCTCCCAGGAGTCTCCCGCAGTCATTTTTCCTGTGGTTTGGGTCCCTGTAAACCCGGGTAGCAACACCAGACTCCTCCAGGGAAGATACCCGAGATGATTTTTCTCCTTGGACAATGCTCCATCCTCTTGGAAGCATCCGAGACTCCTTGCAGGTATGTCCCTGAGTGTTTATTCCGGTGTTTTCGGGCCCTCTGATCCCGGGTAGCAACCCCAGACTCCTCCAGGGAAGACACCCAATATGATTTTTCTCTCTTGACAGTGGTCCATACTGCGGGATCTATCCAGAACTCCTCCCAGGAGTCTCCCGCAGAATTTTCTCCGGTGTTTTTGGGCCCTGTGATCCCGGGTTGCAACCCCAGACTCCTCCAGGGAAGATACTCGAGATGATTCTTCTACTTGGACAATGCTCCATCTTCTGGGATGCATCTGAGATTCCTCCCAGGCGTCTCCCGCAGACATTTTTCCTGTAGTTTGGGTCCCTATAAACCCGGGTAGCAACCCCAGACTCCTCCAGGGAAGATACCCGAGATGATTTTTCTCCTTGGACAATGCTACATCCTCTGGGAAGCATCCGAGACTCCTTGCAGGTATGTCCCTGAGTGTTTATTCCAGTGTTTTCGGGCCCTCTGATCCCGGGTAGCAACCCCAGACTCCTCCAGGGAGGACACCCAATATGATTTTTCTCTCTTGACAGTGGTCCATACTGCGGGATCTATCCAGAACTCCTCCCAGGTGTCTCCCGCAGAGTTTTCTCCGGTGTTTTGGGGCCCTGTGATCCCGGGTAGCAACCCTAGACTCCTCCAGGGAAGATACCCGAGATGATTTTTCTGCTGAGACAAAGCTCCATCTTCTGGGATGCATATGAGATTCCTCCCAGGCATCTCCCATAGACATTTTTCCTGTGGTTTGGGTCCCTGTAAACCCGGGTAGCAACCCCAGACTACTCCAAGGAAGATACCCGAGATGATTTTTCTCCTTGGACAATGCTCCATCCTCTTGGAAGCATCCTAGACTCCTTGCAGGTATGTCCCTGAGTGTTTATTCCGGTTTTTTCGGGCCCTCTGATCCCGGGTAGCAACCCCAGACTCCTCCAGGGAAGACACCCAATATGATTTTTCTCTCTTGACAGTGGTCCATACTGCGGGATCTATCCAGAACTCCTCCCAGGAGTCTCCCGCAGAATTTTCTCCGGTGTTTTGGGGCCCTGTGATCCCGGGTAGCAACCCCAGACTCCTCCAGGGAAGATACCCGAGATGATTTTTCTCCTGGGACAAAGCTCCATCTTCTGGGATGCAGCTGAGATTCCTCCCAGGCATCTCCCACAGACATTTTTCCTGTGGTTTGTGTCCCTGTAATCCCGGGTAGCAACCACAGACTCCTCCAGGGAAGATACCCGAGATGATTTTTCTCCTTGGACAATGCTCCATTTTCTGGGATGCATCTGAGATTCCTCCCAGGCGTCTCTTGCAAATATTTTTCCTGTGGTTTGGGTCCCTGTAAACCCGGGTAGCAACCCCAGACTCCTCCAGGGAAGATACCCGAGATGATTTTTCTCCTTGGACAATGCTACATCCTCTGGGAAGCATCCGAGACTCCTTGCAGGTATGTCCCTGAGTGTTTATTCCAGTGTTTTCGGGCCTTCTGATCCCGGCTAGCAACCCCAGACTCCTCCAGGGAAGATACCCGAGATGATTTTTCTCCTTGGACAATGCTCCATCTTCTGGGATGCATCTGAGATTCCTCCCAGGCGTCTCCCGCAGACATTTTTCCTGTGGTTTTGGTCCCTTTAATCCCGGGTAGCAACCCCAGACTCCTCCAGGGAAGATACCCGAGATGATTTTTCTCCTGGGACAAAGCTCCATCTTCTGGGATACATATGAGATTCCTCCCAGGCATCTCCCACAGACATTTTTCCTGTGGTTTGGGTCCCTGTAATCCCGGGTAGCAACCACAGACTCCTCCAGGGAAGATACCCGAGATGATTTTTCTCCTTGGACAATGCTCCATCTTCTGGGATGCATCTGAGATTCCTCCCAGGCGTCTCCCGCAGACATTTTTCCTGTGGTTTGGGTCCCTGTAAACCCGGGTAGCAACCCCAGACTACTCCAAGGAAGATACCCGAGATGATTTTTCTCCTTGGACAATGCTCCATCCTCTTGGAAGCATCCGAGACTCCTTGCAGGTATGTCCCTGAGTGTTTATTCCGGTGTTTTCGGGCCCTCTGATTTCGGGTAGCAACCCCAGACTCCTCCAGGGAAGACACCCAATATGATTTTTCTCTCTTGACAGTGGTCCATACTGCGGGATCTATCCAGAACTCCTCCCAGGAGTCTCCCGCAGAATTTTCTCCGGTGTTTTGGGGCCCTGTGATCCCGGGTAGCAACCCCAGACTCCTCCAGGGAAGATACCCGAGATGATTTTTCTGCTTGGACAATGCTCCATCCTCTTGGAAGCATCCGAGACTCCTTGCAGGTATGTCCCTGAGTTTTTATTCCAGTGTTTTCGGGCCCTGTGATCCCGGGTAGCAACCCCAGACTCCTCCAGGGAAGATACCCGAGATGATTTTTCTGCTGAGACAAAGCTCCATCTTCTGGGATGCATATGAGATTCCTCCCAGGCATCTCCCATAGACATTTTTCCTGTGGTTTGGGTCCCTGTAAACCCGGGTAGCAACCCCAGACTCCTCCAGGGAAGATACCCGAGATGATTTTTCTCCTTGGACAATGCTCCATCCTCTTGGATGCATCCGAGACTTGTCGCAGCTATGTCCCTGAGTCTTTTTTCTCACGGTTTATGGTTCTGTCATCCCGGGTAGCAACCCCAGACTCCTCCAGGGAAGACACCCAATATGATTTTTCTCTCTTGACAGTGGTCCATCCTGCGGGATCTACCAAGAACTCCTCCCAGGCGTCTCCCGCAGAGTTTTCTCCAGTGCTTTAGGGCCCTGTGATCCCGGGTAGCAACCCCAGACTCCTCCAGGGAAGATACCCGAGATGATTTTTCTCCTTGGACAATGATCCATCCTCTTGAAAGCATCCGAGACTCCTTGCAGGTATGTCCCTGAGTGTTTATTCCGGTGTTTTCGGGCCCTGTGATCCCGGGTAGCAACCCCAGACTCCTCCAGGGAAGATACCCGGGATGATTTTTCTCCTTGGACAATGCTACATCCTCTGGGAAGCATCCGAGACTCCTTGCAGGTATGTCCCTGAGTGTTTATTCCAGTGTTTTCGGGCCCTCTGATCCCGGGTAGCAACCCCAGACTCCTCCAGGGAGGACACCCAATATGATTTTTCTCTCTTGACAGTGGTCCATACTGCGGGATCTATCCAGAACTCCTCCCAGGTGTCTCCCGCAGAGTTTTCTCCGGTGTTTTGGGGCCCTGTGATCCCGGGTAGCAACCCCAGACTCCTCCAGGGAAGATACCCGAGATGATTTTTCTCCTTGGACAATGCTCCATCTTCTGGGATGCATCTGAGATTCCTCCCAGGCGTCTCCCGCAGACATTTTTCCTGTGGCTTGGGTCCCTGTAATCCCGGGTAGCAACCCCAGACTCCTCCAGGGAAGATACCCGAGATGATTTTTCTGCTTTGACAATGCTCCATCCTCTTGGAAGCATCCGAGACTCCTTGCAGGTATGTCCCTGAGTTTTTATTCCGGTGTTTTGGGGCCCTGTGATCCCGGGTAGCAACCCCAGACTCCTCCAGGGAAGATACCCGAGATGATTTTTCTCCTTGGACAATGCTCCATCTTCTGGGATGCATGTGAGATTCCTCCCAGGCGTCTCCCGCAGACATTTTTCCTGTGGTTTGGGTCCCTGTAAACCCGGGTAGCAACCCCAGACTCCTCCAGGGAAGACACCCAATATGATTTTTCTCTCTTGACAGTGGTCCAAACTGCGGGATCTATCCAGAACTCCTCCCAGGTGTCTCCCGCAGAGTTTTCTACTGTGTTTTGGGGCCCTGTGATCCCGGGTAGCAACCCCAGACTCCTCCAGGGAAGATACCCGAGATGACTTTTCTCCTTGGACAAAGCTCCATCTTCTGGGATGCATATGAGATTCCTCCCAGGCATCTCCCACAGACATTTTTCCTGTGGTTTGGGTCCCTGTAATCCCGGGTAGCAACCCCAGACTCCTCCAGGGAAGATACCCGAGATAATTTTTCTGCTTGGACAATGCTCCATCCTCTGGGAAGCATCCGAGACTCCTTGCAGGTATGTCCCTGAGTGTTTATTCCGGTGCTTTTGGGCCCTGTCATCCCGGGTAGCAACCTCAGACTGCTCCAGGGAAGATACCCGAGATGATTTTTCTCCTTGGACTATTGTCCATCCTGCGGGATGCACCCGAGACTCCTCCCAGCTCTGTTTCTCAGTGTTTTTTTCCTGTGGTTTGGGTCCCTGTAAACCCGGGTAGCAACCCCAGACTCCTTCAGGAAAGATACCCAGGATGATTTTTCTCCTTGGACAATGCTCCATCCTCTGGGATGCATCCGAGACTTGTCGCAGCTATGTCCCTGAGTCTTTTTTCTCACGGTTTATGGTTCTGTCATCCCAGGTAGCAACCCCAGACTCCTCCAGGAAAGATACCCGTGATGATTTTTCTCCTTGGACAATGCTCTATCCTCTGGGAAGCATCCGAGACTCCTTGCAGGTATGTCCCTGAGTGTTTCTTCCGGTGTTTTGGGGCCCTGTGATCCCGGGTAGCAACCCCAGACTCCTCCAAGGAAGATACCCGAGATAATTTTTCTCCTTGGACAATTCTCCATCCTCTTGGAAGCATCCGAGACTCCTTGCAGGTATGTCCCTGAGTGTTTATTCCGGTATTTTCGGGCCCTCTGATCCCGGGTAGCAACCCCAGACTCCTCCAGGGAAGACACCCAATGTGATTTTTCTCTCTTGACAGTGGTCCATACTGCGGTATCTATCCAGAACTCCTCCCAGGTGTCTCCCGCAGAGTTTTCTCCGGTGTTTTGGGGCCCTGTGATCCCGGGTAGCAACCACAGACTCCTCCAGGGAAGATACCCGAGATGATTTTTCTGCTGGGACAAAGCTCCATCTTCTGGGATACATCTGAGATTCCTCCCAGGCGTCTCCCGCAGACATTTTTCCTGTGGTTTGGGTCCCTTTAATCCCGGGTAGCAACCCCAGACTCCTCCAGGAAAGATATCCGGGATGATTTTTCTCCTTGGACAATGCTCCATCCTCTGGGATGCATCCGAGACTTGTCGCAGCTATGTCCCTGAGTCTTTTTTCTCACGGTTTATGGTTCTGTCATCCCAGGTAGCAACCCCAGACTCCTCCAGGGAAGACACCCAATATGATTTTTCTCTCTTGACAGTGGTCCATCCTGCGGGATCTACCCAGAATTCCTCCCAGGCGTCTCCCGCAGAGTATTCTCCAGTGCTTTAGGGCCCTGTGATCCCGGGTAGCAACTCCAGACTCCTCCAAGGAAGATACCCGAGATAATTTTTCTGCTTGGACAATGCTCCATCCTCTGGGAAGCATCCGAGACTCCTTGCAGGTATGTCCCTGAGTTTTTATTCCGGTGTTTTCGGGCCCTGTGATCCCGGGTAGCAACCCCAGACTCCTCCAGGGAAGATACCCGAGATGATTTTTCTCCTTGGACAATGCTCCATCTTCTGGGATGCATCTGAGATTCCTCCCAGGCGTCTCCCGCAGACATTTTTCCTGTGGTTTGGGTCCCTGTAAACCCGGGTAGCAACCCCAGACTCCTCCAGGGAAGACACCCAATATGATTTTTCTCTCTTTACAGTGGTCCATACTGCGGGATCTATCCAGAACTCCTCCCAGGTGTCTCCCGCAGAGTTTTCTCCGGTGTTTTGGGGCCCTGTGATCCCGGGTAGCAACCCCAGACTCCTCCAGGGAAGATACCCGAGATGACTTTTCTCCTTGGACAAAGCTCCATCTTCTGGGATGCATATGAGATTCCTCCCAGGCATCTCCCACAGACATTTTTCCTGTGGTTTGGGTCCCTGTAATCCCGGGTAGCAACCCCAGAATCCTCCAGGGAAGATACCCGAGATGATTTTTCTCCTTGGACAATGCGACATCCTCTGGGAAGCATCCGAGACTCCTTGCAGGTATGTCCCTGAGTTTTTATTCCGGTGCTTTTGGGCCCTGTCATCCCGGGTAGCAACCTCAGACTGCTTCAGGGAAGATACCCGAGATGATTTTTCTCCTTGGACTATTGTCCATCCTGCGGGATGCTCCCGAGACTCCTCCCAGCTCTGTTTCTCAGTGTTTTTTTCCTGTGGTTTGGGTCCCTGTAAACCCGGGTAGCAACCCCAGACTCTTCCAGGAAAGATACCCAGGATGATTTTTCTCCTTGGACAATGCTCCATCCTCTGGGATGCATCCGAGACTTGTCGCAGCTATGTCCCTGAGTCTTTTTTCTCACGGTTTATGGTTCTGTCATCCCAGGTAGCAACCCCAGACTCCTCCAGGGAAGACACCCAATATGATTTTTCTCTCTTGACAGTGGTCCATCCTGCGGGATCTACCCAGAATTTCTCCCAGTCGTCTCCCGCAGAGTTTTCTCCGTTGTTTTGGAGCCCTGTGATCCCGGGTAGCAACCCCAGACTCCTCCAGGAAAGATACCCGAGATGATTTTTCTCCTTGGACAATGATCCATCCTCTGGGAAGCATCCGAGACTCCTTGCAGGTATGTCCCTGAGTGTTTATTCCAGTATTTTCGGTCCCTCTGATCCCGGGTAGCAACCCCAGACTCCTCCAGGGAAGACACCCAATATGATTTTTCTCACTTGACAGTGGTCCATACTGCGTGATCTATCCAGAACTCCTCCCAGGAGTCTCCCGCAGAGTTTTCTCCGGTGTTTTGGGGCCCTGTGATCCCGGGTAGCAACCGCACACTCCTCCAGGGAAGATACCCGAGATGATTTTTCTCCTTGGACAAAGCTCCATCTTCTGGGATGCATCTGAGATTCCTCCCAGGCATCTCCCACAGACTTTTTTCCTGTGGTTTGGGTCCCTGTAATCCCGGGTAGCAACCCCAGACTCCTCCAGGGAAGATACCCGAGATAATTTTTCTGCTTGGACAATGCTCCATCCTCTGGGAAGCATCCGAGACTCCTTGCAGGTATGTCCCTGAGTTTTTATTCCGGTGTTTTCGGGCCCTGTGATCCCGGGTAGCAACCCCAGACTCCTCCAGGGAACATACCCGAGATGATTTTTCTCCTTGGACAATGCTCCATCTTCTGGGATGCATGTGAGATTCCTCCCAGGCGTCTCCCGCAGACATTTTTCCTGTGGTTTGGGTCCCTGTAAACCCGGGTAGCAACCCCAGACTCCTCCAGGGAAGACACCCAATATGATTTTTCTCTCTTGACAGTGGTCCATACTGCGGGATCTATCCAGAACTCCTCCCAGGTGTCTCCCGCAGAGTTTTCTCCCGTGTTTTGGGGCCCTGTGATCCCGGGTAGCAACCCCAGACTCCTCCAGGGACGATACCCGAGATGACTTTTCTCCTTGGATAAAGCTCCATCTTCTGGGATGCATCTGAGATTCCTCCCAGGCGTCTCCCGCAGACATTTTTCTTGTGGTTTGGGTCCCTGTAATCCCGGGTAGCAACCCCAGACTCCTCCAGGGAAGATACCCGAGATAATTTTTCTCCTTGGACAATGCTCCATCCTCTGGGAAGCATCCGAGACTCCTTGCAGGTATGTCCCTGAGTTTTTATTCCGGTGCTTTTGGGCCCTGTCATCCCGGGTAGCAACCTCAGACTCCTCCAGGGAAGATACCCGAGATGATTTTTCTCCTTGCACTATTGTCCATCCTGCGGGATGCACCAGAGACTCCTCCCAGCTCTGTTCTTAGTGTTTTTTTCCTGTGGTTTGGGTCCCTGTAAACCCGGGTAGCAACCCCAGACTCCTCCAGGAAAGATACCCGTGATGATTTTTCTGCTTGGACAATGCTCCATCCTGTGGAAAGCATCCGAGACTCCTTGCAGGTATGTCCCTGAGTGTTTCTTCCAGTGTTTTGGGGCCCTGTGATCCCGGGTAGCAACCCCAGACTCCTCCAAGGAAGATACCCGAGATAATTTTTCTGCTTGGACAATGCTCCATCCTCTTGGAAGCATCCGAGACTCCTTGCAGGTATGTCCCTGAGTTTTTATTCCGGTGCTTTCGGGCCCTGTGATCCCGGGTAGCAACCCCAGACTCCTCCAGGGAAGATAGCAGAGATGATATTTCTCCTTGGACAATGCTCCATCTTCTGGGATGCATCTGAGATTCCTCCCAGGCATCTCCCGCAGACATTTTTCCTGTGGTTTGGGTCCGTGTAAACCCGGGTAGCAACCCCAGACTCCTCCAGGGAAGATACCCGAGATGATTTTTCTCCTTGGACAATGCTCCATCCTCTGGGAAGCATCCGAGACTCCTTGCAGGTATGTCCCTGAGTGTTTATTCCGGTGCTTTTGGGCCCTGTGATCCCGGGTACCAAACCCAGACTCCTCCAGGGAAGATACCCAAGATGATTTTTCTCCTTGGACAATGCTCCATCTTCTGGGATGCAGCTGAGATTCCGCCCAGGCGTCTCCCACAGACATTTTTCCTATGGTTTGGGTCCCTGTAATCCCGGGTAGCAAGCCCAGACTCCTCCAGGGAAGATACCCGAGATGATTTTTCTGCTGGGACAAAGCTCCATCTTCTGGGATGCATCAGAGATTCCTCCCAGGCGTCTCCCGCAGACATTTTTCCTGTGGTTTGGGTCCCTTTAATCCCGGGTAGCAACCCCAGACTCCTCCAGGAAAGATATCCGGGATGATTTTTCTCCTTGGACAATGCTCCATCCTCTTGGATGCATCCGAGACTTGTCGCAGCTATGTCCCTGAGTCTTTTTTCTCACGGTTTATGGTTCTGTCATCCCAGGTAGCAACCCCAGACTCCTCCAGGGAAGACACCCAATATGATTTTTCTCTCTTGACAGTGGTCCATCCTGCGGGATCTACCCAGAATTCCTCCCAGGCGTCTCCCGCAGATTTTTCTCCAGTGCTTTAGGGCCTTGTGATCCCGGGTAGCAACCCCAGACTCCTCCAAGGAAGATACCCGAGATAATTTTTCTGCTTGGACAATGCTCCATCCTCTGGGAAGCATCCGAGACTCCTTGCAGGTATGTCCCTGAGTTTTTATTCCGGTGTTTTCGGGCCCTGTGATCCCGGGTAGCAACCCCAGACTCCTCCAGGGAAGATACCCGAGATGACTTTTCTCCTTGGACAATGCTCCATCTTCTGGGATGCATCTGAGATTCCTCCCAGGCGTCTCCCGCAGACATTTTTCCTGTGGTTTGGGTCCCTGTAATCCCAGGTAGCAACCCCAGACTCCTCCAGGGAAGATACCCGAGATGATTTTTCTGCTGGGAGAAAGCACCATCTTCTGGGATGCATCTGAGATTCCTCCCAGGCATCTCCCGCAGACATTTTTCCTGTGGTTTGGGTCCCTGTAATCCCGGGTAGCAACCCCAGACTCCTCCAGGGAAGATACCCGAGATGATTTTTCTCCTTGGACAATGCTCCATCCTCTTGGAAGCATCCGAGACTCCTTGCAGGTATGTCCCTGAGTGTTTATTCCGGTGTTTTGGGGCCCTGTGATCCCGGGTAGCAACCCCAGACTCCTCCAGGGAAGATACCCGAGATGATTTTTCTGCTGGGAGAAAGCACTATCTTCTGGGATGCATCTGAGATTCCTCCCAGGCATCTCCCGCAGACATTTTTCCTGTGGTTTGGGTCCCTGTAATCCCGGGTAGCAACCCCAGACTCCTCCAGGGAAGATACCCGAGATGATTTTACTGCTGGGACAAAGCTCCATCTTCTGGGATGCATATGAGATTCCTCCCAGGCATCTCCCACAGACATTTTTCCTGTGGTTTGGGTCCCTGTAATCCCGCGTAGCAACCCCAGACTCCTCCAGGGAACATACCCGAGATAATTTTTCTGCTTGGACAATGCTCCATCCTCTGGGAAGCATCCGAGACTACTTGCAGGTATGTCCCTGAGTTTTTATTCCGGTGTTTTCGGGCGCTGTGATCCCGGGTACCAAACCCAGACTCCTCCAGGGAAGATACCCAAGATGATTTTTCTCCTTGGACAATGCTCCATCTTCTGGGATGCATCTGAGATTCCTCCCAGGCGTCTCCCGCAGACATTTTTCCTATGGTTTGGGTCCCTGTAAACCCGGATAGCAACCCCAGACTCCTCCAGGGAAGATACCCGAGATGATTTTTCTGCTGGGACAAAGCTCCATCTTCTGGGATGCATCAGAGATTCCTCCCAGGCGTCTCCCGCAGACATTTTTCCTGTGGTTTGGGTCCCTTTAATCCCGGGTAGCAACCCCAGACTCCTCCAGGAAAGATATCCGGGATGATTTTTCTCCTTGGACAATGCTCCATCCTCTTGGATGCATCCGAGACTTGTCGCAGCTATGTCCCTGAGTCTTTTTTCTCACGGTTTATGGTTCTGTCATCCCAGGTAGCAACCGCAGACTCCTCCAGGGAAGATACCCGAGATAATTTTTCTGCTTGGACAATGCTCCATCCTCTGGGAAGCATCCGAGACTCCTTGCAGGTATGTCCCTGAGTGTTTCTTCCGGTGTTTTGGGGCCCTGTGATCCCGGGTAGCAACCCCAGACTCCTCCAGGGAAGATAGCAGAGATGATATTTCTCCTTGGACAATGCTCCATCTTCTGGGATGCATCTGAGATTCCTCCCAGGCATCTCCCGCAGACATTTTTCCTGTGGTTTGGGTCCCTGTAAACCCGGGTAGCAACCCCAGACTCCTCCAGTGAAGATACCCGAGATGATTTTTCTCCTTGGACAATGCTACATCCTCTGGGAAGCATCCGAGACTCCTTGCAGGTATGTCCCTGTGTGTTTATTCCGGTGTTTTCGGGCCCTGTGATCCCGGGTAGCAACCCCAGACTCCTCCAGGGAAGATACCCGAGATGATTTTTCTCCTTGGACAATGCTCCATCTTCTGGGATGCAGCTGAGATTCCGCCCAGGCGTCTCCCGCAGACATTTTTCCTATGGTTTGGGTCCCTGTAATCCCGGGTAGCAAGCCCAGACTCCTCCAGGGAAGATACCCGAGATGATTTTTCTGCTGGGACAAAGCTCCATCTTCTGGGATGCATCTGAGATTCCTCCCAGGCATCTCCCGCAGACATTTTTCCTGTGGTTTGGGTCCCTGTAAACCCGGGTAGCAACCCCAGACTCCTCCAGGGAAGATACCCGAGATGATTTTTCTCCTTGGACAATGCTCCATCCTCTGGGAAGCATCCGAGATTCCTTGCAGGTATGTCCCTGAGTGTTTATTCCGGTGCTTTTGGGCCCTGTGATCCCGGGTATCAAACCCAGACTCCTCCAGGGAAGATACCCAAGATGATTTTTCTCCTTGGACAATGCTCCATCTTCTGGGATGCATCTGAGATTCCGCCCAGGCGTCTCCCGCAGACATTTTTCCTATGGTTTGGGTCCCTGTAATCCCGGGTAGCAAGCCCAGACTCCTCCAGGGAAGATACCCGAGATGATTTTTCTGCTGGGACAAAGCTCCATCTTCTGGGATGCATCAGAGATTCCTCCCAGGCGTATCCCGCAGACATTTTTCCTGTGGTTTGGGTCCCTTTAATCCCGGGTAGCAACCCCAGACTCCTCCAGGAAAGATATCCGGGATGATTTTTCTCCTTGGACAATGCTCCATCCTCTTGGATGCATCCGAGACTTGTCGCAGCTATGTCCCTGAGTCTTTTTTCTCACGGTTTATGGTTCTGTCATCCCAGGTAGCAACCCCAGACTCCTCCAGGGAAGACACCCAATATGATTTTTCTCTCTTGACAGTGGTCCATCCTGCGGGATCTACCCAGAATTCCTCCCAGGCGTCTCCCGCAGATTTTTCTCCAGTGCTTTAGGGCCTTGTGATCCCGGGTAGCAACCCCAGACTCCTCCAAGGAAGATACCCGAGATAATTTTTCTGCTTGGACAATGCTCCATCCTCTGGGAAGCATCCGAGACTCCTTGCAGGTATGTCCCTGAGTTTTTATTCCGGTGTTTTCGGGCCCTGTGATCCCGGGTAGTAACCCCAGACTCCTCCAGGGAAGATAGCAGAGATGATATTTCTCCTTGGACAATGCTCCATCCTCTTGGAAGCATCCGAGACTCCTTGCAGGTATGTCCCTGAGTTTTTATTCCGGTGTTTTCGGGCCCTGTGATCCCGGGTAGCAACCCCAGACTCCTCCAGGGAAGATACCCGAGATGACTTTTCTCCTTGGACAATGCTCCATCTTCTGGGATGCATCTGAGATTCCTCCCAGGCGTCTCCCGCAGACATTTTTCCTGTGGTTTGGGTCCCTGTAATCCCAGGTAGCAACCCCAGACTCCTCCAGGGAAGATACCCGAGATGATTTTTCTTCTGGGAGAAAGCACCATCTTCTGGGATGCATCTGAGATTCCTCCCAGGCATCTCCCGCAGACATTTTTCCTGTGGTTTGGGTCCCTGTAATCCCGGGTAGCAACCCCAGACTCCTCCAGGAAAGATATCCGGGATGATTTTTCTCCTTGGACAATGCTCCATCCTCTTGGAAGCATCCGAGACTCCTTGCAGGTATGTCCCTGAGTGTTTATTCCGGTGTTTTGGGGCCCTGTGATCCCGGGTAGCAACCCCAGACTCCTCCAAGGAAGATACCCGAGATGATTTTTCTGCTGGGAGAAAGCACTATCTTCTGGGATGCATCTGAGATTCCTCCCAGGCATCTCCCGCAGACATTTTTCCTGTGGTTTGGGTCCCTGTAATCCCGGGTAGCAACCCCAGACTCCTCCAGGGAAGATACCCGAGATGATTTTACTGCTGGGACAAAGCTCCATCTTCTGGGATGCATATGAGATTCCTCCCAGGCATCTCCCACAGACATTTTTCCTGTGGTTTGGGTCCCTGTAATCCCGCGTAGCAACCCCAGACTCCTCCAGGGAACATACCCGAGATAATTTTTCTGCTTGGACAATGCTCCATCCTCTGGGAAGCATCCGAGACTACTTGCAGGTATGTCCCTGAGTTTTTATTCCGGTGTTTTCGGGCGCTGTGATCTCGGGTACCAAACCCAGACTCCTCCAGGGAAGATACCCAAGATGATTTTTCTCCTTGGACAATGCTCCATCTTCTGGGATGCATCTGAGATTCCGCCCAGGCGTCTCCCGCAGACATTTTTCCTATGGTTTGGGTCCCTGTAATCCCGGGTAGCAAGCCCAGACTCCTCCAGGGAAGATAGCCGAGATGATTTTTCTGCTGGGACAAAGCTCCATCTTCTGGGATGCATCAGAGATTCCTCCCAGGCGTCTCCCGCAGACATTTTTCCTGTGGTTTGGGTCCCTTTAATCCCGGGTAGCAACCCCAGACTCCTCCAGGAAAGATATCCGGGATGATTTTTCTCCTTGGACAATGCTCCATCCTCTTGGATGCATCCGAGACTTGTCGCAGCTATGTCCCTGAGTCTTTTTTCTCACGGTTTATGGTTCTGTCATCCCAGGTAGCAACCGCAGACTCCTCCAGGGAAGATACCCGAGATAATTTTTCTGCTTGGACAATGCTCCATCCTCTGGGAAGCATCCGAGACTCCTTGCAGGTATGTCCCTGAGTGTTTCTTCCGGTGTTTTGGGGCCCTGTGATCCCGGGTAGCAACCCCAGACTCCTCCAGGGAAGATAGCAGAGATGATATTTCTCCTTGGACAATGCTCCATCTTCTGGGATGCATCTGAGATTCCTCCCAGGCATCTCCCGCAGACATTTTTCCTGTGGTTTGGGTCCCTGTAAACCCGGGTAGCAACCCCAGACTCCTCCAGGGAAGATACCCGAGATGATTTTTCTCCTTGGACAATGCTCCATCTTCTGGGATGCAGCTGAGATTCCGCCCAGGCGTCTCCCGCAGACATTTTTCCGATGGTTTGGGTCCCTGTAATCCCGGGTAGCAAGCCCAGACTCCTCCAGGGAAGATACCCGAGATGATTTTTCTGCTGGGACAAAGCTCCATCTTCTGGGATGCATCTGAGATTCCTCCCAGGCATCTCCCGCAGACATTTTTCCTGTGGTTTGGGTCCCTGTAAACCCGGGTAGCAACCCCAGACTCCTCCAGGGAAGATACCCGAGATGATTTTTCTCCTTGGACAATGCTACATCCTCTGGGAAGCATCCGAGATTCCTTGCAGGTATGTCCCTGAGTGTTTATTCCGGTGCTTTTGGGCCCTGTGATCCCGGGTACCAAACCCAGACTCCTCCAGGGAAGATACCCAAGATGATTTTTCTCCTTGGACAATGCTCCATCTTCTGGGATGCATCTGAGATTCCGCCCAGGCGTCTCCCGCAGACATTTTTCCTATGGTTTGGGTCCCTGTAATCCCGGGTAGCAAGCCCAGACTCCTCCAGGGAAGATACCTGAGATGATTTTTCTGCTGGGACAAAGCTCCATCTTCTGGGATGCATCAGAGATTCCTCCCAGGCGTCTCCCGCAGACATTTTTCCTGTGGTTTGGGTCCCTTTAATCCCGGGTAGCAACCCCAGACTCCTCCAGGAAAGATATCCGGGATGATTTTTCTCCTTGGACAATGCTCCATCCTCTTGGATGCATCCGAGACTTGTCGCAGCTATGTCCCTGAGTCTTTTTTCTCACGGTTTATGGTTCTGTCATCCCAGGTAGCAACCCCAGACTCCTCCAGGGAAGACACCCAATATGATTTTTCTCTCTTGACAGTGGTCCATCCTGCGGGATCTACCCAGAATTCCTCCCAGGCGTCTCCCGCAGATTTTTCTCCAGTGCTTTAGGGCCTTGTGATCCCGGGTAGCAACCCCAGACTCCTCCAAGGAAGATACCCGAGATAATTTTTCTGCTTGGACAATGCTCCATCCTCTGGGAAGCATCCGAGACTCCTTGCAGGTATGTCCCTGAGTTTTTATTCCGGTGTTTTCGGGCCCTGTGATCCCGGGTAGTAACCCCAGACTCCTCCAGGGAAGATAGCAGAGATGATATTTCTCCTTGGACAATGCTCCATCCTCTTGGAAGCATCCGAGACTCCTTGCAGGTATGTCCCTGAGTTTTTATTCCGGTGTTTTCCGGCCCTGTGATCCCGGGTAGCAACCCCAGACTCCTCCAGGGAAGATACCCGAGATGACTTTTCTCCTTGGACAATGCTCCATCTTCTGGGATGCATCTGAGATTCCTCCCAGGCGTCTCCCGCAGACATTTTTCCTGTGGTTTGGGTCCCTGTAATCCCAGGTAGCAACCCCAGACTCCTCCAGGGAAGATACCCGAGATGATTTTTCTGCTGGGAGAAAGCACCATCTTCTGGGATGCATCTGAGATTCCTCCCAGGCATCTCCCGCAGACATTTTTCCTGTGGTTTGGGTCCCTGTAATCCCGGGTAGCAACCCCAGACTCCTCCAGGGAAGATACCCGAGATGATTTTTCTCCTTGGACAATGCTCCATCCTCTTGGAAGCATCCGAGACTCCTTGCAGGTATGTCCCTGATTGTTTATTCCGGTGTTTTGGGGCCCTGTGATCCCGGGTAGCAACCCCAGACTCCTCCAGGGAAGATACCCGAGATGATTTTTCTGCTGGGAGAAAGCACTATCTTCTGGGATGCATCTGAGATTCCTCCCAGGCATCTCCCGCAGACATTTTTCCTGTGGTTTGGGTCCCTGTAATCCCGGGTAGCAACCCCAGACTCCTCCAGGGAAGATACCCGAGATGATTTTACTGCTGGGACAAAGCTCCATCTTCTGGGATGCATATGAGATTCCTCCCAGGCATCTCCCACAGACATTTTTCCTGTGGTTTGGGTCCCTGTAATCCCGCGTAGCAACCCCAGACTCCTCCAGGGAACATACCCGAGATAATTTTTCTGCTTGGACAATGCTCCATCCTCTGGGAAGCATCCGAGACTACTTGCAGGTATGTCCCTGAGTTTTTATTCCGGTGTTTTCGGGCGCTGTGATCCCGGGTACCAAACCCAGACTCCTCCAGGGAAGATACCCAAGATGATTTTTCTCCTTGGACAATGCTCCATCTTCTGGGATGCATCTGAGATTCCGCCCAGGCGTCTCCCGCAGACATTTTTCCTATGGTTTGGGTCCCTGTAATCCCGGGTAGCAAGCCCAGACTCCTCCAGGGAAGATACCCGAGATGATTTTTCTGCTGGGACAAAGCTCCATCTTCTGGGATGCATCAGAGATTCCTCCCAGGCGTCTCCCGCAGACATTTTTCCTGTGGTTTGGGTCCCTTTAATCCCGGGTAGCAACCCCAGACTCCTCCAGGAAAGATATCCGGGATGATTTTTCTCCTTGGACAATGCTCCATCCTCTTGGATGCATCCGAGACTAGTCGCAGCTATGTCCCTGAGTCTTTTTTCTCACGGTTTATGGTTCTGTCATCCCAGGTAGCAACCGCAGACTCCTCCAGGGAAGATACCCGAGATAATTTTTCTGCTTGGACAATGCTCCATCCTCTGGGAAGCATCCGAGACTCCTTGCAGGTATGTCCCTGAGTGTTTCTTCCGGTGTTTTGGGGCCCTGTGATCCCGGGTAGCAACCCCAGACTCCTCCAGGGAAGATAGCAGAGATGATATTTCTCCTTGGACAATGCTCCATCTTCTGGGATGCATCTGAGATTCCTCCCAGGCATCTCCCGCAGACATTTTTCCTGTGGTTTGGGTCCCTGTAAACCCGGGTAGCAACCCCAGACTCCTCCAGGGAAGATACCCGAGATGATTTTTCTCCTTGGACAATGCTACATCCTCTGGGAAGCATCCGAGACTCCTTGCAGGTATGTCCCTGTGTGTTTATTCCGGTGTTTTCGGGCCCTGTGATCCCGGGTAGCAACCCTAGACTCCTCCAGGGAAGATACCCGAGATGATTTTTCTCCTTGGACAATGCTCCATCTTCTGGGATGCATCTGAGATTCCTCCCAGGCGTCTCCCGCAGACATTTTTCCTGTGGTTTGGGTCCCTGTAATCCCGGGTAGCAACCCCAGACTCCTCCAGGGAAGATACCCGAGATGATTTTTCTGCTGGGAGAAAGCACCATCTTCTGGGATGTATCTGAGATTCCTTCCAGGCATCTCCCACAGACATTTTTCCTGTGGTTTGGGTCCCTTTAATCCCGGGTAGCAACCCCAGACTCCTCCAGGGAAGATACCCGAGATAATTTTTCTGCTTGGACAATGCTCCATCCTCTGGGAAGCATCCGAGACTCCTTGCACGTATGTCCCTGAGTTTTTATTCCGGTGTTTTCGGGCCCTGTGATGCCGGGTAGCAACCCCAGACTCCTCCAGGGAAGATACCCGAGATGATTTTTCTCCTTGGACAATGCTACATCCTCTGGGATGCATCTGAGATTCCGCCCAGACGTCTCCCGCAGACATTTTTCCTATGGTTTGGGTCCCTGTAATCCCGGGTAGCAAGCCCAGACTCCTCCAGGGAAGATACCCGAGATGATTTTTCTGCTGGGACAAAGCTCCATCTTCTGGGATGCATCTGAGATTCCTCCCAGGCGTCTCCCGCAGACATTTTTCCTGTGGTTTGGGTCCCTTTAATCCCGGGTAACAACCCCAGACTCCTCCAGGAAAGATATCCGGGATGATTTTTCTCCTTGGACAATGCTCCATCCTCTTTGATGCATCCGAGACTTGTCGCAGCTATGTCCCTGAGTCTTTTTTCTCACGGTTTATGGTTCTGTCATCCCAGGTAGCAACCCCAGACTCCTCCAGGGAAGACACCCAATATGATTTTTCTCTCTTGACAGTGGTCCATCCTGCGGGATCTACCCAGAATTCCTCCCAGGCGTCTCCCGCAGAGTTTTCTCCAGTGCTTTAGAGCCCTGTGATCCCGGGTAGCAACCCCAGACTCCTCCAAGGAAGATACCCGAGATAATTTTTCTGCTTGGACAATGCTCCATCCTCTGGGAAGCATCCGAGACTCCTTGCAGGTATGTCCCTGAGTGTTTCTTCCGGTGTTTTGGGGCCCTGTGATCCTGGGTAGCAACCCCAGACTCCTCCAAGGAAGATACCCGAGATAATTTTTCTGCTTGGACAATGCTCCATCCTCTGGGAAGCATCCGAGACTCCTTGCAGGTATGTCCCTGAGTTTTTATTCCGGTGTTTTCGGGCCCTGTGATCCCGGGTAGTAACCCCAGACTCCTCCAGGGAAGATAGCAGAGATGATATTTCTCCTTGGACAATGCTCCATCTTCTGGGATGCATCTGAGATTCCTCCCAGGCATCTCCCGCAGACATTTTTCCTGTGGTTTGGGTCCCTGTAAACCCGGGTAGCAACCCCAGACTCCTCCAGGGAAGATACCCGAGATGATTTTTCTCCTTGGACAATGCTACATCCTCTGGGAAGCATCCGAGACTCCTTGCAGGTATGTCCCTGAGTTTTTATTCCGGTGTTTTCGGGCCCTGTGATCCCGGGTAGCAACCCCAGACTCCTCCAGGGAAGATACCCGAGATGATTTTTCTCCTTGGACAATGCTCCATCTTCTGGGATGCATCTGAGATTCCTCCCAGGCGTCTCCCGCAGACATTTTTCCTGTGGTTTTGGTCCCTGTAATCCCAGGTAGCAACCCCAGACTCCTCCAGGGAACATACCCGAGATGATTTTTCTGCTGGGAGAAAGCACCATCTTCTGGGATGCATCTGAGATTCCTCCCAGGCATCTCCCGCAGATATTTTTCCTGTGGTTTGGGTCCCTGTAATCCCGGGTAGCAACCCCAGACTCCTCCAGGGAAGATACCCGAGATGATTTTTCTGCTGGGACAAAGCTCCATCTTCTGGGATGCATCTGAGATTCCTCCCAGGCGTCTCCCGCAGACATTTTTCCTGTGGTTTGGGTCCCTGTAATCCCGGGTAGCAACCCCAGACTCCTCCAGGGAAGATACCCGAGATGATTTTTCTGCTGGGACAAAGCTCCATCTTCTGGGATGCATCTGAGATTCCTCCCAGGCGTCTCCCGCAGACATTTTTCCTGTGGTTTGGGTCCCTGTAATCCCGGGTAGCAACCACAGACTCCTCCAGGGAATATACCCAAGATGATTTTTCTCCTTGGACAATGCTCCATCTTCTGGGATGCATCTGAGATTCCTCCCAGGAGTCTCCCGCAGTCATTTTTCCTGTGGTTTGGGTCCCTGTAAACCCGGGTAGCAACACCAGACTCCTCCAGGGAAGATACCCGAGATGATTTTTCTCCTTGGACAATGCTCCATCCTCTTGGAAGCATCCGAGACTCCTTGCAGGTATGTCCCTGAGTGTTTATTCCGGTGTTTTCGGGCCCTGTGATCCTGGGTAGCAACCCCAGACTCCTCCAGGGAAGACACCCAATATGATTTTTCTCTCTTGACAGTGGTCCATACTGCGGGATCTATCCAGAACTCCTCCCAGGAGTCTCCCGCAGAATTTTCTCCGGTGTTTTTGGGCCCTGTGATCCCGGGTTGCAACCCCAGACTCCTCCAGGGAAGATACTCGAGATGATTCTTCTACTTGGACAATGCTCCATCTTCTGGGATGCATCTGAGATTCCTCCCAGGCGTCTCCCGCAGACATTTTTCCTGTAGTTTGGGTCCCTATAAACCCGGGTAGCAACCCCAGACTCCTCCAGGGAAGATACCCGAGATGATTTTTCTCCTTGGACAATGCTACATCCTCTGGGAAGCATCCGAGACTCCTTGCAGCTTTGTCCCTGAGTTTTTATTCCGGTGCTTTTGGGCCCTGTCATCCCGGGTAGCAACCCCAGACTCCTCCAGGGAAGATACCCGAGATGATTTTTCTCCTTGGACAATGCTACATCCTCTGGGAAGCATCCGAGACTCCTTGCAGGTATGTCCCTGAGTGTTTATTCCAGTGTTTTCGGGCCCTCTTATCCCGGGTAGCAACCCCAGACTCCTCCAGGGAGGACACCCAATATGATTTTTCTCTCTTGACAGTGGTCCATACTGCGGGATCTATCCAGAACTCCTCCCAGGTGTCTCCCGCAGAGTTTTCTCCGGTGTTTTGGGGCCCTGTGATCCCGGGTAGCAACCCTAGACTCCTCCAGGGAAGATACCCGAGATGATTTTTCTGCTGAGACAAAGCTCCATCTTCTGGGATGCATATGAGATTCCTCCCAGGCATCTCCCATAGACATTTTTCCTGTGGTTTGGGTCCCTGTAAACCCGGGTAGCAACCCCAGACTACTCCAAGGAAGATACCCGAGATGATTTTTCTCCTTGGACAATGCTCCATCCTCTTGGAAGCATCCTAGACTCCTTGCAGGTATGTCCCTGAGTGTTTATTCCGGTGTTTTCGGGCCCTCTGATCCCGGGTAGCAACCCCAGACTCCTCCAGGGAAGACACCCAATATGATTTTTCTCTCTTGACAGTGGTCCGTACTGCGGGATCTATCCAGTACTCCTCCCAGGAGTCTCCCGCAGAATTTTCTCCGGTGTTTTGGGGCCCTGTGATCCCGGGTAGCAACCCCAGACTCCTCCAGGGAAGATACCCGAGATGATTTTTCTCCTGGGACAAAGCTCCATCTTCTGGGATGCATATGAGATTCCTCCCAGGCATCTCCCACAGACATTTTTCCTGTGGTTTGGGTCCCTGTAATCCCGGGTAGCAACCACAGACTCCTCCAGGGAAGATACCCAAGATGATTTTTCTCCTTGGACAATGCTCCATTTTCTGGGATGCATCTGAGATTCCTCCCAGGCGTCTCTTGCAAATATTTTTCCTGTGGTTTGGGTCCCTGTAAACCCGGGTAGCAACCCCAGACTCCTCCAGGGAAGATACCCGAGATGATTTTTCTCCTTGGACAATGCTACATCCTCTGGGAAGCATCCGAGACTCCTTGCAGGTATGTCCCTGAGTGTTTATTCCAGTGTTTTCGGGCCTTCTGATCCCGGGTAGCAACCCCAGACTCCTCCAGGGAAGATACCCGAGATGATTTTTCTCCTTGGACAATGCTCCATCTTCTGGGATGCATCTGAGATTCCTCCCAGGCGTCTCCCGCAGACATTTTTCCTGTGGCTTGGGTCCCTGTAATCCCGAGTAGCAACCCCAGACTCCTCCAGGGAAGATACCCGAGATGATTTTTCTGCTTTGACAATGCTCCATCCTCTTGGAAGCATCCGAGACTCCTTGCAGGTATGTCCCTGAGTGTTTCTTCCGGTGTTTTGGGGCCCTGTGATCCCGGGTAGCAACCCTAGACTCCTCCAAGGAAGATACCCGAGATAATTTTTCTGCTTGGACAATTCTCCATCCTCTTGGAAGCATCCGAGACTCCTTGCAGGTATGTCCCTGAGTGTTTATTCCGGTATTTTCGGGCCCTCTGATCCCGGGTAGCAACCCCAGACTCCTCCAGGGAAGACACCCAATGTGATTTTTCTCTCTTGACAGTGGTCCATACTGCGGTATCTATCCAGAACTCCTCCCAGGTGTCTCCCGCAGAGTTTTCTCCGGTGTTTTGGGGCCCTGTGATCCCGGGTAGCAACCCCAGACTCCTCCAGGGAAGATACCCGAGATGATTTTTCTGCTGGGACAAAGCTCCATCTTCTGGGATGCATCTGAGATTCCTCCCAGGCGTCTCCCGCAGACATTTTTCCTGTGGTTTGGGTCCCTTTAATCCCGGGTAGCAACCCCAGACTCCTCCAGGAAAGATATCCGGGATGATTTTTCTCCTTGGACAATGCTCCATCCTCTGGGATGCATCCGAGACTTGTCGCAGCTATGTCCCTGAGTCTTTTTTCTCACGGTTTATGGTTCTGTCATCCCAGGTAGCAACCCCAGACTCCTCCAGGGAAGACACCCAATATGATTTTTCTCTCTTGACAGTGGTCCATCCTGCGGGATCTACCCAGAATTCCTCCCAGGCGTCTCCCGCAGAGTTTTCTCCAGTGCTTTAAGGCCCTGTGATCCCGGGTAGCAACTCCAGACTCCTCCAAGGAAGATACCCGAGATAATTTTTCTGCTTGGACAATGCTCCATCCTCTGGGAAGCATCCGAGACTCCTTGCAGGTATGTCCCTGAGTTTTTATTCCGGTGTTTTCGGGCCCTGTGATCCCGGGTAGCAACCCCAGACTCCTCCAGGGAAGATACCCGAGATGATTTTTCTCCTTGGACAATGCTCCATCTTCTGGGATGCATCTGAGATTCCTCCCAGGCGTCTCCCGCAGACATTTTTCCTGTGGTTTGGGTCCCTGTAAACCCGGGTAGCAACCCCAGACTCCTCCAGGGAAGACACCCAATATGATTTTTCTCTCTTTACAGTGGTCCATACTGCGGGATCTATCCAGAACTCCTCCCAGGTGTCTCCCGCAGAGTTTTCTCCGGTGTTTTGGGGCCCTGTGATCCCGGGTAGCAACCCCAGACTCCTCCAGGGAAGATACCCGAGATGACTTTTCTCCTTGGACAAAGCTCCATCTTCTGGGATGCATATGAGATTCCTCCCAGGCATCTCCCACAGACATTTTTCCTGTGGTTTGGGTCCCTGTAATCCCGGGTAGCAACCCCAGACTCCTCCAGGGAAGATACCCGAGATAATTTTTCTGCTTGGACAATGCTCCATCCTCTGGGAAGCATCCGAGACTCCTTGCAGGTATGTCCCTGAGTTTTTATTCCGGTGCTTTTGGGCCCTGTCATCCCGGGTAGCAACCTCAGACTGCTTCAGGGAAGATACCCGAGATGATTTTTCTCCTTGGACTATTGTCCATCCTGCGGGATGCTCCCGAGACTCCTCCCAGCTCTGTTTCTCAGTGTTTTTTTCCTGTGGTTTGGGTCCCTGTAAACCCGGGTAGCAACCCCAGACTCTTCCAGGAAAGATACCCAGGATGATTTTTCTCCTTGGACAATGCTCCATCCTCTGGGATGCATCCGAGACTTGTCGCAGCTATGTCCCTGAGTCTTTTTTCTCACGGTTTATGGTTCTGTCATCCCAGGTAGCAACCCCAGACTCCTCCAGGGAAGACACCCAATATGATTTTTCTCTCTTGACAGTGGTCCATCCTGCGGGATCTACCCAGAATTCCTCCCAGGCGTCTCCCGCAGAGTTTTCTCCTTTGTTTTGGGGCCCTGTGATCCCGGGTAGCAACCCCAGACTCCTCCAGGAAAGATACCCGAGATGATTTTTCTCCTTGGACAATGCTCCATCCTCTGGGAAGCATCCGAGACTCCTTGCAGGTATGTCCCTGAGTGTTTATTCCAGTATTTTCGGTCCCTCTGATCCCGGGTAGCAACCCCAGACTCCTCCAGGGAAGACACCCAATATGATTTTTCTCTCTTGACAGTGGTCCATACTGCGCGATCTATCCAGAACTCCTCCCAGGAGTCTCCCGCAGAGTTTTCTCCGGTGTTTTGGGGCCCTGTGATCCCGGGTAGCAACCCCACACTCCTCCAGGGAAGATACCCGAGATGATTTTTCTCCTTGGACAAAGCTCCATCTTCTGGGATGCATATGAGATTCCTCCCAGGCATCTCCCACAGACATTTTTCCTGTGGTTTGGGTCCCTGTAATCCCGGGTACCAACACCAGACTCCTCCAGGGAAGATACCCGAGATGATTTTTCTCCTTGGACAATGCTACATCCTCTGGGAAGCATCCGAGACTCCTTGCAGGTGTGTCCCTGAGTGTTTCTTCCGGTGTTTTGGGGCCCTGTGATCCCGAGTAGCAACCCCAGACTCCTCCAGGAAAGATACCCGAGATGATTTTTCTCCTTGGACAATGCTACATCCTCTGGGAAGCATCCGAGACTCCTTGCAGCTTTGTCCCTGTGTGTATTCTGCTGCTTTTGGGCCCTGTCATCCCGGGTAGCAACCCCAGACTCCTCCAGGGAAGACACCCAATATGATTTTTCTCTCTTGACAGTGGTCCATACTGCGGGAACTGTCCAGAACTCCTCCCAGGAGTCTCCCGCAGAGTTTTCTCCGGTGTTTTGGGGCCCTGTGATCGCGGGTAGCAACCCCAGAATCCTCCAGGGAAGATACCCGAGATGATTTTTCTCCTTGGACAATGCTACATCCTCTGGGAAGCATCCGAGACTCCTTGCAGGTATGCCCCTGAGTTTTTATTCCGGTGCGTTTGGGCCCTGTGATCCCGGGTAGCAACCCCAGACTCCTCCAGGGAAGATACCCGAGATGATTTTTCTCCTTGGACAATGCTCCATCTTCTGGGATGCATCTGAGATTCCTCCCAGGCGTCTCACGCAGACATTTTTCCTGTGGTTTGGGTCCCTGTAATCCCTGGTACCAACACCAGACTCCTCCAGGGAAGATACCCGAGATGATTTTTCTGCTGGGACAAAGCTCCATCTTCTGGGATGTATATGAGATTCCTCCCAGGCATCTCCCACAGACATTTTTCCTGTGGTTTGGGTCCCTGTAATCCCGGGTAGCAACCCCAGACTCCTCCAGGGAAGATACCCGAGATGATTTTTCTCCTTGGACAATGCTCCATCTTCTGGGATGCATCTGAGATTCCTCCCAGGCGTCTCCCGCAGACATTTTTCCTGTGGTTTGGGTCCCTGTGATCCCGGGTAGCAACCCCAGACTCCTCCAGGAAAGATACCCGAGATGATTTTTCTCCTTGGACAATGCTCCATCCTCTGGGAAGCATCCGAGACTCCTTGCAGGTATGTCCCTGAGTTTTTATTCCGGTGTTTTCGGGCCCTGTGATCCCGGGTAGCAACCCCAGACTCCTCCAGGGAAGATACCCGAGATGATTTTTCTCCTTGGACAAAGCTCCATCTTCTGGGATGCATATGAGATTCCTCCCAGGCATCTCCCACAGACATTTTTCCTGTGGTTTGAGTCCCTGTAATCCCGGGTAGCAACCCCAGACTCCTCCAGGGAAGATACCCGAGATAATTTTTCTGCTTGGACAATGCTCCATCCTCTGGGATGCATCCGAGACTTGTCGCAGCTATGTCCCTGAGTCTTTTTTCTCACGGTTTATGGTTCTGTCATCCCAGGTAGCAACCCCAGACTCCTCCAGGAAAGATACCCGAGATGATTTTTCTCCTTGGACAATGCTCCATCCTCTGGGAAGCATCCGAGACTTCTTGCAGGTATGTCCTTGCAGATATGAGTGTTTATTCCGGTGTTTTGGGTCCCTTTAATCCCGGGTAGCAACCCCAGACTCCTCCAGGGAAGATACCCGAGATGATTTTTCTCCTTGGACAATGCTCCATCTTCTGGGATGCATCTGAGATTCCTCCCAGGCGTCTCCCGCAGACATTTTTCCTGTAATTTGGGTCCCTTTAATCCCGGGTAGCAATCCCAGACTCCTCCAGGGAAGACACCCAATATGATTTTTCTCTCTTGACAGTGGTCCATACTGCGGGATCTATCCAGAACTCCTCCCAGGAGTCTCCCGCAGAGTTTTCTGCGGTGTTTTGGGGCCCTGTGATCCCGGGTAGCAACCCCAGACTCCTCCAGGGAAGATGCCCGAGATGACTTTTCTCCTTGGACAATGCTCCATCTTCTGGGAAGCATCTGAGATTCCTCCCAGGCATCTCCCACAGACATTTTTCCTGTGGTTTGGTTCCCTGTAATCCCGGGTAGCAAGCCCAGACTCCTCCAGGGAAGATACCCGAGATGATTTTTCTCCTTGGACAATGCTCCATCTTCTGGGATGCATCTGAGATTCCTCCCAGGCGTCTGTCGCAGACATTTTTCCTGTGGTTTGGGTCCCTGTAAACCCGGGTAGGAACCCCTGACTCCTCCACGGAAGATAACCGAGATGATTTTTCTCCTTGGACAATGCTCCATCCTCTGGGAAGCATCTGAGACTCCTTGCAGGTATGTCCCTGAGTGTTTATTCCGGTGTTTTGGGGCCCTCTGATCCCGTGTCGCAACCCCAGACTCCTCCAGGAACGATATCCGGGATGATTTTTCTCCTTGGACAATGCTCCATCCTCTGGGATGCATCCGAGACTTGTCGCAGCTATGTCCCTGAGTCTTTTTTCTCGCGGTTTATGGTTCTGTCATCCCAGGTAGCAACCCCAGACTCCTCCAGGGAAGACACCCAATATGATTTTTCTCTCTTGACAGTGGTCCATCCTGCGGGATCTACCCAGAACTCCTCCCAGGCGTCTCCCGCAGAGTTTTCTCCAGTGCTTTACGGCCCTGTGATCCCGGCTAGCAACCCCAGACTCCTCTAGGGAAGATACCCGAGATAATTTTTCTGCTTGGACAATGCTCCATCCTCTGGGAAGCATTCGAGACTCCTGCAGGTATGTCTCTGAGTCTTTATTCCGGTGCTTTAGCGCCCTGTGATCCCGGGTAGCAACCCCAGACTCCTCCAGGAAGATACCCGAGATGATTTTTCTCCTTGGACAATGCTCCATCTTCTGGGATGCATCTCAGATTCCTCCCAAGCGTCTCCCACAGACATTTTTCCTGTGGTTTGGGTCCCTGTAATCCCGGGTAGCAACCCCAGACTCCTCCAGGGAAGATACCCGAGATGATTTTTCTGCTGGGACAAAGCTCCATCTTCTGGGATGCATATGAGATTCCTCCCAGGCATCTCCCACAGACATTTTTCCTGTGTTTTGGTTCCCTGTAATCCCGAGTAACAACCCCAGACTCCTCCAGGGAAGATACCCAAGATAATTTTTCTGCTTGGACAATGCTCCATCCTCTGGGATGCATCCGAGACTTGTCGCAGCTATGTCCCTGAGTCTTTTTTCTCACGGTTTATGGTTCTGTCATCCCAGGTAGCAACCCCAGACTCCTCCAGGAAAGATACCCGAGATGATTTTTCTCCTTGGACAATGCTCCATCCTCTGGGAAGCATCCGAGACTTCTTGCAGGTATGTCCTTGCAGATATGAGTGTTTATTCCGGTGTTTTGGGTCCCTTTAATCCCGGGTAGCAACCCCAGACTCCTCCAGGGAAGATACCCGAGATGATTTTTCTCCTTGGACAATGCTACATCCTCTGGGAAGCATCCGAGACTCCTTGCAGGTATGTCCCTGAGTGTTTCTTCCGGTGTTTTGGGGCCCTGTGATCCCGGGTAGTAACCCCAGACTCCTCCAGGGAAGATACCCGAGATGATTTTTCTCCTTGGACAAAGCTCCATCTTCTGGGATGCATATGAGATTCCTCCCAGGCATCTCCCACAGACATTTTTCCTGTGGTTTGGGTTCCTTTAATCCCGGGTAGCAACCCCAGACTCCTCCAGGGAAGACACCCAATATGATTTTTCTCTCTTGACAGTGGTCCATACTGCGGGATCTATCCAGAACTCCTCCCAGGAGTCTCCCGCAGAGTTTTCTCCGTTGTTTTGGGGCCCTGTGATCCCGGGTAGCAACCCCAGACTCCTCCAGGGAAGATACCCGAGATGACTTTTCTCCTTGGACAATGCTCCATCTTCTGGGATGCATCTGAGATTCCTCCCAGGCGTCTCCCGCAGACATTTTTCCTGTGTTTTGGTTCCCTGTAATCCCGGGTAGCAACCCCAGACTCCTCCAGGGAAGATACCCGAGATGATTTTTTTCCTGGGACAAAGCTCCATCTTCTGGGATGCATCTGAGATTCCTCCCAGGCATCTCCCACAGACATTTTTCCTGTGGTTTGGGTCCCTGTAAACCCGGGTGGCAACCCCAGACTCCTCCAGGGAAGATACCCGAGATGATTTTTCTCCTTGGACAAAGCTCCATCCTCTGGGAAGCATCCGAGACTCCTTGCAGGTATGTCCCTGAGTGTTTATTCCGGTGTTTTGGGGCCCTGTGATCCCAAGGAGCAACCCCAGACTCCTCCAGGGAAGATACCCGAGATGATTTTTCTCCTTGGACAATGCTCCATTTTCTGGGATGCATCTGAGATTCCTCCCAGGCGTCTCCCGCAGACATTTTTCCTGTGGTTTGGGTCCCTTTAATCCCGGGTCGCAACCCCAGACTCCTCCAGGAAAGATATCCGGGATGATTTTTCTCCTTGGACAATGCTCCATCCTCTGGGATGCATCCGAGACTTGTCGCAGCTATGTCCCTGAGTCTTTTTTCTCGCGGTTTATGGTTCTGTCATCCCAGGTAGCAACCCCAGACTCCTCCAGGGAAGACACCCAATATGATTTTTCTCTCTTGACAGTGGTCCATCCTGCGGGATCTACCCAGAATTCCTCCCAGGCGTCTCCCGCAGAATTTTCTCCAGTGCTTTAGGGCCCTGTGATCCTGGGTAGCAACCCCAGACTCTTCCAAGGAAGATACCCGAGATAATTTTTCTGCTTGGACAATGCTCCATCCCCTGGGAAGCATCCGAGACTCCTTGCAGGTATGTCCCTGAGTTTTTATTCCGGTGTTTTGGGGCCCTGTGATCCCGGGTAGCAACCCCAGACTCCTCCAGGGAAGATACCCGAGATAATTTTTCTCCTTGGACAATGCTCCATCCTCTGGGAAGCATCCGAGACTCCTTGCAGGTATGTCCCTGAGTTTTTATTCCGGTGTTTTCGGGCCCTGTGATCCCGGGTAGTAACCCCAGACTCCTCCAGGGAAGATAGCAGAGATGATATTTCTCCTTGGACAATGCTCCATCTTCTGGGATGCATCTGAGATTCCTCCCAGGCATCTCCCGCAGACATTTTTCCTGTGGTTTGGGTCCCTGTAAACCCGGGTAGCAACCCCAGACTCCTCCAGGGAAGATACCCGAGATGATTTTTCTCCTTGGACAATGCTACATCCTCTGGGAAGCATCCGAGACTCCTTGCAGGTATGTCCCTGAGTTTTTATTCCGGTGTTTTCGGGCCCTGTGATCCCGGGTAGCAACCCCAGACTCCTCCAGGGAAGATACCCGAGATGATTTTTCTCCTTGGACAATGCTCCATCTTCTGGGATGCATCTGAGATTCCTCCCAGGCGTCTCCCGCAGACATTTTTCCTGTGGTTTTGGTCCCTGTAATCCCAGGTAGCAACCCCAGACTCCTCCAGGGAACATACCCGAGATGATTTTTCTGCTGGGAGAAAGCACCATCTTCTGGGATGCATCTGAGATTCCTCCCAGGCATCTCCCGCAGATATTTTTCCTGTGGTTTGGGTCCCTGTAATCCCGGGTAGCAACCCCAGACTCCTCCAGGGAAGATACCCGAGATGATTTTTCTGCTGGGACAAAGCTCCATCTTCTGGGATGCATCTGAGATTCCTCCCAGGCGTCTCCCGCAGACATTTTTCCTGTGGTTTGGGTCCCTGTAATCCCGGGTAGCAACCCCAGACTCCTCCAGGGAAGATACCCGAGATGATTTTTCTGCTGGGACAAAGCTCCATCTTCTGGGATGCATCTGAGATTCCTCCCAGGCGTCTCCCGCAGACATTTTTCCTGTGGTTTGGGTCCCTGTAATCCCGGGTAGCAACCACAGACTCCTCCAGGGAAGTTACCCGAGATGATTTTTCTCCTTGGACAATGCTCCATCTTCTGGGATGCATCTGAGATTCCTCCCAGGAGTCTCCCGCAGTCATTTTTCCTGTGGTTTGGGTCCCTGTAAACCCGGGTAGCAACACCAGACTCCTCCAGGGAAGATACCCGAGATGATTTTTCTCCTTGGACAATGCTCCATCCTCTTGGAAGCATCCGAGACTCCTTGCAGGTATGTCCCTGAGTGTTTATTCCGGTGTTTTCGGGCCCTGTGATCCCGGGTAGCAACCCCAGACTCCTCCAGGGAAGACACCCAATATGATTTTTCTCTCTTGACAGTGGTCCATACTGCGGGATCTATCCAGAACTCCTCCCAGGAGTCTCCCGCAGAATTTTCTCCGGTGTTTTTGGGCCCTGTGATCCCGGGTTGCAACCCCAGACTCCTCCAGGGAAGATACTCGAGATGATTCTTCTACTTGGACAATGCTCCATCTTCTGGGATGCATCTGAGATTCCTCCCAGGCGTCTCCCGCAGACATTTTTCCTGTAGTTTGGGTCCCTATAAACCCGGGTAGCAACCCCAGACTCCTCCAGGGAAGATACCCGAGATGATTTTTCTCCTTGGACAATGCTACATCCTCTGGGAAGCATCCGAGACTCCTTGCAGCTTTGTCCCTGAGTTTTTATTCCGGTGCTTTTGGGCCCTGTCATCCCGGGTAGCAACCCCAGACTCCTCCAGGGAAGACACCCAAGATGATTTTTCTCTCTTGACAGTGGTCCATACTGCGGGATCTATCCAGAACTCCTCCCAGGTGTCTCCCGCAGTGTTTTCTCCGGTGTTTTGGGGCCCTGTGATCCCGGGTAGCAACCCCAGACTCCTCCAGGGAAGATACCCGAGATGATTTTTCTCCTTGGACAATGCTCCATCTTCTGGGATGCATCTGAGATTCCTCGCAGGCGTCTCCCGCAGACATTTTTCCTGTGGTTTGGGTCCCTGTAATCCCGGGTACCAACACCAGACTCCTCCAGGGAAGATACCCGAGATGATTTTTCTCCTTGGACAATGCTACATCCTCTGGGAAGCATCCGAGACTCCTTGCAGGTATGTCCCTGAGTGTTTATTCCAGTGTTTTCGGGCCCTCTTATCCCGGGTAGCAACCCCAGACTCCTCCAGGGAGGACACCCAATATGATTTTTCTCTCTTGACAGTGGTCCATACTGCGGGATCTATCCAGAACTCCTCCCAGGTGTCTCCCGCAGAGTTTTCTCCGGTGTTTTGGGGCCCTGTGATCCCGGGTAGCAACCCTAGACTCCTCCAGGGAAGATACCCGAGATGATTTTTCTGCTGAGACAAAGCTCCATCTTCTGGGATGCATATGAGATTCCTCCCAGGCATCTCCCATAGACATTTTTCCTGTGGTTTGGGTCCCTGTAAACCCGGGTAGCAACCCCAGACTACTCCAAGGAAGATACCCGAGATGATTTTTCTCCTTGGACAATGCTCCATCCTCTTGGAAGCATCCTAGACTCCTTGCAGGTATGTCCCTGAGTGTTTATTCCGGTGTTTTCGGGCCCTCTGATCCCGGGTAGCAACCCCAGACTCCTCCAGGGAAGACACCCAATATGATTTTTCTCTCTTGACAGTGGTCCGTACTGCGGGATCTATCCAGTACTCCTCCCAGGAGTCTCCCGCAGAATTTTCTCCGGTGTTTTGGGGCCCTGTGATCCCGGGTAGCAACCCCAGACTCCTCCAGGGAAGATACCCGAGATGATTTTTCTCCTGGGACAAAGCTCCATCTTCTGGGATGCATATGAGATTCCTCCCAGGCATCTCCCACAGACATTTTTCCTGTGGTTTGGGTCCCTGTAATCCCGGGTAGCAACCACAGACTCCTCCAGGGAAGACACCCAATATGATTTTTCTCTCTTGACAGTGGTCCGTACTGCGGGATCTATCCAGTACTCCTCCCAGGAGTCTCCCGCAGAATTTTCTCCGGTGTTTTGGGGCCCTGTGATCCCGGGTAGCAACCCCAGACTCCTCCAGGGAAGATACCCGAGATGATTTTTCTCCTGGGACAAAGCTCCATCTTCTGGGATGCATCTGAGATTCCTCGCAGGCGTCTCCCGCAGACATTTTTCCTGTGGTTTGGGTCCCTGTAATCCCGGGTACCAACACCAGACTCCTCCAGGGAAGATACCCGAGATGATTTTTCTCCTTGGACAATGCTACATCCTCTGGGAAGCATCCGAGACTCCTTGCAGGTATGTCCCTGAGTGTTTATTCCAGTGTTTTCGGGCCCTCTTATCCCGGGTAGCAACCCCAGACTCCTCCAGGGAGGACACCCAATATGATTTTTCTCTCTTGACAGTGGTCCATACTGCGGGATCTATCCAGAACTCCTCCCAGGTGTCTCCCGCAGAGTTTTCTCCGGTGTTTTGGGGCCCTGTGATCCCGGGTAGCAACCCTAGACTCCTCCAGGGAAGATACCCGAGATGATTTTTCTGCTGAGACAAAGCTCCATCTTCTGGGATGCATATGAGATTCCTCCCAGGCATCTCCCATAGACATTTTTCCTGTGGTTTGGGTCCCTGTAAACCCGGGTAGCAACCCCAGACTACTCCAAGGAAGATACCCGAGATGATTTTTCTCCTTGGACAATGCTCCATCCTCTTGGAAGCATCCTAGACTCCTTGCAGGTATGTCCCTGAGTGTTTATTCCGGTGTTTTCGGGCCCTCTGATCCCGGGTAGCAACCCCAGACTCCTCCAGGGAAGACACCCAATATGATTTTTCTCTCTTGACAGTGGTCCGTACTGCGGGATCTATCCAGTACTCCTCCCAGGAGTCTCCCGCAGAATTTTCTCCGGTGTTTTGGGGCCCTGTGATCCCGGGTAGCAACCCCAGACTCCTCCAGGGAAGATACCCGAGATGATTTTTCTCCTGGGACAAAGCTCCATCTTCTGGGATGCATATGAGATTCCTCCCAGGCATCTCCCACAGACATTTTTCCTGTGGTTTGGGTCCCTGTAATCCCGGGTAGCAACCACAGACTCCTCCAGGGAAGATACCCAAGATGATTTTTCTCCTTGGACAATGCTCCATTTTCTGGGATGCATCTGAGATTCCTCCCAGGCGTCTCTTGCAAATATTTTTCCTGTGGTTTGGGTCCCTGTAAACCCGGGTAGCAACCCCAGACTCCTCCAGGGAAGATACCCGAGATGATTTTTCTCCTTGGACAATGCTACATCCTCTGGGAAGCATCCGAGACTCCTTGCAGGTATGTCCCTGAGTGTTTATTCCAGTGTTTTCGGGCCTTCTGATCCCGGCTAGCAACCCCAGACTCCTCCAGGAAAGATACCCGAGATGATTTTTCTCCTTGGACAATGCTCCATCTTCTGGGATGCATCTGAGATTCCTCCCAGGCGTCTCCCGCAGACATTTTTCCTGTGGTTTTGGTCCCTTTAATCCCGGGTAGCAACCCCAGACTCCTCCAGGGAAGATACCCGAGATGATTTTTCTCCTGGGACAAAGCTCCATCTTCTGGGATGCATATGAGATTCCTCCCAGGCATCTCCCACAGACATTTTTCCTGTGGTTTGGGTCCCTGTAATCCCGGGTAGCAACCACAGACTCCTCCAGGGAAGATACCCGAGATGATTTTTCTCCTTGGACAATGCTCCATCTTCTGGGATGCATCTGAGATTCCTCCCAGGCGTCTCCCGCAGACATTTTTCCTGTGGTTTGGGTCCCTGTAAACCCGGGTAGCAACCCCAGACTACTCCAAGGAAGATACCCGAGATGATTTTTCTCCTTGGACAATGCTCCATCCTCTTGGAAGCATCCGAGACTCCTTGCAGGTATGTCCCTGAGTGTTTATTCCGGTGTTTTCGGGCCCTCTGATCCCGGGTAGCAACCCCAGACTCCTCCAGGGAAGACACCCAATATGATTTTTCTCTCTTGACAGTGGTCCATACTGCGGGATCTATCCAGAACTCCTCCCAGGAGTCTCCCGCAGAATTTTCTCCGGTGTTTTGGGGCCCTGTGATCCCGGGTAGCAACCCCAGACTCCTCCAGGGAAGATACCCGAGATGATTTTTCTGCTTGGACAATGCTCCATCCTCTTGGAAGCATCCGAGACTCCTTGCAGGTATGTCCCTGAGTTTTTATTCCAGTGTTTTCGGGCCCTGTGATCCCGGGTAGCAACCCCAGACTCCTCCAGGGAAGATACCCGAGATGATTTTTCTGCAGAGACAAAGCTCCATCTTCTGGGATGCATATGAGATTCCTCCCAGGCATCTCCCATAGACATTTTTCCTATGGTTTGGGTCCCTGTAAACCCGGGTAGCAACCCCAGACTCCTCCAGGGAAGATACCCGAGATGATTTTTCTCCTTGGACAATGCTCCATCCTCTTGGATGCATCCGAGACTTGTCGCAGCTATGTCCCTGAGTCTTTTTTCTCACGGTTTATGGTTCTGTCATCCCAGGTAGCAACCCCAGACTCCTCCAGGGAAGACACCCAATATGATTTTTCTCTCTTGACAGTGGTCCATCCTGCGGGATCTACCAAGAACTCCTCCCAGGCGTCTCCCGCAGAGTTTTCTCCAGTGCTTTAGGGCCCTGTGATCCCGGGTAGCAACCCCAGACTCCTCCAGGGAAGATACCCGAGATGATTTTTCTCCTTGGACAATGATCCATCCTCTTGAAAGCATCCGAGACTCCTTGCAGGTATGTCCCTGAGTGTTTATTCCGGTGTTTTCGGGCCCTGTGATCCCGGGTAGCAACCCCAGACTCCTCCAGGGAAGATACCCGGGATGATTTTTCTCCTTGGACAATGCTACATCCTCTGGGAAGCATCCGAGACTCCTTGCAGGTATGTCCCTGAGTGTTTATTCCAGTGTTTTCGGGCCCTCTGATCCCGGGTAGCAACCCCAGACTCCTCCAGGGAGGACACCCAATATGATTTTTCTCTCTTGACAGTGGTCCATACTGCGGGATCTATCCAGAACTCCTCCCAGGTGTCTCCCGCAGAGTTTTCTCCGGTGTTTTGGGGCCCTGTGATCCCGGGTAGCAACCCCAGACTCCTCCAGGGAAGATACCCGAGATGATTTTTCTCCTTGGACAATGCTCCATCTTCTGGGATGCATCTGAGATTCCTCCCAGGCGTCTCCCGCAGACATTTTTCCTGTGGCTTGGGTCCCTGTAATCCCGAGTAGCAACCCCAGACTCCTCCAGGGAAGATACCCGAGATGATTTTTCTGCTTTGACAATGCTCCATCCTCTTGGAAGCATCCGAGACTCCTTGCAGGTATGTCCCTGAGTGTTTCTTCCGGTGTTTTGGGGCCCTGTGATCCCGGGTAGCAACCCCAGACTCCTCCAAGGAAGATACCCGAGATAATTTTTCTGCTTGGACAATTCTCCATCCTCTTGGAAGCATCCGAGACTCCTTGCAGGTATGTCCCTGAGTGTTTATTCCGGTATTTTCGGGCCCTCTGATCCCGGGTAGCAACCCCAGACTCCTCCAGGGAAGACACCCAATGTGATTTTTCTCTCTTGACAGTGGTCCATACTGCGGTATCTATCCAGAACTCCTCCCAGGTGTCTCCCGCAGAGTTTTCTCCGGTGTTTTGGGGCCCTGTGATCCCGGGTAGCAACCCCAGACTCCTCCAGGGAAGATACCCGAGATGATTTTTCTGCTGGGACAAAGCTCCATCTTCTGGGATGCATCTGAGATTCCTCCCAGGCGTCTCCCGCAGACATTTTTCCTGTGGTTTGGGTCCCTTTAATCCCGGGTAGCAACCCCAGACTCCTCCAGGAAAGATATCCGGGATGATTTTTCTCCTTGGACAATGCTCCATCCTCTGGGATGCATCCGAGACTTGTCGCAGCTATGTCCCTGAGTCTTTTTTCTCACGGTTTATGGTTCTGTCATCCCAGGTAGCAACCCCAGACTCCTCCAGGGAAGACACCCAATATGATTTTTCTCTCTTGACAGTGGTCCATCCTGCGGGATCTACCCAGAATTCCTCCCAGGCGTCTCCCGCAGAGTTTTCTCCAGTGCTTTAAGGCCCTGTGATCCCGGGTAGCAACTCCAGACTCCTCCAAGGAAGATACCCGAGATAATTTTTCTGCTTGGACAATGCTCCATCCTCTGGGAAGCATCCGAGACTCCTTGCAGGTATGTCCCTGAGTTTTTATTCGGGTGTTTTCGGGCCCTGTGATCCCGGGTAGCAACCCCAGACTCCTCCAGGGAAGATACCCGAGATGATTTTTCTCCTTGGACAATGCTCCATCTTCTGGGATGCATCTGAGATTCCTCCCAGGCGTCTCCCGCAGACATTTTTCCTGTGGTTTGGGTCCCTGTAAACCCGGGTAGCAACCCCAGACTCCTCCAGGGAAGACACCCAATATGATTTTTCTCTCTTTACAGTGGTCCATACTGCGGGATCTATCCAGAACTCCTCCCAGGTGTCTCCCGCAGAGTTTTCTCCGGTGTTTTGGGGCCCTGTGATCCCGGGTAGCAACCCCAGACTCCTCCAGGGAAGATACCCCAGATGACTTTTCTCCTTGGACAAAGCTCCATCTTCTGGGATGCATCTGAGATTCCTCCCAGGCATCTCCCACAGACATTTTTCCTGTGGTTTGGGTCCCTGTAATCCCGGGTAGCAACCCCAGACTCCTCCAGGGAAGATACCCGAGATAATTTTTCTGCTTGGACAATGCTCCATCCTCTGGGAAGCATTAGAGACTCCTTGCAGGTATGTCCCTGAGTTTTTATTCCGGTGCTTTTGGGCCCTGTCATCCCGGGTAGCAACCTCAGACTGCTTCAGGGAAGATACCCGAGATGATTTTTCTCCTTGGACTATTGTCCATCCTGCGGGATGCTCCCGAGACTCCTCCCAGCTCTGTTTCTCAGTGTTTTTTTCCTGTGGTTTGGGTCCCTGTAAACCCGGGTAGCAACCCCAGACTCTTCCAGGAAAGATACCCAGGATGATTTTTCTCCTTGGACAATGCTCCATCCTCTGGGAAGCATCCGAGACTTGTCGCAGCTATGTCCCTGAGTCTTTTTTCTCACGGTTTATGGTTCTGTCATCCCAGGTAGCAACCCCAGACTCCTCCAGGGAAGACACCCAATATGATTTTTCTCTCTTGACAGTGGTCCATCCTGCGGGATCTACCCAGAATTCCTCCCAGGCGTCTCCCGCAGAGTTTTCTCCTTTGTTTTGGGGCCCTGTGATCCCGGGTAGCAACCCCAGACTCCTCCAGGAAAGATACCCGAGATGATTTTTCTCCTTGGACAATGCTCCATCCTCTGGGAAGCATCCGAGACTCCTTGCAGGTATGTCCCTGAGTGTTTATTCCAGTATTTTCGGTCCCTCTGATCCCGGGTAGCAACCCCAGACTCCTCCAGGGAAGACACCCAATATGATTTTTCTCTCTTGACAGTGGTCCATACTGCGCGATCTATCCAGAACTCCTCCCAGGAGTCTCCCGCAGAGTTTTCTCCGGTGTTTTGGGGCCCTGTGATCCCGGGTAGCAACCCCACACTCCTCCAGGGAAGATACCCGAGATGATTTTTCTCCTTGGACAAAGCTCCATCTTCTGGGATGCATATGAGATTCCTCCCAGGCATCTCCCACAGACATTTTTCCTGTGGTTTGGGTCCCTGTAATCCCGGGTACCAACACCAGACTCCTCCAGGGAAGATACCCGAGATGATTTTTCTCCTTGGACAATGCTACATCCTCTGGGAAGCATCCGAGACTCCTTGCAGGTGTGTCCCTGAGTGTTTCTTCCGGTGTTTTGGGGCCCTGTGATCCCGAGTAGCAACCCCAGACTCCTCCAGGAAAGATACCCGAGATGATTTTTCTCCTTGGACAATGCTACATCCTCTGGGAAGCATCCGAGACTCCTTGCAGCTTTGTCCCTGTGTGTATTCTGCTGCTTTTGGGCCCTGTCATCCCGGGTAGCAACCCCAGACTCCTCCAGGGAAGACACCCAATATGATTTTTCTCTCTTGACAGTGGTCCATACTGCGGGAACTGTCCAGAACTCCTCCCAGGAGTCTCCCGCAGAGTTTTCTCCGGTGTTTTGGGGCCCTGTGATCGCGGGTAGCAACCCCAGAATCCTCCAGGGAAGATACCCGAGATGATTTTTCTCCTTGGACAATGCTACATCCTCTGGGAAGCATCCGAGACTCCTTGCAGGTATGCCCCTGAGTTTTTATTCCGGTGCGTTTGGGCCCTGTGATCCCGGGTAGCAACCCCAGACTCCTCCAGGGAAGATACCCGAGATGATTTTTCTCCTTGGACAATGCTCCATCTTCTGGGATGCATCTGAGATTCCTCCCAGGCGTCTCACGCAGACATTTTTCCTGTGGTTTGGGTCCCTGTAATCCCTGGTACCAACACCAGACTCCTCCAGGGAAGATACCCGAGATGATTTTTCTGCTGGGACAAAGCTCCATCTTCTGGGATGTATATGAGATTCCTCCCAGGCATCTCCCACAGACATTTTTCCTGTGGTTTGGGTCCCTGTAATCCCGGGTAGCAACCCCAGACTCCTCCAGGGAAGATACCCGAGATGATTTTTCTCCTTGGACAATGCTCCATCTTCTGGGATGCATCTGAGATTCCTCCCAGGCGTCTCCCGCAGACATTTTTCCTGTGGTTTGGGTCCCTGTGATCCCGGGTAGCAACCCCAGACTCCTCCAGGAAAGATACCCGAGATGATTTTTCTCCTTGGACAATGCTCCATCCTCTGGGAAGCATCCGAGACTCCTTGCAGGTATGTCCCTGAGTTTTTATTCCGGTGTTTTCGGGCCCTGTGATCCCGGGTAGCAACCCCAGACTCCTCCAGGGAAGATACCCGAGATGATTTTTCTCCTTGGACAAAGCTCCATCTTCTGGGATGCATATGAGATTCCTCCCAGGCATCTCCCACAGACATTTTTCCTGTGGTTTGAGTCCCTGTAATCCCGGGTAGCAACCCCAGACTCCTCCAGGGAAGATACCCGAGATAATTTTTCTGCTTGGACAATGCTCCATCCTCTGGGATGCATCCGAGACTTGTCGCAGCTATGTCCCTGAGTCTTTTTTCTCACGGTTTATGGTTCTGTCATCCCAGGTAGCAACCCCAGACTCCTCCAGGAAAGATACCCGAGATGATTTTTCTCCTTGGACAATGCTCCATCCTCTGGGAAGCATCCGAGACTTCTTGCAGGTATGTCCTTGCAGATATGAGTGTTTATTCCGGTGTTTTGGGTCCCTTTAATCCCGGGTAGCAACCCCAGACTCCTCCAGGGAAGATACCCGAGATGATTTTTCTCCTTGGATAATGCTCCATCTTCTGGGATGCATCTGAGATTCCTCCCAGGCGTCTCCCGCAGACATTTTTCCTGTAATTTGGGTCCCTTTAATCCCGGGTAGCAATCCCAGACTCCTCCAGGGAAGACACCCAATATGATTTTTCTCTCTTGACAGTGGTCCATACTGCGGGATCTATCCAGAACTCCTCCCAGGAGTCTCCCGCAGAGTTTTCTGCGGTGTTTTGGGGCCCTGTGATCCCGGGTAGCAACCCCAGACTCCTCCAGGGAAGATGCCCCAGATGACTTTTCTCCTTGGACAATGCTCCATCTTCTGGGAAGCATCTGAGATTCCTCCCAGGCATCTCCCACAGACATTTTTCCTGTGGTTTGGTTCCCTGTAATCCCGGGTAGCAAGCCCAGACTCCTCCAGGGAAGATACCCGAGATGATTTTTCTCCTTGGACAATGCTCCATCTTCTGGGATGCATCTGAGATTCCTCCCAGGCGTCTGTCGCAGACATTTTTCCTGTGGTTTGGGTCCCTGTAAACCCGGGTAGGAACCCCTGACTCCTCCACGGAAGATAACCGAGATGATTTTTCTCCTTGGACAATGCTCCATCCTCTGGGAAGCATCTGAGACTCCTTGCAGGTATGTCCCTGTGTGTTTATTCCGGTGTTTTGGGGCCCTCTGATCCCGTGTCGCAACCCCAGACTCCTCCAGGAACGATATCCGGGATGATTTTTCTCCTTGGACAATGCTCCATCCTCTGGGATGCATCCGAGACTTGTCGCAGCTATGTCCCTGAGTCTTTTTTCTCGCGGTTTATGGTTCTGTCATCCCAGGTAGCAACCCCAGACTCCTCCAGGGAAGACACCCAATATGATTTTTCTCTCTTGACAGTGGTCCATCCTGCGGGATCTACCCAGAACTCCTCCCAGGCGTCTCCCGCAGAGTTTTCTCCAGTGCTTTACGGCCCTGTGATCCCGGCTAGCAACCCCAGACTCCTCTAGGGAAGATACCCGAGATAATTTTTCTGCTTGGACAATGCTCCATCCTCTGGGAAGCATTCGAGACTCCTGCAGGTATGTCTCTGAGTCTTTATTCCGGTGCTTTAGCGCCCTGTGATCCCGGGTAGCAACCCCAGACTCCTCCAGGAAGATACCCGAGATGATTTTTCTCCTTGGACAATGCTCCATCTTCTGGGATGCATCTCAGATTCCTCCCAAGCGTCTCCCACAGACATTTTTCCTGTGGTTTGGGTCCCTGTAATCCCGGGTAGCAACCCCAGACTCCTCCAGGGAAGATACCCGAGATGATTTTTCTGCTGGGACAAAGCTCCATCTTCTGGGATGCATATGAGATTCCTCCCAGGCATCTCCCACAGACATTTTTCCTGTGTTTTGGTTCCCTGTAATCCCGAGTAACAACCCCAGACTCCTCCAGGGAAGATACCCAAGATAATTTTTCTGCTTGGACAATGCTCCATCCTCTGGGATGCATCCGAGACTTGTCGCAGCTATGTCCCTGAGTCTTTTTTCTCACGGTTTATGGTTCTGTCATCCCAGGTAGCAACCCCAGACTCCTCCAGGAAAGATACCCGAGATGATTTTTCTCCTTGGACAATGCTCCATCCTCTGGGAAGCATCCGAGACTTCTTGCAGGTATGTCCTTGCAGATATGAGTGTTTATTCCGGTGTTTTGGGTCCCTTTAATCCCGGGTAGCAACCCCAGACTCCTCCAGGGAAGATACCCGAGATGATTTTTCTCCTTGGACAATGCTACATCCTCTGGGAAGCATCCGAGACTCCTTGCAGGTATGTCCCTGAGTGTTTCTTCCGGAGTTTTGGGGCCCTGTGATCCCGGGTAGTAACCCCAGACTCCTCCAGGGAAGATACCCGAGATGATTTTTCTCCTTGGACAAAGCTCCATCTTCTGGGATGCATATGAGATTCCTCCCAGGCATCTCCCACAGACATTTTTCCTGTGGTTTGGGTTCCTTTAATCCCGGGTAGCAACCCCAGACTCCTCCAGGGAAGACACCCAATATGATTTTTCTCTCTTGACAGTGGTCCATACTGCGGGATCTATCCAGAACTCCTCCCAGGAGTCTCCCGCAGAGTTTTCTCCGTTGTTTTGGGGCCCTGTGATCCCGGGTAGCAACCCCAGACTCCTCCAGGGAAGATACCCGAGATGACTTTTCTCCTTGGACAATGCTCCATCTTCTGGGATGCATCTGAGATTCCTCCCAGGCGTCTCCCGCAGACATTTTTCCTGTGTTTTGGTTCCCTGTAATCCCGGGTAGCAACCCCAGACTCCTCCAGGGAAGATACCCGAGATGATTTTTTTCCTGGGACAAAGCTCCATCTTCTGGGATGCATCTGAGATTCCTCCCAGGCATCTCCCACAGACATTTTTCCTGTGGTTTGGGTCCCTGTAAACCCGGGTGGCAACCCCAGACTCCTCCAGGGAAGATACCCGAGATGATTTTTGTCCTTGGACAAAGCTCCATCCTCTGGGAAGCATCCGAGACTCCTTGCAGGTATGTCCCTGAGTGTTTATTCCGGTGTTTTGGGGCCCTGTGATCCCAAGGAGCAACCCCAGACTCCTCCAGGGAAGATACCCGAGATGATTTTTCTCCTTGGACAATGCTCCATTTTCTGGGATGCATCTGAGATTCCTCCCAGGCGTCTCCCGCAGACATTTTTCCTGTGGTTTGGGTCCCTTTAATCCCGGGTCGCAACCCCAGACTCCTCCAGGAAAGATATCCGGGATGATTTTTCTCCTTGGACAATGCTCCATCCTCTGGGATGCATCCGAGACTTGTCGCAGCTATGTCCCTGAGTCTTTTTTCTCGCGGTTTATGGTTCTGTCATCCCAGGTAGCAACCCCAGACTCCTCCAGGGAAGACACCCAATATGATTTTTCTCTCTTGACAGTGGTCCATCCTGCGGGATCTACCCAGAATTCCTCCCAGGCGTCTCCCGCAGAGTTTTCTCCAGTGCTTTAGGCCCCTGTGATCCCGGCTAGCATCTCCAGAATCCTCTAGGGAAGATACCCGAGATAATTTTTCTGCTTGGGCAATGCTCCATCCTCTGGGAAGCATCCGAGACTCCTTGCAGGTATGTCTCTGAGTCTTTATTCCGGTGGTTTAGCGCCCTGTGATCCCGGGTAGCAACCCCAGACTCCTCCAGGGAAGATACCCGAGATGATTTTTCTCCTTGGACAATGCTCCATCCTCTGGGAAGCATCCGAGACTCCTTGCAGGTATGTCCCTGAGTGTTTATTCCGGTGCTTTTGGGCCCTGTCATCCCGGGTAGCAACCTCAGACTCCACCAGGGAAGATACCCGAGATGATTTTTCTCCTTGGACTATTGTCCATCCTGCGGGATGCACCCGAGACTCCTCCCAGCTCTGTTTCTCAGTGTTTTTTTCCTGTGGTTTGGGTCCCTGTAAACCCGGGTAGCAACCCCAGACTCCTCCAGGGAAGATACCCGAGATGATTTTTCTCCTTGGACAATGCTCCATCTTCTGGGATGCATCTGAGATTCCTCCCAGGCGTCTCCCGCAGACATTTCTCCTGTGGTTTGGGTCCCTGTAAACCCGGGTAGCAACCCCAGAATCCTCCAGGGAAGATACCCGAGATGATTTTTCTCCTTGGACAATGCTACATCCTCTGGGAAGCATCCGAGACTCCTTGCAGGTATGTCCCTGAGTTTTTATTCCAGTGTTTTCGGGCCCTGTGATCCCGGGTAGCAACCCCAGACTCCTCCAGGGAAGATACCCGAGATGATTTTTCTCCTTGGACAATGCTCCATCCTGCGGGATGCACCCGAGACTCCTCCCAGCTCTGTTTCTCAGTGTTTTTTTCCTGTGGTTTGGGGCCCTGTAATCCCGGGTAGCAACCCCAGACTCCTCCAGGGAAGATACCCGAGATGATTTTTCTGCTTGGACAATGCTCCATCCTCTTGGAAGCATCCGAGACTCCTTGCAGGTATGTCCCTGAGTTTTTATTCCAGTGTTTTCGGGCCCTGTGATCCCGGGTAGCAACCCCAGACTCCTCCAGGGAAGATACCCGAGATGATTTTTCTCCTTGGACAATGCTCCATCTTCTGGGATGCATCTGAGATTCCTCCCAGGCGTCTCCCGCAGACATTTTTCCTGTGGTTTGGGTCCCTGTAAACCCGGGTAGCAACCCCAGAATCCTCCAGGGAAGATACCCGAGATGATTTTTCTCCTTGGACAATGCTCCATCTTCTGGGATGCACCTGAGATTCCTCCCAGCCGTCTCCCACAGATATTTTTCCTGTGGTTTGGGTCCCTGTAATCCCGGGTAGCAACCCCAGACTCCTCCAGGGAAGATACCCGAGATGATTTTTCTCCTTGGACAATGCTCCATCCTCTGGGAAGCATCCGAGACTCCTTGCAGGTATGTCCCTGAGTGTTTATTCCGGTGCTTTTGGGCCCTGTCATCCCGGGTAGCAACCTCAGACTCCACCAGGGAAGATACCCGAGATGATTTTTCTCCTTGGACTATTGTCCATCCTGCGGGATGCACCCGAGACTCCTCCCAGCTCTGTTTCTCAGTGTTTTTTTCTTGTGGTTTGGGTCCCTGTAATCCCGGGTAGCAACCCCAGACTCCTCCAGGGAAGACACCCAATATGATTTTTCTCTCTTGACAGTGGTCCATACTGCGGGATCTATCCAGACCTCCTCCCAGGAGTCTCCCGCAGAGTTTTGTCCAGTACTTTAGGGCCCTGTGATCCCGGGTAGCAACCCCAGACTCCTCCAGGGAAGATACCCGAGATGATTTTTCTCCTTGGACAATGCTCCATCTTCTGGGATGCATCTGAGATTCCTCCCAGGCGTCTCCCGCAGACATTTTTCCTGTGGCTTGGGTCCCTGTAATCCCGGGTAGCAACCCCAGACTCCTCCAGGGAAGATACCCGAGATGATTTTTCTGCTTTGACAATGCTCCATCCTCTTGGAAGCATCCGAGACTCCTTGCAGGTATGTCACTGAGTGTTTATTCCCGTGCTTTTGGGCCCTGTCATCCCAGGTAGCAACCCCAGACTCCTCCAGGGAAGATACCCGAGATGATTTTTCTCCTTGGACAATGCTCCATCCTCTTGGATGCATCCGAGACGTGTCGCAGCTGTGTCCCTGAGTCTTTTTTCTCGCGGTTCATGGTTCTGTCATCCCAGGTAGCAACCCCAGACTCCTCCAGGGAAGACACCCAATATGATTTTTCTCTCTTGACAGTGGTCCATCCTGCAGGATCTACCAAGAACTCCTCCCAGGCGTCTCCCGCAGAGTTTTCTCCAGTGCTTTAGGCCCCTGTGATCCCGGCTAGCAACTCCAGAATCCTCTAGGGAAGATACCCGAGATAATTTTTCTGCTTGGGCAATGCTCCATCCTCTGGGAAGCATCCGAGACTCCTTGCAGGTATGTCTCTGAGTCTTTATTCCGGTGGTTTAGCGCCCTGTGATCCCGGGTAGCAACCCCAGACTCCTCCAGGGAAGATACCCGAGATGATTTTTCTCCTTGGACAATGCTCCATCCTCTGGGAATCATCCGAGACTCCTTGCAGGTATGTCCCTGAGTGTTTATTCCGGTGCTTTTGGGCCCTGTCATCCCGGGTAGCAACCTCAGACTCCACCAGGGAAGATACCCGAGATGATTTTTCTCCTTGGACTATTGTCCATCCTGCGGGATGCACCCGAGACTCCTCCCAGCTCTGTTTCTCAGTGTTTTTTTCCTGTTGTTTGGGTCCCTGTAAACCCGGGTAGCAACCCCAGACTCCTCCAGGGAAGATACCCGAGATGATTTTTCTCCTTGGACAATGCTCCATCTTCTGGGATGCATCTGAGATTCCTCCCAGGCGTGTCCCGCAGACATTTTTCCTGTGGTTTGGGTCCCTGTAAACCCGGGTAGCAACCCCAGAATCCTCCAGGGAAGATACCCGAGATGATTTTTCTCCTTGGACAATGCTACATCCTCTGGGAAGCATCCGAGACTCCTTGCAGGTATGTCCCTGAGTTTTTATTCCGGTGTTTTCGGGCCCTGTGATCCCGGGTAGCAACCCCAGACTCCTCCAGGGAAGATACCCGAGATGATTTTTCTCCTTGGACAATGCTCCATCCTCTGGGATGCATCTGAGATTCCTCCCAGGCGTCTCCCGCAGACATTTTTCCTGTGGTTTGGGTCCCTGTAATCCCGGGTAGCAACCCCAGACTCCTCCAGGGAAGATACCCGAGATGATTTTTCTGCTGGGACAAAGCTCCATCTTCTGGGATGCATATGAGATTCCTCCCAGGCATCTCCCACAGACATTTTTCCTGTGGTTTGGGTCCCTGTAATCCCGGGTAGCAACCCCAGACTCCTCCAGGGAAGATACCCGAGATGATTTTTCTCCTTGGACAATGCTCCATCTTCTGGGATGCATCTGAGATTCCTCCCAGGCGTCTCCCGCAGACATTTTTCCTGTGGTTTGGGTCCTTGTAATCCCGGCTAGCAACCCCAGACTCCTCCAGGGAAGATACCCGAGATGATTTTTCTCCTTGGACAATGCTACATCCTCTGGGAAGCATCCGAGACTCCTTGCAGGTATGTCCCTGAGTGTTTATTCCGGTGCTTTTGGGCCCTGTCATCCCGGTTAGCAACCTCAGACTCCACCAGGGAAGATACCCGAGATGATTTTTCTCCTTGGACTATTGTCCATCCTGCGGGATGCACCCGAGACTCCTCCCAGCTCTGTTTCTCAGTGTTTTTTTCCTGTGGTTTGGGGCCCTGTAATCCCGGGTAGCAACCCCAGACTCCTCCAGGGAAGATACCCGAGATGATTTTTCTGCTTGGACAATGCTCCATCCTCTTGGAAGCATCCGAGACTCCTTGCAGGTATGTCCCTGAGTTTTTATTCCAGTGTTTTCGGGCCCTGTGATCCCGGGTAGCAACCCCAGACTCCTCCAGGGAAGATACCCGAGATGATTTTTCTCCTTGGACAATGCTCCATCTTCTGGGATGCATCTGAGATTCCTCCCAGGCGTCTCCCGCAGACATTTTTCCTGTGGTTTGGGTCCCTGTAAACCCGGGTAGCAACCCCAGAATCCTCCAGGGAAGATACCTGAGATGATTTTTCTCCTTGGACAATGCTACATCCTCTGGGAAGCATCCGAGACTCCTTGCAGGTATGTCCCTGAGTGTTTATTCCGGTGTTTTCGGGCCCTGTGATCCCGGGTAGCAACGCCAGACTCCTCCAGGGAAGATACCCGAGATAATTTTTCTGCTTGGACAATGCTCCATCCTCTGGGATGCATCCGAGACTTGTCGCAGCTATGTCCCTGAGTCTTTTCTCACGGTTTATGGTTCTGTCATCCCAGGTAGCAACCCCAGACTCTTCCAGGAAAGATACCCGAGATGATTTTTCTCCTTGGACAATGCTCCATCCTCTGGGAAGCATCCTAGACTTCTTGCAGGTATGTCCTTGCAGATATGAGTGTTTATTCCGGTGTTTTGGGTCCCTTTAATCCCGGGTAGCAACCCCAGACTCCTCCAGGGAAGATACCCGAGATGATTTTTCTCCTGGGACAAAGCTCCATCTTCTGGGATGCATATGAGATTCCTCCCACGCATCTCCCACAGACATTTTTCCTGTGGTTTGGGTCCCTGTAATCCCGGGTAGCAACCACAGACTCCTCCAGGGAAGATACCCGAGATGATTTTTCTCCTTGGACAATGCTCCATCTTCTGGGATGCATCTGAGATTCCTCCCAGGCGTCTCCCGCAGACATTTTTCCTGTGGTTTGGGTCCCTGTAATCCCGGGTACCAACACCAGACTCCTCCAGGGAAGATACCCGAGATGATTTTTCTCCTTGGACAATGCTACATCCTCTGGGAAGCATCCGAGACTCCTTGCAGGTATGTCCCTGAGTGTTTATTCCAGTGTTTTCGGGCCCTCTGATCCCGGGTAGCAACCCCAGACTCCTCCAGGGAGGACACCCAATATGATTTTTCTCTCTTGACAGTGGTCCATACTGCGGGATCTATCCAGAACTCCTCCCAGGTGTCTCCCGCAGAGTTTTCTCCGGTGTTTTGGGGCCCTGTGATCCCGGGTAGCAACCCTAGACTCCTCCAGGGAAGATACCCGAGATGATTTTTCTGCTGAGACAAAGCTCCATCTTCTGGGATGCATATGAGATTCCTCCCAGGCATCTCCCACAGACATTTTTCCTGTGGTTTGGGTCCCTGTAATCCCGGGTACCAACACCAGACTCCTCCAGGGAAGATACCCGAGATGATTTTTCTCCTGGGACAAAGCTCCATCTTCTGGGATGCATCTGAGATTCCTCCCAGGCATCTCCCACAGACATTTTTCCTGTGGTTTGGGTCCCTGTAATCCCGGGTAGCAACCACAGACTCCTCCAGGGAAGATACCCGAGATGATTTTTCTCCTTGGATAATGCTCCATCTTCTGGGATGCATCTGAGATTCCTCCCAGGCGTCTCCCGCAGACATTTCTCCTGTGGTTTGGGTCCCTGTAAACCCGGGTAGCAACCCCAGACTCCTCCAGGGAAGATACCCGAGATGATTTTTCTCCTTGGACAATGCTACATCCTCTGGGAAGTATCCGAGACTCCTTGCAGGTATGTCCCTGAGTGTTTATTCCAGTGTTTTCGGGCCCTGTGATCCCGGGTAGCAACCCCAGACTCCTCCAGGGAAGATACCCGAGATGATTTTTCTCCTTGGACAATGCTCCATCTTCTGGGATGCATCTGAGATTCCTCCCAGGCGTCTCCCGCAGACATTTTTCCTGTGGTTTTGGTCCCTTTAATCCCGGGTAGCAACCCCAGACTCCTCCAGGGAAGATACCCGAGATGATTTTTCTCCTGGGACAAAGCTCCATCTTCTGGGATGCATATGAGATTCCTCCCAGGCATCTCCCACAGACATTTTTCCTGTGGTTTGGGTCCCTGTAATCCCGGGTAGCAACCACAGACTCCTCCAGGGAAGATACCCGAGATGATTTTTCTCCTTGGACAATGCTCCATCCTCTTGGAAGCATCCGAGACTCCTTGCAGGTATGTCCCTGAGTGTTTATTCCGGTGTTTTCGGGCCCTCTGATCCCGGGTAGCAACCCCAGACTCCTCCAGGGAAGACACCCAATATGATTTTTCTCTCTTGACAGTGGTCCATACTGCGGGATCTATCCAGAACTCCTCCCAGGAGTCTCCCGCAGAATTTTCTCCGGTGTTTTGGGGCCCTGTGATCCCGGGTAGCAACCCCAGACTCCTCCAGGGAAGATACTCGAGATGATTCTTCTACTTGGACAATGCTCCATCTTCTGGGATGCATCTGAGATTCCTCCCAGGCGTCTCCCGCAGACATTTTTCCTGTGGTTTGGGTCCCTGTAAACCCGGGTAGCAACCCCAGACTCCTCCAGGGAAGATACCCGAGATGATTTTTCTCCTTGGACAATGCTACATCCTCTGGGAAGCATCCGAGACTCCTTGCAGCTTTGTCCCTGTGTGTATTCCGGTGCTTTTGGGCCCTGTCATCCCGGGTAGCAACCCCAGACTCCTCCAGGGAAGACACCCAATATGATTTTTCTCTCTTGACAGTGGTCCATACTGCGGGATCTATCCAGAACTCCTCCCAGGTGTCTCCCGCAGAGTTTTCTCCGGTGTTTTGAGGCCCTGTGATCCCGGGTAGCAACCCCAGACTCCTCCAGGGAAGATACCCGAGATGATTTTTCTCCTTGGACAATGCTCCATCTTCTGGGATGCATCTGAGATTGCTCCCAGGCGTCTCCCGCAGACATTTTTCCTGTGGTTTGGGTCCCTGTAATCTTGGGTACCAACACCAGACTCCTCCAGGGAAGATATCCGAGATGATTTTTCTCCTTGGACAATGCTACATCCTCTGGGAAGCATCCGAGACTCCTTGCAGGTATGTCCCTGAGTGTTTATTCCAGTGTTTTCGGTCCCTCTGATCCCGGGTAGCAACCCCAGACTCCTCCAGGGAGGACACCCAATATGATTTTTCTCTCTTGACAGTGGTCCATACTGCGGGATCTATCCAGAACTCCTCCCAGGTGTCTCCCGCAGAGTTTTCTCCGGTGTTTTGGGGCCCTGTGATCCCGGGTAGCAACCCTAGACTCCTCCAGGGAAGATACCCGAGATGATTTTTCTCCTGGGACAATGCTCCATCTTCTGGGATGCATCTGAGATTCCTCCCAGGCGTCTCCCGCAGACATTTTTCTTGTGGTTTGGGTCCCTGTAATCCCGGGTAGCAACCCCAGACTCCTCCAGGGAAGATACCCGAGATGATTTTTCTGCTTGGACAATGCTCCATCCTCTTGGAAGCATCCGAGACTCCTTGCAGGTATGTCCCTGAGTTTTTATTCCAGTGTTTTCGGGCCCTGTGATCCCGGGTAGCAACCCCAGACTCCTCCAGGGAAGATACCCGAGATGATTTTTCTCCTTGGACAATGCTCCATCCTCTTGGATGCATCCGAGACTTGTCGCAGCTATGTCCCTGAGTCTTTTTTCTCACGGTTTATGGTTCTGTCATCCCAGGTAGCAACCCCAGACTCCTCCAGGGAAGACACCCAATATGATTTTTCTCTCTTGACAGTGGTCCATCCTGCGGGATCTACCCAGAATTCCTCCCAGGCGTCTCCCGCAGAGTTTTCTCCAGTGCTTTAGGGCCCTGTGATCCCGGGTAGCAACCCCAGAATCCCCTAGGGAAGATACCCTAGATAATTTTTCTGCTTGGACAATGCTCCATCCTCTGGGAAGCATCCGAGACTCCTTGCAGGTATGTCTCTGAGTCTTTATTCCGGTGGTTTAGCGCCCTGTAATCCCGGGTAGCAACCCCAGACTCCTCCAGGGAAGATACCCGAGATGATTTTTCTCCTTGGACAATGATCCATCCTCTTGGAAGCATCCGAGACTCCTTGCAGGTATGTCCCTGAGTGTTTATTCCGGTGTTTTCGGGCCCTCTGATCCCGGGTAGCAACCCCAGACTCCTCCAGGGAAGACACTCAATATGATTTTTCTCTCTTGACAGTGGTCCATACTGCGGGATCTATCCAGAACTCCTCCCAGGAGTCTCCCGCAGAGTTTTCTCCGGTGTTTTGGGGCCCTGTAATCCCGGCTAGCAACCCCAGACTCCTCCAGGGAAGATACCCGAGATGATTTTTCTCCTTGGACAATGCTCCATCTTCTGGGATGCATCTGAGATTCCTCCCAGGCGTCTCCCGCAGAAATTTTTCCTGTGGTTTTGGTCCCTTTAATCCCGGGTAGCAACCCCAGACTCCTCCAGGGAAGATACCCGAGATGATTTTTCTCCTGGGACAAAGCTCCATCTTCTGGGATGCATATGAGATTCCTCCCAGGCATCTCCCACAGACATTTTTCCTGTGGTTTGGGTCCCTGTAATCCCGGGTAGCAACCCCAGACTCCTCCAGGGAAGATACCCGAGATGATTTTTCTCCTGGGACAAAGCTCCATCTTCTGGGATGCATATGAGATTCCTCCCAGGCATCTCCCACAGACATTTTTCCTGTGGTTTGGGTCCCTGTAATCCCGGGTAGCAACCCCAGACTCCTCCAGGGAAGACACCCAATATGATTTTTCTCTCTTGACAGTGGTCCATACTGCGGGATCTATCCAGAACTCCTCCCCGGTGTCTCCCGCAGAGTTTTCTCCGGTGTTTTGGGGCCCTGTGATCCCGGGTAGCAACCCCAGACTCCTCCAGGGAAGATACCCGAGATGATTTTTCTCCTTGGACAATGCTCCATCTTCTGGGATGCATCTGAGATTCCTCCCAGGCGTCTCCCGCAGACATTTTTCCTGTGGTTTGGGTCCCTGTAATCCCGGGTACCAACACCAGACTCCTCCAGGGAAGATACCCGAGATGATTTTTCTCCTTGGACAATGCTACATCCTCTGGGAAGCATCCGAGACTCCTTGCAGGTATGTCCCTGAGTGTTTATTCCAGTGTTTTCGGGCCCTCTGATCCCGGGTAGCAACCCCAGACTCCTCCAGGGAGGACACCCAATATGATTTTTCTCTCTTGACAGTGGTCCATACTGCGGGATCTATCCAGAACTCCTCCCAGGTGTCTCCCGCAGAGTTTTCTCCGGTGTTTTGGGGCCCTGTGATCCCGGGTAGCAACCCCAGACTCCTCCAGGGAAGATACCCGAGATGATTTTTCTGCTGAGACAAAGCTCCATCTTCTGGGATGCATATGAGATTCCTCCCAGGCATCTCCCATAGACATTTTTCCTGTGGTTTGGGTCCCTGTAAACCCGGGTAGCAACCCCAGACTCCTCCAGGGAAGATACCCGAGATGATTTTTCTCCTTGGACAATGATCCATCCTCTTGAAAGCATCCGAGACTCCTTGCAGGTATGTCCCTGAGTGTTTATTCCGGTGTTTTCGGGCCCTCTGATCCCGGGTAGCAACCCCAGACTCCTCCAGGGAAGACACTCAATATGATTTTTCTCTCTTGACAGTGGTCCATACTGCGGGATCTATCCAGAACTCCTCCCAGGAGTCTCCCGCAGAGTTTTCTCCGGTGTTTTGGGGCCCTGTGATCCCGGGTAGCAACCCCAGACTCCTCCAGGGAAGATACCCGGGATGATTTTTCTCCTTGGACAATGCTACATCCTCTGGGAAGCATCCGAGACTCCTTGCAGGTATGTCCCTGAGTGTTTATTCCAGTGTTTTCGGGCCCTCTGATCCCGGGTAGCAACCCCAGACTCCTCCAGGGAGGACACCCAATATGATTTTTCTCTCTTGACAGTGGTCCATCCTGCGGGATCTACCCAGAATTCCTCCCAGGCGTCTCCCGCAGAGTTTTCTCCAGTGCTTTAGGGCCCTGTGATCCCGGGTAGCAACACCAGACTCCTCCAAGGAAGATACCCGAGATGATTTTTCTCCTTGGATAAAGCTCCATCCTCTGGGAAGCATCCGAGACTCCTTGCAGGTATGTCCCTGAGTTTTTATTCCGGTGTTTTGGGGCCTTGTGATCCCGGGTAGCAACCCCAGACTCCTCCAGGGAAGATACCCGAGATGATTTTTCTCCTTGGACAATGCTCCATCTTCTGGGATGCATGTGAGATTCCTCCCAGGCGTCTCCCGCAGACATTTTTCCTGTGGTTTGGGTCCCTGTAAACCCGGGTAGCAACCCCAGACTCCTCCAGGGAAGACACTCAATATGATTTTTCTCTCTTGACAGTGGTCCAAACTGCGGGATCTATCCAGAACTCCTCCCAGGTGTCTCCCGCAGAGTTTTCTACTGTGTTTTGGGGCCCTGTGATCCCGGGTAGCAACCCCAGACTCCTCCAGGGAAGATACCCGAGATAATTTTTCTGCTTGGACAATGCTCCATCCTCTGGGAAGCATCCGAGACTCCTTGCAGGTATGTCCCTGAGTGTTTATTCCGGTGCTTTTGGGCCCTGTCATCCCGGGTAGCAACCTCAGACTGCTCCAGGGAAGATACCCGAGATGATTTTTCTCCTTGGACTATTGTCCATCCTGCGGGATGCACCCGAGACTCCTCCCAGCTCTGTTTCTCAGTGTTTTTTTCCTGTGTTTTGGGTCCCTGTAAACCCGGGTAGCAACCCCAGACTCCTCCAGGAAAGATACCCAGGATGATTTTTCTCCTTGGACAATGCTCCATCCTCTGGGATGCATCCGAGACTTGTCGCAGCTATGTCCCTGAGTCTTTTTTCTCACGGTTTATGGTTCTGTCATCCCAGGTAGCAACCCCAGACTCCTCCAGGAAAGATACCCGTGATGATTTTTCTCCTTGGACAATGCTCTATCCTCTGGGAAGCATCCGAGACTCCTTGCAGGTATGTCCCTGAGTGTTTCTTCCGGTGTTTTGGGGCCCTGTGATCCCGGGTAGCAACCCCAGACTCCTCCAAGGAAGATACCCGAGATAATTTTTCTGCTTGGACAATGCTCCATCCTCTGGGAAGCATCCGAGACTCCTTGCAGGTATGTCCCTGAGTTTTTATTCCGGTGTTTTCGGGCCCTGTGATCCCGGGTAGTAACCCCAGACTCCTCCAGGGAAGATAGCAGAGATGATATTTCTCCTTGGACAATGCTCCATCCTCTTGGAAGCATCCGAGACTCCTTGCAGGTATGTCCGTGAGTTTTTATTCCGGTGTTTTCGGGCCCTGTGATCCCGGGTAGCAACCCCAGACTCCTCCAGGGAAGATACCCGAGATGACTTTTCTCCTTGGACAATGCTCCATCTTCTGGGATGCATCTGAGATTCCTCCCAGGCGTCTCCCGCAGACATTTTTCCTGTGGTTTGGGTCCCTGTAATCCCAGGTAGCAACCCCAGACTCCTCCAGGGAAGATACCCGAGATGATTTTTCTGCTGGGAGAAAGCACCATCTTCTGGGATGCATCTGAGATTCCTCCCAGGCATCTCCCGCAGACATTTTTCCTGTGGTTTGGGTCCCTGTAATCCCGGGTAGCAACCCCAGACTCCTCCAGGGAAGATACCCGAGATGATTTTTCTCCTTGGACAATGCTCCATCCTCTTGGAAGCATCCGAGACTCCTTGCAGGTATGTCCCTGAGTGTTTATTCCGGTGTTTTGGGGCCCTGTGATCCCGGGTAGCAACCCCAGACTCCTCCAGGGAAGATACCCGAGATGATTTTTCTGCTGGGAGAAAGCACTATCTTCTGGGATGCATCTGAGATTCCTCCCAGGCATCTCCCGCAGACATTTTTCCTGTGGTTTGGGTCCCTGTAATCCCGGGTAGCAACCCCAGACTCCTCCAGGGAAGATACCCGAGATGATTTTACTGCTGGGACAAAGCTCCATCTTCTGGGATGCATATGAGATTCCTCCCAGGCATCTCCCACAGACATTTTTCCTGTGGTTTGGGTCCCTGTAATCCCGCGTAGCAACCCCAGACTCCTCCAGGGAACATACCCGAGATAATTTTTCTGCTTGGACAATGCTCCATCCTCTGGGAAGCATCCGAGACTACTTGCAGGTATGTCCCTGAGTTTTTATTCCGGTGTTTTCGGGCGCTGTGATCCCGGGTACCAAACCCAGACTCCTCCAGGGAAGATACCCAAGATGATTTTTCTCCTTGGACAATGCTCCATCTTCTGGGATGCATCTGAGATTCCGCCCAGGCGTCTCCCGCAGACATTTTTCCTATGGTTTGGGTCCCTGTAATCCCGGGTAGCAAGCCCAGACTCCTCCAGGGAAGATACCCGAGATGATTTTTCTGCTGGGACAAAGCTCCATCTTCTGGGATGCATCAGAGATTCCTCCCAGGCGTCTCCCGCAGACATTTTTCCTGTGGTTTGGGTCCCTTTAATCCCGGGTAGCAACCCCAGACTCCTCCAGGGAAGATACCCGATATGATTTTTCTCCTTGGACAATGCTCCATCCTCTTGGATGCATCCGAGACTTGTCGCAGCTATGTCCCTGAGTCTTTTTTCTCACGGTTTATGGTTCTGTCATCCCAGGTAGCAACCGCAGACTCCTCCAGGGAAGATACCCGAGATAATTTTTCTGCTTGGACAATGCTCCATCCTCTGGGAAGCATCCGAGACTCCTTGCAGGTATGTCCCTGTGTGTTTATTCCGGTGTTTTCGGGCCCTGTGATCCCGGGTAGCAACCCCAGACTCCTCCAGGGAAGATACCCGAGATAATTTTTCTCCTTGGACAATGCTCCATCTTCTGGGATGCATCTGAGATTCCTCCCAGGCGTCTCCCGCAGACATTTTTCCTGTGGTTTGGGTCCCTGTAATCCCGGGTAGCAACCCCAGACTCCTCCAGGGAAGATACCCGAGATGATTTTTCTGCTGGGAGAAAGCACCATCTTCTGGGATGCATCTGAGATTCCTCCCAGGCATCTCCCACAGACATTTTTCCTGTGGTTTGGGTCCCTGTAATCCCGGGTAGCAACCCCAGACTCCTCCAGGGAAGATACCCGAGATAATTTTTCTGCTTGGACAATGCTCCATCCTCTGGGAAGCATCCGAGACTCCTTGCACGTATGTCCCTGAGTTTTTATTCCGGTGTTTTCGGGCCCTGTGATGCCGGGTAGCAACCCCAGACTCCTCCAGGGAAGATACCCGAGATGATTTTTCTCCTTGGACAATGCTACATCCTCTGGGATGCATCTGAGATTCCGCCCAGACGTCTCCCGCAGACATTTTTCCTATGGTTTGGGTCCCTGTAATCCCGGGTAGCAAGCCCAGACTCCTCCAGGGAAGATACCCGAGATGATTTTTCTGCTGGGACAAAGCTCCATCTTCTGGGATGCATCTGAGATTCCTCCCAGGCGTCTCCCGCTGACATTTTTCCTGTGGTTTGGGTCCCTTTAATCCCGGGTAGCAACCCCAGACTCCTCCAGGAAAGATATCCGGGATGATTTTTCTCCTTGGACAATGCTCCATCCTCTTTGATGCATCCGAGACTTGTCGCAGCTATGTCCCTGAGTCTTTTTTCTCACGGTTTATGGTTCTGTCATCCCAGGTAGCAACCCCAGACTCCTCCAGGGAAGACACCCAATATGATTTTTCTCTCTTGACAGTGGTCCATCCTGCGGGATCTACCCAGAATTCCTCCCAGGCGTCTCCCGCAGAGTTTTCTCCAGTGCTTTAGAGCCCTGTGATCCCGGGTAGCAACCCCAGACTCCTCCAAGGAAGATACCCGAGATAATTTTTCTGCTTGGACAATGCTCCATCCTCTGGGAAGCATCCGAGACTCCTTGCAGGTATGTCCCTGAGTGTTTCTTCCGGTGTTTTGGGGTCCTGTGATCCTGGGTAGCAACCCCAGACTCCTCCAAGGAAGATACCCGAGATAATTTTTCTGCTTGGACAATGCTCCATCCTCTGGGAAGCATCCGAGACTCCTTGCAGGTATGTCCCTGAGTTTTTATTCCGGTGTTTTCGGGCCCTGTGATCCCGGGTAGTAACCCCAGACTCCTCCAGGGAAGATAGCAGAGATGATATTTCTCCTTGGACAATGCTCCATCTTCTGGGATGCATCTGAGATTCCTCCCAGGCATCTCCCGCAGACATTTTTCCTGTGGTATGGGTCCCTGTAAACCCGGGTAGCAACCCCAGACTCCTCCAGGGAAGATACCCGAGATGATTTTTCTCCTTGGACAATGCTACATCCTCTGGGAAGCATCCGAGACTCCTTGCAGGTATGTCCCTGAGTTTTTATTCCGGTGTTTTCGGGCCCTGTGATCCCGGGTAGCAACCCCAGACTCCTCCAGGGAAGATACCCGAGATGATTTTTCTCCTTGGACAATGCTCCATCTTCTGGGATGCATCTGAGATTCCTCCCAGGCGTCTCCCGCAGACATTTTTCCTGTGGTTTTGGTCCCTGTAATCCCAGGTAGCAACCCCAGACTCCTCCAGGAAAGATATCCGGGATGATTTTTCTCCTTGGACAATGCTCCATCCTCTTTGATGCATCCGAGACTTGTCGCAGCTATGTCCCTGAGTCTTTTTTCTCACGGTTTATGGTTCTGTCATCCCAGGTAGCAACCCCAGACTCCTCCAGGGAAGACACCCAATATGATTTTTCTCTCTTGACAGTGGTCCATCCTGCGGGATCTACCCAGAATTCCTCCCAGGCGTCTCCCGCAGAGTTTTCTCCAGTGCTTTAGAGCCCTGTGATCCCGGGTAGCAACCCCAGACTCCTCCAAGGAAGATACCCGAGATAATTTTTCTGCTTGGACAATGCTCCATCCTCTGGGAAGCATCCGAGACTCCTTGCAGGTATGTCCCTGAGTGTTTCTTCCGGTGTTTTGGGGCCCTGTGATCCTGGGTAGCAACCCCAGACTCCTCCAAGGAAGATACCCGAGATAATTTTTCTGCTTGGACAATGCTCCATCCTCTGGGAAGCATCCGAGACTCCTTGCAGGTATGTCCCTGAGTTTTTATTCCGGTGTTTTCGGGCCCTGTGATCCCGGGTAGTAACCCTAGACTCCTCCAGGGAAGATAGCAGAGATGATATTTCTCCTTGGACAATGCTCCATCTTCTGGGATGCATCTGAGATTCCTCCCAGGCATCTCCCGCAGACATTTTTCCTGTGGTATGGGTCCCTGTAAACCCGGGTAGCAACCCCAGACTCCTCCAGGGAAGATACCCGAGATGATTTTTCTCCTTGGACAATGCTACATCCTCTGGGAAGCATCCGAGACTCCTTGCAGGTATGTCCCTGAGTTTTTATTCCGGTGTTTTCGGGCCCTGTGATCCCGGGTAGCAACCCCAGACTCCTCCAGGGAAGATACCCGAGATGATTTTTCTCCTTGGACAATGCTCCATCTTCTGGGATGCATCTGAGATTCCTCCCAGGCGTCTCCCGCAGACATTTTTCCTGTGGTTTTGGTCCCTGTAATCCCAGGTAGCAACCCCAGACTCCTCCAGGGAAGATACCCGAGATGATTTTTCTGCTGGGAGAAAGCACCATCTTCTGGGATGCATCTGAGATTCCTCCCAGGCATCTCCCGCAGATATTTTTCCTGTGGTTTGGGTCCCTGTAATCCCGGGTAGCAACCCCAGACTCCTCCAGGGAAGATACCCGAGATGATTTTTCTGCTGGGACAAAGCTCCATCTTCTGGGATGCATCTGAGATTCCTCCCAGGCGTCTCCCGCAGACATTTTTCCTGTGGTTTGGGTCCCTGTAATCCCGGGTAGCAACCCCAGACTCCTCCAGGAAAGATATCCGGGATGATTTTTCTCCTTGGACAATGCTCCATCCTCTTTGATGCATCCGAGACTTGTCGCAGCTATGTCCCTGAGTCTTTTTTCTCACGGTTTATGGTTCTGTCATCCCAGGTAGCAACCCCAGACTCCTCCAGGGAAGACACCCAATATGATTTTTCTCTCTTGACAGTGGTCCATCCTGCGGGATCTACCCAGAATTCCTCCCAGGCGTCTCCCGCAGAGTTTTCTCCAGTGCTTTAGAGCCCTGTGATCCCGGGTAGCAACCCCAGACTCCTCCAAGGAAGATACCCGAGATAATTTTTCTGCTTGGACAATGCTCCATCCTCTGGGAAGCATCCGAGACTCCTTGCAGGTATGTCCCTGAGTTTTTATTCCGGTGTTTTCGGGCCCTGTGATCCCGGGTAGTAACCCCAGACTCCTCCAGGGAAGATAGCAGAGATGATATTTCTCCTTGGACAATGCTCCATCTTCTGGGATGCATCTGAGATTCCTCCCAGGCATCTCCCGCAGACATTTTTCCTGTGGTTTGGGTCCCTGTAAACCCGGGTAGCAACCCCAGACTCCTCCAGGGAAGATACCCGAGATGATTTTTCTCCTTGGACAATGCTACATCCTCTGGGAAGCATCCGAGACTCCTTGCAGGTATGTCCCTGAGTTTTTATTCCGGTGTTTTCGGGCCCTGTGATCCCGGGTAGCAACCCCAGACTCCTCCAGGGAAGATACCCGAGATGATTTTTCTCCTTGGACAATGCTCCATCTTCTGGGATGCATCTGAGATTCCTCCCAGGCGTCTCCCGCAGACATTTTTCCTGTGGTTTTGGTCCCTGTAATCCCAGGTAGCAACCCCAGACTCCTCCAGGGAACATACCCGAGATGATTTTTCTGCTGGGAGAAAGCACCATCTTCTGGGATGCATCTGAGATTCCTCCCAGGCATCTCCCGCAGATATTTTTCCTGTGGTTTGGGTCCCTGTAATCCCGGGTAGCAACCCCAGACTCCTCCAGGGAACATACCCGAGATGATTTTTCTGCTGGGAGAAAGCACCATCTTCTGGGATGCATCTGAGATTCCTCCCAGGCATCTCCCGCAGATATTTTTCCTGTGGTTTGGGTCCCTGTAATCCCGGGTAGCAACCCCAGACTCCTCCAGGGAAGATACCCGAGATGATTTTTCTGCTGGGACAAAGCTCCATCTTCTGGGATGCATCTGAGATTCCTCCCAGGCGTCTCCCGCAGACATTTTTCCTGTGGTTTGGGTCCCTGTAATCCCGGTTAGCAACCCCAGACTCCTCCAGGTAAGATACCCGAGATAATTTTTCTGCTTGGACAATGCTGCATCATCTGGGAAGCATCTGAGACTCCTTGCAGGTATGTCCCTGAGTTTTTATTCCGGTGTTTTCGGGCCCTGTGATCCCGGGTAGCAACCCCAGACTCCTCCACGGAAGATACCCGAGATGATTTTTCTCGTTGGACAATGCTCCATCCTCTTGGAAGCATCCGAGACTCCTTGCAGGTATGTCCCTGAGTGTTTCTTCCAGTATTTTCGGGCCCTCTGATCCCGGGTAGCAACCCCAGACTCCTCCAGGGAAGACACCCAATATGATTTTTCTCTCTTGACAGTGGTCCATACTGCGGGATCTATCCAGAACTCCTCCCAGGAGTCTCCCGCAGAATTTTCTCCGGTGTTTTGGGGCCCTGTGATCCCGGGTAGCAACCCCAGACTCCTCCAGGGAAGATACTCGAGATGATTCTTCTACTTGGACAATGCTCCATCTTCTGGGATGCATCTGAGATTCCTCCCAGGCGTCTCCCGCAGACATTTTTCCTGTGGTTTGGGTCCCTGTAAACCCGGGTAGCAACCCCAGACTCCTCCAGGGAAGATACCCGAGATGATTTTTCTCCTTGGACAATGCTACATCCTCTGGGAAGCATCCGAGACTCCTTGCAGCTTTGTCCCTGTGTGTATTCCGGTGCTTTTGGGCCCTGTCATCCCGGGTAGCAACCCCAGACTCCTCCAGGGAAGACACCCAATATGATTTTTCTCTCTTGACAGTGGTCCATCCTGCGGGATCTACCCAGAATTCCTCCCAGGCGTCTCCCGCAGAGTTTTCTCCAGTGCTTTAGAGCCCTGTGATCCCGGGTAGCAACCCCAGACTCCTCCAAGGAAGATACCCGAGATAATTTTTCTGCTTGGACAATGCTCCATCCTCTGGGAAGCATCCGAGACTCCTTGCAGGTATGTCCCTGAGTTTTTATTCCGGTGTTTTCGGGCCCTGTGATCCCGGGTAGTAACCCCAGACTCCTCCAGGGAAGATAGCAGAGATGATATTTCTCCTTGGACAATGCTCCATCTTCTGGGATGCATCTGAGATTCCTCCCAGGCATCTCCCGCAGACATTTTTCCTGTGGTTTGGGTCCCTGTAAACCCGGGTAGCAACCCCAGACTCCTCCAGGGAAGATACCCGAGATGATTTTTCTCCTTGGACAATGCTACATCCTCTGGGAAGCATCCGAGACTCCTTGCAGGTATGTCCCTGAGTTTTTATTCCGGTGTTTTCGGGCCCTGTGATCCCGGGTAGCAACCCCAGACTCCTCCAGGGAAGATACCCGAGATGATTTTTCTCCTTGGACAATGCTCCATCTTCTGGGATGCATCTGAGATTCCTCCCAGGCGTCTCCCGCAGACATTTTTCCTGTGGTTTTCGTCCCTGTAATCCTAGGTATCAACCCCAGACTCCTCCAGGGAACATACCCGAGATGATTTTTCTGCTGGGAGAAAGCACCATCTTCTGGGATGCATCTGAGATTCCTCCCAGGCATCTCCCGCAGATATTTTTCCTGTGGTTTGGGTCCCTGTAATCCCGGGTAGCAACCCCAGACTCCTCCAGGGAAGATACCCGAGATGATTTTTCTGCTGGGACAAAGCTCCATCTTCTGGGATGCATCTGAGATTCCTCCCAGGCGTCTCCCGCAGACATTTTTCCTGTGGTTTGGGTCCCTGTAATCCCGGGTAGCAACCCCAGACTCCTCCAGGGAAGATACCCGAGATGATTTTTCTGCTGGGACAAAGCTCCATCTTCTGGGATGCATATGAGATTCCTCCCAGGCATCTCCCACAGACATTTTTCCTGTGGTTTGGGTCCCTGTAATCCCGGTTAGCAACCCCAGACTCCTCCAGGTAAGATACCCGAGATAATTTTTCTGCTTGGACAATGCTGCATCATCTGGGAAGCATCTGAGACTCCTTGCAGGTATGTCCCTGAGTTTTTATTCCGGTGTTTTCGGGCCCTGTGATCCCGGGTAGCAACCCCAGACTCCTCCACGGAAGATACCCGAGATGATTTTTCTCGTTGGACAATGCTCCATCCTCTTGGAAGCATCCGAGACTCCTTGCAGGTATGTCCCTGAGTGTTTCTTCCAGTATTTTCGGGCCCTCTGATCCCGGGTAGCAACCCCAGACTCCTCCAGGGAAGACACCCAATATGATTTTTCTCTCTTGACAGTGGTCCATACTGCGGGATCTATCCAGAACTCCTCCCAGGAGTCTCCCGCAGAATTTTCTCCGGTGTTTTGGGGCCCTGTGATCCCGGGTAGCAACCCCAGACTCCTCCAGGGAAGATACTCGAGATGATTCTTCTACTTGGACAATGCTCCATCTTCTGGGATGCATCTGAGATTCCTCCCAGGCGTCTCCCGCAGACATTTTTCCTGTGGTTTGGGTCCCTGTAAACCCGGGTAGCAACCCCAGACTCCTCCAGGGAAGATATCCGAGATGATTTTTCTCCTTGGACAATGCTACATCCTCTGGGAAGCATCCGAGACTCCTTGCAGCTTTGTCCCTGTGTGTATTCCGGTGCTTTTGGGCCCTGTCATCCCGGGTAGCAACCCCAGACTCCTCCAGGGAAGACACCCAATATGATTTTTCTCTCTTGACAGTGGTCCATACTGCGGGATCTATCCAGAACTCCTCCCAGGTGTCTCCCGCAGAGTTTTCTCCGGTGTTTTGAGGCCCTGTGATCCCGGGTAGCAACCCCAGACTCCTCCAGGGAAGATACCCGAGATGATTTTTTTCCTTGGACAATGCTCCATCTTCTGGGATGCATCTGAGATTCCTCCCAGGCGTCTCCCGCAGACATTTTTCCTGTGGTTTGGGTCCCTGTAATCCCGGGTACCAACACCAGACTCCTCCAGGGAAGATATCCGAGATGATTTTTCTCCTTGGACAATGCTACATCCTCTGGGAAGCATCCGAGACTCCTTGCAGGTATGTCCCTGAGTGTTTATTCCAGTGTTTTCGGTCCCTCTGATCCCGGGTAGCAACCCCAGACTCCTCCAGGGAGGACACCCAATATGATTTTTCTCTCTTGACAGTGGTCCATACTGCGGGATCTATCCAGAACTCCTCCCAGGTGTCTCCCGCAGAGTTTTCTCCGGTGTTTTGGGGCCCTGTGATCCCGGGTAGCAACCCTAGACTCCTCCAGGGAAGATACCCGAGATGATTTTTCTCCTTGGACAATGCTCCATCTTCTGGGATGCATCTGAGATTCCTCCCAGGCGTCTCCCGCAGACATTTTTCTTGTGGTTTGGGTCCCTGTAATCCCGGGTAGCAACCCCAGACTCCTCCAGGGAAGATACCCGAGATGATTTTTCTGCTTGGACAATGCTCAATCCTCTTGGAAGCATCCGAGACTCCTTGCAGGTATGTCCCTGAGTTTTTATTCCAGTGTTTTCGGGCCCTGTGATCCCAGGTAGCAACCCCAGACTCCTCCAGGGAAGATACCCGAGATGATTTTTCTCCTTGGACAATGCTCCATCCTCTTGGATGCATCCGAGACTTGTCGCAGCTATGTCCCTGAGTCTTTTTTCTCACGGTTTATGGTTCTGTCATCCCAGGTAGCAACCCCAGACTCCTCCAGGGAAGACACCCAATATGATTTTTCTCTCTTGACAGTGGTCCATCCTGCGGGATCTACCCAGAATTCCTCCCAGGCGTCTCCCGCAGAGTTTTCTCCAGTGCTTTAGGGCCCTGTGATCCCGGGTAGCAACCCCAGAATCCCCTAGGGAAGATACCCTAGATAATTTTTCTGCTTGGACAATGCTCCATCCTCTGGGAAGCATCCGAGACTCCTTGCAGGTATGTCTCTGAGTCTTTATTCCGGTGGTTTAGCGCCCTGTAATCCCGGGTAGCAACCCCAGACTCCTCCAGGGAAGATACCCGAGATGATTTTTCTCCTTGGACAATGATCCATCCTCTTGGAAGCATCCGAGACTCCTTGCAGGTATGTCCCTGAGTATTTATTCCGGTGTTTTCGGGCCCTCTGATCCCGGGTAGCAACCCCAGACTCCTCCAGGGAAGACACTCAATATGATTTTTCTCTCTTGACAGTGGTCCATACTGCGGGATCTATCCAGAACTCCTCCCAGGAGTCTCCCGCAGAGTTTTCTCCGGTGTTTTGGGGCCCTGTGATCCGGGCTAGCAACCCCAGACTCCTCCAGGGAAGATACTCGAGATGATTCTTCTACTTGGACAATGCTCCATCTTCTGGGATGCATCTGAGATTCCTCCCAGGCGTCTCCCGCAGACATTTTTCCTGTGGTTTGGGTCCCTATAAACCCGGGTAGCAACCCCAGTCTCCTCCAGGGAAGATACCCGAGATGATTTTTCTCCTTGGACAATGCTACATCCTCTGGGAAGCATCCGAGACTCCTTGCAGCTTTGTCCCTGAGTTTTTATTCCGGTGCTTTTGGGCCCTGTCATCCCGGGTAGCAACCCCAGACTCCTCCAGGGAAGACACCCAATATGATTTTTCTCTCTTGACAGTGGTCCATACTGCGGGATCTATCCAGAACTCCTCCCCGGTGTCTCCCGCAGAGTTTTCTCCGGTGTTTTGGGGCCCTGTGATCCCGGGTAGCAACCCCAGACTCCTCCAGGGAAGATACCCGAGATGATTTTTCTCCTTGGACAATGCTCCATCTTCTGGGATGCATCTGAGATTCCTCCCAGGCGTCTCCCGCAGACATTTTTCCTGTGGTTTGGGTCCCTGTAATCCCGGGTACCAACACCAGACTCCTCCAGGGAAGATACCCGAGATGATTTTTCTCCTTGGACAATGCTACATCCTCTGGGAAGCATCCGAGACTCCTTGCAGGTATGTCCCTGAGTGTTTATTCCAGTGTTTTCGGGCCCTCTGATCCCGGGTAGCAACCCCAGACTCCTCCAGGGAGGACACCCAATATGATTTTTCTCTCTTGACAGTGGTCCATACTGCGGGATCTATCCAGAACTCCTCCCAGGTGTCTCCCGCAGAGTTTTCTCCGGTGTTTTGGGGCCCTGTGATCCCGGGTAGCAACCCTAGACTCCTCCAGGGAAGATACCCGAGATGATTTTTCTGCTGAGACAAAGCTCCATCTTCTGGGATGCATATGAGATTCCTCCCAGGCATCTCCCACAGACATTTTTCCTGTGGTTTGGGTCCCTGTAATCCCGGGTAGCAACCACAGACTCCTCCAGGGAAGATACCCGAGATGATTTTTCTCCTTGGACAATGCTCCATCTTCTGGGATGCATCTGAGATTCCTCCCAGGCGTCTCCCGCAGACATTTTTCCTGTGGTTTGGGTCCCTGTAAACCCGGGTAGCAACCCCAGACTACTCCAAGGAAGATACCCGAGATGATTTTTCTCCTTGGACAATGCTCCATCCTCTTGGATGCATCCGAGACTCCTTGCAGGTATGTCCCTGAGTGTTTATTCCGGTGTTTTCGGGCCCTCTGATCCCGGGTAGCAACCCCAGACTCCTCCAGGGAAGACCCCCAATATGATTTTTCTCTCTTGACAGTGGTCCATACTGCGGGATCTATCCAGAACTCCTCCCAGGAGTCTCCCGCAGAATTTTCTCCGGTGTTTTGGGGCCCTGTGATCCCGGGTAGCAACCCCAGACTCCTCCAGGGAAGATACCCGAGATGATTTTTCTGCTTGGACAATGCTCCATCCTCTTGGAAGCATCCGAGACTCCTTGCAGGTATGTCCCTGAGTTTTTATTCCAGTGTTTTCGGGCCCTGTGATCCCGGGTAGCAACCCCAGACTCCTCCAGGGAAGATACCCGAGATGATTTTTCTGCTGAGACAAAGCTCCATCTTCTGGGATGCATATGAGATTCCTCCCAGGCATCTCCCATAGACATTTTTCCTGTGGTTTGGGTCCCTGTAAACCCGGGTAGCAACCCCAGACTACTCCAAGGAAGATACCCGAGATGATTTTTCTCCTTGGACAATGCTCCATCCTCTTGGATGCATCCGAGACTTGTCGCAGCTATGTCCCTGAGTCTTTTTTCTCACGGTTTATGGTTCTGTCATCCCAGGTAGCAACCCCAGACTCCTCCAGGGAAGACACCCAATATGATTTTTCTCTCTTGACAGTGGTCCATCCTGCGGGATCTACCAAGAACTCCTCCCAGGCGTCTCCCGCAGAGTTTTCTCCAGTGCTTTAGGGCCCTGTGATCCCGGGTAGCAACCCCAGACTCCTCCAGGGAAGATACCCGAGATGATTTTTCTCCTTGGACAATGATCCATCCTCTTGAAAGCATCCGAGACTCCTTGCAGGTATGTCCCTGAGTGTTTATTCCGGTGTTTTCGGGCCCTCTGATCCCGGGTAGCAACCCCAGACTCCTCCAGGGAAGACACTCAATATGATTTTTCTCTCTTGACAGTGGTCCATACTGCGGGATCTATCCAGAACTCCTCCCAGGAGTCTCCCGCAGAGTTTTCTCCGGTGTTTTGGGGCCCTGTGATCCCGGGTAGCAACCCCAGACTCCTCCAGGGAAGATACCCGGGATGATTTTTCTCCTTGGACAATGCTACATCCTCTGGGAAGCATCCGAGACTCCTTGCAGGTATGTCCCTGAGTGTTTATTCCAGTGTTTTCGGGCCCTCTGATCCCGGGTAGCAACCCCAGACTCCTCCAGGGAGGACACCCAATATGATTTTTCTCTCTTGACAGTGGTCCATCCTGCGGGATCTACCCAGAATTCCTCCCAGGCGTCTCCCGCAGAGTTTTCTCCAGTGCTTTAGGGCCCTGTGATCCCGGGTAGCAACACCAGACTCCTCCAAGGAAGATACCCGAGATGATTTTTCTCCTTGGATAAAGCTCCATCCTCTGGGAAGCATCCGAGACTCCTTGCAGGTATGTCCCTGAGTTTTTATTCCGGTGTTTTGGGGCCCTGTGATCCCGGGTAGCAACCCCAGACTCCTCCAGGGAAGATACCCGAGATGATTTTTCTCCTTGGACAATGCTCCATCTTCTGGGATGCATGTGAGATTCCTCCCAGGCGTCTCCCGCAGACATTTTTCCTGTGGTTTGGGTCCCTGTAAACCCGGGTAGCAACCCCAGACTCCTCCAGGGAAGACACTCAATATGATTTTTCTCTCTTGGCAGTGGTCCAAACTGCGGGATCTATCCAGAACTCCTCCCAGGTGTCTCCCGCAGAGTTTTCTACTGTGTTTTGGGGCCCTGTGATCCCGGGTAGCAACCCCAGACTCCTCCAGGGAAGATACCCGAGATAATTTTTCTGCTTGGACAATGCTCCATCCTCTGGGAAGCATCCGAGACTCCTTGCAGGTATGTCCCTGAGTGTTTATTCCGGTGCTTTTGGGCCCTGTCATCCCGGGTAGCAACCTCAGACTGCTCCAGGGAAGATACCCGAGATGATTTTTCTCCTTGGACTATTGTCCATCCTGCGGGATGCACCCGAGACTCCTCCCAGCTCTGTTTCTCAGTGTTTTTTTCCTGTGTTTTGGGTCCCTGTAAACCCGGGTAGCAACCCCAGACTCCTCCAGGAAAGATACCCAGGATGATTTTTCTCCTTGGACAATGCTCCATCCTCTGGGATGCATCCGAGACTTGTCGCAGCTATGTCCCTGAGTCTTTTTTCTCACGGTTTATGGTACTGTCATCCCAGGTAGCAACCCCAGACTCCTCCAGGAAAGATACCCGTGATGATTTTTCTCCTTGGACAATGCTCTATCCTCTGGGAAGCATCCGAGACTCCTTGCAGGTATGTCCCTGAGTGTTTCTTCCGGTGTTTTGGGGCCCTGTGATCCCGGGTAGCAACCCCAGACTCCTCCAAGGAAGATACCCGAGATAATTTTTCTGCTTGGACAATGCTCCATCCTCTGGGAAGCATCCGAGACTCCTTGCAGGTATGTCCCTGAGTTTTTATTCCGGTGTTTTCGGGCCCTGTGATCCCGGGTAGTAACCCCAGACTCCTCCAGGGAAGATAGCAGAGATGATATTTCTCCTTGGACAATGCTCCATCCTCTTGGAAGCATCCGAGACTCCTTGCAGGTATGTCCGTGAGTTTTTATTCCGGTGTTTTCGGGCCCTGTGATCCCGGGTAGCAACCCCAGACTCCTCCAGGGAAGATACCCGAGATGACTTTTCTCCTTGGACAATGCTCCATCTTCTGGGATGCATCTGAGATTCCTCCCAGGCGTCTCCCGCAGACATTTTTCCTGTGCTTTGGGTCCCTGTAATCCCAGGTAGCAACCCCAGACTCCTCCAGGGAAGATACCCGAGATGATTTTTCTGCTGGGAGAAAGCACCATCTTCTGGGATGCATCTGAGATTCCTCCCAGGCATCTCCCGCAGACATTTTTCCTGTGGTTTGGGTCCCTGTAATCCCGGGTAGCAACCCCAGACTCCTCCAGGGAAGATACCCGAGATGATTTTACTGCTGGGACAAAGCTCCATCTTCTGGGATGCATATGAGATTCCTCCCAGGCATCTCCCACAGACATTTTTCCTGTGGTTTGGGTCCCTGTAATCCCGCGTAGCAACCCCAGACTCCTCCAGGGAACATACCCGAGATAATTTTTCTGCTTGGACAATGCTCCATCCTCTGGGAAGCATCCGAGACTACTTGCAGGTATGTCCCTGAGTTTTTATTCCGGTGTTTTCGGGCGCTGTGATCCCGGGTACCAAACCCAGACTCCTCCAGGGAAGATACCCAAGATGATTTTTCTCCTTGGACAATGCTCCATCTTCTGGGATGCATCTGAGATTCCGCCCAGGCGTCTCCCGCAGACATTTTTCCTATGGTTTGGGTCCCTGTAATCCCGGGTAGCAAGCCCAGACTCCTCCAGGGAAGATACCCGAGATGATTTTTCTGCTGGAAGAAAGCACCATCTTCTGGGATGCATCAGAGATTCCTCCCAGGCGTCTCCCGCAGACATTTTTCCTGTGGTTTGGGTCCCTTTAATCCCGGGTAGCAACCCCAGACTCCTCCAGGAAAGATATCCGGGATGATTTTTCTCCTTGGACAATGCTCCATCCTCTTGGATGCATCCGAGACTTGTCGCAGCTATGTCCCTGAGTCTTTTTTCTCACGGTTTATGGTTCTGTCATCCCAGGTAGCAACCGCAGACTCCTCCAGGGAAGATACCCGAGATAATTTTTCTGCTTGGACAATGCTCCATCCTCTGGGAAGCATCCGAGACTCCTTGCAGGTATGTCCCTGAGTGTTTCTTCCGGTGTTTTGGCGCCCTGTGATCCCGGGTAGCAACCCCAGACTCCTCCAGGGAAGATAGCAGAGATGATATTTCTCCTTGGACAATGCTCCATCTTCTGGTATGCATCTGAGATTCCTCCCAGGCATCTCCCGCAGACATTTTTCCTATGGTTTGGGTCCCTGTAAACCCGGGTAGCAACCCCAGACTCCTCCAGGGAAGATACCCGAGATGATTTTTCTCCTTGGACAATGCTACATCCTCTGGGAAGCATCCGAGACTCCTTGCAGGTATGTCCCTGTGTGTTTATTCCGGTGTTTTCGGGCCCTGTGATCCCGGGTAGCAACCCCAGACTCCTCCAGGGAAGATACCCGAGATGATTTTTCTCCTTGGACAATGCTCCATCTTCTGGGATGCATCTGAGATTCCTCCCAGGCGTCTCCCGCAGACATTTTTCCTGTGGTTTGGGTCCCTGTAATCCCAGGTAGCAACCCCAGACTCCTCCAGGGAAGATACCCGAGATGATTTTTCTGCTGGGAGAAAGCACCATCTTCTGGGATGCATCTGAGATTCCTCCCAGGCATCTCCCACAGACATTTTTCCTGTGGTTTGGGTCCCTGTAATCCCGGGTAGCAACCCCAGACTCCTCCAGGGAAGATACCCGAGATAATTTTTCTGCTTGGACAATGCTCCATCCTCTGGGAAGCATCCGAGACTCCTTGCACGTATGTCCCTGAGTTTTTATTCCGGTGTTTTCGGGCCCTGTGATGCCGGGTAGCAACCCCAGACTCCTCCAGGGAAGATACCCGAGATGATTTTTCTCCTTGGACAATGCTACATCCTCTGGGATGCATCTGAGATTCCGCCCAGACGTCTCCCGCAGACATTTTTCCTATGGTTTGGGTCCCTGTAATCCCGGGTAGCAAGCCCAGACTCCTCCAGGGAAGATACCCGAGATGATTTTTCTGCTGGGACAAAGCTCCATCTTCTGGGATGCATCTGAGATTCCTCCCAGGCGTCTCCCGCAGACATTTTTCCTGTGGTTTGGGTCCCTTTAATCCCGGGTAGCAACCCCAGACTCCTCCAGGAAAGATATCCGGGATGATTTTTCTCCTTGGACAATGCTCCATCCTCTTTGATGCATCCGAGACTTGTCGCAGCTATGTCCCTGAGTCTTTTTTCTCACGGTTTATGGTTCTGTCATCCCAGGTAGCAACCCCAGACTCCTCCAGGGAAGACACCCAATATGATTTTTCTCTCTTGACAGTGGTCCATCCTGCGGGATCTACCCAGAATTCCTCCCAGGCGTCTCCCGCAGAGTTTTCTCCAGTGCTTTAGAGCCCTGTGATCCCGGGTAGCAACCCCAGACTCCTCCAAGGAAGATACCCGAGATAATTTTTCTGCTTGGACAATGCTCCATCCTCTGGGAAGCATCCGAGACTCCTTGCAGGTATGTCCCTGAGTGTTTCTTCCGGTGTTTTGGGGCCCTGTGATCCTGGGTAGCAACCCCAGACTCCTCCAAGGAAGATACCCGAGATAATTTTTCTGCTTGGACAATGCTCCATCCTCTGGGAAGCATCCGAGACTCCTTGCAGGTATGTCCCTGAGTTTTTATTCCGGTGTTTTCGGGCCCTGTGATCCCGGGTAGTAACCCCAGACTCCTCCAGGGAAGATAGCAGAGATGATATTTCTCCTTGGACAATGCTCCATCTTCTGGGATGCATCTGAGATTCCTCCCAGGCATCTCCCGCAGACATTTTTCCTGTGGTATGGGTCCCTGTAAACCCGGGTAGCAACCCCAGACTCCTCCAGGGAAGATACCCGAGATGATTTTTCTCCTTGGACAATGCTACATCCTCTGGGAAGCATCCGAGACTCCTTGCAGGTATGTCCCTGAGTTTTTATTCCGGTGTTTTCGGGCCCTGTGATCCCGGGTAGCAACCCCAGACTCCTCCAGGGAAGATACCCGAGATGATTTTTCTCCTTGGACAATGCTCCATCTTCTGGGATGCATCTGAGATTCCTCCCAGGCGTCTCCCGCAGACATTTTTCCTGTGGTTTTGGTCCCTGTAATCCCAGGTAGCAACCCCAGACTCCTCCAGGAAAGATATCCGGGATGATTTTTCTCCTTGGACAATGCTCCATCCTCTTTGATGCATCCGAGACTTGTCGCAGCTATGTCCCTGAGTCTTTTTTCTCACGGTTTATCGTTCTGTCATCCCAGGTAGCAACCCCAGACTCCTCCAGGGAAGACACCCAATATGATTTTTCTCTCTTGACAGTGGTCCATCCTGCGGGATCTACCCAGAATTCCTCCCAGGCGTCTCCCGCAGAGTTTTCTCCAGTGCTTTAGAGCCCTGTGATCCCGGGTAGCAACCCCAGACTCCTCCAAGGAAGATACCCGAGATAATTTTTCTGCTTGGACAATGCTCCATCCTCTGGGAAGCATCCGAGACTCCTTGCAGGTATGTCCCTGAGTGTTTCTTCCGGTGTTTTGGGGCCCTGTGATCCTGGGTAGCAACCCCAGACTCCTCCAAGGAAGATACCCGAGATAATTTTTCTGCTTGGACAATGCTCCATCCTCTGGGAAGCATCCGAGACTCCTTGCAGGTATGTCCCTGAGTTTTTATTCCGGTGTTTTCGGGCCCTGTGATCCCGGGTAGTAACCCCAGACTCCTCCAGGGAAGATAGCAGAGATGATATTTCTCCTTGGACAATGCTCCATCTTCTGGGATGCATCTGAGATTCCTCCCAGGCATCTCCCGCAGACATTTTTCCTGTGGTATGGGTCCCTGTAAACCCGGGTAGCAACCCCAGACTCCTCCAGGGAAGATACCCGAGATGATTTTTCTCCTTGGACAATGCTACATCCTCTGGGAAGCATCCGAGACTCCTTGCAGGTATGTCCCTGAGTGTTTATTCCGGTGTTTTCGGGCCCTGTGATCCCGGGTAGCAACCCCAGACTCCTCCAGGGAAGATACCCGAGATGATTTTTCTCCTTGGACAATGCTCCATCTTCTGGGATGCATCTGAGATTCCTCCCAGGCGTCTCCCGCAGACATTTTTCCTGTGGTTTTGGTCCCTGTAATCCCAGGTAGCAACCCCAGACTCCTCCAGGGAAGATACCCGAGATGATTTTTCTGCTGGGAGAAAGCACCATCTTCTGGGATGCATCTGAGATTCCTCCCAGGCATCTCCCGCAGATATTTTTCCTGTGGTTTGGGTCCCTGTAATCCCGGGTAGCAACCCCAGACTCCTCCAGGGAAGATACCCGAGATGATTTTTCTGCTGGGACAAAGCTCCATCTTCTGGGATGCATCTGAGATTCCTCCCAGGCGTCTCCCGCAGACATTTTTCCTGTGGTTTGGGTCCCTGTAATCCCGGGTAGCAACCCCAGACTCCTCCAGGAAAGATATCCGGGATGATTTTTCTCCTTGGACAATGCTCCATCCTCTTTGATGCATCCGAGACTTGTCGCAGCTATGTCCCTGAGTCTTTTTTCTCACGGTTTATGGTTCTGTCATCCCAGGTAGCAACCCCAGACTCCTCCAGGGAAGACACCCAATATGATTTTTCTCTCTTGACAGTGGTCCATCCTGCGGGATCTACCCAGAATTCCTCCCAGGCGTCTCCCGCAGAGTTTTCTCCAGTGCTTTAGAGCCCTGTGATCCTGGGTAGCAACCCCAGACTCCTCCAAGGAAGATACCCGAGATAATTTTTCTGCTTGGACAATGCTCCATCCTCTGGGAAGCATCCGAGACTCCTTGCAGGTATGTCCCTGAGTTTTTATTCCGGTGTTTTCGGGCCCTGTGATCCCGGGTAGTAACCCCAGACTCCTCCAGGGAAGATAGCAGAGATGATATTTCTCCTTGGACAATGCTCCATCTTCTGGGATGCATCTGAGATTCCTCCCAGGCATCTCCCGCAGACATTTTTCCTGTGGTTTGCGTCCCTGTAAACCCGGGTAGCAACCCCAGAATCCTCCAGGGAAGATACCCGAGATGATTTTTCTCCTTGGACAATGCTACATCCTCTGGGAAGCATCCGAGACTCCTTGCAGGTATGTCCCTGAGTTTTTATTCCGGTGTTTTCGGGCCCTGTGATCCCGGGTAGCAACCCCAGACTCCTCCAGGGAAGATACCCGAGATGATTTTTCTCCTTGGACAATGCTCCATCTTCTGGGATGCATCTGAGATTCCTCCCAGGCGTCTCCCGCAGACATTTTTCCTGTGGTTTTGGTCCCTGTAATCCCAGGTATCAACCCCAGACTCCTCCAGGGAACATACCCGAGATGATTTTTCTGCTGGGAGAAAGCACCATCTTCTGGGATGCATCTGAGATTCCTCCCAGGCATCTCCCGCAGATATTTTTCCTGTGGTTTGGGTCCCTGTAATCCCGGGTAGCAACCCCAGACTCCTCCAGGGAACATACCCGAGATGATTTTTCTGCTGGGAGAAAGCACCATCTTCTGGGATGCATCTGAGATTCCTCCCAGGCATCTCCCGCAGATATTTTTCCTGTGGTTTGGGTCCCTGTAATCCCGGGTAGCAACCCCAGACTCCTCCAGGGAAGATACCCGAGATGATTTTTCTGCTGGGACAAAGCTCCATCTTCTGGGATGCATCTGAGATTCCTCCCAGGCGTCTCCCGCAGACATTTTTCCTGTGGTTTGGGTCCCTGTAATCCCGGGTAGCAACCCCAGACTCCTCCAGGGAAGATACCCGAGATGATTTTTCTGCTGGGACAAAGCTCCATCTTCTGGGATGCATATGAGATTCCTCCCAGGCATCTCCCACAGACATTTTTCCTGTGGTTTGGGTCCCTGTAATCCCGGGTAGCAACCCCAGACTCCTCCAGGTAAGATACCCGAGATAATTTTTCTGCTTGGACAATGCTGCATCATCTGGGAAGCATCTGAGACTCCTTGCAGGTATGTCCCTGAGTTTTTATTCCGGTGTTTTCGGGCCCTGTGATCCCGGGTAGCAACCCCAGACTCCTCCAGGGAAGATACCCGAGATGATTTTTCTCGTTGGACAATGCTCCATCCTCTTGGAAGCATCCGAGACTCCTTGCAGGTATGTCCCTGAGTGTTTATTCCGGTATTTTCGGGCCCTCTGATCCCGGGTAGCAACCCCAGACTCCTCCAGGGAAGACACCCAATATGATTTTTCTCTCTTGACAGTGGTCCATACTGCGGGATCTATCCAGAACTCCTCCCAGGAGTCTCCCGCAGAGTTTTCTCCGGTGTTTTGGGGCCCTGTGATCCCGGGTAGCAAGCCCAGACTCCTCCAGGGAAGATACCCGAGATGATTTTTCTCCTTTGACAATGCTCCATCTTCTGGGATGCATGTGAGATTCCTCCCAGGTGTCTCCCACAGACATTTTTCCTGTGATTTGGGTCCCTGTAATCCCAGATAGCAACCCCAGACTCCTCCAGGGAAGATACCCGAGATAATTTTTCTCCTTGGACAATGCTCCATCCTCTTGGTAGCATCCGAGACTCCTTGCAGGTATGTCCCTGAGTGTTTATTCCGGTATTTTCGGGCCCTCTGATCCCGGATAGCAACCCCAGACTCCTCCAGGGAAGACACCCAATATGATTTTTCTCTCTTGACAGTGGTCCATACTGCGGGATCTATCCAGAACTCCTCCCAGTAGTCTCCCGCAGACATTTTTCCTGTGGTTTGGGTCCCTGTAATCCCGGGTAGCAACCCCAGACTCCTCCAGGGAAGATACCCGAGATAATTTTTCTGCTTGGACAATGCTCCATCATCTGGGAAGCATCTGAGACTCCTTGCAGGTATGTCCCTGAGTTTTTATTCCGGTGTTTTCGGGCCCTGTGATCCCGGGTAGCAACCCCAGACTCCTCCAGGGAAGATACCCGAGATGATTTTTCTCCTTGGACAATGCTCCATCTTCTGGGATGCATCTGAGATTCCTGCCAGGCGTCTCCCGCAGACATTTTTCCTGTGGTTTGGGTCCCTGTAAACCCGGGTAGCAACCCCAGACTCCTCCAGGGAAGATACCCGAGATGATTTTTCTCCTTGGACAATGCTCCATCCTCTTGGAAGCATCCGAGACTCCTTGCAGTTATGTCCCTGAGTGTTTATTCCGGTATTTTCGGGCCCTCTGATCCCGGGTAGCAACCCCAGACTCCTCCAGGGAAGACACCCAATATGATTTTTCTCTCTTGACAGTGGTCCATACTGCGGGATCTATCCAGAACTCCTCCCAGGTGTCTCCCGCACAGTTTTTTCCGGTGTTTTGGGGCCCTGTGATCCCGGGTAGCAACCCCAGACTCCTCCAGGGAAGATACCCGAGATGATTTTTCTCCTTGGACAAAGCTCCATCTTCTGGGATGCATCTGAGATTCCTCCCAGGCATCTCCCGCAGACATTTTTCCTGTGGTTTGGGTCCCTGTAATCCCGGGTAGCAACCCCAGACTCCTCCAGGGAAGATACCCGAGATGATTTTACTGCTGGGACAAAGCTCCATCTTCTGGGATGCATATGAGATTCCTCCCAGGCATCTCCCACAGACATTTTTCCTGTGGTTTGGGTCCCTGTAATCCCGGGTAGCAACCCCAGACTCCTCCAGGGAACATACCCGAGATAATTTTTCTGCTTGGACAATGCTCCATCCTCTGGGAAGCATCCGAGACTACTTGCAGGTATGTCCCTGAGTTTTTATTCCGGTGTTTTCGGGCGCTGTGATCCCGGGTAGCAACCCCAGACTCCTCCAGGGAAGATAGCAGAGATGATATTTCTCCTTGGACAATGCTCCATCTTCTGGGATGCATCTGAGATTCCTCCCAGGCGTCTCCCGCAGACATTTTTCCTATGGTTTGGGTCCCTGTAATCCCGGGTAGCAAGCCCAGACTCCTCCAGGGAAGATACCCGAGATGATTTTTCTGCTGGGACAAAGCTCCATCTTCTGGGATGCATCTGAGATTCCTCCCAGGCGTCTCCCGCAGACATTTTTCCTGTGGTTTGGGTCCCTGTAATCCCGGGTAGCAACCCCAGACTCCTCCAGGAAAGATATCCGGGATGATTTTTCTCCTTGGACAATGCTCCATCCTCTTGGATGCATCCGAGACTTGTCGCAGCTATGTCCCTGAGTCTTTTTTCTCACGGTTTATGGTTCTGTCATCCCAGGTAGCAACCCCAGACTCCTCCAGGGAAGACACCCAATATGATTTTTCTCTCTTGACAGTGGTCAGTCCTGCGGGATCTACCCAGAATTCCTCCCAGGCGTCTCCCGCAGAGTTTTCTCCAGTGCTTTAGGGCCCTGTGATCCCGGGTAGCAACCCCAGACTCCTCCAAGGAAGATACCCGAGATAATTTTTCTGCTTGGACAATGCTCCATCCTCTGGGAAGCATCCGAGACTCCTTGCAGGTATGTCCCTGAGTGTTTCTTCCGGTGTTTTGGGGCCCTGTGATCCTGGGTAGCAACCCCAGACTCCTCCAAGGAACATACCCGAGATAATTTTTCTGCTTGGACAATGCTCCATCCTCTGGGAAGCATCCGAGACTCCTTGCAGGTATGTCCCTGAGTTTTTATTCCGGTGTTTTCGGGCCCTGTGATCCCGGGTAGTAACCCCAGACTCCTCCAGGGAAGATAGCAGAGATGATATTTCTCCTTGGACAATGCTCCATCTTCTGGGATGCATCTGAGATTCCTCCCAGGCATCTCCCGCAGACATTTTTCCTGTGGTTTGGGTCCCTGTAAACCCGGGTAGCAACCCCAGACTCCTCCAGGGAAGATACCCGAGATGATTTTTCTCCTTGGACAATGCTCCATCCTCTTGGAAGCATCCGAGACTCCTTGCAGGTATGTCCCTGAGTTTTTATTCCGGTGTTTTCGGGCCCTGTGATCCCGGGTAGCAACCCCAGACTCCTCCAGGGAAGATACCCGAGATGATTTTTCTCCTTGGACAATGCTCCATCTTCTGGGATGCATCTGAGATTCCTCCCAGGCGTCTCCCGCAGACATTTTTCCTGTGGTTTTGGTCCCTGTAATCCCAGGTATCAACCCCAGACTCCTCCAGGGAAGATACCCGAGATGATTTTTCTGCTGGAAGAAAGCACCATCTTCTGGGATGCATCTGAGATTCCTCCCAGGCATATCCCGCAGACATTTTTACTGTGATTTGAGTCCCTGTAATCCCGGGTAGCAACCCCAGACTCCTCCAGGGAAGATACCCGAGATGATTTTTCTGCTGGGACAAAGCTCCATCTTCTGGGATGCAGCTGAGATTCCTCCCAGGCGTCTCCCGCAGACATTTTTCCTGTGGTTTGGGTCCCTGTAATCCCGGGTAGCAACCCCAGACTCCTCCAGGGAAGATACCCGAGATAATTTTTCTCCTTGGACAATGCTCCATCATCTGGGAAGCATCTGAGACTCCTTGCAGGTATGTCCCTGAGTTTTTATTCCGGTGTTTTCGGGCCCTGTGATCCCGGGTAGCAACCCCAGACTCCTCCAGGGAAGATACCCGAGATGATTTTTCTCCTTGGACAATGCTCCATCTTCTGGGATGCATCTGAGATTCCTCCCAGGCGTCTCCCGCAGACATTTTTCCTGTGGTTTGGGTCCCTTTAATCCCGGGTACCAACCCCAGACTCCTCCAGGAAAGATATCCGGGATGATTTTTCTCCTTGGACAATGCTCCATCCTCTGGGATGCATCCGAGACTTGTCGCAGCTATGTCCCTGAGTCTTTTTTCTCACGGTTTATGGTTCTGTCATCCCAGGTAGCAACCCCAGACTCCTCCAGGGAAGACACCCAATATGATTTTTCTCTCTTGACAGTGGTCCATCCTGCGGGATCTACCCAGAATTCCTCCCAGGCGTCTCCCGCAGAGTTTTCTCCAGTGCTTTAGGGCCCTCTGATCCCGGGTAGCAACCCCAGACTCCTCCAAGGAAGATACCCGAAATAATTTTTCTGCTTGGACAATGCTCCATCCTCTGGGAAGCATCCGAGACTCCTTGCAGGTATGTCCCTGAGTTTTTATTCCGGTGTTTTCGGGCCCTGTGATCCCGGGTAGCAACCCCAGACTCCTCCAGGGAAGATACCCGAGATGATTTTTCTCCTTGGACAATGCTCCATCTTCTGGGATGCATCTGAGATTCCTCCCAGGCGTCTCCCGCAGACATTTTTCCTGTTGTTTGGGTCCCTGTAAACCCAGGTAGCAACCCCAGACTCCTCCAGGGAAGATACCCGAGATGATTTTTCTCCTTGGACAATGCTCCATCCTCTTGGAAGCATCCGAGACTCCTTGCAGTTATGTCCCTGAGTGTTTATTCCGGTATTTTCGGGCCCTCTGATCCCGGGTAGCAACCCCAGACTCCTCCAGGGAAGACCCCCAATATGATTTTTCTCTCTTGACAGTGGTCCATACTGCGGGATCTATCCAGAACTCCTCCCAGGTGTCTCCCGCACAGTTTTCTCCGGTGTTTTGGGGCCCTGTGATCCCGGGTAGCAACCCCAGACTCCTCCAGGGAAGATACCCGAGATGATTTTTCTCCTTGGACAAAGCTCCATCTTCTGGGATGCATCTGAGATTCCTCCCAGGCGTCTCCCGCAGACATTTTTCCTATGGTTTGGGTCCCTGTAATCCCGGGTAGCAAGCCCAGACTCCTCCAGGGAAGATACCCGAGATGATTTTTCTGCTGGGACAAAGCTCCATCTTCTGGGATGCATCTGAGATTCCTCCCAGGCGTCTCCCGCAGACATTTTTCCTGTGGTTTGGGTCCCTGTAATCCCGGGTAGCAACCCCAGACTCCTCCAGGAAAGATATCCGGGATGATTTTTCTCCTTGGACAATGCTCCATCCTCTGGGATGCATCCGAGACTTGTCGCAGCTATGTCCCTGAGTCTTTTTTCTCACGGTTTATGGTTCTGTCATCCCAGGTAGCAACCCCAGACTCCTCCAGGGAAGACACCCAATATGATTTTTCTCTCTTGACAGTGGTCAGTCCTGCGGGATCTACCCAGAATTCCTCCCAGGCGTCTCCCGCAGAGTTTTCTCCAGTGCTTTAGAGCCCTGTGATCCCGGGTAGCAACCCCAGACTCCTCCAAGGAAGATACCCGAGATAATTTTTCTGCTTGGACAATGCTCCATCCTCTGGGAAGCATCCGAGACTCCTTGCAGGTATGTCCCTGAGTGTTTCTTCCGGTGTTTTGGGGCCCTGTGATCCTGGGTAGCAACCCCAGACTCCTCCAAGGAAGATACCCGAGATAATTTTTCTGCTTGGACAATGCTCCATCCTCTGGGAAGCATCCGAGACTCCTTGCAGGTATGTCCCTGAGTTTTTATTCCGGTGTTTTCGGGCCCTGTGATCCCGGGTAGCAACCCCAGACTCCTCCAGGGAAGATAGCAGAGATGATATTTCTCCTTGGACAATGCTCCATCTTCTGGGATGCATCTGAGATTCCTCCCAGGCGTCTCCCGCAGACATTTTTCCTGTGGTTTTGGTCCCTGTAATCCCAGGTAGCAACCCCAGACTCCTCCAGGGAAGATACCCGAGATGATTTTTCTGCTGGGAGAAAGCACCATCTTCTGGGATGCATCTGAGATTCCTCCCAGGCATATCCCGCAGACATTTTTCCTGTGGTTTGGGTCCCTGTAATCCCGGGTAGCAACCCCAGACTCCTCCAGGGAAGATACCCGAGATGATTTTTCTGCTGGGACAAAGCTCCATCTTCTGGGATGCATCTGAGATTCCTCCCAGGCGTCTCCCGCAGACATTTTTCCTGCGGTTTGGGTCCCTATAATCCCGGGTAGCAACCCCAGACTCCTCCAGGGAAGATACCCGAGATGATTTTTCTGCTGGGACAAAGCTCCATCTTCTGGGATGCATATGAGATTCCTCCCAGGCATCTCCCGCAGACATTTTTCCTGTGGTTTGGGTCCCTGTAAACCCGGGTAGCAACCCCAGACTCCTCCAGGGAAGATACCCGAGATGATTTTTCTCCTTGGACAATGCTCCATCCTCTTGGAAGCATCCGAGACTCCTTGCAGGTATGTCCCTGAGATTTTATTCCGGTGTTTTTGGGCCCTGTGATCCCGGGTAGCAACCCCAGACTCCTCCAGGGAAGATACCCGAGATGATTTTTCTCCTTGGACAATGCTCCATCTTCTGGGATGCATCTGAGATTCCTCCCAGGCGTCTCCCGCAGACATTTTTCCTGTGGTTTTGGTCCCTGTAATCCCAGGTATCAACCCCAGACTCCTCCAGGGAAGATACCCGAGATGATTTTTCTGCTGGAAGAAAGCACCATCTTCTGGGATGCATCTGAGATTCCTCCCAGGCATATCCCGCAGACATTTTTCCTGTGATTTGGGTCCCTGTAATCCCGGGTAGCAACCCCAGACTCCTCCAGGGAAGATACCCGAGATGGTTTTTCTGCTGGGACAAAGCTCCATCTTCTGGGATGCAGCTGAGATTCCTCCCAGGCGTCTCCCGCAGACATTTTTCCTGTGGTTTGGGTCCCTGTAATCCCGGGTAGCAACCCCAGACTCCTCCAGGGAAGATACCCGAGATAATTTTTCTCCTTGGACAATGCTCCATCATCTGGGAAGCATCTGAGACTCCTTGCAGGTATGTCCCTGAGTTTTTATTCCGGTGTTTTCGGGCCCTGTGATCCCGGGTAGCAACCCCAGACTCCTCCAGGGAAGATACCCGAGATGATTTTTCTCCTTGGACAATGCTCCATCTTCTGGGATGCATCTGAGATTCCTCCCAGGCGTCTCCCGCAGACATTTTTCCTGTGGTTTGGGTCCCTTTAATCCCGGGTACCAACCCCAGACTCCTCCAGGAAAGATATCCGGGATGATTTTTCTCCTTGGACAATGCTCCATCCTCTGGGATGCATCCGAGACTTGTCGCAGCTATGTCCCTGAGTCTTTTTTCTCACGGTTTATGGTTCTGTCATCCCAGGTAGCAACCCCAGACTCCTCCAGGGAAGACACCCAATATGATTTTTCTCTCTTGACAGTGGTCCATCCTGCGGGATCTACCCAGAATTCCTCCCAGGCGTCTCCCGCAGAGTTTTCTCCAGTGCTTTAGGGCCCTCTGATCCCGGGTAGCAACCCCAGACTCCTCCAAGGAAGATACCCGAAATAATTTTTCTGCTTGGACAATGCTCCATCCTCTGGGAAGCATCCGAGACTCCTTGCAGGTATGTCCCTGAGTTTTTATTCCGGTGTTTTCGGGCCCTGTGATCCCGGGTAGCAACCCCAGACTCCTCCAGGGAAGATACCCGAGATGATTTTTCTCCTTGGACAATGCTCCATCTTCTGGGATGCATCTGAGATTCCTCCCAGGCGTCTCCCGCAGACATTTTTCCTGTTGTTTGGGTCCCTGTAAACCCAGGTAGCAACCCCAGACTCCTCCAGGGAAGATACCCGAGATGATTTTTCTCCTTGGACAATGCTCCATCCTCTTGGAAGCATCCGGGACTCCTTGCAGTTATGTCCCTGAGTATTTATTCCGGTATTTTCGGGCCCTCTGATCCCGGGTAGCAACCCCAGACTCCTCCAGGGAAGACACCCAATATGATTTTTCTCTCTTGACAGTGGTCCATACTGCGGGATCTATCCAGAACTCCTCCCAGGTGTCTCCCGCACAGTTTTCTCCGGTGTTTTGGGGCCCTGTGATCCCGGGTAGCAACCCCAGACTCCTCCAGGGAAGATACCCGAGATGATTTTTCTCCTTGGACAATGCTCCATCCTCTGGGATGCATCCGAGACTTCTCGCAGCCATGTCCCTGAGTCTTTTTTCTCACGGTTTATGGTTCTGTCATCCCAGGTAGCAACCCCAGACTCCTCCAGGGAAGACACCCAATATGATTTTTCTCTCTTGACAGTGGTCCATCCTGCGGGATCTACCCAGAATTCCTCCCAGGCGTCTCCCGCAGAGTTTTCTCCAGTGCTTTAGAGCCCTGTGATCCCGGGTAGCAACCCCAGACTCCTCCAAGGAAGATACCCGAGATAATTTTTCTGCTTGGACAATGCTCCATCCTCTGGGAAGCATCCGAGACTCCTTGCAGGTATGTCCCTGAGTGTTTCTTCCGGTGTTTTGGGGCCCTGTGATCCCGGGTAGCAACCCCAGACTCCTCCAGGGAAGATAGCAGAGATGATATTTCTCCTTGGACAATGCTCCATCTTCTGGGATGCATCTGAGATTCCTCCCAGGCGTCTCCCGCAGACATTTTTCCTGTGGTTTTGGTCCCTGTAATCCCAGGTAGCAACCCCAGACTCCTCCAGGGAAGATACCCGAGATGATTTTTCTGCTGGGAGAAAGCACCATCTTCTGGGATGCATCTGAGATTCCTCCCAGGCATATCCCGCAGACATTTTTCCTGTGGTTTGGGTCCCTGTAATCCCGGGTAGCAACCCCAGACTCCTCCAGGGAAGATACCCGAGATGATTTTTCTGCTGGGACAAAGCTCCATCTTCTGGGATGCATCTGAGATTCCTCCCAGGCGTCTCCCGCAGACATTTTTCCTGCGGTTTGGGTCCCTATAATCCCGGGTAGCAACCCCAGACTCCTCCAGGGAAGATACCCGAGATGATTTTTCTGCTGGGACAAAGCTCCATCTTCTGGGATGCATATGAGATTCCTCCCAGGCATCTCCCACAGACATTTTTCCTGTGGTTTGGGTCTCTGTAATCCCGGGTAGCAACCCCAGACTCCTCCAGGGAAGACACCCGAGATAATTTTTCTGCTTGGACAATGCTCCATCCTCTTGGAAGCATCCGAGACTCCTTGCAGGTATGTCCCTGAGTGTTTATTCCAGTGTTTTGGGGCCCTCTGATCCCAGGTAGCAACCCCAGACTCCTCCAGGGAGGACACCCAATATGATTTTTCTCTTTTTACAGTGGTCCATACTGCGGGATCTATCCAGAACTCCTCCCAGGAGTCTCCCGCAGAGTTTTCTCCGGTGTTTTGGGGCCCTGTGATCCCGGGTAGCAACCCCAGACTCCTCCAGGGAAGATACCCGAGATGATTTTTCTGCTGGGACAAAGCTCCATCTTCTGGGATGCATATGAGATTCCTCCCAGGCATCTCCCACAGACATTTTTCCTGTGGTTTGGGTCCCTGTAATCCCGGGTAGCAACCCCAGACTCCTCCAGGGAAGATACCCGAGATAATTTTTCTGCTTGGACAATGCTGCATCATCTGGGAAGCATCTGAGACTCCTTGCAGGTATGTCCCTGAGTTTTTATTCCGGTGTTTTCGGGCCCTGTGATCCTGGGTAGCAACCCCAGACTCCTCCAGGGAAGATACCCGAGATGATTTTTCTCGTTGGACAATGCTCCATCCTCTTGGAAGCATCCGAGACTCCTTGCAGGTATGTCCCTGAGTGTTTATTCCGGTATTTTCGGGCCCTCTGATCCCGGGTAGAAACCCCAGACTCCTCCAGGGAAGACACCCAATATGATTTTTCTCTCTTGACAGTGGTCCATACTGCGGGATCTATCCAGAACTCCTCCCAGGAGTCTCCCGCAGAGTATTCTCCGGTGTTTTGGGGCCCTGTGATCCCGGGTAGCAAGCCCAGACTCCTCCAGGGAAGATACGCGAGATGATTTTTCTCCTTTGACAATGCTCCATCTTCTGGGATGCATCTGAGATTCCTCCCAGGCGTCTCCCACAGACATTTTTCCTGTGGTTTGGGTCCCTGTAATCCCGGGTAGCAACCCCAGACTCCTCCAGGAAAGATATCCGGGATGATTTTTCTCCTTGGACAATGCTCCATCCTCTGGGATGCATCCGAGACTTGTCGCAGCTATGTCCCTGAGTCTTTTTTCTCACGGTTTATGGTTCTGTCATCCCAGGTAGCAACCCCAGACTCCTCCAGGGAAGACACCCAATATGATTTTTCTCTCTTGACAGTGGTCCATCCTGCGGGATCTACCCAGAATTCCTCCCAGGCGTCTCCCGCAGAGTTTTCTCCAGTGCTTTAGAGCCCTGTGATCCCGGGTAGCAACCCCAGACTCCTCCAAGGAAGATACCCGAGATAATTTTTCTGCTTGGACAATGCTCCATCCTCTGGGAAGCATCCGAGACTCCTTGCAGGTATGTCCCTGAGTGTTTCTTCCGGTGTTTTGGGGCCCTGTGATCCTGGGTAGCAACCCCAGACTCCTCCAAGGAAGATACCCGAGATAATTTTTCTGATTGGACAATGCTCCATCCTCTGGGAAGCATCCGAGACTCCTTGCAGGTATGTCCCTGAGTTTTTATTCCGGTGTTTTCGGGCCCTGTGATCCCGGGTAGCAACCCCAGACTCCTCCAGGGAAGATAGCAGAGATGATATTTCTCCTTGGACAATGCTCCATCTTCTGGGATGCATCTGAGATTCCTCCCAGGCGTCTCCCGCAGACATTTTTCCTGTGGTTTTGGTCCCTGTAATCCCAGGTAGCAACCCCAGACTCCTCCAGGGAAGATACCCGAGATGATTTTTCTGCTGGGAGAAAGCACCATCTTCTGGGATGCATCTGAGATTCCTCCCAGGCATATCCCGCAGACATTTTTCCTGTGGTTTGGGTCCCTGTAATCCCGGGTAGCAACCCCAGACTCCTCCAGGGAAGATACCCGAGATGATTTTTCTGCTGGGACAAAGCTCCATCTTCTGGGATGCATCTGAGATTCCTCCCAGGCGTCTCCCGCAGACATTTTTCCTGCGGTTTGGGTCCCTATAATCCCGGGTAGTAACCCCAGACTCCTCCAGGGAAGATACCCGAGATGATTTTTCTCCTTGGACAATGCTCCATCCTCTTGGAAGCATCCGAGACTCCTTGCAGGTATGTCCCTGAGTTTTTATTCCGGTGTTTTCGGGCCCTGTGATCCCGGGTAGCAACCCCAGACTCCTCCAGGGAAGATACCCGAGATGATTTTTCTCCTTCGACAATGCTCCATCTTCTGGGATGCATCTGAGATTCCTCCCAGGCGTCTCCCGCAGACATTTTTCCTGTGGTTTTGGTCCCTGTAATCCCAGGTATCAACCCCAGACTCCTCCAGGGAAGATACCCGAGATGATTTTTCTGCTGGAAGAAAGCACCATCTTCTGGGATGCATCTGAGATTCCTCCCAGGCATATCCCGCAGACATTTTTCCTGTGATTTGGGTCCCTGTAATCCCGGGTAGCAACCCCAGACTCCTCCAGGGAAGATACCCGAGATGATTTTTCTGCTGGGACAAAGCTCCATCTTCTGGGATGCAGCTGAGATTCCTCCCAGGCGTCTCCCGCAGACATTTTTCCTGTGGTTTGGGTCCCTGTAATCCCGGGTAGCAACCCCAGACTCCTCCAGGGAAGATACCCGAGATAATTTTTCTCCTTGGACAATGCTCCATCATCTGGGAAGCATCTGAGACTCCTTGCAGGTATGTCCCTGAGTTTTTATTCCGGTGTTTTCGGGCCCTGTGATCCCGGGTAGCAACCCCAGACTCCTCCAGGGAAGATACCCGAGATGATTTTTCTCCTTGGACAATGCTCCATCTTCTGGGATGCATCTGAGATTCCTCCCAGGCGTCTCCCGCAGACATTTTTCCTGTGGTTTGGGTCCCTTTAATCCCGGGTACCAACCCCAGACTCCTCCAGGAAAGATATCCGGGATGATTTTTCTCCTTGGACAATGCTCCATCCTCTGGGATGCATCCGAGACTTGTCGCAGCTATGTCCCTGAGTCTTTTTTCTCACGGTTTATGGTTCTGTCATCCCAGGTAGCAACCCCAGACTCCTCCAGGGAAGACACCCAATATGATTTTTCTCTCTTGACAGTGGTCCATCCTGCGGGATCTACCCAGAATTCCTCCCAGGCGTCTCCCGCAGAGTTTTCTCCAGTGCTTTAGGGCCCTGTGATCCCGGGTAGCAACCCCAGACTCCTCCAAGGAAGATACCCGAAATAATTTTTCTGCTTGGACAATGCTCCATCCTCTGGGAAGCATCCGAGACTCCTTGCAGGTATGTCCCTGAGTTTTTATTCCGGTGTTTTCGGGCCCTGTGATCCCGGGTAGCAACCCCAGACTCCTCCAGGGAAGATACCCGAGATGATTTTTCTCCTTGGACAATGCTCCATCTTCTGGGATGCATCTGAGATTCCTCCCAGGCGTCTCCCGCAGACATTTTTCCTGTTGTTTGGGTCCCTGTAAACCCAGGTAGCAACCCCAGACTCCTCCAGGGAAGATACCCGAGATGATTTTTCTCCTTGGACAATGCTCCATCCTCTTGGAAGCATCCGGGACTCCTTGCAGTTATGTCCCTGAGTGTTTATTCCGGTATTTTCGGGCCCTCTGATCCCGGATAGCAACCCCAGACTCCTCCAGGGAAGACACCCAATATGATTTTTCTCTCTTGACAGTGGTCCATACTGCGGGATCTATCCAGAACTCCTCCCAGGTGTCTCCCGCACAGTTTTCTCCGGTGTTTTGGGGCCCTGTGATCCCGGGTAGCAACCCCAGACTCCTCCAGGGAAGATACCCGAGATGATTTTTCTCCTTGGACAAAGCTCCATCTTCTGGGATGCATCTGAGATTCCTCCCAGGCGTCTCCCGCAGACATTTTTCCTGTGGTTTTGGTCCCTGTAATCCCAGGTAGCAACCCCAGACTCCTCCAGGGAAGATACCCGAGATGATTTTTCTGCTGGGAGAAAGCACCATCTTCTGGGATGCATCTGAGATTCCTCCCAGGCATATCCCGCAGACATTTTTCCTGTGGTTTGGGTCCCTGTAATCCCGGGTAGCAACCCCAGACTCCTCCAGGGAAGATACCCGAGATGATTTTTCTGCTGGGACAAAGCTCCATCTTCTGGGATGCATCTGAGATTCCTCCCAGGCGTCTCCCGCAGACATTTTTCCTGTGGTTTGGGTCCCTATAATCCCGGGTAGCAACCCCAGACTCCTCCAGGGAAGATACCCGAGATGATTTTTCTGCTGGGACAAAGCTCCATCTTCTGGGATGCATCTGAGATTCCTCCCAGGCGTCTCTTGCAAATATTTTCCTGTGGTTTGGGTCCCTGTAATCCCGGGTAGCAACCCCAGACTCCTCCAGGGAAGACACCCGAGATAATTTTTCTGCTTGGACAATGCTCCATCCTCTTGGAAGCATCCGAGACTCCTTGCAGGTATGTCCCTGAGTGTTTATTCCAGTGTTTTCGGGCCCTCTGATCCCAGGTAGCAACCCCAGACTCCTCCAGGGAGGACACCCAATATGATTTTTCTCTTTTGACAGTGGTCCATACTGCGGGATCTATCCAGAACTCCTCCCAGGAGTCTCCCGCAGAGTTTTCTCCGGTGTTTTGGGGCCCTGTGATCCCGGGTAGCAACCCCAGACTCCTCCAGGGAAGATACCCGAGATGATTTTTCTGCTGGGACAAAGCTCCATCTTCCGGGATGCATATGAGATTCCTCCCAGGCATCTCCCACAGACATTTTTCCTGTGGTTTGGGTCCCTGTAATCCCGGGTAGCAACCCCAGACTCCTCCAGGGAAGATACCCGAGATAATTTTTCTGCTTGGACAATGCTGCATCATCTGGGAAGCATCTGAGACTCCTTGCAGGTATGTCCCTGAGTTTTTATTCCGGTGTTTTCGGGCCCTGTGATCCTGGGTAGCAACCCCAGACTCCTCCAGGGAAGATACCCGAGATGATTTTTCTCGTTGGACAATGCTCCATCCTCTTGGAAGCATCCGAGACTCCTTGCAGGTATGTCCCTGAGTGTTTATTCCGGTATTTTCGGGCCCTCTGATCCCGGGTAGCAACCCCAGACTCCTCCAGGGAAGACACCCAATATGATTTTTCTCTCTTGACAGTGGTCCATACTGCGGGATCTATCCAGAACTCCTCCCAGGAGTCTCCCGCAGAGTTTTCTCCGGTGTTTTGGGGCCCTGTGATCCCGGGTAGCAAGCCCAGACTCCTCCAGGGAAGATACCCGAGATGATTTTTCTCCTTTGACAATGCTCCATCTTCTGGGATGCATCTGAGATTCCTCCCAGGTGTCTCCCACAGACATTTTTCCTGTGGTTTGGGTCCCTGTAATCCCAGATAGCAACCCCAGACTCCTCCAGGGAAGATACCCGAGATAATTTTTCTCCTTGGACAATGCTCCATCCTCTTGGAAGCATCCGAGACTCCTTGCAGGTATGTCCCTGAGTGTTTATTCCGGTATTTTCGGGCCCTCTGATCCCGGATAGCAACCCCAGACTACTCCAGGGAAGACACCCAATATGATTTTTCTCTCTTGACAGTGGTCCATACTGCGGGATCTATCCAGAACTCCTCCCAGTAGCCTCCCGCAGACATTTTTCCTGTGGTTTGGGTCCCTGTAATCCCGGGTAGCAACCCCAGACTCCTCCAGGGAAGATACCCGATATGATTTTTCTCATTGGACAATGCTACATCCTCTGGGAAGCATCCGAGACTCCTTGCAGGTATGTCCATGAGTGTTTATTCCAGTGTATTCGGGCCCTCTGATCCCGGGTAGCAACCCCAGACTCCTCCAGGGAAGATACCCGAGATGATATTTCTGCTGGGACAAAGCTCCATCTTCTGGGATGCATCTGAGATTCCTCCCAGCCGTCTCCCGCAGACATTTTTCCTGTGGTTTGGGTCCCTTTAATCCCGGGTACCAACCCCAGACTCCTCCAGGAAAGATATCCGGGATGATTTTTCTCCTTGGACAATGCTCCATCCTCTGGGATGCATCCGAGACTTGTCGCAGCTATGTCCCTGAGTCTTTTTTCTCACGGTTTATGGTTCTGTCATCCCAGGTAGCAACCCCAGACTCCTCCAGGGAAGACACCCAATATGATTTTTCTCTCTTGACAGTGGTCCATCCTGCGGGATCTACCCAGAATTCCTCCCAGGCGTCTCCCGCAGAGTTTTCTCCAGTGCTTTAGGGCCCTCTGATCCCGGGTAGCAACCCCAGACTCCTCCAAGGAAGATACCCGAGATAATTTTTCTGCTTGGACAATGCTCCATCCTCTGGGAAGCATCCGAGACTCCTTGCAGGTATGTCCCTGAGTTTTTATTCCGGTGTTTTCGGGCCCTGTGATCCCGGGTAGCAACCCCAGACTCCTCCAGGGAAGAAACCCAATATGATTTTTCTCTCTTGACAGTGGTCCATACTGCGTGATCTATCCAGAACTCCTCCCAGGAGTCTCCCGCAGAGTTTTCTCCGGTGTTTTGGGGCCCTGTGATCCCGGGTAGCAACCCCAGACTCCTCCAGGGAAGATACCCGAGATGATTTTTCTCCTGGGACAATGCTCCATCTTCTGGGATGCATCTGAGATTCCTCCCAGGCGTCTCCCGCAGACATTTTTCCTGTGGTTTGGGTCCCTGTAAACCCGGGTAGCAACCCCAGACTCCTCCAGGGAAGATACCCGAGATGATTTTTCTGCTTGGACAATGCTACATCCTCTGGGAAGCATCCGAGACTCCTTGCAGGTATGTCCCTGAGTGTTTATTCCAGTGTTTTCGGGCCCTCTGATCCCGGGTAGCAACCCCAGACTCCTCCAGGGAGGACACCCAATATGATTTTTCTCTTTTGACAGTGGTCCATACTGCGGGATCTATCCAGAACTCCTCCCAGGAGTCTCCCGCAGAGTTTTCTCCGGTGTTTTGGGGCCCTGTGATCCCGGGTAGCAACCCCAGACTCCTCCAGGGAAGATACCCAAGATGATTTTTCTCCTTGGATAATGCTCCATCTTCTGGGATGCATCTGAGATTCCTCCCAGGCGTCTCCCGCAGACATTTCTCCTTTGGTTTGGGTCCCTGTAAACCCGGGTAGCAACCCCAGACTCCTCCGTGGAAGATACCCGAGATAATTTTTCTCCTTGGACAATACTCCATCCTCTGGAAGCATCCGAGGCTCCTTGCAGGTATGTCACTGAGTGTTTATTCCGGTGCTTTTGGGCCCTGTCATCCCAGGTAGCAAACCCAGACTCCTCCAGGGAAGATACCCGAGATGATTTTTCTCCTTGGACAATGCTCCATCTTCTGGGATGCATCTGAGATTCCTCCCAGGCGTCTCCCGCAGACATTTTTCCTGTGGTTTGGGTCCCTGTAAACCCGGGTAGCAACCCCAGACTCCTCCAGGGAAGACACCCAATATGATTTTTCTCTCTTGACAGTGGTCCATACTGCGGGATCTATCCAGAACTCCTCCCAGGAGTCTCCCGCAGAGTTTTCTCCGGTGTTTTGGGGCCCTGTGATCCCGGGTAGCAACCCCAGACTCCTCCAGGGAAGATACCCGAGATGATTCTTCTACTTGGACAATGCTCCATTTTCTGGGATGCATCTGAGATTCCTCCCAGGCGTCTCCCGCAGACAGTTTTCCTGTGGTTTGGGTCCCTGTAAACCCGGGTCGCAACCCCAGACTCCTCCAGGGAAGATACCCGAGATGATTTTTCTGCTTGGACAATGCTCCATCCTCTTGGAAGCATCCGAGACTCCTTGCAGGTATGTCCCTGAGTGTTTATTCCGGTGTTTTGGGGCCCTGTGATCCCGGGTAGCAACCCCAGACTCCTCCAGGGAAGATACCCAAGATGATTTTTCTCCTTGGATAATGCTCCATCTTCTGGGATGCATCTGAGATTCCTCCCAGGCGTCTCCCGCAGACATTTCTCCTGTGGTTTGGGTCCCTGTAATCCCGGGTAGCAACCCCAGACTCCTCCAGGGAAGATACCCGAGATGATTTTTCTCCTTGGACAATGCTCCATCCTCTTGGAAGCATCCGAGACACCTTGCAGGTATGTCTCTGAGTCTTTATTCCGGTGCTTTTGGGCCCTGTCATCCAGGGTAGCAACCCCAGACTCCTCCGTGGAAGATACCTGAGATGATTTTTCTCCTTGGACTATTGTCCATCCTGCGGAATGCACCCGAGACTCCTCCCAGCTCTGTTTCTCAGTGTTTTTTTCCTGTGGTTTGGGTCCCTGTAAACCCGGGTAGCAACCCCAGACTCCTCCAGGAAAGATACCCGGGATGATTTTTCTCCTTGGACAATGCTCCATCCTCTGGGATGCATCCGAGACTTGTCGCAGCTATGTCCCTGAGTCTTTTTTCTCACGGTTTATGGTTCTGTCATCCCAGGTAGCAACCCCAGACTCCTCCAGGGAAGATACCCGAGATGATTTTTCTCTTTGGACAATGGTCCATCCTCTGGGAAGCGTCTGAGACTTCTTGCAGGTATGTCCTTGCAGGTATGAGTGTTTATTCCGGTGTTTTGGGTCCCTTTAATCCCGGGTAGCAACACCAGACTCCTCCAGGGAAGATACCCGAGATGATTTTTCTCCTTGGACAATGCTCCATCTTCTGGGATGCATCTGAGATTCCTCCCAGGCGTCTCCCGCAGACATTTCTCCTGTGGTTTGGGTCCCTGTAAACCCGGGTAGCAACCCCAGACTCCTCCAGGGAAGATACCCGAGATGATTTTTCTCCTTGGACAATGCTCCATCCTCTTGGAAGCATCCGAGACTCCTTGCAGGTATGTCCCTGAGTGTTTATTCCGGTGTTTTGGGGCCCTGTGATCCCGGGTAGCAACCCCAGACTCCTCCAGGGAAGATACCCAAGATGATTTTTCTCCTTGGATAATGCTCCATCTTCTGGGATGCATCTGAGATTCCTCCCAGGCGTCTCCCACAGACATTTTTCCTGTGGTTTGGGTCCCTGTAATCCCGGGTAGCAACCCCAGACTCCTCCAGGGAAGATACCCGAGATGATTTTTCTCCTTGGACAATGCTCCATCTTCTGGGATGCATCTGAGATTCCTCCCAGGCGTCTCCCGCAGAGTTTTCTCCAGTGCTTTAGGGCCCTGTGATCCCAGATAGGAACCCCAGACTCCTCCAGGGAAGATAACCCGAGATGATTTTTCTCCTTGGACAATGCTCCATCCTCTGGGATGCATCCGAGACTTGTCGCAGCTATTTCCCTGAGTCTTTTTTCTCGCGGTTCGTGGTTCTGTCATCCCAGGTAGCAACCCCAGACTCCTCCAGGGAAGACACCCAATATGATTTTTCTCTCTTGACCGTGGTCAGTCCTGCGGGATCTACCCAGAACTCCTCCCAGGCGTCTCCCGCAGACTTTTCTCCAGTGCTTTAGGGCCCTGTGATCCCGGGTAGCAACCCCAGACTCCTCCAGGGAAGGTACCCGAGATGATTTTTCTGCTTGGACAATGCTCCATCCTCTGGGAAGCATCCAAGACTCCTTGCAGCTTTGTCCCTGAGTGTTTATTCCGGTGCGTTTGGGCCCTGTGATCCCAGGTAGCAACCCCAGACTCCTCCAGGGAAGATACCCAAGATGATTTTTCTCCTTGGATAATGCTCCATCTTCTGGGATGCATCTGAGATTCCTCCCAGGCGTCTCCCGCAGACATTTCTCCTGTGCTTTAGGGCCCTGTGATCCCACATAGGAACCCCAGACTCCTCCAGGGAAGATAACCCGAGATGATTTTTCTCCTTGGACAATGCTCCATCCTCTGGGATGCATCCGAGACTTGTCGCAGCTATGTCCCTGAGTCTTTTTTCTCACGGTTCGTGGTTCTGTCATCCCAGGTAGCAACCCCAGACTCCTCCAGGGAAGATACCCGAGATGACTTTTCTCCTTGGACAATGCTCCATCTTCTGGGATGCATCTGAGATTCCTCCCAGGCGTCTCCCGCAGACATTTTTCCTGTGGTTTTGGTCCCTGTAATCCCGGGTAGCAACCCCAGACTCCTCCAGGGAAGATACCCGAGATGATTTTTCTCCTTGGACAATGCTCCATCCTCTTGGAAGCATCTGAGACTCCTTGCAGGTATGTCCCTGAGTGTTTATTCCGGTGTTTTCGGGCCCTGTGATCCCGGGTAGCAACCCCAGACTCCTCCAGGGAAGATACCCGAGATGATTTTTCTCCTTGGACAATGCTCCATCTTCTGGGATGCATCTGAGATTCCTCCCAGGCGTCTCCCGCAGAGTTTTCTCCAGTGCTTTAGGGCCCTGTGATCCCAGATAGGAACCCCAGACTCCTCCAGGGAAGATAACCCGAGATGATTTTTCTCCTTGGACAATGCTCCATCGTCTGGGATGCATCCGAGACTTGTCGCAGCTATGTCCCTGAGTCTTTTTTCTCGCGGTTCGTGGTTCTGTCATCCCAGGTAGCAACCCCAGACTCCTCCAGGGAAGACACCCAATATGATTTTTCTCTCTTGACAGTGGTCCATCCTGCGGGATCTACACAGAACTCCTCCCAGGCGTCTCCCGCAGAGTTTTCTCCAGTGCTTTAGGGCCCTGTGATCCCGGCTAGCAACCCCAGACTCCTCTAGGGAAGATACCCGAGATAATTTTTCTGCTTGGACAATGCTCCATCCTCTGGGAAGCATCCGAGACGCCTTGCAGGTATGTCTCTGAGTCTTTATTCCGGTGCTTTTGGGCCCTGTCATCCCGGGTAGCAACCCCAGACTCCTCCGTGGAAGATACCTGAGATGATTTTTCTCCTTGGACAATGCTCCATCCTCTGGAAGCATCCGAGGCTCCTTGCAGGTATGTCACTGAGTGTTTATTCCGGTGCTTTTGGGCCCTGTCATCCCAGGTAGCAAACCCAGACTCCTCCAGGGAAGATACCCGAGATGATTTTTCTCCTTGGACAATGCTCCATCCTCTGGGAAGCATCCGAGACTCCTTGCAGGTATGTCCCTGAGTGTTTATTCCGCTGTTTTGGGGCCCTGTGACCCGGGTAGCAACCCCAGACTCCTCCAGGGAAGATACCCAAGATGATTTTTCTCCTTGGATAATGCTCCATCTTCTGGGATGCATCTGAGATTCCTCCCAGGCGTCTCCCGCAGACATTTCTCCTGTGGTTTGGGTCCCTGTAATCCCGGGTAGCAACCCCAGACTCCTCCAGGGAAGATATCCGAGATGATTTTTCTCCTTGGACAATGCTCCATCCTCTGGGAAGCATCCAAGACTCCTTGCAGCTTTGTCCCTGAGTGTTTATTCCGGTGCGTTTGGGCCCTGTGATCCCGGGTAGCAACCCCAGACTCCTCCGTGGAAGATACCCGAGATAATTTTTCTCCTTGGACAATGCTCCATCCTCTGGAAGCATCCGAGGCTCCTTGCAGGTATGTCACTGAGTGTTTATTCCGGTGCTTTTGGGCCCTGTCATCCCAGGTAGCAAACCCAGACTCCTCCAGGGAAGATACCCGAGATGATTTTTCTCCTTGGACAATGCTCCATCTTCTGGGATGCATCTGAGATTCCTCCCAGGCGTCTCCCGCAGACATTTTTCCTGTGGTTTGGGTCCCTGTAAACCCGGGTAGCAACCCCAGACTCCTCCAGGGAAGATACCTGAGATGATTTTTCTCCTTGGACAATGCTACATCCTCTGGGAAGCATCCGAGACTCCTTGCAGGTATGTCCCTGAGTGTTTATTCCGGTGTTTTGGGGCCCTGTGATCCCGGGTAGCAACCCCAGACTCCTCCAGGGAAGACACCCAATATGATTTTTCTCTCTTGACAGTGGTCCATACTGCGGGATCTACACAGAACTCCTCCCAGGAGTCTCCCGCAGAGTTTTCTGCGGTGTTTTGGGGCCCTGTGATCCCGGGTAGCAACCCCAGACTCCTCCAGGGAAGATACCCGAGATGATTCTTCTACTTGGACAATGCTCCATTTTCTGGGATGCATCTGAGATTCCTCCCAGGCGTCTGCCACAGACAGTTTTCCTGTGGTTTGGGTCCCTGTAACCCGGGTAGCAACCCCAGACTCCTCCAGGGAAGATACCCGAGATGATTTTTCTCCTTGGACAATGCTCCATCCTCTTGGAAGCATCCGAGACTCCTTGCAGGTATGTCCCTGAGTGTTTATTCCGGTGTTTTGGGGCCCTGTGATCCCGGGTAGCAACCCCAGACTCCTCCAGGGAAGATACCCAAGATGATTTTTCTCCTTGGATAATGCTCCATCTTCTGGGATGCATCTGAGATTCCTCCCAGGCGTCTCCCGCAGACATTTTTCCTGTGGTTTGGGTCCCTGTAAACCCGGGTAGCAACCCCAGACTCCTCCAGGGAAGATACCCGAGATGATTTTTCTCCTTGGGCAATGCTCCATCTTCTGGGATGCATCTGAGATTCCTCCCAGGCGTCTCCCGCAGAGTTTTCTCCAGTGCTTTAGGGCCCTGTGATCCCGGGTAGCAACCCCAGACTCCTCCAGGGAAGACACCCAATATGATTTTTCTCTCTTGACAGTGGTCCATACTGCGGGATCTATCCAGAACTCCTCCCAGGAGTCTCCCGCAGAGTTTTCTCCGGTGTTTTGGGGCCCTGTGATCCCGGGTAGCAACCCCAGACTCCTCCAGGGAAGATACCCGAGATGATTCTTCTACTTGGACAATGCTCCATTTTCTGGGATGCATCTTAGATTCCTCCCAGGCGTCTCCCGCAGACATTTCTCCTTTGGTTTGGGTCCCTGTAAACCCGGGTAGCAACCCCAGACTCCTCCAGGGAAGATACCCGAGATGATTTTTCTCCTTGGACAATGCTCCATCTTCTGGGATGCATCTGAGATTCCTCCCAGGCGTCTCCCGCAGAGTTTTCTCCAGTGCTTTAGGGCCCTGTGATCCCAGATAGGAACCCCAGACTCCTCTAGGGAAGATACCCGAGATAATTTTTCTGCTTGGACAATGCTCCATCCTCTGGGATGCATCCGAGACACCTTGCAGGTATGTCTCTGAGTCTTTATTCCGGTGCTTTTGGGCCCTGTCATCCCGGGTAGCAACCCCAGACTCCTCCGTGGAAGATACCTGAGATGATTTTTCTCCTTGGACTATTGTCCATCCTGCGGGATGCACCCGAGACTCCTCCCAGCTCTGTTTCTCAGTGTTTTTTTCCTGTGGTTTGGGTCCCTGTAAACCCGGGTAGCAACCCCAGACTCCTCCAGGAAAGATACCCGGGATGATTTTTCTCCTTGGACAATGCTCCATCCTCTGGGATGCATCCGAGACTTGTCGCAGCTATGTCCCTGAGTCTTTTTTCTCACGGTTTATGGTTCTGTCATCCCAGGTAGCAACCCCAGACTCCTCCAGGAAAGATACCCGAGATGATTTTTCTCCTTGGACAATGCTCCATCCTCTGGGAAGCATCCGAGACTCCTTGCAGGTATGTACCTGAGTGTTTATTCCGGTGTTTTCGGGCCCTCTGATCCCGGGTAGCAACCCCAGACTCCTCCAGGGAAGATACCCGAGATGATTTTTCTCTTTGGACAATGGTCCATCCTCTGGGAAGCGTCTGAGACTTCTTGCAGGTATGTCCTTGCAGGTATGAGTGTTTATTCCGGTGTTTTGGGTCCCTTTAATCCCGGGTAGCAACACCAGACTCCTCCAGGGAAGATACCCGAGATGATTTTTCTCCTTGGACAATGCTCCATCTTCTGGGATGCATCTGAGATTCCTCCCAGGCGTCTCCCGCAGACATTTCTCCTGTGGTTTGGGTCCCTGTAAACCCGGGTAGCAACCCCAGACTCCTCCAGGGAAGATACCCGAGATGATTTTTCTCCTTGGACAATGCTCCATCCTCTGGGATGCATCCGAGACTTGTCGCAGCTATGTCCCTGAGTCTTTTTTCTCGCGGTTCGTGGTTCTGTCATCCCAGGTAGCAACCCCAGACTCCTCCAGGGAAGACACCCAATATGATTTTTCTCTCTTGACCGTGGTCAGTCCTGCGGGATCTACCCAGTACTCCTCCCAGGCGTCTCCCGCAGACTTTTCTCCAGTGCTTTAGGGCCCTGTGATCCCGGGTAGCAACCCCAGACTCCTCCAGGGAAGGTACCCGAGATGATTTTTCTGCTTGGACAATGCTCCATCCTCTGGGAAGCATCCAAGACTCCTTGCAGCTTTGTCCCTGAGTGTTTATTCCGGTGCGTTTGGGCCCTGTGATCCCAGGTAGCAACCCCAGACTCCTCCAGGGAAGATACCCAAGATGATTTTTCTCCTTGGATAATGCTCCATCTTCTGGGATGCATCTGAGATTCCTCCCAGGCGTCTCCCGCAGACATTTCTCCTGTGCTTTAGGGCCCTGTGATCCCAGATAGGAACCCCAGACTCCTCCAGGGAAGATACCCGAGATGATTTTTCTCCTTGGACAATGCTCCATCCTCTGGGATGCATCCGAGACTTGTCGCAGCTATGTCCCTGAGTCTTTTTTCTCACGGTTCGTGGTTCTGTCATCCCAGGTAGCAACCCCAGACTCCTCCAGGGAAGATACCCGAGATGACTTTTCTCCTTGGACAATGCTCCATCTTCTGGGATGCATCTGAGATTCCTCCCAGGCGTCTCCCGCAGACATTTTTCCTGTGGTTTTGGTCCCTGTAATCCCGGGTAGCAACCCCAGACTCCTCCAGGGAAGATACCCGAGATGATTTTTCTCTTTGGACAATGCTCCATCCTCTTGGAAGCATCTGAGACTCCTTGCAGGTATGTCCCTGAGTGTTTATTCCGGTGTTTTGGGGCCCTGTGATCCCGGGTAGCAACCCCAGACTCCTCCAGGGAAGATACCCGAGATGATTTTTCTCCTTGGACAATGCTCCATCTTCTGGGATGCATCTGAGATTCCTCCCAGGCGTCTCCCGCAGAGTTTTCTCCAGTGCTTTAGGGCCCTGTGATCCCAGATAGGAACCCCAGACTCCTCCAGGGAAGATAACCCGAGATGATTTTTCTCCTTGGACAATGCTCCATCGTCTGGGATGCATCCGAGACTTGTCGCAGCTATGTCCCTGAGTCTTTTTTCTCGCGGTTCGTGGTTCTGTCATCCCAGGTAGCAACCCCAGACTCCTCCAGGGAAGACACCCAATATGATTTTTCTCTCTTGACAGTGGTCCATCCTGCGGGATCTACACAGAACTCCTCCCAGGCGTCTCCCGCAGAGTTTTCTCCAGTGCTTTAGGGCCCTGTGATCCCGGCTAGCAACCCCAGACTCCTCTAGGGAAGATACCCGAGATAATTTTTCTGCTTGGACAATGCTCCATCCTCTGGGAAGCATCCGAGACGCCTTGCAGGTATGTCTCTGAGTCTTTATTCCGGTGCTTTTGGGCCCTGTCATCCCGGGTAGCAACCCCAGACTCCTCCGTGGAAGATACCTGAGATGATTTTTCTCCTTGGACAATGCTCCATCCTCTGGAAGCATCCGAGGCTCCTTGCAGGTATGTCACTGAGTGTTTATTCCGGTGCTTTTGGGCCCTGTCATCCCAGGTAGCAAACCCAGACTCCTCCAGGGAAGATACCCGAGATGATTTTTCTCCTTGGACAATGCTCCATCCTCTTGGAAGCATCCGAGACTCCTTGCAGGTATGTCCCTGAGTGTTTATTCCGGTGTTTTGGGGCCCTGTGATCCCGGGTAGCAACCCCAGACTCCTCCAGGGAAGATACCCAAGATGATTTTTCTCCTTGGATAATGCTCCATCTTCTGGGATGCATCTGAGATTCCTCCCAGGCGTCTCCCGCAGACATTTCTCCTTTGGTTTGGGTCTCTGAAAACCCGGGTAGCAACCCCAGACTCCTCCAGGGAAGATACCCGAGATGATTTTTCTCCTTGGACAATGCTCCATCTTCTGGGATGCATCTGAGATTCCTCCCAGGCGTCTCCCGCAGAGTTTTCTCCAGTGCTTTAGGGCCCTGTGATCCCAGATAGGAACCCCAGACTCCTCCAGGGAAGATAACCCGAGATGATTTTTCTCCTTGGACAATGCTCCATCGTCTGGGATGCATCCGAGACTTGTCGCAGCTATGTCCCTGAGTCTTTTTTCTCGCGGTTCGTGGTTCTGTCATCCCAGGTAGCAACCCTAGACTCCTCCAGGGAAGATACCCGAGATGACTTTTCTCCTTGGACAATGCCCCATCTTCTGGGATGCATCTGAGATTCCTCCCAGGCGTCTCCCGCAGACATTTTTCCTGTGGTTTTGGTCCCTGTAATCCCGGGTAGCAACCCCAGACTCCTCCAGGGAAGATATCCGAGATGATTTTTCTCCTTGGACAATGCTCCATCCTCTGGGAAGCATCCGAGACTCCTTGCAGGTATGTCCCTGAGTGTTTATTCCGGTGTTTTGGGGCCCTGTGATCCCGGGTAGCAACCCCAGACTCCTCCGTGGAAGATACCCGAGATAATTTTTCTCCTTGGACAATGCTCCATCCTCTGGAAGCATCCGAGGCTCCTTGCAGGTATGTCCCTGAGTGTTTATTCCGGTGTTTTGGGGCCCTGTGATCCCGGGTAGCAACCCCAGACTCCTCCAGGGAAGATACCCAAGATGATTTTTCTCCTTGGATAATGCTCCATCTTCTGGGATGCATCTGAGATTCCTCCCAGGCGTCTCCCGCAGACATTTCTCCTTTGGTTTGGGTCCCTGTACACCCGGGTAGCAACCCCAGACTCCTCCAGGGAAGATACCCGAGATGATTTTTCTCCTTGGACAATGCTCCATCTTCTGGGATGCATCTGAGATTCCTCCCAGGCGTCTCCCGCAGAGTTTTCTCCAGTGCTTTAGGGCCCTGTGATCCCGGGTAGCAACCCCAGACTCCTCCAGGGAAGACACCCAATATGATTTTTCTCTCTTGACAGTGGTCCATACTGCGGGATCTATCCAGAACTCCTCCCAGGAGTCTCCCGCAGAGTTTTATCCGGTGTTTTGGGGCCCTGTGATCCCGGGTAGCAACCCCAGACTCCTCCAGGGAAGATACCCGAGATGATTCTTCTACTTGGACAATGCTCCATTTTCTGGGATGCATCTGAGATTCCTCCCAGGCGTCTCCCGCCGACATTTCTCCTTTGGTTTGGGTCCCTGTAAACCCGGGTAGCAACCCCAGACTCCTCCAGGGAAGATACCCGAGATGATTTTTCTCCTTGGACAATGCTCCATCTTCTGGGATGCATCTGAGATTCCTCCCAGGCGTCTCCCGCAGAGTTTTCTCCAGTGCTTTAGGGCCCTGTGATCCCAGATAGGAACCCCAGACTCCTCTAGGGAAGATACCCGAGATAATTTTTCTGCTTGGACAATGCTCCATCCTCTGGGATGCATCCGAGACACCTTGCAGGTATGTCTCTGAGTCTTTATTCCGGTGCTTTTGGGCCCTGTCATCCCGGGTAGCAACCCCAGACTCCTCCGTGGAAGATACCTGAGATGATTTTTCTCCTTGGACTATTGTCCATCCTGCGGGATGCACCCGAGACTCCTCCCAGCTCTGTTTCTCAGTGTTTTTTTCCTGTGGTTTGGGTCCCTGTAAACCCGGGTAGCAACCCCAGACTCCTCCAGGAAAGATACCCGGGATGATTTTTCTCCTTGGACAATGCTCCATCCTCTGGGATGCATCCGAGACTTGTCGCAGCTATGTCCCTGAGTCTTTTTTCTCACGGTTTATGGTTCTGTCATCCCAGGTAGCAACCCCAGACTCCTCCAGGAAAGATACCCGAGATGATTTTTCTCCTTGGACAATGCTCCATCCTCTGGGAAGCATCCGAGACTCCTTGCAGGTATGTACCTGAGTGTTTATTCCGGTGTTTTCGGGCCCTCTGATCCCGGGTAGCAACCCCAGACTCCTCCAGGGAAGATACCCGAGATGATTTTTCTCTTTGGACAATGGTCCATCCTCTGGGAAGCGTCTGAGACTTCTTGCAGGTATGTCCTTGCAGGTATGAGTGTTTATTCCGGTGTTTTGGGTCCCTTTAATCCCGGGTAGCAACACCAGACTCCTCCAGGGAAGATACCCGAGATGATTTTTCTCCTTGGACAATGCTCCATCTTCTGGGATGCATCTGAGATTCCTCCCAGGCGTCTCCCGCAGACATTTCTCCTGTGGTTTGGGTCCCTGTAAACCCGGGTAGCAACCCCAGACTCCTCCAGGGAAGATACCCGAGATGATTTTTCTCCTTGGACAATGCTCCATCCTCTGGGATGCATCCGAGACTTGTCGCAGCTATGTCCCTGAGTCTTTTTTCTCGCGGTTCGTGGTTCTGTCATCCCAGGTAGCAACCCCAGACTCCTCCAGGGAAGACACCCAATATGATTTTTCTCTCTTGACCGTGGTCAGTCCTGCGGGATCTACCCAGTACTCCTCCCAGGCGTCTCCCGCAGATTTTCTCCAGTGCTTTAGGGCCCTGTGATCCCGGGTAGCAACCCCAGACTCCTCCAGGGAAGGTACCCGAGATGATTTTTCTGCTTGGACAATGCTCCATCCTCTGGGAAGCATCCAAGACTCCTTGCAGCTTTGTCCCTGAGTGTTTATTCCGGTGCGTTTGGGCCCTGTGATCCCAGGTACCAACCCCAGACTCCTCCAGGGAAGATACCCAAGATGATTTTTCTCCTTGGATAATGCTCCATCTTCTGGGATGCATCTGAGATTCCTCCCAGGCGTCTCCCGCAGAGTTTTCTCCAGTGCTTTAGGGCCCTGTGATCCCAGATAGGAACCCCAGACTCCTCTAGGGAAGATACCCGAGATAATTTTTCTGCTTGGACAATGCTCCATCCTCTGGGATGCATCCGAGACACCTTGCAGGTATGTCTCTGAGTGTTTATTCCGGTGCTTTTGGGCCCTGTCATCCCGGGTAGCAACCCCAGACTCCTCCGTGGAAGATACCTGAGATGATTTTTCTCCTTGGACTATTGTCCATCCTGCGGGATGCACCCGAGACTCCTCCCAGCTCTGTTTCTCAGTGTTTTTTTCCTGTGGTTTGGGTCCCTGTAAACCCGGGTAGCAACCCCAGACTCCTCCAGGAAAGATACCCGGGATGATTTTTCTCCTTGGACAATGCTCCATCCTCTGGGATGCATCCGAGACTTGTCGCAGCTATGTCCCTGAGTCTTTTTTCTCACGGTTTATGGTTCTGTCATCCCAGGTAGCAACCCCAGACTCCTCCAGGAAAGATACCCGAGATGATTTTTCTCCTTGGACAATGCTCCATCCTCTGGGAAGCATCCGAGACTCCTTGCAGGTATGTACCTGAGTGTTTATTCCGGTGTTTTCGGGCCCTCTGATCCCGGGTAGCAACCCCAGACTCCTCCAGGGAAGATACCCGAGATGATTTTTCTCTTTGGACAATGGTCCATCCTCTGGGAAGCGTCTGAGACTTCTTGCAGGTATGTCCTTGCAGGTATGAGTGTTTATTCCGGTGTTTTGGGTCCCTTTAATCCCGGGTAGCAACACCAGACTCCTCCAGGGAAGATACCCGAGATGATTTTTCTCCTTGGACAATGCTCCATCTTCTGGGATGCATCTGAGATTCCTCCCAGGCGTCTCCCGCAGACATTTCTCCTGTGGTTTTGGTCCCTGTAATCCCGGGTAGCAACCCCAGACTCCTCCAGGGAAGATATCCGAGATGATTTTTCTCCTTGGACAATGCTCCATCCTCTGGGAAGCATCCGAGACTCCTTGCAGGTATGTCCCTGAGTGTTTATTCCGGTGTTTTGGGGCCCTGTGATCCCGGGTAGCAACCCCAGACTCCTCCGTGGAAGATACCCGAGATAATTTTTCTCCTTGGACAATGCTCCATCCTCTGGAAGCATCCGAGGCTCCTTGCAGGTATGTCCCTGAGTGTTTATTCCGGTGTTTTGGGGCCCTGTGATCCCGGGTAGCAACCCCAGACTCCTCCAGGGAAGATACCCAAGATGATTTTTCTCCTTGGATAATGCTCCATCTTCTGGGATGCATCTGAGATTCCTCCCAGGCGTCTCCCGCAGACATTTCTCCTTTGGTTTGGGTCCCTGTAAACCCGGGTAGCAACCCCAGACTCCTCCAGGGAAGATACCCGAGATGATTTTTCTCCTTGGACAATGCTCCATCCTCTGGGATGCATCCGAGACTTGTCGCAGCTATGTCCCTGAGTCTTTTTTCTCGCGGTTCGTGGTTCTGTCATCCCAGGTAGCAACCCCAGACTCCTCCAGGGAAGACACCCAATATGATTTTTCTCTCTTGACCGTGGTCAGTCCTGCGGGATCTACCCAGTACTCCTCCCAGGCGTCTCCCGCAGATTTTCTCCAGTGCTTTAGGGCCCTGTGATCCCGGGTAGCAACCCCAGACTCCTCCAGGGAAGGTACCCGAGATGATTTTTCTGCTTGGACAATGCTCCATCCTCTGGGAAGCATCCAAGACTCCTTGCAGCTTTGTCCCTGAGTGTTTATTCCGGTGCGTTTGGGCCCTGTGATCCCAGGTAGCAACCCCAGACTCCTCCAGGGAAGATACCCAAGATGATTTTTCTCCTTGGATAATGCTCCATCTTCTGGGATGCATCTGAGATTCCTCCCAGGCGTCTCCCGCAGACATTTCTCCTGTGCTTTAGGGCCCTGTGATCCCAGATAGGAACCCCAGACTCCTCCAGGGAAGATAACCCGAGATGATTTTTCTCCTTGGACAATGCTCCATCCTCTGGGATGCATCCGAGACTTGTCGCAGCTATGTCCCTGAGTCTTTTTTCTCACGGTTCGTGGTTCTGTCATCCCAGGTAGCAACCCCAGACTCCTCCAGGGAAGATACCCGAGATGACTTTTCTCCTTGGACAATGCTCCATCTTCTGGGATGCATCTGAGATTCCTCCCAGGCGTCTCCCGCAGACATTTTTCCTGTGGTTTTGGTCCCTGTAATCCCGGGTAGCAACCCCAGACTCCTCCAGGGAAGATACCCGAGATGATTTTTCTCCTTGGACAATGCTCCATCCTCTTGGAAGCATCTGAGACTCCTTGCAGGTATGTCCCTGAGTGTTTATTCCGGTGTTTTGGGGCCCTGTGATCCCGGGTAGCAACCCCAGACTCCTCCAGGGAAGATACCCGAGATGATTTTTCTCCTTGGACAATGCTCCATCTTCTGGGATGCATCTGAGATTCCTCCCAGGCGTCTCCCGCAGAGTTTTCTCCAGTGCTTTAGGGCCCTGTGATCCCAGATAGGAACCCCAGACTCCTCCAGGGAAGATAACCCGAGATGATTTTTCTCCTTGGACAATGCTCCATCGTCTGGGATGCATCCGAGACTTGTCGCAGCTATGTCCCTGAGTCTTTTTTCTCGCGGTTCGTGGTTCTGTCATCCCAGGTAGCAACCCCAGACTCCTCCAGGGAAGACACCCAATATGATTTTTCTCTCTTGACAGTGGTCCATCCTGCGGGATCTACACAGAACTCCTCCCAGGCGTCTCCCGCAGAGTTTTCTCCAGTGCTTTAGGGCCCTGTGATCCCGGCTAGCAACCCCAGACTCCTCTAGGGAAGATACCCGAGATAATTTTTCTGCTTGGACAATGCTCCATCCTCTGGGAAGCATCCGAGACGCCTTGCAGGTATGTCTCTGAGTCTTTATTCCGGTGCTTTTGGGCCCTGTCATCCCGGGTAGCAACCCCAGACTCCTCCGTGGAAGATACCTGAGATGATTTTTCTCCTTGGACAATGCTCCATCCTCTGGAAGCATCCGAGGCTCCTTGCAGGTATGTCACTGAGTGTTTATTCCGGTGCTTTTGGGCCCTGTCATCCCAGGTAGCAAACCCAGACTCCTCCAGGGAAGATACCCGAGATGATTTTTCTCCTTGGACAATGCTCCATCCTCTGGGAAGCATCCGAGACTCCTTGCAGGTATGTCCCTGAGTGTTTATTCCGCTGTTTTGGGGCCCTGTGACCCGGGTAGCAACCCCAGAGTCCTCCAGGGAAGATACCCAAGATGATTTTTCTCCTTGGATAATGCTCCATCTTCTGGGATGCATCTGAGATTCCTCCCAGGCGTCTCCCGCAGACATTTCTCCTGTGGTTTGGGTCCCTGTAATCCCGGGTAGCAACCCCAGACTCCTCCAGGGAAGATACCCGAGATGATTTTTCTCCTTGGACAATGCTCCATCCTCTTGGAAGCATCCGAGACTCCTTGCAGGTATGTCCCTGAGTGTTTATTCCGGTGTTTTGGGGCCCTGTGATCCCGGGTAGCAACCCCAGACTCCTCCAGGGAAGATACCCAAGATGATTTTTCTCCTTGGATAATGCTCCATCTTCTGGGATGCATCTGAGATTCCTCCCAGGCGTCTCCCGCAGACATTTCTCCTTTGGTTTGGGTCTCTGAAAACCCGGGTAGCAACCCCAGACTCCTCCAGGGAAGATACCCGAGATGATTTTTCTCCTTGGACAATGCTCCATCTTCTGGGATGCATCTGAGATTCCTCCCAGGCGTCTCCCGCAGAGTTTTCTCCAGTGCTTTAGGGCCCTGTGATCCCAGATAGGAACCCCAGACTCCTACAGGGAAGATAACCCGAGATGATTTTTCTCCTTGGACAATGCTCCATCCTCTGGGATGCATCCGAGACTTGTCGCAGCTATGTCCCTGAGTCTTTTTTCTCGCGGTTCGTGGTTCTGTCATCCCAGGTAGCAACCCTAGACTCCTCCAGGGAAGATACCCGAGATGACTTTTCTCCTTGGACAATGCCCCATCTTCTGGGATGCATCTGAGATTCCTCCCAGGCGTCTCCCGCAGACATTTTTCCTGTGGTTTTGGTCCCTGTAATCCCGGGTAGCAACCCCAGACTCCTCCAGGGAAGATATCCGAGATGATTTTTCTCCTTGGACAATGCTCCATCCTCTGGGAAGCATCCGAGACTCCTTGCAGGTATGTCCCTGAGTGTTTATTCCGGTGTTTTGGGGCCCTGTGATCCCGGGTAGCAACCCCAGACTCCTCCGTGGAAGATACCCGAGATAATTTTTCTCCTTGGACAATGCTCCATCCTCTGGAAGCATCCGAGGCTCCTTGCAGGTATGTCCCTGAGTGTTTATTCCGGTGTTTTGGGGCCCTGTGATCCCGGGTAGCAACCCCAGACTCCTCCAGGGAAGATACCCAAGATGATTTTTCTCCTTGGATAATGCTCCATCTTCTGGGATGCATCTGAGATTCCTCCCAGGCGTCTCCCGCAGACATTTCTCCTTTGGTTTGGGTCCCTGTAAACCCGGGTAGCAACCCCAGACTCCTCCAGGGAAGATACCCGAGATGATTTTTCTCCTTTGACAATGCTCCATCTTCTGGGATGCATCTGAGATTCCTCCCAGGCGTCTCCCGCAGAGTTTTCTCCAGTGCTTTAGGGCCCTGTGATCCCAGATAGGAACCCCAGACTCCTCCAGGGAAGATAACCCGAGATGATTTTTCTCCTTGGACAATGCTCCATCCTCTGAGATGCATCCGAGACTTGTCGCAGCTATGTCCCTGAGTCTTTTTTCTCGCGGTTCGTGGTTCTGTCATCCCAGGTAGCAACCCCAGACTCCTCCAGGGAAGACACCCAATATGATTTTTCTCTCTTGACCGTGGTCAGTCCTGCGGGATCTACCCAGAACTCCTCCCAGTCGTCTCCCGCAGACTTTTCTCCAGTGCTTTAGGGCCCTGTGATCCCGGGTAGCAACCCCAGACTCCTCCAGGGAAGGTACCCGAGATGATTTTTCTGCTTGGACAATGCTCCATCCTCTGGGAAGCATCCAAGACTCCTTGCAGCTTTGTCCCTGAGTGTTTATTCCGGTGCGTTTGGGCCCTGTGATCCCGGGTAGCAACCCCAGACTCCTCCGTGGAAGATACCCGAGATAATTTTTCTCCTTGGACAATGCTCCATCCTCTGGAAGCATCCGAGGCTCCTTGCAGGTATGTCACTGAGTGTTTATTCCGGTGCTTTTGGGCCCTGTCATCCCAGGTAGCAAACCCAGACTCCTCCAGGGAAGATACCCGAGATGATTTTTCTCCTTGGACAATGCTCCATCTTCTGGGATGCATCTGAGATTCCTCCCAGGCGTCTCCCGCAGACATTTTTCCTGTGGTTTGGGTCCCTGTAAACCCGGGTAGCAACCCCAGACTCCTCCAGGGAAGATACCCGAGATGATTTTTCTCCTTGGACAATGCTACATCCTCTGGGAAGCATCCGAGACTCCTTGCAGGTATGTCCCTGAGTGTTTATTCCGGTGTTTTGGGGCCCTGTGATCCCGGGTAGCAACCCCAGACTCCTCCAGGGAAGACACCCAATATGATTTTTCTCTCTTGACAGTGGTCCATACTGCGGGATCTATCCAGAACTCCTCCCAGGAGTCTCCCGCAGAGTTTTCTCCGGTGTTTTGGGGCCCTGTGATCCCGGGTAGCAACCCCAGACTCCTCCAGGGAAGATACCCGAGATGATTTTTCTCCTTGGACAATGCTCCATCCTCTTGGAAGCATCCGAGACTCCTTGCAGGTATGTCCCTGAGTGTTTATTCCGGTGTTTTGGGGCCCTGTGATCCCGGGTAGCAACCCCAGACTCCTCCAGGGAAGATACCCAAGATGATTTTTCTCCTTGGATAATGCTCCATCTTCTGGGATGCATCTGAGATTCCTCCCAGGCGTCTCCCGCAGACATTTTTCCTGAGGTTTGGGTCCCTGTAAACCCGGGTAGCAACCCCAGACTCCTCCAGGGAAGATACCCGAGATGATTTTTCTCCTTGGGCAATGCTCCATCTTCTGGGATGCATCTGAGATTCCTCCCAGGCGTCTCCCGCAGAGTTTTCTCCAGTGCTTTAGGGCCCTGTGATCCCGGGTAGCAACCCCAGACTCCTCCAGGGAAGGTACCCAAGATGATTTTTCTGCTTGGACAATGCTCCATCCTCTGGGAAGCATCCGAGGCTCCTTGCAGGTATGTCACTGAGTGTTATTCCGGTGCTTTTGGGCCCTGTCATCCCAGGTAGCAAACCCAGTCTCCTCCAGGGAAGATACCCGAGATGATTTTTCTCCTTGGACAATGCTCCATCTTCTGGGATGCATCTGAGATTCCTCCCAGGCGTCTCACGCAGACATTTTTCCTGTGGTTTGGGTCCCTGTCATCCCGGGTAGCAACCTCAGACTCCACCAGGGAAGATACCCGAGATGATTTTTCTCCTTGGACTATTGTCCATCCTGCGGGATGCACCCGAGACTCCTCCCAGCTCTGTTTCTCAGTGTTTTTTTCCTGTGGTTTGGGTCCCTGTAATCCCGGGTAGCAACCCCAGACTCCTCCAGGGAAGATACCCGAGATGATTTTTCTGCTTGGACAATGCTCCATCCTCTTGGAAGCATCCGAGACTCCTTGCAGGTATGTCCCTGAGTTTTTATTCCAGTGTTTTCGGGCCCTGTGATCCCGGGTAGCAACCCCAGACTCCTCCAGGGAAGATACCCGAGATGACTTCTCTGCTTGGACAATGCCCCATCTTCTGGGATGCATCTGAGATTCCTCCCAGGCGTCTCACGCAGACATTTTTCCTGTGGTTTGGGTCCCTGTAAACCCGGGTAGCAACCCCAGACTCCTCCAGGGAAGATACCCGAGATGATTTTTCTCGTTGGACAATGCTACATCCTCTGGGAAGCATCCGAGACTCCTTGCAGGTATGTCCCTGAGTGTTTATTCCGGTGTTTTGGGGCCCTGTGATCCCGGGTAGCAACCCCAGACTCCTCCAGGGAAGACACCCAATATGATTTTTCTCTCTTGACAGTGGTCCATACTGCGGGATCTATCCAGAACTCCTCCCAGGAGTCTCCCGCAGAGTTTTCTCCGGTGTTTTGGGGCCCTGTGATCCCGGGTAGCAACCCCAGACTCCTCCAGGGAAGATACCCGAGATGACTTTTCTCCTTGGACAATGCTCCATCTTCTGGGATGCATCTGAGATTCCTCCCAGGCGTCTCCGCAGACATTTTTCCTATGGTTTGGGTCCCTGTAATCCCGGGTAGCAACCCCAGACTCCTCCAGGGAAGATACCCGAGATGATTTTTCTCCTTGGACAATGCTACATCTTCTGGGATGCATATGAGATTCATCCCAGGCATCTCCCACAGACATTTTTCCTGTGATTTGGGTCCCTGTAATCCCGGGTAGCAACCCCAGACTCCTCCAGGGAAGATACCCGAGATTATTTTTCTCTTTGGACAATGCTCCATCCTCTGGGATGCATCTGAGATTCCTCCCAGGCTTCTCCCGCAGACATTTTTCCTGTGGTTTGGTTCCCTGTAATCCCGGGTAGCAACCCCAGACTCCTCCAGGAAAGATACCCGAGATGATTTTTCTCCTTGTGCAATGCTCCATCCTCTGGGAAGCATCTGAGACTCCTTGCAGGTATGTCCCTTAGTGTTTATTCCGGTGTTTTGGGGCCCTGTGATCCCGGGTAGCAACCCCAGACTCCTCCAGGAACGATATCCGGGATGATTTTTCTCCTTGGACAATGCTCCATCCTCTGGGATGCATCCGAGACTTGTCACAGCTATGTCCCTGAGTCTTTTTTCTCGCTGTTTATGGTTCTGTCATCCCAGGTAGCAACCCCAGACTCCTCCAGGGAAGACACCCAATATGATTTTTCTCTCTTGACAGTGGTCAGTCCTGCGGGATCTACCCAGAACTCCTCCAAGGCGTCTCCCGCAGAGTTTTCTCCAGTGCTTTAGGGCCCTGTGATCCCAGATAGGAACCCCAGACTCCTCCAGGGAAGGTACCCGAGATGATTTTTCTCCTTGGACAATGCTCCATCCTCTGGGAAGCATCCAAGACTCCTTGCAGCTTTGTCCCTGAGTGTTTATTCCGGTGCTTTTGGGCCCTGTGATCCCGGGTAGCAATGCCAGACTCCTCCGTGGAAGATACCCAAGTTGATTTTAATCCCTGGACTATTGTCCATCCTGCGGGATGCACGAGAGACTCCTCCCAGCTCTGTTTCTGAGTGTTTTCTTCCGGTGGTTTAGCGCCCTGTGATCCCGGGTAGCAACCCCAGACTCCTCCAGGGAACATACCCGAGATGATTTTTCTCCTTGGACAAAGCTCCATCCTCTGGGAAGCATCCGAGACTCCTTGCAGGTATGTCCCTGAGTGTTTATTCCGGTGTTTTGGGGCCCTGTGATCCCGGGTAGCAACCCCAGACTCCTCCAGGGAAGATACTCGAGATGATTTTTCTCCTGGGACAATGCTCCATCTTCTGGGATGCATCTGAGATTCCTCCCAGGCGTCTCACGCAGACATTTCTCCTGTGGTTTGGGTCCCTGTAAACCCGGGTAGCAACCCCAGACTCCTCCAGGGAAGATACCCGAGATGATTTTTCTCCTTGGACAATGCTCCATCTTCTGGGAAGCATCCGAGACTCCTTGCAGGTATGTCCCTGAGTTTTTAATCCGGTGCTTTCGGGCCCTGTGATCCCGGGTAGCAACCCCAGACTCCTCCAGGGAAGATACCCAAGATGATTTTTCTCCTTGGACAATGCTCCATCTTCTGGGAAGCATCTGGGATTCCTCCCAGGCGTCTCTTGCAAACATTTTTCCTGTGGTTTGGGTCCCTGTGATCCCGGGTAACAACCCCAGACTCCTCCAGGGAAGATACCCGAGATGATTTTTCTCCTTGGAGAATGCTCCATCTTCTGGGATGCATCTGAGATTCCTCCCAGGCGTCTCCCGCAGACATTTTTCCTGTCGTTTGGGTCCCTGTAATCCCGGGTAGCAACCCCAGACTCCTCCAGGGAAGATACCCGAGATGATTTTTCTGCTGGGACAAAGCTCCATCTTCTGGGATGCATATGAGATTCCTCCCAGGCATCTCCCACAGACATTTTTCCTGTGGTTTGGGTCCCTGTAATCCCGGGTAGCAACCCCAGACTCCTCCAGGGAAGATACCCGAGATAATTTTTCTGCTTGGACAATGCTCCATCCTCTGGGATGCATCCGAGACTTGTCGCAGCTATGTCCCTGAGTCTTTTTTCTCACGGTTTATGGTTCTGTCATCCCAGGTAGCAACCCCAGACTCCTCCAGGGAAGATACCCGAGATGATTTTTCTCCTTGGACAATGCTCCATCCTCTGGGAAGCATCCGAGACTTCTTGCAGGTGTGTCCTTGCAGATATGAGTGTTTATTCCGGTGTTTTGGGTCCCTTTAATCCCGGGTAGCAACCCCAGACTCCTCCAGGGAAGATACCCGAGATGATTTTTCTCCTTGGACAATGCTCCATCCTCTTGGAAGCATCCGAGACTCCTTGCAGGTATGTCCCTCAGATTTTATTCCAGTGTTTTCGGGCCCTGTCATCCCGGGTAGCAACCCCAGACTCCTCCAGGGAAGATACCCGAGATGATTTTTCTCCTTGGACAATGCTCCATCTTCTGGGATGCATATGAGATTCCTCCCAGGCGTCTCACGCAGACATTTTTCCTGTGGTTTGGGTCCCTGTAAACCCGGGTAGCAACCCCAGACTCCTCCAGGGAAGATACCCGAGATGATTTCTCTCCTTGGAGAATGCTCCATCTTCTGGGATGCATCTGAGATTCCTCCCAGGCGTCTCCCGCAGACATTTTTCCTGTGGTTTGGGTCCCTGTGATCCCGGGTAGCAACCCCAGACTCCTCCAGGGAAGATACCCGAGATGATTTTTCTCCTTGGACAATGCTACATCCTCTGGGAAGCATCCGAGACTCCTTGCAGCATTGTCCCTGTGTGTATTCCGGTGCTTTTGGGCCCTGTCATCCCGGGTAGCAACCCCAGACTCCTCCAGGGAAGATACCCGAGATGATTTTTCTCCTGGGACAATGCTCCATCTTCTGGGATGCATCTGAGATTCCTCCCAGGCATCTCCCGCAGATATTTTTCCTGTGGTTTTGGTCCCTGTAATCCCGGGTAGCAACCCCAGACTCCTCCAGGGAAGATACCCGAGATGATTTTTCTCCTGGGACAATGCTCCATCTTCTGGGATGCATATGAGATTCCTCCCAGGCATCTCCCACAGACATTTTTCCTGTGGTTTGGGTCCCTGTAATCCCGGGTAGCAACTACAGACTCCTCCAGGGAAGATACCCGAGATGATTTTTCTCCTTGGACAATGCTCCATCTTCTGGGATGCATCTGAGATTTCTTCCAGGCGTCTCCCGCAGACATTTTTCCTGTGGTTTGGGTCCCTGTAAACCCGGGTACAACCCCAGACTACTCCAAGGAAGATACCCGAGATGATTTTTCTGCTTGGACAATGCTCCATCCTCTTGGAAGCATCCGAGACTCCTTGCAGGTATGTCCCTGAGTGTATATTCCGGTGTTTTCGGGCCCTTTGATCCCGGGTAGCAACCCCAGACTCCTCCAGGGAAGACACCCAATATGATTTTTCTCTCTTGACAGTGGTCCATACTGCGGGATCTATCCAGAACTCCTCCCAGGAGTCTCCCGCAGAGTTTTCTCCGGTGTTTTGGGGCCCTGTGATCCCGGGTAGCAACCCCAGACTCCTCCAGGGAAGATACCCGAGATGATTTTTCTCCTTGGACAATGCTCCATCTTCTGGGATGCATCTGAGATTCCTCCCAGGCGTGTCTTGCAAACATTTTTCCTGTGGTTTGGGTCCCTGTAATCCCGGGTAGCAACCCCAGACTCCTCCAGGGAAGATACCCGAGATGATTTTTCTCCTTGGACAATGCTACATCCTCTGGGAAGCATCCGAGACTCCTTGCAGGTATGTCCCTGAGTGTTTATTCCAGTGTTTTCGGGCCCTCTGATCCCGGGTAGCAACGCCAGACTCTTCCAGGGAGGACACCCAATATGATTTTTCTCTCTTGACAGTGGTCCATACTGCGGGATCTATCCAGAACTCCTCCCAGGTGTCTCCCGCAGAGTTTTCTCCGGTGTTTTGGGGCCCTGTGATCCCGGCTAGCAACCCCAGACTCCTCCAGGGAAGATACCTGAGATGATTTTTCTCCTTGGACAATGCTCCATCCTCTGGGATGCATCCGAGACTTGTCGCAGCTATGTCCCTGAGTCTTTTTTCTCGCGGTTCCTGGTTCTGTCATCCCAGGTAGCAACCCCAGACTCCTCCAGGGAAGGTACCCGAGATGATTTTTCTGCTTGGACAATGCTCCATCCCCTGGGAAGCATCCAAGACTCCTTGCAGCTTTGTCCCTGAGTGTTTATTCCGGTGCTTTTGGGCCCTGTGATCCCGGGTAGCAACCCCAGACTCCTCCGTGGAAGATACCCGAGATGATTTTTCTCCTTGGACAATGCTCCATCTTCTGGGAAGCATCCGAGGCTCCTTGCAGGTATGTCACTGAGTGTTTATTCCAGTGCTTTTGGGCCCTGTGATCCCGGGTAGCAACCCCAGACTCCTCCAGGGATGATACCCGAGATGATTTTTCTCCTTGGACAATGCTCCATCTTTTGGGATGCATCTGAGATTCCTCCCAGACATCTCCCGCAGCCATTTTTCCTGTGGTTTGCCTCCCTGTAATCCCGGGTAGCAACCCCAGACTCCTCCAGGGAAGATACCCGAGATGATTTTTCTCTTTGGACAATGCTCCATCCTCTGGGATGCATCCGAGACTTGTCGCAGCTGTGTCCCTGAGTCTTTTTTCTCGCGGTTCATGGTTCTGTCATCCCAGGTAGCAACCCCAGACTCCTCCAGGGAAGACACCCAATATGATTTTTCTCTCTTGACAGTGGTCCATCCTGCGGGATCTACCCAGAACTCCTCCCAGGCGTCTCCCGCAGAGTTTTCTCCAGTGCTTTAGGGCCCTGTGATCCCGGGTAGCAACCCCAGACTCCTCCAGGGAAGATAACCCGAGATGATTTTTCTCCTTGGACAATGCTCCATCCTCTGGGAAGCATCCGAGACTCCTTGCAGGTATGTCCCTGAGTGTTTATTCCGGTGCTTTTGGGCCCTGTCATCCCGGGTAGCAACCTCAGACTCCACCAGGGAAGATACCCGAGATGATTTTTCTCCTTGGAATATTGTCCATCCTGCGGGATGCACCCGAGACTCCTCCCAGCTCTGTTTCTCAGTGTTTTTTTCCTGTGGTTTGGGTCCCTGTAATCCCGGGTAGCAACCCCAGACTCCTCCAGGGAAGATACCCGAGATGATTTTTCTGCTTGGACAATGCTCCATCCTCTTGGAAGCATCGAGACTCCTTGCAGGTATGTCCCTGAGTTTTTATTCCGGTGTTTTCGGGCCCTGTGATCCCGGGTATCAACCCCAGACTCCTCCAGGGAAGATACCCGAGATGATTTTTCTCCTTGGACAATGCTCCATCCTCTGGGATGCATCTGAGATTCCTCCCAGGCGTCTCCCGCAGACATTTTTCCTGTGGTTTGGGTCCCTGTAATCCCGGGTACCAACACCAGACTCCTCCAGGGAAGATACCCGAGATAATTTTTCTGCTTGGACAATGCTCCATCCTCTGGGAAGCATCCGAGACTTCTTGCAGGTATGTCCTTGCAGATATGAGTGTTTATTCCGGTGTTTTGGGGCCCTTTAATCCCGGGTAGCAACCCCAGACTCCTCCAGGGAAGATACCCGAGATGATTTTTCTCCTTGGACAATGCTCCATCTTCTGGGATGCATCTGAGATTCCTCCCAGGCGTCTCTTGCAAATATTTTTCCTGTGTTTTGGGGCCCTGTGATCCCGGGTAGCAACCCCAGACTCCTGCATGGAAGATACCCGAGATGATTTTTCGCTCTTGACAGTGGTCCATACTGCGGGATCTATCCAGAACTCCTCCCAGGAGTCTCCCGCAGAGTTTTCTCCGGTGTTTTGGGTCCCTGTGATCCCGGCTAGCAACCCCAGACTCCTCCAGGGAAGATACCCGAGATGATTTTTCTCCTTGGACCATGCTCCATCCTCTTGGAAGCATCCGAGACTCCTTGCAGGTATGTCCCTGAGTGTTTATTCCGGTGTTTTCGGGCCCTCTGATCCCGGGTAGCAACCCCAGACTCCTCCAGGGAAGACACCCAATATGATTTTTCTCTCTTGACAGTGGTCCATACTGCGGGATCTATCCAGAACTCCTCCCAGGAGTCTCCCGCAGAATTTTCTCCGGTGTTTTGGGGCCCTGTGATCACGGGTAGCAACCCCAGACTCCTCCAGGGAAGATACTCGAGATGATTCTTCTACTTCGACAATGCTCCATCTTCGGGGATGCATCTGAGATTCCTCCCAGGCGTCTCCCGCAGACATTTTTCCTGTGGTTCGGGTCCCTGTAATCCCGGGTAGCAACCACAGACTCCTCCAGGGAAGATACCCGAGATGATTTTTCTCCTTGGACAATGCTCCATCTTCTGGGATGCATCTGAGATTCCTCCCAGGCGTCTCTTGCAAATATTTTTCCTGTGGTTTGGGTCCCTGTAATCCCGGGTAGCAACCCCAGACTCCTCCAGGGAAGATACCCGAGATGATTTTTCTCCTTGGACAATGCTACATCCTCTGCGAAGCATCCGAGACTCCTTGCAGGTATGTCCCTGAGTGTTTATTCCAGTGTTTTCGGGCCCTCTGATCTCGGCTAGCAACCCCAGACTCCTCCAGGGAAGATACCCGAGATGATTTTTCTCCTTGGACAATGCTCCATCTTCTGGGATGCATCTGAGATTCCTCCCAGGCGTCTCCCGCAGACATTTTTCCTGTGGTTTTGGTCCCTTTAATCCCGGGTAGCAACCCCAGATCCTTCAGGGAAGATACCCGAGATGATTTTTCTCCTGGGACAAAGCTCCATCTTCTGGGATGCATATGAGATTCCTCCCAGGCATCTCCCACAGACATTTTTCCTGTGGTTTGGGTCCCTGTAATCCCGGGTAGCAACCCCAGACTCCTCCAGGGAAGATACCCGAGATGATTTTTCTCCTTGGACAATGCTCCATCTTCTGGGATGCATCTGAGATTCCTCCCAGGCGTCTCCCGCAGACATTTTTCCTGTGGTTTGGGTCCCTGTAAACCCGGGTAGCAACCCCAGACTACTCCAAGGAAGATACCTGAGATGATTTTTCTGCTTGGACAATGCTCCATCGTCTTGGAAGCATCCGAGACTCCTTGCAGGTATGTCCCTGAGTGTTTATTCCGGTGTTTTCGGGCCCTCTGATCCCGGGTAGCAACCCCAGACTCCTCCAGGGAAGACACCCAATATGATTTTTCTCTCTTGTCAGTGGTCCATACTGCGGGATCTATCCAGAACTCCTCCCAGGAGTCTCCCGCAGAATTTTCTCCGGTGTTTTGGGGCCCTGTGATCCCGGGTAGCAACCCCAGACTCCTCCAGGGAAGATACTCGAGATGATTCTTCTACTTCGACAATGCTCCATCTTTGGGGATGCATCTGAGATTCCTCCCAGGCGTCTCCTGCAGACATTTTTCCTGTGGTTTGGGTCCCTGTAATCCCTGGTACCAACACCAGACTCCTCCAGGGAAGATACCCGAGATGATTTTTCTCCTTGGACAATGCTCCATCCTCTGGGAAGCATCCGAGACTCCTTGCAGGTATGTCCCTGAGTGTTTATTCCAGTGTTTTCGGGCCCTCTGATCCCGGGTAGCAACCCCAGACTCCTCCAGGGAGTTCACCCAATATGATTTTTCTCTCTTGACAGTGGTCCATACTGCGGGATCTATCCAGAACTCCTCCCAGGTGTCTCCCGCAGAGTTTTCTCCGGTGTTTTGGGGCCCTGTGATCCCGGGTAGCAACCCTAGACTCCTCCAGGGAAGATACCTGAGATGATTTTTCTCCTTGGACAATGCTCCATCTTCTGGGATGCATCTGAGATTCCTCCCAGGCGTCTTCCGCAGACATTTTTCTTGTGGTTTGGGTCCCTGTAATCCCGGGTAGCAACCCCAGACTCCTCCAGGGAAGATACCCGAGATGGTTTTTCTGCTGGGACAAAGCTCCATCTTCTGGGATGCATATGTGATTCCTCCCAGGCATCTCCCACAGACATTTTTCCTGTGGTTTGGGTCCCTGTAATCCCGGGTAGCAACCCCAGACTCCTCCAGGGAAGATACCCGAGATGATTTTTCTCCTTGGACAATGCTCCATCTTCTGGGATGCATCTGAGATTCCTCCCAGGCGTCTCTTGCAAATATTTTTCCTGTGGTTTGGGTCCCTGTAAACCCGGGTAGCAACCCCAGACTCCTCCAGGGAAGATACCCGAGATGATTTTTCTCCTTGGACAATACTACATCCTCTGCGAAGCATCCGAGACTCCTTGCAGGTATGTCCCTGAGTGTTTATTCCAGTGTTTTCGGGCCCTCTGATCCCGGCTAGCAACCCCAGACTCCTCCAGGGAAGATACCCGAGATGATTTTTCTCCTGGGACAATGCTCCATCTTCTGGGATGCATCTGAGATTCCTCCCAGGCGTCTCCCGCAGACATTTTTCCTGTGGTTTGGGTCCCTGTAATCCCGGGTAGCAACCCCAGACTCCTCCAGGGAAGATACCCGAGATGATTTTTCTCCTTGGACAATGCTCCATCTTCTGGGATGCATCTGAGATTCCTCCCAGGCGTCTCCCGCAGACATTTTTCCTGTGGTTTGGGTCCCTGTAATCCGGGTAGCAACCCCAGACTCCTCCAGGGAAGATACCCGAGATGATTTTTCTCCTTGGACAATGCTCCATCCTCTTGGAAGCATCCGAGACTCCTTGCAGGTATGTCCCTGAGTGTTTATTCCAGTGTTTTCGGGCCCTCTGATCCCGGGTAGCAACCCCAGACTCCTCCAGGGAGGACACCCAATATGATTTTTCTCTCTTGACAGTGGTCCATACTGCGGGATCTATCCAGAACTCCTCCCAGGTGTCTCCCGCAGAGTTTTCTCCGGTGTTTTGGGGCCCTGTGATCCCGGGTAGCAACCCTAGACTCCTCCAGGGAAGATACCCGAGATGATTTTTCTGCTTGGACAATGCTCCATCTTCTGGGATGCATCTGAGATTCCTCCCAGGCGTCTCCCGCAGACATTTTTCTTGTGGTTTGGGTCCCTGTAATCCCGGGTAGCAACCCCAGACTCCTCCAGGGAAGATACCCGAGATGGTTTTTCTGCTGGGACAAAGCTCCATCTTCTGGGATGCATATGTGATTCCTCCCAGGCATCTCCCACAGACATTTTTCCTGTGGTTTGGGTCCCTGTAATCCCGGGTAGCAACCACAGACTCCTCCAGGGAAGATACCCGAGATGATTTTTCTGCTTGGACAATGCTCCATCCTCTTGGAAGCATCCGAGACTCCTTGCAGGTATGTCCCGGAGTTTTTATTCCAGTGTTTTCGGGCCCTGTGATCCCGGGTAGCAACCCCAGACTCCTCCAGGGAAGATACCCGAGATGATTTTTCTGCTGAGACAAAGCTCCATCTTCTGGGATGCATATGAGATTCCTCCCAGGCATCTCCCATAGACATTTTTCCTGTGGTTTGGGTCCCTGTAAACCCGGGTAGCAACCCCAGACTACTCCAAGGAAGATAACCCGAGATGATTTTTCTCCTTGGACAATGCTCCATCCTCTTGGAAGCAGTTGAGACTCCTTGCAGGTATGTCCCTGAGTGTTTATTCCGGTGTTTTCGGGCCCTCTGATCCCGGGTAGCAACCCCAGACTCCTCCAGGGAAGACACCCAATATGATTTTTCTCTCTTGACAGTGGTCCATACTGCGGGATCTATCCAGAACTCCTCCCAGGAGTCTCCCGCAGAATTTTCTCCGGTGTTTTGGGGCCCTGTGATCCCGGGTAGCAACCCCAGACTCCTCCAGGGAAGATACCCGAGATGATTTTTCTCCTGGGACAAAGCTCCATCTTCTGGGATGCATCTGAGATTCCTCCCAGGCATCTCCCACAGACATTTTTCCTGTGGTTTGGGTCCCTGTAATCCCGGGTAGCAACCCCAGACTCCTCCAGGGAAGATACCCGAGATGATTTTTCTCCTTGGACAATGCTCCATCTTCTGGGATGCATCTGAGATTCCTCCCAGGCGTCTCCCGCAGACATTTTTCCTGTGGTTTGGGTCCCTGTAAACCCGGGTAGCAACCCCAGACTACTCCAAGGAAGATACCCGAGATGATTTTTCTGCTTGGACAATGCTCCATCGTCTTGGAAGCATCCGAGACTCCTTGCAGGTATGTCCCTGAGTGTTTATTCCGGTGTTTTCGGGCCCTCTGATCCCGGGTAGCAACCCCAGACTCCTCCAGGGAAGACACCCAATATGATTTTTCTCTCTTGACAGTGGTCCATACTGCGGGATCTATCCAGAACTCCTCCCAGGAGTCTCCCGCAGAATTTTCTCCGGTGTTTTGGGGCCCTGTGATCCCGGGTAGCAACCCCAGACTCCTCCAGGGAAGATACTCGAGATGATTCTTCTACTTGGACAATGCTCCATCTTCTGGGATGCATCTGAGATTCCTCCCAGGCGTCTCCCGCAGACATTTTTCCTGTGGTTTGGGTCCCTGTAAACCCGGGTAGCAACCCCAGACTCCTCCAGGGAAGATACCCGAGATGATTTTTCTCCTTGGACAATGCTACATCCTCTGGGAAGCATCCGAGACTCCTTGCAGCTTTGTCCCTGTGTGTATTCCGGTGCTTTTGGGCCCTGTCATCCCGGGTAGCAACCCCAGACTCCTCCAGGGAAGACACCCAATATGATTTTTCTCTCTTGACAGTGGTCCATACTGCGGGATCTATCCAGAACTCCTCCCAGGTGTCTCCCGCAGAGTTTTCTCCGGTGTTTTGGGGCCCTTTGATCCCGGGTAGAAACCCCAGACTCCTCCAGGGAAGATACCCGAGATGATTTTTCTCCTTGGACAATGCTCCATCTTCTGGGATGCATCTGAGATTCCTCCCAGGCGTCTCTTGCAGACATTTTTCCTGTGGTTTGGGTCCCTGTAATCCCGGGTACCAACCCCAGACTCCTCCAGGGAAGATACCCGAGATGATTTTTCTCCTTGGACAATGCAACATCCTCTGGGAAGCATCCGAGACTCCTTGCAGGTATGTCCCTGAGTGTTTATTCCGGTGTTTTCGGGCCCTCTGATCCCGGGTAGCAACCCCAGACTCCTCCAGGGAAGATAGCCGAGATGATTTTTCTCCTTGGACAATGCTCCATCTTCTGGGATGCATCTGAGATTCCTGCCAGGCGTCTCCCGCAGACATTTTTCCTGTGGTTTGGGTCCCTGTAAACCCGGGTAGCAACCCCAGAGTCCTCCAGGGAAGATACCCGAGATGATTTTTCTGCTTGGACAATGCTCCATCCTCTGGGAAGCATCCGAGACTCCTTGCAGCTTTGTCCCTGTGTGTATTCCGGTGCTTTTGGGCCCTGTCATCCCGGGTAGCAACTCCAGACTCCTCCAGGGAAGACACCCAATATGATTTTTCTCTCTTGACAGTGGTCCATACTGCGGGATCTATCCAGAACTCCTCCCAGGTGTCTCCCGCAGAGTTTTCTCCGGTGTTTTGGGGCCCTGTGATCCCGGGTAGCAACCCCAGACTCCTCCAGGGAAGATACCCGAGATGATTTTTCTCCTTGGACAATGCTCCATCTTCTGGGATGCATCTGAGATTCCTCCCAGGCGTCTCCCGCAGACATTTTTCCTGTGGTTTGGGTCCTTGTAATCCCGGGTACCAACACCAGACTCCTCCAGGGAAGATACCCGAGATGATTTTTCTCCTTGGACAATGCTCCATCCTCTTGGAAGCATCCGAGACTCCTTGCAGGTATGTCCCTGAGTGTTTATTCCAGTGTTTTCGGGCCCTCTGATCCCGGGTAGCAACCCCAGACTCATCCAGGGAGGACACCCAATATGATTTTTCTCTCTTGACAGTGGTCCATACTGCGGGATCTATCCAGAACTCCTCCCAGGTGTCTCCCGCAGAGTTTTCTCCGGTGTTTTGGGGCCCTGTGATCCCGGTTAGCAACCCCAGACTCCTCCAGGGAAGATACCCGAGATGATTTTTCTCCTTGGACAAAGCTCCATCTTCTGGGATGCATCTGAGATTCCTCCCAGGCGTCTCCCGCAGACATTTTTCCTGTGGCTTGGGTCCCTGTAATCCCAGGTAGCAACCCCAGACTCCTCCAGGGAAGATACCCGAGATGATTTTTCTGCTTTGACAATGCTCCATCCTCTTGGAAGCATCCGAGACTCCTTGCAGGTATGTCCCTGAGTTTTTATTCCGTTGTTTTCGGGCCCTGTGATCCCGGGTAGCAACCCCAGACTCCTCCAGGGAAGATACCCGAGATGATTTTTCTCCTTGGACAATGCTCCATCTTCTGGGATGCATCTGAGATTCCTCCCAGGCGTCTCTTGCAGACATTTTTCCTGTGGTTTGGGTCCCTGTAATCCCGGGTACCAACCCCAACTCCTCCAGGGAAGATACCCGAGATGATTTTTCTCCTTGGACAATGCAACATCCTCTGGGAAGCATCCGAGACTCCTTGCAGGTATGTCCCTGAGTGTTTCTTCCGGTGTTTTGGGGCCCTGTGATCCCGGGTAGCAACCCCAGACTCCTCCAGGGAAGATAGCCGAGATGATTTTTCTCCTTGGACAATGCTCCATCTTCTGGGATGCATCTGAGATTCATGCCAGGCGTCTCCCGCAGACATTTTTCCTGTGGTTTGGGTCCCTGTAAACCCGGGTAGCAACCCCAGAGTCCTCCAGGGAAGATACCCGAGATGATTTTTCTGCTTGGACAATGCTCCATCCTCTGGGAAGCATCCGAGACTCCTTGCAGGTATGTCCCTGAGTGTTTATTCCGGTATTTTCGGGCCCTCTGATCCCGGGTAGCAACCCCAGACTCCTCCAGGGAAGATAGCCGAGATGATTTTTCTCCTTGGACAATGCTCCATCTTCTGGGATGCATCTGAGATTCCTGCCAGGCGTCTCCCGCAGACATTTTTCCTGTGGTTTGGGTCCCTGTAAACCCGGGTAGCAACCCCAGAGTCCTCCAGGGAAGATACCCGAGATGATTTTTCTGCTTGGACAATGCTCCATCCTCTGGGAAGCATCCGAGACTCCTTGCAGCTTTGTCCCTGTGTGTATTCCGGTGCTTTTGGGCCCTGTCATCCCGGGTAGCAACTCCAGACTCCTCCAGGGAAGACACCCAATATGATTTTTCTCTCTTGACAGTGGTCCATACTGCGGGATCTATCCAGAACTCCTCCCAGGTGTCTCCCGCAGAGTTTTCTCCGGTGTTTTGGGGCCCTGTGATCCCGGGTAGCAACCCCAGACTCCTCCAGGGAAGATACCCGAGATGATTTTTCTCCTTGGACAATGCTCCATCTTCTGGGATGCATCTGAGATTCCTCCCAGGCGTCTCCCGCAGACATTTTTCCTGTGGTTTGGGTCCTTGTAATCCCGGGTACCAACACCAGACTCCTCCAGGGAAGATACCCGAGATGATTTTTCTCCTTGGACAATGCTCCATCCTCTGGGAAGCATCCGAGACTCCTTGCAGGTATGTCCCTGAGTGTTTATTCCAGTGTTTTCGGGCCCTCTGATCCCGGGTAGCAACCCCAGACTCATCCAGGGAGGACACCCAATATGATTTTTCTCTCTTGACAGTGGTCCATACTGCGGGATCTATCCAGAACTCCTCCCAGGTGTCTCCCGCAGAGTTTTCTCCGGTGTTTTGGGGCCCTGTGATCCCGGTTAGCAACCCCAGACTCCTCCAGGGACGATACCCGAGATGATTTTTCTCCTTGGACAATGCTCCATCTTCTGGGATGCATCTGAGATTCCTCCCAGGCGTCTCCCGCAGACATTTTTCCTGTGGTTTGGGTCCCTTTAATCCCGGGTAGCAACCCCAGACTCCTCCAGGGAAGATACCCGAGATGATTTTTCTCCTGGGACAAAGCTCCATCTTCTGGGATGCATATGAGATTCCTCCCAGGCATCTCCCACAGACATTTTTCCTGTGGTTTGGGTCCCTGTAATCCCGGGTAGCAACCACAGACTCCTCCAGGGAAGATACCCGAGATGATTTTTCTCCTGGGACAAAGGTCCATCTTCTGGGATGCATATGAGATTCCTCCCAGGCATCTCCCACAGACATTTTTCCTGTGGTTTGGGTCCCTGTAAACCCGGGTAGCAAGCCCAGACTCCTCCAGGGAAGATACCCGAGATGATTTTTCTCCTTGGACAATGCTCCATCTTCTGGGATGCATCTGAGATTCCTCCCAGGCGTCTCTTGCAAATATTTTTCCTGTGGTTTGGGTCCCTGTAAACCCGGGTAGCAACCCCAGACTCCTCCAGGGAAGATACCCGAGATGATTTTTCTCCTTGGACAATGCTACATCCTCTGGGAAGTATCCGAGACTCCTTGCAGGTATGTCCCTGAGTGTTTATTCCAGTGTTTTCGGGCCCTGTGATCCCGGGTAGCAACCCCAGACTCCTCCAGGGAAGATACCCGAGATGATTTTTCTCCTTGGACAATGCTCCATCTTCTGGGATGCATCTGAGATTCCTCCCAGGCGTCTCCCGCAGACATTTTTCCTGTGGTTTGGGTCCCTTTAATCCCGGGTAGCAACCACAGACTCCTCCAGGGAAGATACCCGAGATGATTTTTCTCCTTGGACAATGCTTCATCTTCTGGGATGCATCTGAGATTCCTCCCAGGCGTCTCCCGCAGACATTTTTCCTGTGGTTTGGGTCCCTGTAAACCCGGGTAGCAACCCCAGACTACTCCAAGGAAGATACCCGAGATGATTTTTCTCCTTGGACAATGCTCCATCCTCTTGGAAGCATCCGAGACTCCTTGCAGGTATGTCCCTGAGTGTTTATTCCGGTGTTTTCGGGCCCTCTGATCCCGGGTAGCAACCCCAGACTCCTCCAGGGAAGACACCCAACATGATTTTTCTCTCTTGACAGTGGTCCATACTGCGGGATCTATCCAGAACTCCTCCCAGGAGTCTCCCGCAGAATTTTCTCCGGTGTTTTGGGGCCCTGTGATCCCGGGTAGCAACCCCAGACTCCTCCAGGGAAGATACCCGAGATGATTCTTCTACTTGGACAATGCTCCATCTTCTGGGATGCATCTGAGATTCCTCCCAGGCGTCTCCCGCAGACATTTTTCCTGTGGTTTTGGTCCCTGTAAACCCGGGTAGCAACCCCAGACTCCTCCAGGGAAGATACCCGAGATGATTTTTCTCCTTGGACAATGCTACATCCTCTGGGAAGCATCCGAGACTCCTTGCAGCTTTGTCCCTGTGTGTATTCCGGTGCTTTTGGGCCCTGTCATCCCGGGTAGCAACCCCAGACTCCTCCAGGGAAGACACCCAATATGATTTTTCTCTCTTGACAGTGGTCCATACTGCGGGATCTATCCAGAACTCCTCCCAGGTGTCTCCCGCAGAGTTTTCTCCGGTGTTTTGAGGCCCTGTGATCCCGGGTAGCAACCCCAGACTCCTCCAGGGAAGATACCCGAGATGATTTTTCTCCTTGGACAATGCTCCATCTTCTGGGATGCATCTGAGATTCCTCCCAGGCGTCTCCCGCAGACATTTTTCCTGTGGTTTGGGTCCCTTTAATCCCGTGTAGCAACCCCAGACTCCTCCAGGGAAGATACCCGAGATGATTTTTCTCCTGGGACAAAGCTCCATCTTCTGGGATGCATATGAGATTCCTCCCAGGCATCTCCCACAGACATTTTTCCTGTGGTTTGGGTCCCTGTAATCCCGGGTAGCAACCACAGACTCCTCCAGGGAAGATACCCGAGATGATTTTTCTCCTTGGACAATGCTCCATCCTCTTGGAAGCATCCGAGACTCCTTGCAGGTATGTCCCTGACTGTTTATTCCGGTGTTTTCGGGCCCTCTGATCCCGGGTAGCAACCCCAGACTCCTCCAGGGAAGACACCCAACATGATTTTTCTCTCTTGACAGTGGTCCATACTGCGGGATCTATCCAGAACTCCTCCCAGGAGTCTCCCGCAGAATTTTCTCCGGTGTTTTGGGGCCCTGTGATCCCGGGTAGCAACCCCAGACTCCTCCAGGGAAGATACTCGAGATGATTCTTCTACTTGGACAATGCTCCATCTTCTGGGATGCATCTGAGATTCCTCCCAGGCGTCTCCCGCAGACATTTTTCCTGTGGTTTGGGTCCCTGTAAACCCGGGTAGCAACCCCAGACTCCTCCAGGGAAGATACCCGAGATGATTTTTCTCCTTGGACAATGCTACATCCTCTGGGAAGCATCCGAGACTCCTTGCAGCTTTGTCCCTGTGTGTATTCCGGTGCTTTTGGGCCCTGTCATCCCGGGTAGCAACCCCAGACTCCTCCAGGGAAGACACCCAATATGATTTTTCTCTCTTGACAGTGGTCCATACTGCGGGATCTATCCAGAACTCCTCCCAGGTGTCTCCCGCAGAGTTTTCTCCGGTGTTTTGAGGCCCTGTGATCCCGGGTAGCAACCCCAGACTCCTCCAGGGAAGATACCCGAGATGATTTTTCTCCTTGGACAATGCTCCATCTTCTGGGATGCATCTGAGATTCCTCCCAGGCGTCTCCCGCAGACATTTTTCCTGTGGTTTGGGTCCCTGTAATCCCGGGTAGCAACCCCAGACTCCTCCAGGAAAGATATCCGGGATGATTTTTCTCCTTGGACAATGCTCCATCCTCTGGGATGCATCCGAGACTTGTCGCAGCTATGTCCCTGAGTCTTTTTTCTCACGGTTTATGGTTCTGTCATCCCAGGTAGCAACCCCAGACTCCTCCAGGGAAGACACCCAATATGATTTTTCTCTCTTGACAGTGGTCCATCCTGCGGGATCTACCCAGAATTCCTCCCAGGCGTCTCCCGCAGAGTTTTCTCCAGTGCTTTAGGGCCCTGTGATCCCGGGTAGCAATACCAGACTCCTCCAAGGAAGATACCCGAGATAATTTTTCTGCTTGGACAATGCTCCATCCTCTGGGATGCATCCGAGACTTGTCGCAGCTGTGTCCCTGAGTCTTTTTTCTCACGGTTCATGGTTCTGTCATCCCAGGTAGCAACCCCAGACTCCTCCAGGGAAGACACCCAATATGATTTTTCTCTCTTGACAGTGGTCCATCCTGCGGGATCTACCAAGAACTCCTCCCAGGCGTCTCCCGCAGAGTTTTCTCCAGTGCTTTAGGGCCCTGTGATCCCGGGTAGCAACCCCAGAATCCCCTAGGGAAGATACCCTAGATAATTTTTCTGCTTGGACAATGCTCCATCCTCTGGGAAGCATCCGAGACTCCTTGCAGGTATGTCTCTGAGTCTTTATTCCGGTGGTTTAGCGCCCTGTGATCCCGGGTAGCAACCCCAGACTCCTCCAGGGAAGATGCCCGAGATGATTTTTCTCCTTGGACAATGATCCATCCTCTTGGAAGCATCCGAGACTCCTTGCAGGTATGTCCCTGAGTGTTTATTCCGGTGTTTTCGGGCCCTCTGATCCCGGGTAGCAACCCCAGACTCCTCCAGGGAAGACACTCAATATGATTTTTCTCTCTTGACAGTGGTCCATACTGCGGGATCTATCCAGAACTCCTCCCAGGAGTCTCCCGCAGAGTTTTCTCCGGTGTTTTGGGGCCCTGTGATCCCGGCTAGCAACCCCAGACTCCTCCAGGGAAGATACCCGAGATGATTTTTCTCCTGGGACAAAGCTCCATCTTCTGGGATGCATATGAGATTCCTCCCAGGCATCTCCCACAGACATTTTTCCTGTGGTTTGGGTCCCTGTAATCCCGGGTAGCAACCACAGACTCCTCCAGGGAAGTTACCCGAGATGATTTTTCTCCTTGGACAATGCTCCATCTTCTGGGATGCATCTGAGATTCCTCCCAGGAGTCTCCCGCAGTCATTTTTCCTGTGGTTTGGGTCCCTGTAAACCCGGGTAGCAACACCAGACTCCTCCAGGGAAGATACCCGAGATGATTTTTCTCCTTGGACAATGCTCCATCCTCTTGGAAGCATCCGAGACTCCTTGCAGGTATGTCCCTGAGTGTTTATTCCGGTGTTTTCGGGCCCTCTGATCCCGGGTAGCAACCCCAGACTCCTCCAGGGAAGACACCCAATATGATTTTTCTCTCTTGACAGTGGTCCATACTGCGGGATCTATCCAGAACTCCTCCCAGGAGTCTCCCGCAGAATTTTCTCCGGTGTTTTTGGGCCCTGTGATCCCGGGTTGCAACCCCAGACTCCTCCAGGGAAGATACTCGAGATGATTCTTCTACTTGGACAATGCTCCATCTTCTGGGATGCATCTGAGATTCCTCCCAGGCGTCTCCCGCAGACATTTTTCCTGTAGTTTGGGTCCCTATAAACCCGGGTAGCAACCCCAGACTCCTCCAGGGAAGATACCCGAGATGATTTTTCTCCTTGGACAATGCTACATCCTCTGGGAAGCATCCGAGACTCCTTGCAGGTATGTCCCTGAGTGTTTATTCCAGTGTTTTCGGGCCCTCTGATCCCGGGTAGCAACCCCAGACTCCTCCAGGGAGGACACCCAATATGATTTTTCTCTCTTGACAGTGGTCCATACTGCGGGATCTATCCAGAACTCCTCCCAGGTGTCTCCCGCAGAGTTTTCTCCGGTGTTTTGGGGCCCTGTGATCCCGGGTAGCAACCCTAGACTCCTCCAGGGAAGATACCCGAGATGATTTTTCTGCTGAGACAAAGCTCCATCTTCTGGGATGCATATGAGATTCCTCCCAGGCATCTCCCATAGACATTTTTCCTGTGGTTTGGGTCCCTGTAAACCCGGGTAGCAACCCCAGACTACTCCAAGGAAGATACCCGAGATGATTTTTCTCCTTGGACAATGCTCCATCCTCTTGGAAGCATCCTAGACTCCTTGCAGGTATGTCCCTGAGTGTTTATTCCGGTTTTTTCGGGCCCTCTGATCCCGGGTAGCAACCCCAGACTCCTCCAGGGAAGACACCCAATATGATTTTTCTCTCTTGACAGTGGTCCATACTGCGGGATCTATCCAGAACTCCTCCCAGGAGTCTCCCGCAGAATTTTCTCCGGTGTTTTGGGGCCCTGTGATCCCGGGTAGCAACCCCAGACTCCTCCAGGGAAGATACCCGAGATGATTTTTCTCCTGGGACAAAGCTCCATCTTCTGGGATGCAGCTGAGATTCCTCCCAGGCATCTCCCACAGACATTTTTCCTGTGGTTTGTGTCCCTGTAATCCCGGGTAGCAACCACAGACTCCTCCAGGGAAGATACCCGAGATGATTTTTCTCCTTGGACAATGCTCCATTTTCTGGGATGCATCTGAGATTCCTCCCAGGCGTCTCTTGCAAATATTTTTCCTGTGGTTTGGGTCCCTGTAAACCCGGGTAGCAACCCCAGACTCCTCCAGGGAAGATACCCGAGATGATTTTTCTCCTTGGACAATGCTACATCCTCTGGGAAGCATCCGAGACTCCTTGCAGGTATGTCCCTGAGTGTTTATTCCAGTGTTTTCGGGCCTTCTGATCCCGGCTAGCAACCCCAGACTCCTCCAGGGAAGATACCCGAGATGATTTTTCTCCTTGGACAATGCTCCATCTTCTGGGATGCATCTGAGATTCCTCCCAGGCGTCTCCCGCAGACATTTTTCCTGTGGTTTTGGTCCCTTTAATCCCGGGTAGCAACCCCAGACTCCTCCAGGGAAGATACCCGAGATGATTTTTCTCCTGGGACAAAGCTCCATCTTCTGGGATACATATGAGATTCCTCCCAGGCATCTCCCACAGACATTTTTCCTGTGGTTTGGGTCCCTGTAATCCCGGGTAGCAACCACAGACTCCTCCAGGGAAGATACCCGAGATGATTTTTCTCCTTGGACAATGCTCCATCTTCTGGGATGCATCTGAGATTCCTCCCAGGCGTCTCCCGCAGACATTTTTCCTGTGGTTTGGGTCCCTGTAAACCCGGGTAGCAACCCCAGACTACTCCAAGGAAGATACCCGAGATGATTTTTCTCCTTGGACAATGCTCCATCCTCTTGGAAGCATCCGAGACTCCTTGCAGGTATGTCCCTGAGTGTTTATTCCGGTGTTTTCGGGCCCTCTGATTTCGGGTAGCAACCCCAGACTCCTCCAGGGAAGACACCCAATATGATTTTTCTCTCTTGACAGTGGTCCATACTGCGGGATCTATCCAGAACTCCTCCCAGGAGTCTCCCGCAGAATTTTCTCCGGTGTTTTGGGGCCCTGTGATCCCGGGTAGCAACCCCAGACTCCTCCAGGGAAGATACCCGAGATGATTTTTCTGCTTGGACAATGCTCCATCCTCTTGGAAGCATCCGAGACTCCTTGCAGGTATGTCCCTGAGTTTTTATTCCAGTGTTTTCGGGCCCTGTGATCCCGGGTAGCAACCCCAGACTCCTCCAGGGAAGATACCCGAGATGATTTTTCTGCTGAGACAAAGCTCCATCTTCTGGGATGCATATGAGATTCCTCCCAGGCATCTCCCATAGACATTTTTCCTGTGGTTTGGGTCCCTGTAAACCCGGGTAGCAACCCCAGACTCCTCCAGGGAAGATACCCGAGATGATTTTTCTCCTTGGACAATGCTCCATCCTCTTGGATGCATCCGAGACTTGTCGCAGCTATGTCCCTGAGTCTTTTTTCTCACGGTTTATGGTTCTGTCATCCCAGGTAGCAACCCCAGACTCCTCCAGGGAAGACACCCAATATGATTTTTCTCTCTTGACAGTGGTCCATCCTGCGGGATCTACCCAGAACTCCTCCCAGGCGTCTCCCGCAGAGTTTTCTCCAGTGCTTTAGGGCCCTGTGATCCCGGGTAGCAACCCCAGACTCCTCCAGGGAAGATACCCGAGATGATTTTTCTCCTTGGACAATGATCCATCCTCTTGAAAGCATCCGAGACTCCTTGCAGGTATGTCCCTGAGTGTTTATTCCGGTGTTTTCGGGCCCTGTGATCCCGGGTAGCAACCCCAGACTCCTCCAGGGAAGATACCCGGGATGATTTTTCTCCTTGGACAATGCTACATCCTCTGGGAAGCATCCGAGACTCCTTGCAGGTATGTCCCTGAGTGTTTATTCCAGTGTTTTCGGGCCCTCTGATCCCGGGTAGCAACCCCAGACTCCTCCAGGGAGGACACCCAATATGATTTTTCTCTCTTGACAGTGGTCCATACTGCGGGATCTATCCAGAACTCCTCCCAGGTGTCTCCCGCAGAGTTTTCTCCGGTGTTTTGGGGCCCTGTGATCCCGGGTAGCAACCCCAGACTCCTCCAGGGAAGATACCCGAGATGATTTTTCTCCTTGGACAATGCTCCATCTTCTGGGATGCATCTGAGATTCCTCCCAGGCGTCTCCCGCAGACATTTTTCCTGTGGCTTGGGTCCCTGTAATCCCGGGTAGCAACCCCAGACTCCTCCAGGGAAGATACCCGAGATGATTTTTCTGCTTTGACAATGCTCCATCCTCTTGGAAGCATCCGAGACTCCTTGCAGGTATGTCCCTGAGTTTTTATTCCGGTGTTTTGGGGCCCTGTGATCCCGGGTAGCAACCCCAGACTCCTCCAGGGAAGATACCCAAGATGATTTTTCTCCTTGGACAATGCTCCATCTTCTGGGATGCATGTGAGATTCCTCCCAGGCGTCTCCCGCAGACATTTTTCCTGTGGTTTGGGTCCCTGTAAACCCGGGTAGCAACCCCAGACTCCTCCAGGGAAGACACCCAATATGATTTTTCTCTCTTGACAGTGGTCCAAACTGCGGGATCTATCCAGAACTCCTCCCAGGTGTCTCCCGCAGAGTTTTCTACTGTGTTTTGGGGCCCTGTGATCCCGGGTAGCAACCCCAGACTCCTCCAGGGAAGATACCCGAGATGACTTTTCTCCTTGGACAAAGCTCCATCTTCTGGGATGCATATGAGATTCCTCCCAGGCATCTCCCACAGACATTTTTCCTGTGGTTTGGGTCCCTGTAATCCCGGGTAGCAACCCCAGACTCCTCCAGGGAAGATACCCGAGATAATTTTTCTGCTTGGACAATGCTCCATCCTCTGGGAAGCATCCGAGACTCCTTGCAGGTATGTCCCTGAGTGTTTATTCCGGTGCTTTTGGGCCCTGTCATCCCGGGTAGCAACCTCAGACTGCTCCAGGGAAGATACCCGAGATGATTTTTCTCCTTGGACTATTGTCCATCCTGCGGGATGCACCCGAGACTCCTCCCAGCTCTGTTTCTCAGTGTTTTTTTCCTGTGGTTTGGGTCCCTGTAAACCCGGGTAGCAACCCCAGACTCCTTCAGGAAAGATACCCAGGATGATTTTTCTCCTTGGACAATGCTCCATCCTCTGGGATGCATCCGAGACTTGTCGCAGCTATGTCCCTGAGTCTTTTTTCTCACGGTTTATGGTTCTGTCATCCCAGGTAGCAACCCCAGACTCCTCCAGGAAAGATACCCGTGATGATTTTTCTCCTTGGACAATGCTCTATCCTCTGGGAAGCATCCGAGACTCCTTGCAGGTATGTCCCTGAGTGTTTCTTCCGGTGTTTTGGGGCCCTGTGATCCCGGGTAGCAACCCCAGACTCCTCCAAGGAAGATACCCGAGATAATTTTTCTCCTTGGACAATTCTCCATCCTCTTGGAAGCATCCGAGACTCCTTGCAGGTATGTCCCTGAGTGTTTATTCCGGTATTTTCGGGCCCTCTGATCCCGGGTAGCAACCCCAGACTCCTCCAGGGAAGACACCCAATGTGATTTTTCTCTCTTGACAGTGGTCCATCCTGCGGGATCTACCCAGAATTCCTCCCAGGCGTCTCCCGCAGAGTATTCTCCAGTGCTTTAGGGCCCTGTGATCCCGGGTAGCAACTCCAGACTCCTCCAAGGAAGATACCCGAGATAATTTTTCTGCTTGGACAATGCTCCATCCTCTGGGAAGCATCCGAGACTCCTTGCAGGTATGTCCCTGAGTTTTTATTCCGGTGTTTTCGGGCCCTGTGATCCCGGGTAGCAACCCCAGACTCCTCCAGGGAAGATACCCGAGATGATTTTTCTCCTTGGACAATGCTCCATCTTCTGGGATGCATCTGAGATTCCTCCCAGGCGTCTCCCGCAGACATTTTTCCTGTGGTTTGGGTCCCTGTAAACCCGGGTAGCAACCCCAGACTCCTCCAGGGAAGACACCCAATATGATTTTTCTCTCTTTACAGTGGTCCATACTGCGGGATCTATCCAGAACTCCTCCCAGGTGTCTCCCGCAGAGTTTTCTCCGGTGTTTTGGGGCCCTGTGATCCCGGTTAGCAACCCCAGACTCCTCCAGGGAAGATACCCGAGATGACTTTTCTCCTTGGACAAAGCTCCATCTTCTGGGATGCATATGAGATTCCTCCCAGGCATCTCCCACAGACATTTTTCCTGTGGTTTGGGTCCCTGTAATCCCGGGTAGCAACCCCAGAATCCTCCAGGGAAGATACCCGAGATGATTTTTCTCCTTGGACAATGCGACATCCTCTGGGAAGCATCCGAGACTCCTTGCAGGTATGTCCCTGAGTTTTTATTCCGGTGCTTTTGGGCCCTGTCATCCCGGGTAGCAACCTCAGACTGCTTCAGGGAAGATACCCGAGATGATTTTTCTCCTTGGACTATTGTCCATCCTGCGGGATGCTCCCGAGACTCCTCCCAGCTCTGTTTCTCAGTGTTTTTTTCCTGTGGTTTGGGTCCCTGTAAACCCGGGTAGCAACCCCAGACTCTTCCAGGAAAGATACCCAGGATGATTTTTCTCCTTGGACAATGCTCCATCCTCTGGGATGCATCCGAGACTTGTCGCAGCTATGTCCCTGAGTCTTTTTTCTCACGGTTTATGGTTCTGTCATCCCAGGTAGCAACCCCAGACTCCTCCAGGGAAGACACCCAATATGATTTTTCTCTCTTGACAGTGGTCCATCCTGCGGGATCTACCCAGAATTTCTCCCAGTCGTCTCCCGCAGAGTTTTCTCCGTTGTTTTGGGGCCCTGTGATCCCGGGTAGCAACCCCAGACTCCTCCAGGAAAGATACCCGAGATGATTTTTCTCCTTGGACAATGATCCATCCTCTGGGAAGCATCCGAGACTCCTTGCAGGTATGTCCCTGAGTGTTTATTCCAGTATTTTCGGTCCCTCTGATCCCGGGTAGCAACCCCAGACTCCTCCAGGGAAGACACCCAATATGATTTTTCTCTCTTGACAGTGGTCCATACTGCGCGATCTATCCAGAACTCCTCCCAGGAGTCTCCCGCAGAGTTTTCTCCGGTGTTTTGGGGCCCTGTGATCCCGGGTAGCAACCGCACACTCCTCCAGGGAAGATACCCGAGATGATTTTTCTCCTTGGACAAAGCTCCATCTTCTGGGATGCATCTGAGATTCCTCCCAGGCATCTCCCACAGACATTTTTCCTGTGGTTTGGGTCCCTGTAATCCCGGGTAGCAACCCCAGACTCCTCCAGGGAAGATACCCGAGATAATTTTTCTGCTTGGACAATGCTCCATCCTCTGGGAAGCATCCGAGACTCCTTGCAGGTATGTCCCTGAGTTTTTATTCCGGTGTTTTCGGGCCCTGTGATCCCGGGTAGCAACCCCAGACTCCTCCAGGGAACATACCCGAGATGATTTTTCTCCTTGGACAATGCTCCATCTTCTGGGATGCATGTGAGATTCCTCCCAGGCGTCTCCCGCAGACATTTTTCCTGTGGTTTGGGTCCCTGTAAACCCGGGTAGCAACCCCAGACTCCTCCAGGGAAGACACCCAATATGATTTTTCTCTCTTGACAGTGGTCCATACTGCGGGATCTATCCAGAACTCCTCCCAGGTGTCTCCCGCAGAGTTTTCTCCCGTGTTTTGGGGCCCTGTGATCCCGGGTAGCAACCCCAGACTCCTCCAGGGACGATACCCGAGATGACTTTTCTCCTTGGATAAAGCTCCATCTTCTGGGATGCATCTGAGATTCCTCCCAGGCGTCTCCCGCAGACATTTTTCTTGTGGTTTGGGTCCCTGTAATCCCGGGTAGCAACCCCAGACTCCTCCAGGGAAGATACCCGAGATAATTTTTCTCCTTGGACAATGCTCCATCCTCTGGGAAGCATCCGAGACTCCTTGCAGGTATGTCCCTGAGTTTTTATTCCGGTGCTTTTGGGCCCTGTCATCCCGGGTAGCAACCTCAGACTCCTCCAGGGAAGATACCCGAGATGATTTTTCTCCTTGCACTATTGTCCATCCTGCGGGATGCACCAGAGACTCCTCCCAGCTCTGTTGCTCAGTGTTTTTTTCCTGTGGTTTGGGTCCCTGTAAACCCGGGTAGCAACCCCAGACTCCTCCAGGAAAGATACCCGTGATGATTTTTCTGCTTGGACAATGCTCCATCCTGTGGAAAGCATCCGAGACTCCTTGCAGGTATGTCCCTGAGTGTTTCTTCCAGTGTTTTGGGGCCCTGTGATCCCGGGTAGCAACCCCAGACTCCTCCAAGGAAGATACCCGAGATAATTTTTCTGCTTGGACAATGCTCCATCCTCTTGGAAGCATCCGAGACTCCTTGCAGGTATGTCCCTGAGTTTTTATTCCGGTGCTTTCGGGCCCTGTGATCCCGGGTAGCAACCCCAGACTCCTCCAGGGAAGATAGCAGAGATGATATTTCTCCTTGGACAATGCTCCATCTTCTGGGATGCATCTGAGATTCCTCCCAGGCATCTCCCGCAGACATTTTTCCTGTGGTTTGGGTCCGTGTAAACCCGGGTAGCAACCCCAGACTCCTCCAGGAAAGATACCCGAGATGATTTTTCTCCTTGGACAATGCTCCATCCTCTGGGAAGCATCCGAGACTCCTTGCAGGTATGTCCCTGAGTGTTTATTCCGGTGTTTTCGGGCCCTGTGATCCCGGGTACCAAACCCAGACTCCTCCAGGGAAGATACCCAAGATGATTTTTCTCCTTGGACAATGCTCCATCTTCTGGGATGCAGCTGAGATTCCGCCCAGGCGTCTCCCACAGACATTTTTCCTATGGTTTGGGTCCCTGTAATCCCGGGTAGCAAGCCCAGACTCCTCCAGGGAAGATACCCGAGATGATTTTTCTGCTGGGACAAAGCTCCATCTTCTGGGATGCATCTGAGATTCCTCCCAGGCATCTCCCGCAGACATTTTTCCTGTGGTTTGGGTCCCTGTAAACCCGGGTAGCAACCCCAGACTCCTCCAGGGAAGATACCCGAGATGATTTTTCTCCTTGGACAATGCTCCATCCTCTGGGAAGCATCCGAGATTCCTTGCAGGTATGTCCCTGAGTGTTTATTCCGGTGCTTTTGGGCCCTGTGATCCCGGGTACCAAACCCAGACTCCTCCAGGGAAGATACCCAAGATGATTTTTCTCCTTGGACAATGCTCCATCTTCTGGGATGCATCTGAGATTCCGCCCAGGCGTCTCCCGCAGACATTTTTCCTATGGTTTGGGTCCCTGTAATCCCGGGTAGCAAGCCCAGACTCCTCCAGGGAAGATACCCGAGATGATTTTTCTGCTGGGACAAAGCTCCATCTTCTGGGATGCATCAGAGATTCCTCCCAGGCGTCTCCCGCAGACATTTTTCCTGTGGTTTGGGTCCCTTTAATCCCGGGTAGCAACCCCAGACTCCTCCAGGAAAGATATCCGGGATGATTTTTCTCCTTGGACAATGCTCCATCCTCTTGGATGCATCCGAGACTTGTCGCAGCTATGTCCCTGAGTCTTTTTTCTCACGGTTTATGGTTCTGTCATCCCAGGTAGCAACCCCAGACTCCTCCAGGGAAGACACCCAATATGATTTTTCTCTCTTGACAGTGGTCCATCCTGCGGGATCTACCCAGAATTCCTCCCAGGCGTCTCCCGCAGATTTTTCTCCAGTGCTTTAGGGCCTTGTGATCCCGGGTAGCAACCCCAGACTCCTCCAAGGAAGATACCCGAGATAATTTTTCTGCTTGGACAATGCTCCATCCTCTGGGAAGCATCCGAGACTCCTTGCAGGTATGTCCCTGAGTTTTTATTCCGGTGTTTTCGGGCCCTGTGATCCCGGGTAGCAACCCCAGACTCCTCCAGGGAAGATACCCGAGATGACTTTTCTCCTTGGACAATGCTCCATCTTCTGGGATGCATCTGAGATTCCTCCCAGGCGTCTCCCGCAGACATTTTTCCTGTGGTTTGGGTCCCTGTAATCCCAGGTAGCAACCCCAGACTCCTCCAGGGAAGATACCCGAGATGATTTTTCTGCTGGGAGAAAGCACCATCTTCTGGGATGCATCTGAGATTCCTCCCAGGCATCTCCCGCAGACATTTTTCCTGTGGTTTGGGTCCCTGTAATCCCGGGTAGCAACCCCAGACTCCTCCAGGGAAGATACCCGAGATGATTTTTCTCCTTGGACAATGCTCCATCCTCTTGGAAGCATCCGAGACTCCTTGCAGGTATGTCCCTGAGTGTTTATTCCGGTGTTTTGGGGCCCTGTGATCCCGGGTAGCAACCCCAGACTCCTCCAGGGAAGATACCCGAGATGATTTTTCTGCTGGGAGAAAGCACTATCTTCTGGGATGCATCTGAGATTCCTCCCAGGCATCTCCCGCAGACATTTTTCCTGTGGTTTGGGTCCCTGTAATCCCGCGTAGCAACCCCAGACTCCTCCAGGGAACATACCCGAGATAATTTTTCTGCTTGGACAATGCTCCATCCTCTGGGAAGCATCCGAGACTACTTGCAGGTATGTCCCTGAGTTTTTATTCCGGTGTTTTCGGGCGCTGTGATCCCAGGTACCAAACCCAGACTCCTCCAGGGAAGATACCCAAGATGATTTTTCTCCTTGGACAATGCTCCATCTTCTGGGATGCATCTGAGATTCCTCCCAGGCGTCTCCCGCAGACATTTTTCCTATGGTTTGGGTCCCTGTAAACCCGGGTAGCAACCCCAGACTCCTCCAGGGAAGATACCCGAGATGATTTTTCTGCTGGGACAAAGCTCCATCTTCTGGGATGCATCAGAGATTCCTCCCAGGCGTCTCCCGCAGACATTTTTCCTGTGGTTTGGGTCCCTTTAATCCCGGGTAGCAACCCCAGACTCCTCCAGGAAAGATATCCGGGATGATTTTTCTCCTTGGACAATGCTCCATCCTCTTGGATGCATCCGAGACTTGTCGCAGCTATGTCCCTGAGTCTTTTTTCTCACGGTTTATGGTTCTGTCATCCCAGGTAGCAACCGCAGACTCCTCCAGGGAAGATAGCAGAGATGATATTTCTCCTTGGACAATGCTCCATCTTCTGGGATGCATCTGAGATTCCTCCCAGGCATCTCCCGCAGACATTTTTCCTCTGGTTTGGGTCCCTGTAAACCCGGGTAGCAACCCCAGACTCCTCCAGTGAAGATACCCGAGATGATTTTTCTCCTTGGACAATGCTACATCCTCTGGGAAGCATCCGAGACTCCTTGCAGGTATGTCCCTGTGTGTTTATTCCGGTGTTTTCGGGCCCTGTGATCCCGGGTAGCAACCCCAGACTCCTCCAGGGAAGATACCCGAGATGATTTTTCTCCTTGGACAATGCTCCATCTTCTGGGATGCAGCTGAGATTCCGCCCAGGCGTCTCCCGCAGACATTTTTCCTATGGTTTGGGTCCCTGTAATCCCGGGTAGCAAGCCCAGACTCCTCCAGGGAAGATACCCGAGATGATTTTTCTGCTGGGACAAAGCTCCATCTTCTGGGATGCATCTGAGATTCCTCCCAGGCATCTCCCGCAGACATTTTTCCTGTGGTTTGGGTCCCTGTAAACCCGGGTAGCAACCCCAGACTCCTCCAGGGAAGATACCCGAGATGATTTTTCTCCTTGGACAATGCTCCATCCTCTGGGAAGCATCCGAGATTCCTTGCAGGTATGTCCCTGAGTGTTTATTCCGGTGCTTTTGGGCCCTGTGATCCCGGGTATCAAACCCAGACTCCTCCAGGGAAGATACCCAAGATGATTTTTCTCCTTGGACAATGCTCCATCTTCTGGGATGCATCTGAGATTCCGCCCAGGCGTCTCCCGCAGACATTTTTCCTATGGTTTGGGTCCCTGTAATCCCGGGTAGCAAGCCCAGACTCCTCCAGGGAAGATACCCGAGATGATTTTTCTGCTGGGACAAAGCTCCATCTTCTGGGATGCATCAGAGATTCCTCCCAGGCGTATCCCGCAGACATTTTTCCTGTGGTTTGGGTCCCTTTAATCCCGGGTAGCAACCCCAGACTCCTCCAGGAAAGATATCCGGGATGATTTTTCTCCTTGGACAATGCTCCATCCTCTTGGATGCATCCGAGACTTGTCGCAGCTATGTCCCTGAGTCTTTTTTCTCACGGTTTATGGTTCTGTCATCCCAGGTAGCAACCCCAGACTCCTCCAGGGAAGACACCCAATATGATTTTTCTCTCTTGACAGTGGTCCATCCTGCGGGATCTACCCAGAATTCCTCCCAGGCGTCTCCCGCAGATTTTTCTCCAGTGCTTTAGGGCCTTGTGATCCCGGGTAGCAACCCCAGACTCCTCCAAGGAAGATACCCGAGATAATTTTTCTGCTTGGACAATGCTCCATCCTCTGGGAAGCATCCGAGACTCCTTGCAGGTATGTCCCTGAGTTTTTATTCCGGTGTTTTCGGGCCCTGTGATCCCGGGTAGTAACCCCAGACTCCTCCAGGGAAGATAGCAGAGATGATATTTCTCCTTGGACAATGCTCCATCCTCTTGGAAGCATCCGAGACTCCTTGCAGGTATGTCCCTGAGTTTTTATTCCGGTGTTTTCGGGCCCTGTGATCCCGGGTAGCAACCCCAGACTCCTCCAGGGAAGATACCCGAGATGACTTTTCTCCTTGGACAATGCTCCATCTTCTGGGATGCATCTGAGATTCCTCCCAGGCGTCTCCCGCAGACATTTTTCCTGTGGTTTGGGTCCCTGTAATCCCAGGTAGCAACCCCAGACTCCTCCAGGGAAGATACCCGAGATGATTTTTCTGCTGGGAGAAAGCACCATCTTCTGGGATGCATCTGAGATTCCTCCCAGGCATCTCCCGCAGACATTTTTCCTGTGGTTTGGGTCCCTGTAATCCCGGGTAGCAACCCCAGACTCCTCCAGGAAAGATATCCGGGATGATTTTTCTCCTTGGACAATGCTCCATCCTCTTGGAAGCATCCGAGACTCCTTGCAGGTATGTCCCTGAGTGTTTATTCCGGTGTTTTGGGGCCCTGTGATCCCGGGTAGCAACCCCAGACTCCTCCAAGGAAGATACCCGAGATGATTTTTCTGCTGGGAGAAAGCACTATCTTCTGGGATGCATCTGAGATTCCTCCCAGGCATCTCCCGCAGACATTTTTCCTGTGGTTTGGGTCCCTGTAATCCCGGGTAGCAACCCCAGACTCCTCCAGGGAAGATACCCGAGATGATTTTACTGCTGGGACAAAGCTCCATCTTCTGGGATGCATATGAGATTCCTCCCAGGCATCTCCCACAGACATTTTTCCTGTGGTTTGGGTCCCTGTAATCCCGCGTAGCAACCCCAGACTCCTCCAGGGAACATACCCGAGATAATTTTTCTGCTTGGACAATGCTCCATCCTCTGGGAAGCATCCGAGACTACTTGCAGGTATGTCCCTGAGTTTTTATTCCGGTGTTTTCGGGCGCTGTGATCTCGGGTACCAAACCCAGACTCCTCCAGGGAAGATACCCAAGATGATTTTTCTCCTTGGACAATGCTCCATCTTCTGGGATGCATCTGAGATTCCGCCCAGGCGTCTCCCGCAGACATTTTTCCTATGGTTTGGGTCCCTGTAATCCCGGGTAGCAAGCCCAGACTCCTCCAGGGAAGATACCCGAGATGATTTTTCTGCTGGGACAAAGCTCCATCTTCTGGGATGCATCAGAGATTCCTCCCAGGCGTCTCCCGCAGACATTTTTCCTGTGGTTTGGGTCCCTTTAATCCCGGGTAGCAACCCCAGACTCCTCCAGGAAAGATATCCGGGATGATTTTTCTCCTTGGACAATGCTCCATCCTCTTGGATGCATCCGAGACTTGTCGCAGCTATGTCCCTGAGTCTTTTTTCTCACGGTTTATGGTTCTGTCATCCCAGGTAGCAACCGCAGACTCCTCCAGGGAAGATACCCGAGATAATTTTTCTGCTTGGACAATGCTCCATCCTCTGGGAAGCATCCGAGACTCCTTGCAGGTATGTCCCTGAGTGTTTCTTCCGGTGTTTTGGGGCCCTGTGATCCCGGGTAGCAACCCCAGACTCCTCCAGGGAAGATAGCAGAGATGATATTTCTCCTTGGACAATGCTCCATCTTCTGGGATGCATCTGAGATTCCTCCCAGGCATCTCCCGCAGACATTTTTCCTGTGGTTTGGGTCCCTGTAAACCCGGGTAGCAACCCCAGACTCCTCCAGGGAAGATACCCGAGATGATTTTTCTCCTTGGACAATGCTACATCCTCTGGGAAGCATCCGAGACTCCTTGCAGGTATGTCCCTGTGTGTTTATTCCGGTGTTTTCGGGCCCTGTGATCCCGGGTACCAAACCCAGACTCCTCCAGGGAAGATACCCGAGATGATTTTTCTCCTTGGACAATGCTCCATCTTCTGGGATGCAGCTGAGATTCCGCCCAGGCGTCTCCCGCAGACATTTTTCCTATGGTTTGGGTCCCTGTAATCCCGGGTAGCAAGCCCAGACTCCTCCAGGGAAGATACCCGAGATGATTTTTCTGCTGGGACAAAGCTCCATCTTCTGGGATGCATCTGAGATTCCTCCCAGGCATCTCCCGCAGACATTTTTCCTGTGGTTTGGGTCCCTGTAAACCCGGGTAGCAACCCCAGACTCCTCCAGGGAAGATACCCGAGATGATTTTTCTCCTTGGACAATGCTCCATCCTCTGGGAAGCATCCGAGATTCCTTGCAGGTATGTCCCTGAGTGTTTATTCCGGTGCTTTTGGGCCCTGTGATCCCGGGTACCAAACCCAGACTCCTCCAGGGAAGATACCCAAGATGATTTTTCTCCTTGGACAATGCTCCATCTTCTGGGATGCATCTGAGATTCCGCCCAGGCGTCTCCCGCAGACATTTTTCCTATGGTTTGGGTCCCTGTAATCCCGGGTAGCAAGCCCAGACTCCTCCAGGGAAGATACCTGAGATGATTTTTCTGCTGGGACAAAGCTCCATCTTCTGGGATGCATCAGAGATTCCTCCCAGGCGTCTCCCGCAGACATTTTTCCTGTGGTTTGGGTCCCTTTAATCCCGGGTAGCAACCCCAGACTCCTCCAGGAAAGATATCCGGGATGATTTATCTCCTTGGACAATGCTCCATCCTCTTGGATGCATCCGAGACTTGTCGCAGCTATGTCCCTGAGTCTTTTTTCTCACGGTTTATGGTTCTGTCATCCCAGGTAGCAACCCCAGACTCCTCCAGGGAAGACACCCAATATGATTTTTCTCTCTTGACAGTGGTCCATCCTGCGGGATCTACCCAGAATTCCTCCCAGGCGTCTCCCGCAGATTTTTCTCCAATGCTTTAGGGCCTTGTGATCCCGGGTAGCAACCCCAGACTCCTCCAAGGAAGATACCCGAGATAATTTTTCTGCTTGGACAATGCTCCATCCTCTGGGAAGCATCCGAGACTCCTTGCAGGTATGTCCCTGAGTGTTTCTTCCGGTGTTTTGGGGCCCTGTGATCCCGGGTAGCAACCCCAGACTCCTCCAGGGAAGATAGCAGAGATGATATTTCTCCTTGGACAATGCTCCATCTTCTGGGATGCATCTGAGATTCCTCCCAGGCATCTCCCGCAGACATTTTTCCTGTGGTTTGGGTCCCTGTAAACCCGGGTAGCAACCCCAGACTCCTCCAGGGAAGATACCCGAGATGATTTTTCTCCTTGGACAATGCTACATCCTCTGGGAAGCATCCGAGACTCCTTGCAGGTATGTCCCTGTGTGTTTATTCCGGTGTTTTCGGGCCCTGTGATCCCGGGTAGCAACCCCAGACTCCTCCAGGGAAGATACCCGAGATGATTTTTCTCCTTGGACAATGCTCCATCTTCTGGGATGCAGCTGAGATTCCGCCCAGGCGTCTCCCGCAGACATTTTTCCTATGGTTTGGGTCCCTGTAATCCCGGGTAGCAAGCCCAGACTCCTCCAGGGAAGATACCCGAGATGATTTTTCTGCTGGGACAAAGCTCCATCTTCTGGGATGCATCTGAGATTCCTCCCAGGCATCTCCCGCAGACATTTTTCCTGTGGTTTGGGTCCCTGTAAACCCGGGTAGCAACCCCAGACTCCTCCAGGGAAGATACCCGAGATGATTTTTCTCCTTGGACAATGCTCCATCCTCTGGGAAGCATCCGAGATTCCTTGCAGGTATGTCCCTGAGTGTTTATTCCGGTGCTTTTGGGCCCTGTGATCCCGGGTACCAAACCCAGACTCCTCCAGGGAAGATACCCAAGATGATTTTTCTCCTTGGACAATGCTCCATCTTCTGGGATGCATCTGAGATTCCGCCCAGGCGTCTCCCGCAGACATTTTTCCTATGGTTTGGGTCCCTGTAATCCCGGGTAGCAAGCCCAGACTCCTCCAGGGAAGATACCTGAGATGATTTTTCTGCTGGGACAAAGCTCCATCTTCTGGGATGCATCAGAGATTCCTCCCAGGCGTCTCCCGCAGACATTTTTCCTGTGGTTTGGGTCCCTTTAATCCCGGGTAGCAACCCCAGACTCCTCCAGGAAAGATATCCGGGATGATTTTTCTCCTTGGACAATGCTCCATCCTCTTTGATGCATCCGAGACTTGTCGCAGCTATGTCCCTGAGTCTTTTTTCTCACGGTTTATGGTTCTGTCATCCCAGGTAGCAACCCCAGACTCCTCCAGGGAAGACACCCAATATGATTTTTCTCTCTTGACAGTGGTCCATCCTGCGGGATCTACCCAGAATTCCTCCCAGGCGTCTCCCGCAGATTTTTCTCCAGTGCTTTAGGGCCTTGTGATCCCGGGTAGCAACCCCAGACTCCTCCAAGGAAGATACCCGAGATAATTTTTCTGCTTGGACAATGCTCCATCCTCTGGAAAGCATCCGAGACTCCTTGCAGGTATGTCCCTGAGTTTTTATTCCGGTGTTTTCGGGCCCTGTGATCCCGGGTAGTAACCCCAGACTCCTCCAGGGAAGATAGCAGAGATGATATTTCTCCTTGGACAATGCTCCATCCTCTTGGAAGCATCCGAGACTCCTTGCAGGTATGTCCCTGAGTTTTTATTCCGGTGTTTTCCGGCCCTGTGATCCCGGGTAGCAACCCCAGACTCCTCCAGGGAAGATACCCGAGATGACTTTTCTCCTTGGACAATGCTCCATCTTCTGGGATGCATCTGAGATTCCTCCCAGGCGTCTCCCGCAGACATTTTTCCTGTGGTTTGGGTCCCTGTAATCCCAGGTAGCAACCCCAGACTCCTCCAGGGAAGATACCCGAGATGATTTTTCTGCTGGGAGAAAGCACCATCTTCTGGGATGCATCTGAGATTCCTCCCAGGCATCTCCCGCAGACATTTTTCCTGTGGTTTGGGTCCCTGTAATCCCGGGTAGCAACCCCAGACTCCTCCAGGGAAGATACCCGAGATGATTTTTCTCCTTGGACAATGCTCCATCCTCTTGGAAGCATCCGAGACTCCTTGCAGGTATGTCCCTGATTGTTTATTCCGGTGTTTTGGGGCCCTGTGATCCCGGGTAGCAACCCCAGACTCCTCCAGGGAAGATACCCGAGATGATTTTTCTGCTGGGAGAAAGCACTATCTTCTGGGATGCATCTGAGATTCCTCCCAGGCATCTCCCGCAGACATTTTTCCTGTGGTTTGGGTCCCTGTAATCCCGGGTAGCAACCCCAGACTCCTCCAGGGAAGATACCCGAGATGATTTTACTGCTGGGACAAAGCTCCATCTTCTGGGATGCATATGAGATTCCTCCCAGGCATCTCCCACAGACATTTTTCCTGTGGTTTGGGTCCCTGTAATCCCGCGTAGCAACCCCAGACTCCTCCAGGGAACATACCCGAGATAATTTTTCTGCTTGGACAATGCTCCATCCTCTGGGAAGCATCCGAGACTACTTGCAGGTATGTCCCTGAGTTTTTATTCCGGTGTTTTCGGGCGCTGTGATCCCGGGTACCAAACCCAGACTCCTCCAGGGAAGATACCCAAGATGATTTTTCTCCTTGGACAATGCTCCATCTTCTGGGATGCATCTGAGATTCCGCCCAGGCGTCTCCCGCAGACATTTTTCCTATGGTTTGGGTCCCTGTAATCCCGGGTAGCAAGCCCAGACTCCTCCAGGGAAGATACCCGAGATGATTTTTCTGCTGGGACAAAGCTCCATCTTCTGGGATGCATCAGAGATTCCTCCCAGGCGTCTCCCGCAGACATTTTTCCTGTGGTTTGGGTCCCTTTAATCCCGGGTAGCAACCCCAGACTCCTCCAGGAAAGATATCCGGGATGATTTTTCTCCTTGGACAATGCTCCATCCTCTTGGATGCATCCGAGACTAGTCGCAGCTATGTCCCTGAGTCTTTTTTCTCACGGTTTATGGTTCTGTCATCCCAGGTAGCAACCGCAGACTCCTCCAGGGAAGATACCCGAGATAATTTTTCTGCTTGGACAATGCTCCATCCTCTGGGAAGCATCCGAGACTCCTTGCAGGTATGTCCCTGAGTGTTTCTTCCGGTGTTTTGGGGCCCTGTGATCCCGGGTAGCAACCCCAGACTCCTCCAGGGAAGATAGCAGAGATGATATTTCTCCTTGGACAATGCTCCATCTTCTGGGATGCATCTGAGATTCCTCCCAGGCATCTCCCGCAGACATTTTTCCTGTGGTTTGGGTCCCTGTAAACCCGGGTAGCAACCCCAGACTCCTCCAGGGAAGATACCCGAGATGATTTTTCTCCTTGGACAATGCTACATCCTCTGGGAAGCATCCGAGACTCCTTGCAGGTATGTCCCTGTGTGTTTATTCCGGTGTTTTCGGGCCCTGTGATCCCGGGTAGCAACCCCAGACTCCTCCAGGGAAGATACCCGAGATGATTTTTCTCCTTGGACAATGCTCCATCTTCTGGGATGCATCTGAGATTCCTCCCAGGCGTCTCCCGCAGACATTTTTCCTGTGGTTTGGGTCCCTGTAATCCCGGGTAGCAAGCCCAGACTCCTCCAGGGAAGATACCCGAGATGATTTTTCTGCTGGGAGAAAGCACCATCTTCTGGGATGTATCTGAGATTCCTTCCAGGCATCTCCCACAGACATTTTTCCTGTGGTTTGGGTCGCTTTAATCCCGGGTAGCAACCCCAGACTCCTCCAGGGAAGATACCCGAGATAATTTTTCTGCTTGGACAATGCTCCATCCTCTGGGAAGCATCCGAGACTCCTTGCACGTATGTCCCTGAGTTTTTATTCCGGTGTTTTCGGGCCCTGTGATGCCGGGTAGCAACCCCAGACTCCTCCAGGGAAGATACCCGAGATGATTTTTCTCCTTGGACAATGCTACATCCTCTGGGATGCATCTGAGATTCCGCCCAGACGTCTCCCGCAGACATTTTTCCTATGGTTTGGGTCCCTGTAATCCCGGGTAGCAAGCCCAGACTCCTCCAGGGAAGATACCCGAGATGATTTTTCTGCTGGGACAAAGCTCCATCTTCTGGGATGCATCTGAGATTCCTCCCAGGCGTCTCCCGCAGACATTTTTCCTGTGGTTTGGGTCCCTTTAATCCCGGGTAACAACCCCAGACTCCTCCAGGAAAGATATCCGGGATGATTTTTCTCCTTGGACAATGCTCCATCCTCTTTGATGCATCCGAGACTTGTCGCAGCTATGTCCCTGAGTCTTTTTTCTCACGGTTTATGGTTCTGTCATCCCAGGTAGCAACCCCAGACTCCTCCAGGGAAGACACCCAATATGATTTTTCTCTCTTGACAGTGGTCCATCCTGCGGGATCTACCCAGAATTCCTCCCAGGCGTCTCCCGCAGAGTTTTCTCCAGTGCTTTAGAGCCCTGTGATCCCGGGTAGCAACCCCAGACTCCTCCAAGGAAGATACCCGAGATAATTTTTCTGCTTGGACAATGCTCCATCCTCTGGGAAGCATCCGAGACTCCTTGCAGGTATGTCCCTGAGTGTTTCTTCCGGTGTTTTGGGGCCCTGTGATCCTGGGTAGCAACCCCAGACTCCTCCAAGGAAGATACCCGAGATAATTTTTCTGCTTGGACAATGCTCCATCCTCTGGGAAGCATCCGAGACTCCTTGCAGGTATGTCCCTGAGTTTTTATTCCGGTGTTTTCGGGCCCTGTGATCCCGGGTAGTAACCCCAGACTCCTCCAGGGAAGATAGCAGAGATGATATTTCTCCTTGGACAATGCTCCATCTTCTGGGATGCATCTGAGATTCCTCCCAGGCATCTCCCGCAGACATTTTTCCTTTGGTTTGGGTCCCTGTAAACCCGGGTAGCAACCCCAGACTCCTCCAGGGAAGATACCCGAGATGATTTTTCTCCTTGGACAATGCTACATCCTCTGGGAAGCATCCGAGACTCCTTGCAGGTATGTCCCTGAGTTTTTATTCCGGTGTTTTCGGGCCCTGTGATCCCGGGTAGCAACCCCAGACTCCTCCAGGGAAGATACCCGAGATGATTTTTCTCCTTGGACAATGCTCCATCTTCTGGGATGCATCTGAGATTCCTCCCAGGCGTCTCCCGCAGACATTTTTCCTGTGGTTTTGGTCCCTGTAATCCCAGGTAGCAACCCCAGACTCCTCCAGGGAACATACCCGAGATGATTTTTCTGCTGGGAGAAAGCACCATCTTCTGGGATGCATCTGAGATTCCTCCCAGGCATCTCCCGCAGATATTTTTCCTGTGGTTTGGGTCCCTGTAATCCCGGGTAGCAACCCCAGACTCCTCCAGGGAAGATACCCGAGATGATTTTTCTGCTGGGACAAAGCTCCATCTTCTGGGATGCATCTGAGATTCCTCCCAGGCGTCTCCCGCAGACATTTTTCCTGTGGTTTGGGTCCCTGTAATCCCGGGTAGCAACCCCAGACTCCTCCAGGGAAGATACCCGAGATGATTTTTCTGCTGGGACAAAGCTCCATCTTCTGGGATGCATCTGAGATTCCTCCCAGGCGTCTCCCGCAGACATTTTTCCTGTGGTTTGGGTCCCTGTAATCCCGGGTAGCAACCACAGACTCCTCCAGGGAAGATACCCAAGATGATTTTTCTCCTTGGACAATGCTCCATCTTCTGGGATGCATCTGAGATTCCTCCCAGGAGTCTCCCGCAGTCATTTTTCCTGTGGTTTGGGTCCCTGTAAACCCGGGTAGCAACACCAGACTCCTCCAGGGAAGATACCCGAGATGATTTTTCTCCTTGGACAATGCTCCATCCTCTTGGAAGCATCCGAGACTCCTTGCAGGTATGTCCCTGAGTGTTTATTCCGGTGTTTTCGGGCCCTGTGATCCCGGGTAGCAACCCCAGACTCCTCCAGGGAAGACACCCAATATGATTTTTCTCTCTTGACAGTGGTCCATACTGCGGGATCTATCCAGAACTCCTCCCAGGAGTCTCCCGCAGAATTTTCTCCGGTGTTTTTGGGCCCTGTGATCCCGGGTTGCAACCCCAGACTCCTCCAGGGAAGATACTCGAGATGATTCTTCTACTTGGACAATGCTCCATCTTCTGGGATGCATCTGAGATTCCTCCCAGGCGTCTCCCGCAGACATTTTTCCTGTAGTTTGGGTCCCTATAAACCCGGGTAGCAACCCCAGACTCCTCCAGGGAAGATACCCGAGATGATTTTTCTCCTTGGACAATGCTACATCCTCTGGGAAGCATCCGAGACTCCTTGCAGCTTTGTCCCTGAGTTTTTATTCCGGTGCTTTTGGGCCCTGTCATCCCGGGTAGCAACCCCAGACTCCTCCAGGGAAGACACCCAAGATGATTTTTCTCTCTTGACAGTGGTCCATACTGCGGGATCTATCCAGAACTCCTCCCAGGTGTCTCCCGCAGAGTTTTCTCCGGTGTTTTGGGGCCCTGTGATCCCGGGTAGCAACCCCAGACTCCTCCAGGGAAGATACCCGAGATGATTTTTCTCCTTGGACAATGCTCCATCTTCTGGGATGCATCTGAGATTCCTCCCAGGCGTCTCCCGCAGACATTTTTCCTGTGGTTTGGGTCCCTGTAATCCCGGGTACCAACACCAGACTCCTCCAGGGAAGATACCCGAGATGATTTTTCTCCTTGGACAATGCTACATCCTCTGGGAAGCATCCGAGACTCCTTGCAGGTATGTCCCTGAGTGTTTATTCCAGTGTTTTCGGGCCCTCTTATCCCGGGTAGCAACCCCAGACTCCTCCAGGGAGGACACCCAATATGATTTTTCTCTCTTGACAGTGGTCCATACTGCGGGATCTATCCAGAACTCCTCCCAGGTGTCTCCCGCAGAGTTTTCTCCGGTGTTTTGGGGCCCTGTGATCCCGGGTAGCAACCCTAGACTCCTCCAGGGAAGATACCCGAGATGATTTTTCTGCTGAGACAAAGCTCCATCTTCTGGGATGCATATGAGATTCCTCCCAGGCATCTCCCATAGACATTTTTCCTGTGGTTTGGGTCCCTGTAAACCCGGGTAGCAACCCCAGACTACTCCAAGGAAGATACCCGAGATGATTTTTCTCCTTGGACAATGCTCCATCCTCTTGGAAGCATCCGAGACTCCTTGCAGGTATGTCCCTGAGTGTTTATTCCGGTGTTTTCGGGCCCTCTGATCCCGGGTAGCAACCCCAGACTCCTCCAGGGAAGACACCCAATATGATTTTTCTCTCTTGACAGTGGTCCATACTGCGGGATCTATCCAGAACTCCTCCCAGGAGTCTCCCGCAGAATTTTCTCCGGTGTTTTGGGGCCCTGTGATCCCGGGTAGCAACCCCAGACTCCTCCAGGGAAGATACCCGAGATGATTTTTCTGCTTGGACAATGCTCCATCCTCTTGGAAGCATCCGAGACTCCTTGCAGGTATGTCCCTGAGTTTTTATTCCAGTGTTTTCGGGCCCTGTGATCCCGGGTAGCAACCCCAGACTCCTCCAGGGAAGATACCCGAGATGATTTTTCTGCAGAGACAAAGCTCCATCTTCTGGGATGCATATGAGATTCCTCCCAGGCATCTCCCATAGACATTTTTCCTATGGTTTGGGTCCCTGTAAACCCGGGTAGCAACCCCAGACTCCTCCAGGGAAGATACCCGAGATGATTTTTCTCCTTGGACAATGCTCCATCCTCTTGGATGCATCCGAGACTTGTCGCAGCTATGTCCCTGAGTCTTTTTTCTCACGGTTTATGGTTCTGTCATCCCAGGTAGCAACCCCAGACTCCTCCAGGGAAGACACCCAATATGATTTTTCTCTCTTGACAGTGGTCCATCCTGCGGGATCTACCAAGAACTCCTCCCAGGCGTCTCCCGCAGAGTTTTCTCCAGTGCTTTAGGGCCCTGTGATCCCGGGTAGCAACCCCAGACTCCTCCAGGGAAGATACCCGAGATGATTTTTCTCCTTGGACAATGATCCATCCTCTTGAAAGCATCCGAGACTCCTTGCAGGTATGTCCCTGAGTGTTTATTCCGGTGTTTTCGGGCCCTGTGATCCCGGGTAGCAACCCCAGACTCCTCCAGGGAAGATACCCGGGATGATTTTTCTCCTTGGACAATGCTACATCCTCTGGGAAGCATCCGAGACTCCTTGCAGGTATGTCCCTGAGTGTTTATTCCAGTGTTTTCGGGCCCTCTGATCCCGGGTAGCAACCCCAGACTCCTCCAGGGAGGACACCCAATATGATTTTTCTCTCTTGACAGTGGTCCATACTGCGGGATCTATCCAGAACTCCTCCCAGGTGTCTCCCGCAGAGTTTTCTCCGGTGTTATGGGGCCCTGTGATCCCGGGTAGCAACCCCAGACTCCTCCAGGGAAGATACCCGAGATGATTTTTCTCCTTGGACAATGCTCCATCTTCTGGGATGCATCTGAGATTCCTCCCAGGCGTCTCCCGCAGACATTTTTCCTGTGGCTTGGGTCCCTGTAATCCCGAGTAGCAACCCCAGACTCCTCCAGGGAAGATACCCGAGATGATTTTTCTGCTTTGACAATGCTCCATCCTCTTGGAAGCATCCGAGACTCCTTGCAGGTATGTCCCTGAGTGTTTCTTCCGGTGTTTTGGGGCCCTGTGATCCCGGGTAGCAACCCCAGACTCCTCCAAGGAAGATACCCGAGATAATTTTTCTGCTTGGACAATTCTCCATCCTCTTGGAAGCATCCGAGACTCCTTGCAGGTATGTCCCTGAGTGTTTATTCCGGTATTTTCGGGCCCTCTGATCCCGGGTAGCAACCCCAGACTCCTCCAGGGAAGACACCCAATGTGATTTTTCTCTCTTGACAGTGGTCCATACTGCGGTATCTATCCAGAACTCCTCCCAGGTGTCTCCCGCAGAGTTTTCTCCGGTGTTTTGGGGCCCTGTGATCCCGGGTAGCAACCCCAGACTCCTCCAGGGAAGATACCCGAGATGATTTTTCTCCTTGGACAATGCTCCATCTTCTGGGATGCAGCTGAGATTCCGCCCAGGCGTCTCCCGCAGACATTTTTCCTATGGTTTCGGTCCCTGTAATCCCGGGTAGCAAGCCCAGACTCCTCCAGGGAAGATACCCGAGATGATTTTTCTGCTGGGACAAAGCTCCATCTTCTGGGATGCATCTGAGATTCCTCCCAGGCATCTCCCGCAGACATTTTTCCTGTGGTTTGGGTCCCTGTAAACCCGGGTAGCAACCCCAGACTCCTCCAGGGAAGATACCCGAGATGATTTTTCTCCTTGGACAATGCTCCATCCTCTGGGAAGCATCCGAGATTCCTTGCAGGTATGTCCCTGAGTGTTTATTCCGGTGCTTTTGGGCCCTGTGATCCCGGGTACCAAACCCAGACTCCTCCAGGGAAGATACCCAAGATGATTTTTCTCCTTGGACAATGCTCCATCTTCTGGGATGCATCTGAGATTCCGCCCAGGCGTCTCCCGCAGACATTTTTCCTATGGTTTGGGTCCCTGTAATCCCGGGTAGCAAGCCCAGACTCCTCCAGGGAAGATACCTGAGATGATTTTTCTGCTGGGACAAAGCTCCATCTTCTGGGATGCATCAGAGATTCCTCCCAGGCGTCTCCCGCAGACATTTTTCCTGTGGTTTGGGTCCCTTTAATCCCGGGTAGCAACCCCAGACTCCTCCAGGAAAGATATCCGGGATGATTTTTCTCCTTGGACAATGCTCCATCCTCTTGGATGCATCCGAGACTTGTCGCAGCTATGTCCCTGAGTCTTTTTTCTCACGGTTTATGGTTCTGTCATCCCAGGTAGCAACCCCAGACTCCTCCAGGGAAGACACCCAATATGATTTTTCTCTCTTGACAGTGGTCCATCCTGCGGGATCTACCCAGAATTCCTCCCAGGCGTCTCCCGCAGATTTTTCTCCAGTGCTTTAGGGCCTTGTGATCCCGGGTAGCAACCCCAGACTCCTCCAAGGAAGATACCCGAGATAATTTTTCTGCTTGGACAATGCTCCATCCTCTGGAAAGCATCCGAGACTCCTTGCAGGTATGTCCCTGAGTTTTTATTCCGGTGTTTTCGGGCCCTGTGATCCCGGGTAGTAACCCCAGACTCCTCCAGGGAAGATAGCAGAGATGATATTTCTCCTTGGACAATGCTCCATCCTCTTGGAAGCATCCGAGACTCCTTGCAGGTATGTCCCTGAGTTTTTATTCCGGTGTTTTCCGGCCCTGTGATCCCGGGTAGCAACCCCAGACTCCTCCAGGGAAGATACCCGAGATGACTTTTCTCCTTGGACAATGCTCCATCTTCTGGGATGCATCTGAGATTCCTCCCAGGCGTCTCCCGCAGACATTTTTCCTGTGGTTTGGGTCCCTGTAATCCCAGGTAGCAACCCCAGACTCCTCCAGGGAAGATACCCGAGATGATTTTTCTGCTGGGAGAAAGCACCATCTTCTGGGATGCATCTGAGATTCCTCCCAGGCATCTCCCGCAGACATTTTTCCTGTGGTTTGGGTCCCTGTAATCCCGGGTAGCAACCCCAGACTCCTCCAGGGAAGATACCCGAGATGATTTTTCTCCTTGGACAATGCTCCATCCTCTTGGAAGCATCCGAGACTCCTTGCAGGTATGTCCCTGATTGTTTATTCCGGTGTTTTGGGGCCCTGTGATCCCGGGTAGCAACCCCAGACTCCTCCAGGGAAGATACCCGAGATGATTTTTCTGCTGGGAGAAAGCACTATCTTCTGGGATGCATCTGAGATTCCTCCCAGGCATCTCCCGCAGACATTTTTCCTGTGGTTTGGGTCCCTGTAATCCCGGGTAGCAACCCCAGACTCCTCCAGGGAAGATACCCGAGATGATTTTACTGCTGGGACAAAGCTCCATCTTCTGGGATGCATATGAGATTCCTCCCAGGCATCTCCCACAGACATTTTTCCTGTGGTTTGGGTCCCTGTAATCCCGCGTAGCAACCCCAGACTCCTCCAGGGAACATACCCGAGATAATTTTTCTGCTTGGACAATGCTCCATCCTCTGGGAAGCATCCGAGACTACTTGCAGGTATGTCCCTGAGTTTTTATTCCGGTGTTTTCGGGCGCTGTGATCCCGGGTACCAAACCCAGACTCCTCCAGGGAAGATACCCAAGATGATTTTTCTCCTTGGACAATGCTCCATCTTCTGGGATGCATCTGAGATTCCGCCCAGGCGTCTCCCGCAGACATTTTTCCTATGGTTTGGGTCCCTGTAATCCCGGGTAGCAAGCCCAGACTCCTCCAGGGAAGATACCCGAGATGATTTTTCTGCTGGGACAAAGCTCCATCTTCTGGGATGCATCAGAGATTCCTCCCAGGCGTCTCCCGCAGACATTTTTCCTGTGGTTTGGGTCCCTTTAATCCCGGGTAGCAACCCCAGACTCCTCCAGGAAAGATATCCGGGATGATTTTTCTCCTTGGACAATGCTCCATCCTCTTGGATGCATCCGAGACTAGTCGCAGCTATGTCCCTGAGTCTTTTTTCTCACGGTTTATGGTTCTGTCATCCCAGGTAGCAACCGCAGACTCCTCCAGGGAAGATACCCGAGATAATTTTTCTGCTTGGACAATGCTCCATCCTCTGGGAAGCATCCGAGACTCCTTGCAGGTATGTCCCTGAGTGTTTCTTCCGGTGTTTTGGGGCCCTGTGATCCCGGGTAGCAACCCCAGACTCCTCCAGGGAAGATAGCAGAGATGATTTTTCTCCTTGGACAATGCTCCATCTTCTGGGATGCATCTGAGATTCCTCCCAGGCATCTCCCGCAGACATTTTTCCTGTGGTTTGGGTCCCTGTAAACCCGGGTAGCAACCCCAGACTCCTCCAGGGAAGATACCCGAGATGATTTTTCTCCTTGGACAATGCTACATCCTCTGGGAAGCATCCGAGACTCCTTGCAGGTATGTCCCTGTGTGTTTATTCCGGTGTTTTCGGGCCCTGTGATCCCGGGTAGCAACCCCAGACTCCTCCAGGGAAGATACCCGAGATGATTTTTCTCCTTGGACAATGCTCCATCTTCTGGGATGCATCTGAGATTCCTCCCAGGCGTCTCCCGCAGACATTTTTCCTGTGGTTTGGGTCCCTGTAATCCCGGGTAGCAACCCCAGACTCCTCCAGGGAAGATACCCGAGATGATTTTTCTGCTGGGAGAAAGCACCATCTTCTGGGATGTATCTGAGATTCCTTCCAGGCATCTCCCACAGACATTTTTCCTGTGGTTTGGGTCCCTTTAATCCCGGGTAGCAACCCCAGACTCCTCCAGGGAAGATACCCGAGATAATTTTTCTGCTTGGACAATGCTCCATCCTCTGGGAAGCATCCGAGACTCCTTGCACGTATGTCCCTGAGTTTTTATTCCGGTGTTTTCGGGCCCTGTGATGCCGGGTAGCAACCCCAGACTCCTCCAGGGAAGATACCCGAGATGATTTTTCTCCTTGGACAATGCTACATCCTCTGGGATGCATCTGAGATTCCGCCCAGACGTCTCCCGCAGACATTTTTCCTATGGTTTGGGTCCCTGTAATCCCGGGTAGCAAGCCCAGACTCCTCCAGGGAAGATACCCGAGATGATTTTTCTGCTGGGACAAAGCTCCATCTTCTGGGATGCATCTGAGATTCCTCCCAGGCGTCTCCCGCAGACATTTTTCCTGTGGTTTGGGTCCCTTTAATCCCGGGTAACAACCCCAGACTCCTCCAGGAAAGATATCCGGGATGATTTTTCTCCTTGGACAATGCTCCATCCTCTTTGACGCATCCGAGACTTGTCGCAGCTATGTCCCTGAGTCTTTTTTCTCACGGTTTATGGTTCTGTCATCCCAGGTAGCAACCCCAGACTCCTCCAGGGAAGACACCCAATATGATTTTTCTCTCTTGACAGTGGTCCATCCTGCGGGATCTACCCAGAATTCCTCCCAGGCGTCTCCCGCAGACATTTTTCCTGTGGTTTGGGTCCCTGTAATCCCGGGTAGCAACCCCAGACTCCTCCAGGGAAGATACCCGAGATGATTTTACTGCTGGGACAAAGCTCCATCTTCTGGGATGCATATGAGATTCCTCCCAGGCATCTCCCACAGACATTTTTCCTGTGGTTTGGGTCCCTGTAATCCCGCGTAGCAACCCCAGACTCCTCCAGGGAACATACCCGAGATAATTTTTCTGCTTGGACAATGCTCCATCCTCTGGGAAGCATCCGAGACTACTTGCAGGTATGTCCCTGAGTTTTTATTCCGGTGTTTTCGGGCGCTGTGATCCCGGGTACCAAACCCAGACTCCTCCAGGGAAGATACCCAAGATGATTTTTCTCCTTGGACAATGCTCCATCTTCTGGGATGCATCTGAGATTCCGCCCAGGCGTCTCCCGCAGACATTTTTCCTATGGTTTGGGTCCCTGTAATCCCGGGTAGCAAGCCCAGACTCCTCCAGGGAAGATACCCGAGATGATTTTTCTGCTGGGACAAAGCTCCATCTTCTGGGATGCATCAGAGATTCCTCCCAGGCGTCTCCCGCAGACATTTTTCCTGTGGTTTGGGTCCCTTTAATCCCGGGTAGCAACCCCAGACTCCTCCAGGAAAGATATCCGGGATGATTTTTCTCCTTGGACAATGCTCCATCCTCTTGGATGCATCCGAGACTAGTCGCAGCTATGTCCCTGAGTCTTTTTTCTCACGGTTTATGGTTCTGTCATCCCAGGTAGCAACCGCAGACTCCTCCAGGGAAGATACCCGAGATAATTTTTCTGCTTGGACAATGCTCCATCCTCTGGGAAGCATCCGAGACTCCTTGCAGGTATGTCCCTGAGTGTTTCTTCCGGTGTTTTGGGGCCCTGTGATCCCGGGTAGCAACCCCAGACTCCTCCAGGGAAGATAGCAGAGATGATATTTCTCCTTGGACAATGCTCCATCATCTGGGATGCATCTGAGATTCCTCCCAGGCATCTCCCGCAGACATTTTTCCTGTGGTTTGGGTCCCTGTAAACCCGGGTAGCAACCCCAGACTCCTCCAGGGAAGATACCCGAGATGATTTTTCTCCTTGGACAATGCTACATCCTCTGGGAAGCATCCGAGACTCCTTGCAGGTATGTCCCTGTGTGTTTATTCCGGTGTTTTCGGGCCCTGTGATCCCGGGTAGCAACCCCAGACTCCTCCAGGGAAGATACCCGAGATGATTTTTCTCCTTGGACAATGCTCCATCTTCTGGGATGCATCTGAGATTCCTCCCAGGCGTCTCCCGCAGACATTTTTCCTGTGGTTTGGGTCCCTGTAATCCCGGGTAGCAACCCCAGACTCCTCCAGGGAAGATACCCGAGATGATTTTTCTGCTGGGAGAAAGCACCATCTTCTGGGATGTATCTGAGATTCCTTCCAGGCATCTCCCACAGACATTTTTCCTGTGGTTTGGGTCCCTTTAATCCCGGGTAGCAACCCCAGACTCCTCCAGGGAAGATACCCGAGATAATTTTTCTGCTTGGACAATGCTCCATCCTCTGGGAAGCATCCGAGACTCCTTGCACGTATGTCCCTGAGTTTTTATTCCGGTGTTTTCGGGCCCTGTGATGCCGGGTAGCAACCCCAGACTCCTCCAGGGAAGATACCCGAGATGATTTTTCTCCTTGGACAATGCTACATCCTCTGGGATGCATCTGAGATTCCGCCCAGACGTCTCCCGCAGACATTTTTCCTATGGTTTGGGTCCCTGTAATCCCGGGTAGCAAGCCCAGACTCCTCCAGGGAAGATACCCGAGATGATTTTTCTGCTGGGACAAAGCTCCATCTTCTGGGATGCATCTGAGATTCCTCCCAGGCGTCTCCCGCAGACATTTTTCCTGTGGTTTGGGTCCCTTTAATCCCGGGTAACAACCCCAGACTCCTCCAGGAAAGATATCCGGGATGATTTTTCTCCTTGGACAATGCTCCATCCTCTTTGATGCATCCGAGACTTGTCGCAGCTATGTCCCTGAGTCTTTTTTCTCACGGTTTATGGTTCTGTCATCCCAGGTAGCAACCCCAGACTCCTCCAGGGAAGACACCCAATATGATTTTTCTCTCTTGACAGTGGTCCATCCTGCGGGATCTACCCAGAATTCCTCCCAGGCGTCTCCCGCAGAGTTTTCTCCAGTGCTTTAGAGCCCTGTGATCCCGGGTAGCAACCCCAGACTCCTCCAAGGAAGATACCCGAGATAATTTTTCTGCTTGGACAATGCTCCATCCTCTGGGAAGCATCCGAGACTCCTTGCAGGTATGTCCCTGAGTGTTTCTTCTGGTGTTTTGGGGCCCTGTGATCCTGGGTAGCAACCCCAGACTCCTCCAAGGAAGATACCCGAGATAATTTTTCTGCTTGGACAATGCTCCATCCTCTGGGAAGCATCCGAGACTCCTTGCAGGTATGTCCCTGAGTTTTTATTCCGGTGTTTTCGGGCCCTGTGATCCCGGGTAGTAACCCCAGACTCCTCCAGGGAAGATAGCAGAGATGATATTTCTCCTTGGACAATGCTCCATCTTCTGGGATGCATCTGAGATTCCTCCCAGGCATCTCCCGCAGACATTTTTCCTGTGGTTTGGGTCCCTGTAAACCCGGGTAGCAACCCCAGACTCCTCCAGGGAAGATACCCGAGATGATTTTTCTCCTTGGACAATGCTACATCCTCTGGGAAGCATCCGAGACTCCTTGCAGGTATGTCCCTGAGGTTTTATTCCGGTGTTTTCGGGCCCTGTGATCCCGGGTAGCAACCCCAGACTCCTCCAGGGAAGATACCCGAGATGATTTTTCTCCTTGGACAATGCTCCATCTTCTGGGATGCATCTGAGATTCCTCCCAGGCGTCTCCCGCAGACATTTTTCCTGTGGTTTTGGTCCCTGTAATCCCAGGTAGCAACCCCAGACTCCTCCAGGGAACATACCCGAGATGATTTTTCTGCTGGGAGAAAGCACCATCTTCTGGGATGCATCTGAGATTCCTCCCAGGCATCTCCCGCAGATATTTTTCCTGTGGTTTGGGTCCCTGTAATCCCGGGTAGCAACCCCAGACTCCTCCAGGGAAGATACCCGAGATGATTTTTCTGCTGGGACAAAGCTCCATCTTCTGGGATGCATCTGAGATTCCTCCCAGGCGTCTCCCGCAGACATTTTTCCTGTGGTTTGGGTCCCTGTAATCCCGGGTAGCAACCCCAGACTCCTCCAGGGAAGATACCCGAGATGATTTTTCTGCTGGGACAAAGCTCCATCTTCTGGGATGCATCTGAGATTCCTCCCAGGCGTCTCCCGCAGACATTTTTCCTGTGGTTTGGGTCCCTGTAATCCCGGGTAGCAACCACAGACTCCTCCAGGGAAGATACCCAAGATGATTTTTCTCCTTGGACAATGCTCCATCTTCTGGGATGCATCTGAGATTCCTCCCAGGAGTCTCCCGCAGTCATTTTTCCTGTGGTTTGGGTCCCTGTAAACCCGGGTAGCAACACCAGACTCCTCCAGGGAAGATACCCGAGATGATTTTTCTCCTTGGACAATGCTCCATCCTCTTGGAAGCATCCGAGACTCCTTGCAGGTATGTCCCTGAGTGTTTATTCCGGTGTTTTCGGGCCCTGTGATCCCGGGTAGCAACCCCAGACTCCTCCAGGGAAGACACCCAATATGATTTTTCTCTCTTGACAGTGGTCCATACTGCGGGATCTATCCAGAACTCCTCCCAGGAGTCTCCCGCAGAATTTTCTCCGGTGTTTTTGGGCCCTGTGATCCCGGGTTGCAACCCCAGACTCCTCCAGGGAAGATACTCGAGATGATTCTTCTACTTGGACAATGCTCCATCTTCTGGGATGCATCTGAGATTCCTCCCAGGCGTCTCCCGCAGACATTTTTCCTGTAGTTTGGGTCCCTATAAACCCGGGTAGCAACCCCAGACTCCTCCAGGGAAGATACCCGAGATGATTTTTCTCCTTGGACAATGCTACATCCTCTGGGAAGCATCCGAGACTCCTTGCAGCTTTGTCCCTGAGTTTTTATTCCGGTGCTTTTGGGCCCTGTAATCCCGGGTAGCAACCCCAGACTCCTCCAGGGAAGACACCCAAGATGATTTTTCTCTCTTGACAGTGGTCCATACTGCGGGATCTATCCAGAACTCCTCCCAGGTGTCTCCCGCAGAGTTTTCTCCGGTGTTTTGGGGCCCTGTGATCCTGGGTAGCAACCCCAGACTCCTCCAGGGAAGATACCCGAGATGATTTTTCTCCTTGGACAATGCTCCATCTTCTGGGATGCATCTGAGATTCCTCCCAGGCGTCTCCCGCAGACATTTTTCCTGTGGTTTGGGTCCCTGTAATCCCGGGTACCAACACCAGACTCCTCCAGGGAAGATACCCGAGATGATTTTTCTCCTTGGACAATGCTACATCCTCTGGGAAGCATCCGAGACTCCTTGCAGGTATGTCCCTGAGTGTTTATTCCAGTGTTTTCGGGCCCTCTTATCCCGGGTAGCAACCCCAGACTCCTCCAGGGAGGACACCCAATATGATTTTTCTCTCTTGACAGTGGTCCATACTGCGGGATCTATCCAGAACTCCTCCCAGGTGTCTCCCGCAGAGTTTTCTCCGGTGTTTTGGGGCCCTGTGATCCCGGGTAGCAACCCTAGACTCCTCCAGGGAAGATACCCGAGATGATTTTTCTGCTGAGACAAAGCTCCATCTTCTGGGATGCATATGAGATTCCTCCCAGGCATCTCCCATAGACATTTTTCCTGTGGTTTGGGTCCCTGTAAACCCGGGTAGCAACCCCAGACTACTCCAAGGAAGATACCCGAGATGATTTTTCTCCTTGGACAATGCTCCATCCTCTTGGAAGCATCCGAGACTCCTTGCAGGTATGTCCCTGAGTGTTTATTCCGGTGTTTTCGGGCCCTCTGATCCCGGGTAGCAACCCCAGACTCCTCCAGGGAAGACACCCAATATGATTTTTCTCTCTTGACAGTGGTCCATACTGCGGGATCTATCCAGAACTCCTCCCAGGAGTCTCCCGCAGAATTTTCTCCGGTGTTTTGGGGCCCTGTGATCCCGGGTAGCAACCCCAGACTCCTCCAGGGAAGATACCCGAGATGATTTTTCTGCTTGGACAATGCTCCATCCTCTTGGAAGCATCCGAGACTCCTTGCAGGTATGTCCCTGAGTTTTTATTCCAGTGTTTTCGGGCCCTGTGATCCCGGGTAGCAACCCCAGACTCCTCCAGGGAAGATACCCGAGATGATATTTCTCCTTGGACAAAGCTCCATCTTCTGGGATGCATATGAGATTCCTCCCAGGCATCTCCCATAGACATTTTTCCTATGGTTTGGGTCCCTGTAAACCCGGGTAGCAACCCCAGACTCCTCCAGGGAAGATACCCGAGATGATTTTTCTCCTTGGACAATGCTCCATCCTCTTGGATGCATCCGAGACTTGTCGCAGCTATGTCCCTGAGTCTTTTTTCTCACGGTTTATGGTTCTGTCATCCCAGGTAGCAACCCCAGACTCCTCCAGGGAAGACACCCAATATGATTTTTCTCTCTTGACAGTGGTCCATCCTGCGGGATCTACCAAGAACTCCTCCCAGGCGTCTCCCGCAGAGTTTTCTCCAGTGCTTTAGGGCCCTGTGATCCCGGGTAGCAACCCCAGACTCCTCCAGGGAAGATACCCGAGATGATTTTTCTCCTTGGACAATGATCCATCCTCTTGAAAGCATCCGAGACTCCTTGCAGGTATGTCCCTGAGTGTTTATTCCGGTGTTTTCGGGCCCTGTGATCCCGGGTAGCAACCCCAGACTCCTCCAGGGAAGATACCCGGGATGATTTTTCTCCTTGGACAATGCTACATCCTCTGGGAAGCATCCGAGACTCCTTGCAGGTATGTCCCTGAGTGTTTATTCCAGTGTTTTCGGGCCCTCTGATCCCGGGTAGCAACCCCAGACTCCTCCAGGGAGGACACCCAATATGATTTTTCTCTCTTGACAGTGGTCCATACTGCGGGATCTATCCAGAACTCCTCCCAGGTGTCTCCCGCAGAGTTTTCTCCGGTGTTATGGGGCCCTGTGATCCCGGGTAGCAACCCCAGACTCCTCCAGGGAAGATACCCGAGATGATTTTTCTCCTTGGACAATGCTCCATCTTCTGGGATGCATCTGAGATTCCTCCCAGGCGTCTCCCGCAGACATTTTTCCTGTGGCTTGGGTCCCTGTAATCCCGAGTAGCAACCCCAGACTCCTCCAGGGAAGATACCCGAGATGATTTTTCTGCTTTGACAATGCTCCATCCTCTTGGAAGCATCCGAGACTCCTTGCAGGTATGTCCCTGAGTGTTTCTTCCGGTGTTTTGGGGCCCTGTGATCCCGGGTAGCAACCCCAGACTCCTCCAAGGAAGATACCCGAGATAATTTTTCTGCTTGGACAATTCTCCATCCTCTTGGAAGCATCCGAGACTCCTTGCAGGTATGTCCCTGAGTGTTTATTCCGGTATTTTCGGGCCCTCTGATCCCGGGTAGCAACCCCAGACTCCTCCAGGGAAGACACCCAATGTGATTTTTCTCTCTTGACAGTGGTCCATACTGCGGTATCTATCCAGAACTCCTCCCAGGTGTCTCCCGCAGAGTTTTCTCCGGTGTTTTGGGGCCCTGTGATCCCGGGTAGCAACCCCAGACTCCTCCAGGGAAGATACCCGAGATGATTTTTCTGCTGGGACAAAGCTCCATCTTCTGGGATGCATCTGAGATTCCTCCCAGGCGTCTCCCGCAGACATTTTTCCTGTGGTTTGGGTCCCTTTAATCCCGGGTAGCAACCCCAGACTCCTCCAGGAAAGATATCCGGGATGATTTTTCTCCTTGGACAATGCTCCATCCTCTGGGATGCATCCGAGACTTGTCGCAGCTATGTCCCTGAGTCTTTTTTCTCGCGGTTTATGGTTCTGTCATCCCAGGTAGCAACCCCAGACTCCTCCAGGGAAGACACCCAATATGATTTTTCTCTCTTGACAGTGGTCCATCCTGCGGGATCTACCCAGAATTCCTCCCAGGCGTCTCCCGCAGAGTTTTCTCCAGTGCTTTAAGGCCCTGTGATCCCGGGTAGCAACTCCAGACTCCTCCAAGGAAGATACCCGAGATAATTTTTCTGCTTGGACAATGCTCCATCCTCTGGGAAGCATCCGAGACTCCTTGCAGGTATGTCCCTGAGTTTTTATTCCGGTGTTTTCGGGCCCTGTGATCCCGGGTAGCAACCCCAGACTCCTCCAGGGAAGATACCCGAGATGATTTTTCTCCTTGGACAATGCTCCATCTTCTGGGATGCATCTGAGATTCCTCCCAGGCGTCTCCCGCAGACATTTTTCCTGTGGTTTGGGTCCCTGTAAACCCGGGTAGCAACCCCAGACTCCTCCAGGGAAGACACCCAATATGATTTTTCTCTCTTTACAGTGGTCCATACTGCGGGATCTATCCAGAACTCCTCCCAGGTGTCTCCCGCAGAGTTTCCTCCGGTGTTTTGGGGCCCTGTGATCCCGGGTAGCAACCCCAGACTCCTCCAGGGAAGATACCCGAGATGACTTTTCTCCTTGGACAAAGCTCCATCTTCTGGGATGCATATGAGATTCCTCCCAGGCATCTCCCACAGACATTTTTCCTGTGGTTTGGGTCCCTGTAATCCCGGGTAGCAACCCCAGACTCCTCCAGGGAAGATACCCGAGATAATTTTTCTGCTTGGACAATGCTCCATCCTCTGGGAAGCATCCGAGACTCCTTGCAGGTATGTCCCTGAGTTTTTATTCCGGTGCTTTTGGGCCCTGTCATCCCGGGTAGCAACCTCAGACTGCTTCAGGGAAGATACCCGAGATGATTTTTCTCCTTGGACTATTGTCCATCCTGCGGGATGCTCCCGAGACTCCTCCCAGCTCTGTTTCTCAGTGTTTTTTTCCTGTGGTTTGGGTCCCTGTAAACCCGGGTAGCAACCCCAGACTCTTCCAGGAAAGATACCCAGGATGATTTTTCTCCTTGGACAATGCTCCATCCTCTGGGATGCATCCGAGACTTGTCGCAGCTATGTCCCTGAGTCTTTTTTCTCACGGTTTATGGTTCTGTCATCCCAGGTAGCAACCCCAGACTCCTCCAGGGAAGACACCCAATATGATTTTTCTCTCTTGACAGTGGTCCATCCTGCGGGATCTACCCAGAATTCCTCCCAGGCGTCTCCCGCAGAGTTTTCTCCTTTGTTTTGGGGCCCTGTGATCCCGGGTAGCAACCCCAGACTCCTCCAGGAAAGATACCCGAGATGATTTTTCTCCTTGGACAATGCTCCATCCTCTGGGAAGCATCCGAGACTCCTTGCAGGTATGTCCCTGAGTGTTTATTCCAGTATTTTCGGTCCCTCTGATCCCGGGTAGCAACCCCAGACTCCTCCAGGGAAGACACCCAATATGATTTTTCTCTCTTGACAGTGGTCCATACTGCGCGATCTATCCAGAACTCCTCCCAGGAGTCTCCCGCAGAGTTTTCTCCGGTGTTTTGGGGCCCTGTGATCCCGGGTAGCAACCCCACACTCCTCCAGGGAAGATACCCGAGATGATTTTTCTCCTTGGACAAAGCTCCATCTTCTGGGATGCATATGAGATTCCTCCCAGGCATCTCCCACAGACATTTTTCCTGTGGTTTGGGTCCCTGTAATCCCGGGTACCAACACCAGACTCCTCCAGGGAAGATACCCGAGATGATTTTTCTCCTTGGACAATGCTACATCCTCTGGGAAGCATCCGAGACTCCTTGCAGGTGTGTCCCTGAGTGTTTCTTCCGGTGTTTTGGGGCCCTGTGATCCCGAGTAGCAACCCCAGACTCCTCCAGGAAAGATACCCGAGATGATTTTTCTCCTTGGACAATGCTACATCCTCTGGGAAGCATCCGAGACTCCTTGCAGCTTTGTCCCTGTGTGTATTCTGCTGCTTTTGGGCCCTGTCATCCCGGGTAGCAACCCCAGACTCCTCCAGGGAAGACACCCAATATGATTTTTCTCTCTTGACAGTGGTCCATACTGCGGGAACTGTCCAGAACTCCTCCCAGGAGTCTCCCGCAGAGTTTTCTCCGGTGTTTTGGGGCCCTGTGATCGCGGGTAGCAACCCCAGAATCCTCCAGGGAAGATACCCGAGATGATTTTTCTCCTTGGACAATGCTACATCCTCTGGGAAGCATCCGAGACTCCTTGCAGGTATGCCCCTGAGTTTTTATTCAGGTGCGTTTGGGCCCTGTGATCCCGGGTAGCAACCCCAGACTCCTCCAGGGAAGATACCCGAGATGATTTTTCTCCTTGGACAATGCTCCATCTTCTGGGATGCATCTGAGATTCCTCCCAGGCGTCTCACGCAGACATTTTTCCTGTGGTTTGGGTCCCTGTAATCCCTGGTACCAACACCAGACTCCTCCAGGGAAGATACCCGAGATGATTTTTCTGCTGGGACAAAGCTCCATCTTCTGGGATGTATATGAGATTCCTCCCAGGCATCTCCCACAGACATTTTTCCTGTGGTTTGGGTCCCTGTAATCCCGGGTAGCAACCCCAGACTCCTCCAGGGAAGATACCCGAGATGATTTTTCTCCTTGGACAATGCTCCATCTTCTGGGATGCATCTGAGATTCCTCCCAGGCGTCTCCCGCAGACATTTTTCCTGTGGTTTGGGTCCCTGTGATCCCGGGTAGCAACCCCAGACTCCTCCAGGAAAGATACCCGAGATGATTTTTCTCCTTGGACAATGCTCCATCCTCTGGGAAGCATCCGAGACTCCTTGCAGGTATGTCCCTGAGTTTTTATTCCGGTGTTTTCGGGCCCTGTGATCCCGGGTAGCAACCCCAGACTCCTCCAGGGAAGATACCCGAGATGATTTTTCTCCTTGGACAAAGCTCCATCTTCTGGGATGCATATGAGATTCCTCCCAGGCATCTCCCACAGACATTTTTCCTGTGGTTTGAGTCCCTGTAATCCCGGGTAGCAACCCCAGACTCCTCCAGGGAAGATACCCGAGATAATTTTTCTGCTTGGACAATGCTCCATCCTCTGGGATGCATCCGAGACTTGTCGCAGCTATGTCCCTGAGTCTTTTTTCTCACGGTTTATGGTTCTGTCATCCCAGGTAGCAACCCCAGACTCCTCCAGGAAAGATACCCGAGATGATTTTTCTCCTTGGACAATGCTCCATCCTCTGGGAAGCATCCGAGACTTCTTGCAGGTATGTCCTTGCAGATATGAGTGTTTATTCCGGTGTTTTGGGTCCCTTTAATCCCGGGTAGCAACCCCAGACTCCTCCAGGGAAGATACCCGAGATGATTTTTCTCCTTGGACAATGCTCCATCTTCTGGGATGCATCTGAGATTCCTCCCAGGCGTCTCCCGCAGACATTTTTCCTGTAATTTGGGTCCCTTTAATCCCGGGTAGCAATCCCAGACTCCTCCAGGGAAGACACCCAATATGATTTTTCTCTCTTGACAGTGGTCCATACTGCGGGATCTATCCAGAACTCCTCCCAGGAGTCTCCCGCAGAGTTTTCTGCGGTGTTTTGGGGCCCTGTGATCCCGGGTAGCAACCCCAGACTCCTCCAGGGAAGATGCCCGAGATGACTTTTCTCCTTGGACAATGCTCCATCTTCTGGGAAGCATCTGAGATTCCTCCCAGGCATCTCCCACAGACATTTTTCCTGTGGTTTGGTTCCCTGTAATCCCGGGTAGCAAGCCCAGACTCCTCCAGGGAAGATACCCGAGATGATTTTTCTCCTTGGACAATGCTCCATCTTCTGGGATGCATCTGAGATTCCTCCCAGGCGTCTGTCGCAGACATTTTTCCTGTGGTTTGGGTCCCTGTAAACCCGGGTAGGAACCCCTGACTCCTCCACGGAAGATAACCGAGATGATTTTTCTCCTTGGACAATGCTCCATCCTCTGGGAAGCATCTGAGACTCCTTGCAGGTATGTCCCTGAGTGTTTATTCCGGTGTTTTGGGGCCCTCTGATCCCGTGTCGCAACCCCAGACTCCTCCAGGAACGATATCCGGGATGATTTTTCTCCTTGGACAATGCTCCATCCTCTGGGATGCATCCGAGACTTGTCGCAGCTATGTCCCTGAGTCTTTTTTCTCGCGGTTTATGGTTCTGTCATCCCAGGTAGCAACCCCAGACTCCTCCAGGGAAGACACCCAATATGATTTTTCTCTCTTGACAGTGGTCCATCCTGCGGGATCTACCCAGAACTCCTCCCAGGCGTCTCCCGCAGAGTTTTCTCCAGTGCTTTACGGCCCTGTGATCCCGGCTAGCAACCCCAGACTCCTCTAGGGAAGATACCCGAGATAATTTTTCTGCTTGGACAATGCTCCATCCTCTGGGAAGCATTCGAGACTCCTGCAGGTATGTCTCTGAGTCTTTATTCCGGTGCTTTAGCGCCCTGTGATCCCGGGTAGCAACCCCAGACTCCTCCAGGAAGATACCCGAGATGATTTTTCTCCTTGGACAATGCTCCATCTTCTGGGATGCATCTCAGATTCCTCCCAAGCGTCTCCCACAGACATTTTTCCTGTGGTTTGGGTCCCTGTAATCCCGGGTAGCAACCCCAGACTCCTCCAGGGAAGATACCCGAGATGATTTTTCTGCTGGGACAAAGCTCCATCTTCTGGGATGCATATGAGATTCCTCCCAGGCATCTCCCACAGACATTTTTCCTGTGTTTTGGTTCCCTGTAATCCCGAGTAACAACCCCAGACTCCTCCAGGGAAGATACCCAAGATAATTTTTCTGCTTGGACAATGCTCCATCCTCTGGGATGCATCCGAGACTTGTCGCAGCTATGTCCCTGAGTCTTTTTTCTCACGGTTTATGGTTCTGTCATCCCAGGTAGCAACCCCAGACTCCTCCAGGAAAGATACCCGAGATGATTTTTCTCCTTGGACAATGCTCCATCCTCTGGGAAGCATCCGAGACTTCTTGCAGGTATGTCCTTGCAGATATGAGTGTTTATTCCGGTGTTTTGGGTCCCTTTAATCCCGGGTAGCAACCCCAGACTCCTCCAGGGAAGATACCCGAGATGATTTTTCTCCTTGGACAATGCTACATCCTCTGGGAAGCATCCGAGACTCCTTGCAGGTATGTCCCTGAGTGTTTCTTCCGGTGTTTTGGGGCCCTGTGATCCCGGGTAGTAACCCCAGACTCCTCCAGGGAAGATACCCGAGATGATTTTTCTCCTTGGACAAAGCTCCATCTTCTGGGATGCATATGAGATTCCTCCCAGGCATCTCCCACAGACATTTTTCCTGTGGTTTGGGTTCCTTTAATCCCGGGTAGCAACCCCAGACTCCTCCAGGGAAGACACCCAATATGATTTTTCTCTCTTGACAGTGGTCCATACTGCGGGATCTATCCAGAACTCCTCCCAGGAGTCTCCCGCAGAGTTTTCTCCGTTGTTTTGGGGCCCTGTGATCCCGGGTAGCAACCCCAGACTCCTCCAGGGAAGATACCCGAGATGACTTTTCTCCTTGGACAATGCTCCATCTTCTGGGATGCATCTGAGATTCCTCCCAGGCGTCTCCCGCAGACATTTTTCCTGTGTTTTGGTTCCCTGTAATCCCGGGTAGCAACCCCAGACTCCTCCAGGGAAGATACCCGAGATGATTTTTTTCCTGGGACAAAGCTCCATCTTCTGGGATGCATCTGAGATTCCTCCCAGGCATCTCCCACAGACATTTTTCCTGTGGTTTGGGTCCCTGTAAACCCGGGTGGCAACCCCAGACTCCTCCAGGGAAGATACCCGAGATGATTTTTGTCCTTGGACAAAGCTCCATCCTCTGGGAAGCATCCGAGACTCCTTGCAGGTATGTCCCTGAGTGTTTATTCCGGTGTTTTGGGGCCCTGTGATCCCAAGGAGCAACCCCAGACTCCTCCAGGGAAGATACCCGAGATGATTTTTCTCCTTGGACAATGCTCCATTTTCTGGGATGCATCTGAGATTCCTCCCAGGCGTCTCCCGCAGACATTTTTCCTGTGGTTTGGGTCCCTTTAATCCCGGGTCGCAACCCCAGACTCCTCCAGGAAAGATATCCGGGATGATTTTTCTCCTTGGACAATGCTCCATCCTCTGGGATGCATCCGAGACTTGTCGCAGCTATGTCCCTGAGTCTTTTTTCTCGCGGTTTATGGTTCTGTCATCCCAGGTAGCAACCCCAGACTCCTCCAGGGAAGACACCCAATATGATTTTTCTCTCTTGACAGTGGTCCATCCTGCGGGATCTACCCAGAATTCCTCCCAGGCGTCTCCCGCAGAATTTTCTCCAGTGCTTTAGGGCCCTGTGATCCCGGGTAGCAACCCCAGACTCTTCCAAGGAAGATACCCAAGATAATTTTTCTGCTTGGACAATGCTCCATCCCCTGGGAAGCATCCGAGACTCCTTGCAGGTATGTCCCTGAGTTTTTATTCCGGTGTTTTGGGGCCCTGTGATCCCGGGTAGCAACCCCAGACTCCTCCAGGGAAGATACCCGAGATAATTTTTCTCCTTGGACAATGCTCCATCCTCTGGGAAGCATCCGAGACTCCTTGCAGGTATGTCCCTGAGTTTTTATTCCGGTGTTTTCGGGCCCTGTGATCCCGGGTAGTAACCCCAGACTCCTCCAGGGAAGATAGCAGAGATGATATTTCTCCTTGGACAATGCTCCATCTTCTGGGATGCATCTGAGATTCCTCCCAGGCATCTCCCGCAGACATTTTTCCTGTGGTTTGGGTCCCTGTAAACCCGGGTAGCAACCCCAGACTCCTCCAGGGAAGATACCCGAGATGATTTTTCTCCTTGGACAATGCTACATCCTCTGGGAAGCATCCGAGACTCCTTGCAGGTATGTCCCTGAGTTTTTATTCCGGTGTTTTCGGGCCCTGTGATCCCGGGTAGCAACCCCAGACTCCTCCAGGGAAGATACCCGAGATGATTTTTCTCCTTGGACAATGCTCCATCTTCTGGGATGCATCTGAGATTCCTCCCAGGCGTCTCCCGCAGACATTTTTCCTGTGGTTTTGGTCCCTGTAATCCCAGGTAGCAACCCCAGACTCCTCCAGGGAACATACCCGAGATGATTTTTCTGCTGGGAGAAAGCACCATCTTCTGGGATGCATCTGAGATTCCTCCCAGGCATCTCCCGCAGATATTTTTCCTGTGGTTTGGGTCCCTGTAATCCCGGGTAGCAACCCCAGACTCCTCCAGGGAAGATACCCGAGATGATTTTTCTGCTGGGACAAAGCTCCATCTTCTGGGATGCATCTGAGATTCCTCCCAGGCGTCTCCCGCAGACATTTTTCCTGTGGTTTGGGTCCCTGTAATCCCGGGTAGCAACCCCAGACTCCTCCAGGGAAGATACCCGAGATGATTTTTCTGCTGGGACAAAGCTCCATCTTCTGGGATGCATCTGAGATTCCTCCCAGGCGTCTCCCGCAGACATTTTTCCTGTGGTTTGGGTCCCTGTAATCCCGGGTAGCAACCACAGACTCCTCCAGGGAAGTTACCCGAGATGATTTTTCTCCTTGGACAATGCTCCATCTTCTGGGATGCATCTGAGATTCCTCCCAGGAGTCTCCCGCAGTCATTTTTCCTGTGGTTTGGGTCCCTGTAATCCCGGGTACCAACACCAGACTCCTCCAGGGAAGATACCCGAGATGATTTTTCTCCTTGGACAATGCTACATCCTCTGGGAAGCATCCGAGACTCCTTGCAGGTATGTCCCTGAGTGTTTATTCCAGTGTTTTCGGGCCCTCTGATCCCGGGTAGCAACCCCAGACTCCTCCAGGGAGGACACCCAATATGATTTTTCTCTCTTGACAGTGGTCCATACTGCGGGATCTATCCAGAACTCCTCCCAGGTGTCTCCCGCAGAGTTTTCTCCGGTGTTATGGGGCCCTGTGATCCCGGGTAGCAACCCCAGACTCCTCCAGGGAAGATACCCGAGATGATTTTTCTCCTTGGACAATGCTCCATCTTCTGGGATGCATCTGAGATTCCTCCCAGGCGTCTCCCGCAGACATTTTTCCTGTGGCTTGGGTCCCTGTAATCCCGAGTAGCAACCCCAGACTCCTCCAGGGAAGATACCCGAGATGATTTTTCTGCTTTGACAATGCTCCATCCTCTTGGAAGCATCCGAGACTCCTTGCAGGTATGTCCCTGAGTGTTTCTTCCGGTGTTTTGGGGCCCTGTGATCCCGGGTAGCAACCCCAGACTCCTCCAAGGAAGATACCCGAGATAATTTTTCTGCTTGGACAATTCTCCATCCTCTTGGAAGCATCCGAGACTCCTTGCAGGTATGTCCCTGAGTGTTTATTCCGGTATTTTCGGGCCCTCTGATCCCGGGTAGCAACCCCAGACTCCTCCAGGGAAGACACCCAATGTGATTTTTCTCTCTTGACAGTGGTCCATACTGCGGTATCTATCCAGAACTCCTCCCAGGTGTCTCCCGCAGAGTTTTCTCCGGTGTTTTGGGGCCCTGTGATCCCGGGTAGCAACCCCAGACTCCTCCAGGGAAGATACCCGAGATGATTTTTCTGCTGGGACAAAGCTCCATCTTCTGGGAGGCATCTGAGATTCCTCCCAGGCGTCTCCCGCAGACATTTTTCCTGTGGTTTGGGTCCCTTTAATCCCGGGTAGCAACCCCAGACTCCTCCAGGAAAGATATCCGGGATGATTTTTCTCCTTGGACAATGCTCCATCCTCTGGGATGCATCCGAGACTTGTCGCAGCTATGTCCCTGAGTCTTTTTTCTCACGGTTTATGGTTCTGTCATCCCAGGTAGCAACCCCAGACTCCTCCAGGGAAGACACCCAATATGATTTTTCTCTCTTGACAGTGGTCCATCCTGCGGGATCTACCCAGAATTCCTCCCAGGCGTCTCCCGCAGAGTTTTCTCCAGTGCTTTAAGGCCCTGTGATCCCGGGTAGCAACTCCAGACTCCTCCAAGGAAGATACCCGAGATAATTTTTCTGCTTGGACAATGCTCCATCCTCTGGGAAGCATCCGAGACTCCTTGCAGGTATGTCCCTGAGTTTTTATTCCGGTGTTTTCGGGCCCTGTGATCCCGGGTAGCAACCCCAGACTCCTCCAGGGAAGATACCCGAGATGATTTTTCTCCTTGGACAATGCTCCATCTTCTGGGATGCATCTGAGATTCCTCCCAGGCGTCTCCCGCAGACATTTTTCCTGTGGTTTGGGTCCCTGTAAACCCGGGTAGCAACCCCAGACTCCTCCAGGGAAGACACCCAATATGATTTTTCTCTCTTTACAGTGGTCCATACTGCGGGATCTATCCAGAACTCCTCCCAGGTGTCTCCCGCAGAGTTTTCTCCGGTGTTTTGGGGCCCTGTGATCCCGGGTAGCAACCCCAGACTCCTCCAGGGAAGATACCCGAGATGACTTTTCTCCTTGGACAAAGCTCCATCTTCTGGGATGCATATGAGATTCCTCCCAGGCATCTCCCACAGACATTTTTCCTGTGGTTTGGGTCCCTGTAATCCCGGGTAGCAACCCCAGACTCCTCCAGGGAAGATACCCGAGATAATTTTTCTGCTTGGACAATGCTCCATCCTCTGGGAAGCATCCGAGACTCCTTGCAGGTATGTCCCTGAGTTTTTATTCCGGTGCTTTTGGGCCCTGTCATCCCGGGTAGCAACCTCAGACTGCTTCAGGGAAGATACCCGAGATGATTTTTCTCCTTGGACTATTGTCCATCCTGCGGGATGCTCCCGAGACTCCTCCCAGCTCTGTTTCTCAGTGTTTTTTTCCTGTGGTTTGGGTCCCTGTAAACCCGGGTAGCAACCCCAGACTCTTCCAGGAAAGATACCCAGGATGATTTTTCTCCTTGGACAATGCTCCATCCTCTGGGATGCATCCGAGACTTGTCGCAGCTATGTCCCTGAGTCTTTTTTCTCACGGTTTATGGTTCTGTCATCCCAGGTAGCAACCCCAGACTCCTCCAGGGAAGACACCCAATATGATTTTTCTCTCTTGACAGTGGTCCATCCTGCGGGATCTACCCAGAATTCCTCCCAGGCGTCTCCCGCAGAGTTTTCTCCTTTGTTTTGGGGCCCTGTGATCCCGGGTAGCAACCCCAGACTCCTCCAGGAAAGATACCCGAGATGATTTTTCTCCTTGGACAATGCTCCATCCTCTGGGAAGCATCCGAGACTCCTTGCAGGTATGTCCCTGAGTGTTTATTCCAGTATTTTCGGTCCCTCTGATCCCGGGTAGCAACCCCAGACTCCTCCAGGGAAGACACCCAATATGATTTTTCTCTCTTGACAGTGGTCCATACTGCGCGATCTATCCAGAACTCCTCCCAGGAGTCTCCCGCAGAGTTTTCTCCGGTGTTTTGGGGCCCTGTGATCCCGGGTAGCAACCCCACACTCCTCCAGGGAAGATACCCGAGATGATTTTTCTCCTTGGACAAAGCTCCATCTTCTGGGATGCATATGAGATTCCTCCCAGGCATCTCCCACAGACATTTTTCCTGTGGTTTGGGTCCCTGTAATCCCGGGTACCAACACCAGACTCCTCCAGGGAAGATACCCGAGATGATTTTTCTCCTTGGACAATGCTACATCCTCTGGGAAGCATCCGAGACTCCTTGCAGGTGTGTCCCTGAGTGTTTCTTCCGGTGTTTTGGGGCCCTGTGATCCCGAGTAGCAACCCCAGACTCCTCCAGGAAAGATACCCGAGATGATTTTTCTCCTTGGACAATGCTACATCCTCTGGGAAGCATCCGAGACTCCTTGCAGCTTTGTCCCTGTGTGTATTCTGCTGCTTTTGGGCCCTGTCATCCCGGGTAGCAACCCCAGACTCCTCCAGGGAAGACACCCAATATGATTTTTCTCTCTTGACAGTGGTCCATACTGCGGGAACTGTCCAGAACTCCTCCCAGGAGTCTCCCGCAGAGTTTTCTCCGGTGTTTTGGGGCCCTGTGATCGCGGGTAGCAACCCCAGAATCCTCCAGGGAAGATACCCGAGATGATTTTTCTCCTTGGACAATGCTACATCCTCTGGGAAGCATCCGAGACTCCTTGCAGGTATGCCCCTGAGTTTTTATTCAGGTGCGTTTGGGCCCTGTGATCCCGGGTAGCAACCCCAGACTCCTCCAGGGAAGATACCCGAGATGATTTTTCTCCTTGGACAATGCTCCATCTTCTGGGATGCATCTGAGATTCCTCCCAGGCGTCTCACGCAGACATTTTTCCTGTGGTTTGGGTCCCTGTAATCCCTGGTACCAACACCAGACTCCTCCAGGGAAGATACCCGAGATGATTTTTCTGCTGGGACAAAGCTCCATCTTCTGGGATGTATATGAGATTCCTCCCAGGCATCTCCCACAGACATTTTTCCTGTGGTTTGGGTCCCTGTAATCCCGGGTAGCAACCCCAGACTCCTCCAGGGAAGATACCCGAGATGATTTTTCTCCTTGGACAATGCTCCATCTTCTGGGATGCATCTGAGATTCCTCCCAGGCGTCTCCCGCAGACATTTTTCCTGTGGTTTGGGTCCCTGTGATCCCGGGTAGCAACCCCAGACTCCTCCAGGAAAGATACCCGAGATGATTTTTCTCCTTGGACAATGCTCCATCCTCTGGGAAGCATCCGAGACTCCTTGCAGGTATGTCCCTGAGTTTTTATTCCGGTGTTTTCGGGCCCTGTGATCCCGGGTAGCAACCCCAGACTCCTCCAGGGAAGATACCCGAGATGATTTTTCTCCTTGGACAAAGCTCCATCTTCTGGGATGCATATGAGATTCCTCCCAGGCATCTCCCACAGACATTTTTCCTGTGGTTTGAGTCCCTGTAATCCCGGGTAGCAACCCCAGACTCCTCCAGGGAAGATACCCGAGATAATTTTTCTGCTTGGACAATGCTCCATCCTCTGGGATGCATCCGAGACTTGTCGCAGCTATGTCCCTGAGTCTTTTTTCTCACGGTTTATGGTTCTGTCATCCCAGGTAGCAACCCCAGACTCCTCCAGGAAAGATACCCGAGATGATTTTTCTCCTTGGACAATGCTCCATCCTCTGGGAAGCATCCGAGACTTCTTGCAGGTATGTCCTTGCAGATATGAGTGTTTATTCCGGTGTTTTGGGTCCCTTTAATCCCGGGTAGCAACCCCAGACTCCTCCAGGGAAGATACCCGAGATGATTTTTCTCCTTGGACAATGCTCCATCTTCTGGGATGCATCTGAGATTCCTCCCAGGCGTCTCCCGCAGACATTTTTCCTGTAATTTGGGTCCCTTTAATCCCGGGTAGCAATCCCAGACTCCTCCAGGGAAGACACCCAATATGATTTTTCTCTCTTGACAGTGGTCCATACTGCGGGATCTATCCAGAACTCCTCCCAGGAGTCTCCCGCAGAGTTTTCTGCGGTGTTTTGGGGCCCTGTGATCCCGGGTAGCAACCCCAGACTCCTCCAGGGAAGATGCCCGAGATGACTTTTCTCCTTGGACAATGCTCCATCTTCTGGGAAGCATCTGAGATTCCTCCCAGGCATCTCCCACAGACATTTTTCCTGTGGTTTGGTTCCCTGTAATCCCGGGTAGCAAGCCCAGACTCCTCCAGGGAAGATACCCGAGATGATTTTTCTCCTTGGACAATGCTCCATCTTCTGGGATGCATCTGAGATTCCTCCCAGGCGTCTGTCGCAGACATTTTTCCTGTGGTTTGGGTCCCTGTAAACCCGGGTAGGAACCCCTGACTCCTCCACGGAAGATAACCGAGATGATTTTTCTCCTTGGACAATGCTCCATCCTCTGGGAAGCATCTGAGACTCCTTGCAGGTATGTCCCTGAGTGTTTATTCCGGTGTTTTGGGGCCCTCTGATCCCGTGTCGCAACCCCAGACTCCTCCAGGAACGATATCCGGGATGATTTTTCTCCTTGGACAATGCTCCATCCTCTGGGATGCATCCGAGACTTGTCGCAGCTATGTCCCTGAGTCTTTTTTCTCGCGGTTTATGGTTCTGTCATCCCAGGTAGCAACCCCAGACTCCTCCAGGGAAGACACCCAATATGATTTTTCTCTCTTGACAGTGGTCCATCCTGCGGGATCTACCCAGAACTCCTCCCAGGCGTCTCCCGCAGAGTTTTCTCCAGTGCTTTACGGCCCTGTGATCCCGGCTAGCAACCCCAGACTCCTCTAGGGAAGATACCCGAGATAATTTTTCTGCTTGGACAATGCTCCATCCTCTGGGAAGCATTCGAGACTCCTGCAGGTATGTCTCTGAGTCTTTATTCCGGTGCTTTAGCGCCCTGTGATCCCGGGTAGCAACCCCAGACTCCTCCAGGAAGATACCCGAGATGATTTTTCTCCTTGGACAATGCTCCATCTTCTGGGATGCATCTCAGATTCCTCCCAAGCGTCTCCCACAGACATTTTTCCTGTGGTTTGGGTCCCTGTAATCCCGGGTAGCAACCCCAGACTCCTCCAGGGAAGATACCCGAGATGATTTTTCTGCTGGGACAAAGCTCCATCTTCTGGGATGCATATGAGATTCCTCCCAGGCATCTCCCACAGACATTTTTCCTGTGTTTTGGTTCCCTGTAATCCCGAGTAACAACCCCAGACTCCTCCAGGGAAGATACCCAAGATAATTTTTCTGCTTGGACAATGCTCCATCCTCTGGGATGCATCCGAGACTTGTCGCAGCTATGTCCCTGAGTCTTTTTTCTCACGGTTTATGGTTCTGTCATCCCAGGTAGCAACCCCAGACTCCTCCAGGAAAGATACCCGAGATGATTTTTCTCCTTGGACAATGCTCCATCCTCTGGGAAGCATCCGAGACTTCTTGCAGGTATGTCCTTGCAGATATGAGTGTTTATTCCGGTGTTTTGGGTCCCTTTAATCCCGGGTAGCAACCCCAGACTCCTCCAGGGAAGATACCCGAGATGATTTTTCTCCTTGGACAATGCTACATCCTCTGGGAAGCATCCGAGACTCCTTGCAGGTATGTCCCTGAGTGTTTCTTCCGGTGTTTTGGGGCCCTGTGATCCCGGGTAGTAACCCCAGACTCCTCCAGGGAAGATACCCGAGATGATTTTTCTCCTTGGACAAAGCTCCATCTTCTGGGATGCATATGAGATTCCTCCCAGGCATCTCCCACAGACATTTTTCCTGTGGTTTGGGTTCCTTTAATCCCGGGTAGCAACCCCAGACTCCTCCAGGGAAGACACCCAATATGATTTTTCTCTCTTGACAGTGGTCCATACTGCGGGATCTATCCAGAACTCCTCCCAGGAGTCTCCCGCAGAGTTTTCTCCGTTGTTTTGGGGCCCTGTGATCCCGGGTAGCAACCCCAGACTCCTCCAGGGAAGATACCCGAGATGACTTTTCTCCTTGGACAATGCTCCATCTTCTGGGATGCATCTGAGATTCCTCCCAGGCGTCTCCCGCAGACATTTTTCCTGTGTTTTGGTTCCCTGTAATCCCGGGTAGCAACCCCAGACTCCTCCAGGGAAGATACCCGAGATGATTTTTTTCCTGGGACAAAGCTCCATCTTCTGGGATGCATCTGAGATTCCTCCCAGGCATCTCCCACAGACATTTTTCCTGTGGTTTGGGTCCCTGTAAACCCGGGTGGCAACCCCAGACTCCTCCAGGGAAGATACCCGAGATGATTTTTCTCCTTGGACAAAGCTCCATCCTCTGGGAAGCATCCGAGACTCCTTGCAGGTATGTCCCTGAGTGTTTATTCCGGTGTTTTGGGGCCCTGTGATCCCAAGGAGCAACCCCAGACTCCTCCAGGGAAGATACCCGAGATGATTTTTCTCCTTGGACAATGCTCCATTTTCTGGGATGCATCTGAGATTCCTCCCAGGCGTCTCCCGCAGACATTTTTCCTGTGGTTTGGGTCCCTTTAATCCCGGGTCGCAACCCCAGACTCCTCCAGGAAAGATATCCGGGATGATTTTTCTCCTTGGACAATGCTCCATCCTCTGGGATGCATCCGAGACTTGTCGCAGCTATGTCCCTGAGTCTTTTTTCTCGCGGTTTATGGTTCTGTCATCCCAGGTAGCAACCCCAGACTCCTCCAGGGAAGACACCCAATATGATTTTTCTCTCTTGACAGTGGTCCATCCTGCGGGATCTACCCAGAATTCCTCCCAGGCGTCTCCCGCAGAATTTTCTCCAGTGCTTTAGGGCCCTGTGATCCCGGGTAGCAACCCCAGACTCTTCCAAGGAAGATACCCAAGATAATTTTTCTGCTTGGACAATGCTCCATCCCCTGGGAAGCATCCGAGACTCCTTGCAGGTATGTCCCTGAGTTTTTATTCCGGTGTTTTGGGGCCCTGTGATCCCGAGTAGCAACCCCAGACTCCTCCAGGGAAGATACCCGAGATAATTTTTCTCCTTGGACAATGCTCCATCCTCTGGGAAGCATCCGAGACTCCTTGCAGGTATGTCCCTGAGTTTTTATTCCGGTGTTTTCGGGCCCTGTGATCCCGGGTAGTAACCCCAGACTCCTCCAGGGAAGATAGCAGAGATGATATTTCTCCTTGGACAATGCTCCATCTTCTGGGATGCATCTGAGATTCCTCCCAGGCATCTCCCGCAGACATTTTTCCTGTGGTTTGGGTCCCTGTAAACCCGGGTAGCAACCCCAGACTCCTCCAGGGAAGATACCCGAGATGATTTTTCTCCTTGGACAATGCTACATCCTCTGGGAAGCATCCGAGACTCCTTGCAGGTATGTCCCTGAGTTTTTATTCCGGTGTTTTCGGGCCCTGTGATCCCGGGTAGCAACCCCAGACTCCTCCAGGGAAGATACCCGAGATGATTTTTCTCCTTGGACAATGCTCCATCTTCTGGGATGCATCTGAGATTCCTCCCAGGCGTCTCCCGCAGACATTTTTCCTGTGGTTTTGGTCCCTGTAATCCCAGGTAGCAACCCCAGACTCCTCCAGGGAACATACCCGAGATGATTTTTCTGCTGGGAGAAAGCACCATCTTCTGGGATGCATCTGAGATTCCTCCCAGGCATCTCCCGCAGATATTTTTCCTGTGGTTTGGGTCCCTGTAATCCCGGGTAGCAACCCCAGACTCCTCCAGGGAAGATACCCGAGATGATTTTTCTGCTGGGACAAAGCTCCATCTTCTGGGATGCATCTGAGATTCCTCCCAGGCGTCTCCCGCAGACATTTTTCCTGTGGTTTGGGTCCCTGTAATCCCGGGTAGCAACCCCAGACTCCTCCAGGGAAGATACCCGAGATGATTTTTCTGCTGGGACAAAGCTCCATCTTCTGGGATGCATCTGAGATTCCTCCCAGGCGTCTCCCGCAGACATTTTTCCTGTGGTTTGGGTCCCTGTAATCCCGGGTAGCAACCACAGACTCCTCCAGGGAAGTTACCCGAGATGATTTTTCTCCTTGGACAATGCTCCATCTTCTGGGATGCATCTGAGATTCCTCCCAGGAGTCTCCCGCAGTCATTTTTCCTGTGGTTTGGGTCCCTGTAAACCCGGGTAGCAACACCAGACTCCTCCAGGGAAGATACCCGAGATGATTTTTCTCCTTGGACAATGCTCCATCCTCTTGGAAGCATCCGAGACTCCTTGCAGGTATGTCCCTGAGTGTTTATTCCGGTGTTTTCGGGCCCTGTGATCCCGGGTAGCAACCCCAGACTCCTCCAGGGAAGACACCCAATATGATTTTTCTCTCTTGACAGTGGTCCATACTGCGGGATCTATCCAGAACTCCTCCCAGGAGTCTCCCGCAGAATTTTCTCCGGTGTTTTTGGGCCCTGTGATCCCGGGTTGCAACCCCAGACTCCTCCAGGGAAGATACTCGAGATGATTCTTCTACTTGGACAATGCTCCATCTTCTGGGATGCATCTGAGATTCCTCCCAGGCGTCTCCCGCAGACATTTTTCCTGTAGTTTGGGTCCCTATAAACCCGGGTAGCAACCCCAGACTCCTCCAGGGAAGATACCCGAGATGATTTTTCTCCTTGGACAATGCTACATCCTCTGGGAAGCATCCGAGACTCCTTGCAGCTTTGTCCCTGAGTTTTTATTCCGGTGCTTTTGGGCCCTGTCATCCCGGGTAGCAACCCCAGACTCCTCCAGGGAAGACACCCAAGATGATTTTTCTCTCTTGACAGTGGTCCATACTGCGGGATCTATCCAGAACTCCTCCCAGGTGTCTCCCGCAGAGTTTTCTCCGGTGTTTTGGGGCCCTGTGATCCCGGGTAGCAACCCCAGACTCCTCCAGGGAAGATACCCGAGATGATTTTTCTCCTTGGACAATGCTCCATCTTCTGGGATGCATCTGAGATTCCTCGCAGGCGTCTCCCGCAGACATTTTTCCTGTGGTTTGGGTCCCTGTAATCCCGGGTACCAACACCAGACTCCTCCAGGGAAGATACCCGAGATGATTTTTCTCCTTGGACAATGCTACATCCTCTGGGAAGCATCCGAGACTCCTTGCAGGTATGTCCCTGAGTGTTTATTCCAGTGTTTTCGGGCCCTCTTATCCCGGGTAGCAACCCCAGACTCCTCCAGGGAGGACACCCAATATGATTTTTCTCTCTTGACAGTGGTCCATACTGCGGGATCTATCCAGAACTCCTCCCAGGTGTCTCCCGCAGAGTTTTCTCGGGTGTTTTGGGGCCCTGTGATCCCGGGTAGCAACCCCAGACTCCTCCAGGGAAGATACCCGAGATGATTTTTCTGCTGAGACAAAGCTCCATCTTCTGGGATGCATATGAGATTCCTCCCAGGCATCTCCCATAGACATTTTTCCTGTGGTTTGGGTCCCTGTAAACCCGGGTAGCAACCCCAGACTACTCCAAGGAAGATACCCGAGATGATTTTTCTCCTTGGACAATGCTCCATCCTCTTGGAAGCATCCTAGACTCCTTGCAGGTATGTCCCTGAGTGTTTATTCCGGTGTTTTCGGGCCCTCTGATCCCGGGTAGCAACCCCAGACTCCTCCAGGGAAGACACCCAATATGATTTTTCTCTCTTGACAGTGGTCCGTACTGCGGGATCTATCCAGTACTCCTCCCAGGAGTCTCCCGCAGAATTTTCTCCGGTGTTTTGGGGCCCTGTGATCCCGGGTAGCAACCCCAGACTCCTCCAGGGAAGATACCCGAGATGATTTTTCTCCTGGGACAAAGCTCCATCTTCTGGGATGCATATGAGATTCCTCCCAGGCATCTCCCACAGACATTTTTCCTGTGGTTTGGGTCCCTGTAATCCCGGGTAGCAACCACAGACTCCTCCAGGGAAGATACCCAAGATGATTTTTCTCCTTGGACAATGCTCCATTTTCTGGGATGCATCTGAGATTCCTCCCAGGCGTCTCTTGCAAATATTTTTCCTGTGGTTTGGGTCCCTGTAAACCCGGGTAGCAACCCCAGACTCCTCCAGGGAAGATACCCGAGATGATTTTTCTCCTTGGACAATGCTACATCCTCTGGGAAGCATCCGAGACTCCTTGCAGGTATGTCCCTGAGTGTTTATTCCAGTGTTTTCGGGCCTTCTGATCCCGGCTAGCAACCCCAGACTCCTCCAGGGAAGATACCCGAGATGATTTTTCTCCTTGGACAATGCTCCATCTTCTGGGATGCATCTGAGATTCCTCCCAGGCGTCTCCCGCAGACATTTTTCCTGTGGTTTTGGTCCCTTTAATCCCGGGTAGCAACCCCAGACTCCTCCAGGGAAGATACCCGAGATGATTTTTCTCCTGGGACAAAGCTCCATCTTCTGGGATGCATATGAGATTCCTCCCAGGCATCTCCCACAGACATTTTTCCTGTGGTTTGGGTCCCTGTAATCCCGGGTAGCAACCACAGACTCCTCCAGGGAAGATACCCGAGATGATTTTTCTCCTTGGACAATGCTCCATCTTCTGGGATGCATCTGAGATTCCTCCCAGGCGTCTCCCGCAGACATTTTTCCTGTGGTTTGGGTCCCTGTAAACCCGGGTAGCAACCCCAGACTACTCCAAGGAAGATACCCGAGATGATTTTTCTCCTTGGACAATGCTCCATCCTCTTGGAAGCATCCGAGACTCCTTGCAGGTATGTCCCTGAGTGTTTATTCCGGTGTTTTCGGGCCCTCTGATCCCGGGTAGCAACCCCAGACTCCTCCAGGGAAGACACCCAATATGATTTTTCTCTCTTGACAGTGGTCCATACTGCGGGATCTATCCAGAACTCCTCCCAGGAGTCTCCCGCAGAATTTTCTCCGGTGTTTTGGGGCCCTGTGATCCCGGGTAGCAACCCCAGACTCCTCCAGGGAAGATACCCGAGATGATTTTTCTGCTTGGACAATGCTCCATCCTCTTGGAAGCATCCGAGACTCCTTGCAGGTATGTCCCTGAGTTTTTATTCCAGTGTTTTCGGGCCCTGTGATCCCGGGTAGCAACCCCAGACTCCTCCAGGGAAGATACCCGAGATGATTTTTCTGCAGAGACAAAGCTCCATCTTCTGGGATGCATATGAGATTCCTCCCAGGCATCTCCCATAGACATTTTTCCTATGGTTTGGGTCCCTGTAAACCCGGGTAGCAACCCCAGACTCCTCCAGGGAAGATACCCGAGATGATTTTTCTCCTTGGACAATGCTCCATCCTCTTGGATGCATCCGAGACTTGTCGCAGCTATGTCCCTGAGTCTTTTTTCTCACGGTTTATGGTTCTGTCATCCCAGGTAGCAACCCCAGACTCCTCCAGGGAAGACACCCAATATGATTTTTCTCTCTTGACAGTGGTCCATCCTGCGGGATCTACCAAGAACTCCTCCCAGGCGTCTCCCGCAGAGTTTTCTCCAGTGCTTTAGGGCCCTGTGATCCCGGGTAGCAACCCCAGACTCCTCCAGGGAAGATACCCGAGATGATTTTTCTCCTTGGACAATGATCCATCCTCTTGAAAGCATCCGAGACTCCTTGCAGGTATGTCCCTGAGTGTTTATTCCGGTGTTTTCGGGCCCTGTGATCCCGGGTAGCAACCCCAGACTCCTCCAGGGAAGATACCCGGGATGATTTTTCTCCTTGGACAATGCTACATCCTCTGGGAAGCATCCGAGACTCCTTGCAGGTATGTCCGTGAGTGTTTATTCCAGTGTTTTCGGGCCCTCTGATCCCGGGTAGCAACCCCAGACTCCTCCAGGGAGGACACCCAATATGATTTTTCTCTCTTGACAGTGGTCCATACTGCGGGATCTATCCAGAACTCCTCCCAGGTGTCTCCCGCAGAGTTTTCTCCGGTGTTTTGGGGCCCTGTGATCCCGGGTAGCAACCCCAGACTCCTCCAGGGAAGATACCCGAGATGATTTTTCTCCTTGGACAATGCTCCATCTTCTGGGATGCATCTGAGATTCCTCCCAGGCGTCTCCCGCAGACATTTTTCCTGTGGCTTGGGTCCCTGTAATCCCGAGTAGCAACCCCAGACTCCTCCAGGGAAGATACCCGAGATGATTTTTCTGCTTTGACAATGCTCCATCCTCTTGGAAGCATCCGAGACTCCTTGCAGGTATGTCCCTGAGTGTTTCTTCCGGTGTTTTGGGGCCCTGTGATCCCGGGTAGCAACCCCAGACTCCTCCAAGGAAGATACCCGAGATAATTTTTCTGCTTGGACAATTCTCCATCCTCTTGGAAGCATCCGAGACTCCTTGCAGGTATGTCCCTGAGTGTTTATTCCGGTATTTTCGGGCCCTCTGATCCCGGGTAGCAACCCCAGACTCCTCCAGGGAAGACACCCAATGTGATTTTTCTCTCTTGACAGTGGTCCATACTGCGGTATCTATCCAGAACTCCTCCCAGGTGTCTCCCGCAGAGTTTTCTCCGGTGTTTTGGGGCCCTGTGATCCCGGGTAGCAACCCCAGACTCCTCCAGGGAAGATACCCGAGATGATTTTTCTGCTGGGACAAAGCTCCATCTTCTGGGATGCATCTGAGATTCCTCCCAGGCGTCTCCCGCAGACATTTTTCCTGTGGTTTGGGTCCCTTTAATCCCGGGTAGCAACCCCAGACTCCTCCAGGAAAGATATCCGGGATGATTTTTCTCCTTGGACAATGCTCCATCCTCTGGGATGCATCCGAGACTTGTCGCAGCTATGTCCCTGAGTCTTTTTTCTCACGGTTTATGGTTCTGTCATCCCAGGTAGCAACCCCAGACTCCTCCAGGGAAGACACCCAATATGATTTTTCTCTCTTGACAGTGGTCCATCCTGCGGGATCTACCCAGAATTCCTCCCAGGCGTCTCCCGCAGAGTTTTCTCCAGTGCTTTAAGGCCCTGTGATCCCGGGTAGCAACCCCAGACTCCTCCAAGGAAGATACCCGAGATAATTTTTCTGCTTGGACAATGCTCCATCTTCTGGGAAGCATCCGAGACTCCTTGCAGGTATGTCCCTGAGTTTTTATTCCGGTGTTTTCGGGCCCTGTGATCCCGGGTAGCAACCCCAGACTCCTCCAGGGAAGATACCCGAGATGATTTTTCTCCTTGGACAATGCTCCATCTTCTGGGATGCATCTGAGATTCCTCCCAGGCGTCTCCCGCAGACATTTTTCCTGTGGTTTGGGTCCCTGTAAACCCGGGTAGCAACCCCAGACTCCTCCAGGGAAGACACCCAATATGATTTTTCTCTCTTTACAGTGGTCCATACTGCGGGATCTATCCAGAACTCCTCCCAGGTGTCTCCCGCAGAGTTTTCTCCGGTGTTTTGGGGCCCTGTGATCCCGGGTAGCAACCCCAGACTCCTCCAGGGAAGATACCCCAGATGACTTTTCTCCTTGGACAAAGCTCCATGTTCTGGGATGCATATGAGATTCCTCCCAGGCATCTCCCACAGACATTTTTCCTGTGGTTTGGGTCCCTGTAATCCCGGGTAGCAACCCCAGACTCCTCCAGGGAAGATACCCGAGATAATTTTTCTGCTTGGACAATGCTCCATCCTCTGGGAAGCATCCGAGACTCCTTGCAGGTATGTCCCTGAGTTTTTATTCCGGTGCTTTTGGGCCCTGTCATCCCGGGTAGCAACCTCAGACTGCTTCAGGGAAGATACCCGAGATGATTTTTCTCCTTGGACTATTGTCCATCCTGCGGGATGCTCCCGAGACTCCTCCCAGCTCTGTTTCTCAGTGTTTTTTTCCTGTGGTTTGGGTCCCTGTAAACCCGGGTAGCAACCCCAGACTCTTCCAGGAAAGATACCCAGGATGATTTTTCTCCTTGGACAATGCTCCATCCTCTGGGATGCATCCGAGACTTGTCGCAGCTATGTCCCTGAGTCTTTTTTCTCACGGTTTATGGTTCTGTCATCCCAGGTAGCAACCCCAGACTCCTCCAGGGAAGACACCCAATATGATTTTTCTCTCTTGACAGTGGTCCATCCTGCGGGATCTACCCAGAATTCCTCCCAGGCGTCTCCCGCAGAGTTTTCTCCTTTGTTTTGGGGCCCTGTGATCCCGGGTAGCAACCCCAGACTCCTCCAGGAAAGATACCCGAGATGATTTTTCTCCTTGGACAATGCTCCATCCTCTGGGAAGCATCCGAGACTCCTTGCAGGTATGTCCCTGAGTGTTTATTCCAGTATTTTCGGTCCCTCTGATCCCGGGTAGCAACCCCAGACTCCTCCAGGGAAGACACCCAATATGATTTTTCTCTCTTGACAGTGGTCCATACTGCGCGATCTATGCAGAACTCCTCCCAGGAGTCTCCCGCAGAGTTTTCTCCGGTGTTTTGGGGCCCTGTGATCCCGGGTAGCAACCCCACACTCCTCCAGGGAAGATACCCGAGATGATTTTTCTCCTTGGACAAAGCTCCATCTTCTGGGATGCATATGAGATTCCTCCCAGGCATCTCCCACAGACATTTTTCCTGTGGTTTGGGTCCCTGTAATCCCGGGTACCAACACCAGACTCCTCCAGGGAAGATACCCGAGATGATTTTTCTCCTTGGACAATGCTACATCCTCTGGGAAGCATCCGAGACTCCTTGCAGGTGTGTCCCTGAGTGTTTCTTCCGGTGTTTTGGGGCCCTGTGATCCCGAGTAGCAACCCCAGACTCCTCCAGGAAAGATACCCGAGATGATTTTTCTCCTTGGACAATGCTACATCCTCTGGGAAGCATCCGAGACTCCTTGCAGCTTTGTCCCTGTGTGTATTCTGCTGCTTTTGGGCCCTGTCATCCCGGGTAGCAACCCCAGACTCCTCCAGGGAAGACACCCAATATGATTTTTCTCTCTTGACAGTGGTCCATACTGCGGGAACTGTCCAGAACTCCTCCCAGGAGTCTCCCGCAGAGTTTTCTCCGGTGTTTTGGGGCCCTGTGATCGCGGGTAGCAACCCCAGAATCCTCCAGGGAAGATACCCGAGATGATTTTTCTCCTTGGACAATGCTACATCCTCTGGGAAGCATCCGAGACTCCTTGCAGGTATGCCCCTGAGTTTTTATTCCGGTGCGTTTGGGCCCTGTGATCCCGGGTAGCAACCCCAGACTCCTCCAGGGAAGATACCCGAGATGATTTTTCTCCTTGGACAATGCTCCATCTTCTGGGATGCATCTGAGATTCCTCCCAGGCGTCTCCCGCAGACATTTTTCCTGTAATTTGGGTCCCTTTAATCCCGGGTAGCAATCCCAGACTCCTCCAGGGAAGACACCCAATATGATTTTTCTCTCTTGACAGTGGTCCATACTGCGGGATCTATCCAGAACTCCTCCCAGGAGTCTCCCGCAGAGTTTTCTGCGGTGTTTTGGGGCCCTGTGATCCCGGGTAGCAACCCCAGACTCCTCCAGGGAAGATGCCCGAGATGACTTTTCTCCTTGGACAATGCTCCATCTTCTGGGAAGCATCTGAGATTCCTCCCAGGCATCTCCCACAGACATTTTTCCTGTGGTTTGGTTCCCTGTAATCCCGGGTAGCAAGCCCAGACTCCTCCAGGGAAGATACCCGAGATGATTTTTCTCCTTGGACAATGCTCCATCTTCTGGGATGCATCTGAGATTCCTCCCAGGCGTCTGTCGCAGACATTTTTCCTGTGGTTTGGGTCCCTGTAAACCCGGGTAGGAACCCCTGACTCCTCCACGGAAGATAACCGAGATGATTTTTCTCCTTGGACAATGCTCCATCCTCTGGGAAGCATCTGAGACTCCTTGCAGGTATGTCCCTGAGTGTTTATTCCGGTGTTTTGGGGCCCTCTGATCCCGTGTCGCAACCCCAGACTCCTCCAGGAACGATATCCGGGATGATTTTTCTCCTTGGACAATGCTCCATCCTCTGGGATGCATCCGAGACTTGTCGCAGCTATGTCCCTGAGTCTTTTTTCTCGCGGTTTATGGTTCTGTCATCCCAGGTAGCAACCCCAGACTCCTCCAGGGAAGACACCCAATATGATTTTTCTCTCTTGACAGTGGTCCATCCTGCGGGATCTACCCAGAACTCCTCCCAGGCGTCTCCCGCAGAGTTTTCTCCAGTGCTTTACGGCCCTGTGATCCCGGCTAGCAACCCCAGACTCCTCTAGGGAAGGTACCCGAGATGATTTTTCTGCTTGGACAATGCTCCATCCTCTGGGAAGCATTCGAGACTCCTGCAGGTATGTCTCTGAGTCTTTATTCCGGTGCTTTAGCGCCCTGTGATCCCGGGTAGCAACCCCAGACTCCTCCAGGAAGATACCCGAGATGATTTTTCTCCTTGGACAATGCTCCATCTTCTGGGATGCATCTCAGATTCCTCCCAAGCGTCTCCCACAGACATTTTTCCTGTGGTTTGGGTCCCTGTAATCCCGGGTAGCAACCCCAGACTCCTCCAGGGAAGATACCCGAGATGATTTTTCTGCTGGGACAAAGCTCCATCTTCTGGGATGCATATGAGATTCCTCCCAGGCATCTCCCACAGACATTTTTCCTGTGTTTTGGTTCCCTGTAATCCCGAGTAACAACCCCAGACTCCTCCAGGGAAGATACCCAAGATAATTTTTCTGCTTGGACAATGCTCCATCCTCTGGGATGCATCCGAGACTTGTCGCAGCTATGTCCCTGAGTCTTTTTTCTCACGGTTTATGGTTCTGTCATCCCAGGTAGCAACCCCAGACTCCTCCAGGAAAGATACCCGAGATGATTTTTCTCCTTGGACAATGCTCCATCCTCTGGGAAGCATCCGAGACTTCTTGCAGGTATGTCCTTGCAGATATGAGTGTTTATTCCGGTGTTTTGGGTCCCTTTAATCCCGGGTAGCAACCCCAGACTCCTCCAGGGAAGATACCCGAGATGATTTTTCTCCTTGGACAATGCTACATCCTCTGGGAAGCATCCGAGACTCCTTGCAGGTATGTCCCTGAGTGTTTCTTCCGGTGTTTTGGGGCCCTGTGATCCCGGGTAGTAACCCCAGACTCCTCCAGGGAAGATACCCGAGATGATTTTTCTCCTTGGACAAAGCTCCATCTTCTGGGATGCATATGAGATTCCTCCCAGGCATCTCCCACAGACATTTTTCCTGTGGTTTGGGTTCCTTTAATCCCGGGTAGCAACCCCAGACTCCTCCAGGGAAGACACCCAATATGATTTTTCTCTCTTGACAGTGGTCCATACTGCGGGATCTATCCAGAACTCCTCCCAGGAGTCTCCCGCAGAGTTTTCTCCGTTGTTTTGGGGCCCTGTGATCCCGGGTAGCAACCCCAGACTCCTCCAGGGAAGATACCCGAGATGACTTTTCTCCTTGGACAATGCTCCATCTTCTGGGATGCATCTGAGATTCCTCCCAGGCGTCTCCCGCAGACATTTTTCCTGTGTTTTGGTTCCCTGTAATCCCGGGTAGCAACCCCAGACTCCTCCAGGGAAGATACCCGAGATGATTTTTTTCCTGGGACAAAGCTCCATCTTCTGGGATGCATCTGAGATTCCTCCCAGGCATCTCCCACAGACATTTTTCCTGTGGTTTGGGTCCCTGTAAACCCGGGTGGCAACCCCAGACTCCTCCAGGGAAGATACCCGAGATGATTTTTGTCCTTGGACAAAGCTCCATCCTCTGGGAAGCATCCGAGACTCCTTGCAGGTATGTCCCTGAGTGTTTATTCCGGTGTTTTGGGGCCCTCTGATCCCAAGGAGCAACCCCAGACTCCTCCAGGGAAGATACCCGAGATGATTTTTCTCCTTGGACAATGCTCCATTTTCTGGGATGCATCTGAGATTCCTCCCAGGCGTCTCCCGCAGACATTTTTCCTGTGGTTTGGGTCCCTTTAATCCCGGGTCGCAACCCCAGACTCCTCCAGGAAAGATATCCGGGATGATTTTTCTCCTTGGACAATGCTCCATCCTCTGGGATGCATCCGAGACTTGTCGCAGCTATGTCCCTGAGTCTTTTTTCTCGCGGTTTATGGTTCTGTCATCCCAGGTAGCAACCCCAGACTCCTCCAGGGAAGACACCCAATATGATTTTTCTCTCTTGACAGTGGTCCATCCTGCGGGATCTACCCAGAATTCCTCCCAGGCGTCTCCCGCAGAGTTTTCTCCAGTGCTTTAGGCCCCTGTGATCCCGGCTAGCATCTCCAGAATCCTCTAGGGAAGATACCCGAGATAATTTTTCTGCTTGGGCAATGCTCCATCCTCTGGGAAGCATCCGAGACTCCTTGCAGGTATGTCTCTGAGTCTTTATTCCGGTGGTTTAGCGCCCTGTGATCCCGGGTAGCAACCCCAGACTCCTCCAGGGAAGATACCCGAGATGATTTTTCTCCTTGGACAATGCTCCATCCTCTGGGAAGCATCCGAGACTCCTTGCAGGTATGTCCCTGAGTGTTTATTCCGGTGCTTTTGGGCCCTGTCATCCCGGGTAGCAACCTCAGACTCCACCAGGGAAGATACCCGAGATGATTTTTCTCCTTGGACTATTGTCCATCCTGCGGGATGCACCCGAGACTCCTCCCAGCTCTGTTTCTCAGTGTTTTTTTCCTGTGGTTTGGGTCCCTGTAAACCCGGGTAGCAACCCCAGACTCCTCCAGGGAAGATACCCGAGATGATTTTTCTCCTTGGACAATGCTCCATCTTCTGGGATGCATCTGAGATTCCTCCCAGGCGTCTCCCGCAGACATTTCTCCTGTGGTTTGGGTCCCTGTAAACCCGGGTAGCAACCCCAGAATCCTCCAGGGAAGATACCCGAGATGATTTTTCTCCTTGGACAATGCTACATCCTCTGGGAAGCATCCGAGACTCCTTGCAGGTATGTCCCTGAGTTTTTATTCCAGTGTTTTCGGGCCCTGTGATCCCGGGTAGCAACCCCAGACTCCTCCAGGGAAGATACCCGAGATGATTTTTCTCCTTGGACAATGCTCCATCCTGCGGGATGCACCCGAGACTCCTCCCAGCTCTGTTTCTCAGTGTTTTTTTCCTGTGGTTTGGGGCCCTGTAATCCCGGGTAGCAACCCCAGACTCCTCCAGGGAAGATACCCGAGATGATTTTTCTGCTTGGACAATGCTCCATCCTCTTGGAAGCATCCGAGACTCCTTGCAGGTATGTCCCTGAGTTTTTATTCCAGTGTTTTCGGGCCCTGTGATCCCGGGTAGCAACCCCAGACTCCTCCAGGGAAGATACCCGAGATGATTTTTCTCCTTGGACAATGCTCCATCTTCTGGGATGCATCTGAGATTCCTCCCAGGCGTCTCCCGCAGACATTTTTCCTGTGGTTTGGGTCCCTGTAAACCCGGGTAGCAACCCCAGAATCCTCCAGGGAAGATACCCGAGATGATTTTTCTCCTTGGACAATGCTCCATCTTCTGGGATGCACCTGAGATTCCTCCCAGCCGTCTCCCACAGATATTTTTCCTGTGGTTTGGGTCCCTGTAATCCCGGGTAGCAACCCCAGACTCCTCCAGGGAAGATACCCGAGATGATTTTTCTCCTTGGACAATGCTCCATCCTCTGGGAAGCATCCGAGACTCCTTGCAGGTATGTCCCTGAGTGTTTATTCCGGTGCTTTTGGGCCCTGTCATCCCGGGTAGCAACCTCAGACTCCACCAGGGAAGATACCCGAGATGATTTTTCTCCTTGGACTATTGTCCATCCTGCGGGATGCACCCGAGACTCCTCCCAGCTCTGTTTCTCAGTGTTTTTTTCTTGTGGTTTGGGTCCCTGTAATCCCGGGTAGCAACCCCAGACTCCTCCAGGGAAGACACCCAATATGATTTTTCTCTCTTGACAGTGGTCCATACTGCGGGATCTATCCAGACCTCCTCCCAGGAGTCTCCCGCAGAGTTTTGTCCAGTACTTTAGGGCCCTGTGATCCCGGGTAGCAACCCCAGACTCCTCCAGGGAAGATACCCGAGATGATTTTTCTCCTTGGACAATGCTCCATCTTCTGGGATGCATCTGAGATTCCTCCCAGGCGTCTCCCGCAGACATTTTTCCTGTGGCTTGGGTCCCTGTAATCCCGGGTAGCAACCCCAGACTCCTCCAGGGAAGATACCCGAGATGATTTTTCTGCTTTGACAATGCTCCATCCTCTTGGAAGCATCCGAGACTCCTTGCAGGTATGTCACTGAGTGTTTATTCCCGTGCTTTTGGGCCCTGTCATCCCAGGTAGCAACCCCAGACTCCTCCAGGGAAGATACCCGAGATGATTTTTCTCCTTGGACAATGCTCCATCCTCTTGGATGCATCCGAGACGTGTCGCAGCTGTGTCCCTGAGTCTTTTTTCTCGCGGTTCATGGTTCTGTCATCCCAGGTAGCAACCCCAGACTCCTCCAGGGAAGACACCCAATATGATTTTTCTCTCTTGACAGTGGTCCATCCTGCAGGATCTACCAAGAACTCCTCCCAGGCGTCTCCCGCAGAGTTTTCTCCAGTGCTTTAGGCCCCTGTGATCCCGGCTAGCAACTCCAGAATCCTCTAGGGAAGATACCCGAGATAATTTTTCTGCTTGGGCAATGCTCCATCCTCTGGGAAGCATCCGAGACTCCTTGCAGGTATGTCTCTGAGTCTTTATTCCGGTGGTTTAGCGCCCTGTGATCCCGGGTAGCAACCCCAGACTCCTCCAGGGAAGATACCCGAGATGATTTTTCTCCTTGGACAATGCTCCATCCTCTGGGAAGCATCCGAGACTCCTTGCAGGTATGTCCCTGAGTGTTTATTCCGGTGCTTTTGGGCCCTGTCATCCCGGGTAGCAACCTCAGACTCCACCAGGGAAGATACCCGAGATGATTTTTCTCCTTGGACTATTGTCCATCCTGCGGGATGCACCCGAGACTCCTCCCAGCTCTGTTTCTCAGTGTTTTTTTCCTGTGGTTTGGGTCCCTGTAAACCCGGGTAGCAACCCCAGACTCCTCCAGGGAAGATACCCGAGATGATTTTTCTCCTTGGACAATGCTCCATCTTCTGGGATGCATCTGAGATTCCTCCCAGGCGTCTCCCGCAGACATTTTTCCTGTGGTTTGGGTCCCTGTAAACCCGGGTAGCAACCCCAGAATCCTCCAGGGAAGATACCCGAGATGATTTTTCTCCTTGGACAATGCTACATCCTCTGGGAAGCATCCGAGACTCCTTGCAGGTATGTCCCTGAGTTTTTATTCCGGTGTTTTCGGGCCCTGTGATCCCGGGTAGCAACCCCAGACTCCTCCAGGGAAGATACCCGAGATGATTTTTCTCCTTGGACAATGCTCCATCCTCTGGGATGCATCTGAGATTCCTCCCAGGCGTCTCCCGCAGACATTTTTCCTGTGGTTTGGGTCCCTGTAATCCCGGGTAGCAACCCCAGACTCCTCCAGGGAAGATACCCGAGATGATTTTTCTGCTGGGACAAAGCTCCATCTTCTGGGATGCATATGAGATTCCTCCCAGGCATCTCCCACAGACATTTTTCCTGTGGTTTGGGTCCCTGTAATCCCGGGTAGCAACCCCAGACTCCTCCAGGGAAGATACCCGAGATGATTTTTCTCCTTGGACAATGCTCCATCTTCTGGGATGCATCTGAGATTCCTCCCAGGCGTCTCCCGCAGACATTTTTCCTGTGGTTTGGGTCCTTGTAATCCCGGCTAGCAACCCCAGACTCCTCCAGGGAAGATACCCGAGATGATTTTTCTCCTTGGACAATGCTACATCCTCTGGGAAGCATCCGAGACTCCTTGCAGGTATGTCCCTGAGTGTTTATTCCGGTGCTTTTGGGCCCTGTCATCCCGGTTAGCAACCTCAGACTCCACCAGGGAAGATACCCGAGATGATTTTTCTCCTTGGACTATTGTCCATCCTGCGGGATGCACCCGAGACTCCTCCCAGCTCTGTTTCTCAGTGTTTTTTTCCTGTGGTTTGGGGCCCTGTAATCCCGGGTAGCAACCCCAGACTCCTCCAGGGAAGATACCCGAGATGATTTTTCTGCTTGGACAATGCTCCATCCTCTTGGAAGCATCCGAGACTCCTTGCAGGTATGTCCCTGAGTTTTTATTCCAGTGTTTTCGGGCCCTGTGATCCCGGGTAGCAACCCCAGACTCCTCCAGGGAAGATACCCGAGATGATTTTTCTCCTTGGACAATGCTCCATCTTCTGGGATGCATCTGAGATTCCTCCCAGGCGTCTCCCGCAGACATTTTTCCTGTGGTTTGGGTCCCTGTAAACCCGGGTAGCAACCCCAGAATCCTCCAGGGAAGATACCTGAGATGATTTTTCTCCTTGGACAATGCTACATCCTCTGGGAAGCATCCGAGACTCCTTGCAGGTATGTCCCTGAGTGTTTATTCCGGTGTTTTCGGGCCCTGTGATCCCGGGTAGCAACGCCAGACTCCTCCAGGGAAGATACCCGAGATGATTTTTCTCCTTGGACAATGCTCCATCCTCTGGGATGCATCTGAGATTCCTCCCAGGCGTCTCCCGCAGACATTTTTCCTGTGGTTTGGGTCCCTGTAATCCCGCGTACCAACACCAGACTCCTCCAGGGAAGATACCCGAGATAATTTTTCTGCTTGGACAATGCTCCATCCTCTGGGATGCATCCGAGACTTGTCGCAGCTATGTCCCTGAGTCTTTTCTCACGGTTTATGGTTCTGTCATCCCAGGTAGCAACCCCAGACTCTTCCAGGAAAGATACCCGAGATGATTTTTCTCCTTGGACAATGCTCCATCCTCTGGGAAGCATCCTAGACTTCTTGCAGGTATGTCCTTGCAGATATGAGTGTTTATTCCGGTGTTTTGGGTCCCTTTAATCCCGGGTAGCAACCCCAGACTCCTCCAGGGAAGATACCCGAGATGATTTTTCTCCTGGGACAAAGCTCCATCTTCTGGGATGCATATGAGATTCCTCCCACGCATCTCCCACAGACATTTTTCCTGTGGTTTGGGTCCCTGTAATCCCGGGTAGCAACCACAGACTCCTCCAGGGAAGATACCCGAGATGATTTTTCTCCTTGGACAATGCTCCATCTTCTGGGATGCATCTGAGATTCCTCCCAGGCGTCTCCCGCAGACATTTTTCCTGTGGTTTGGGTCCCTGTAATCCCGGGTACCAACACCAGACTCCTCCAGGGAAGATACCCGAGATGATTTTTCTCCTTGGACAATGCTACATCCTCTGGGAAGCATCCGAGACTCCTTGCAGGTATGTCCCTGAGTGTTTATTCCAGTGTTTTCGGGCCCTCTGATCCCGGGTAGCAACCCCAGACTCCTCCAGGGAGGACACCCAATATGATTTTTCTCTCTTGACAGTGGTCCATACTGCGGGATCTATCCAGAACTCCTCCCAGGTGTCTCCCGCAGAGTTTTCTCCGGTGTTTTGGGGCCCTGTGATCCCGGGTAGCAACCCTAGACTCCTCCAGGGAAGATACCCGAGATGATTTTTCTGCTGAGACAAAGCTCCATCTTCTGGGATGCATATGAGATTCCTCCCAGGCATCTCCCACAGACATTTTTCCTGTGGTTTGGGTCCCTGTAATCCCGGGTACCAACACCAGACTCCTCCAGGGAAGATACCCGAGATGATTTTTCTCCTGGGACAAAGCTCCATCTTCTGGGATGCATCTGAGATTCCTCCCAGGCATCTCCCACAGACATTTTTCCTGTGGTTTGGGTCCCTGTAATCCCGGGTAGCAACCACAGACTCCTCCAGGGAAGATACCCGAGATGATTTTTCTCCTTGGATAATGCTCCATCTTCTGGGATGCATCTGAGATTCCTCCCAGGCGTCTCCCGCAGACATTTCTCCTGTGGTTTGGGTCCCTGTAAACCCGGGTAGCAACCCCAGACTCCTCCAGGGAAGATACCCGAGATGATTTTTCTCCTTGGACAATGCTACATCCTCTGGGAAGTATCCGAGACTCCTTGCAGGTATGTCCCTGAGTGTTTATTCCAGTGTTTTCGGGCCCTGTGATCCCGGGTAGCAACCCCAGACTCCTCCAGGGAAGATACCCGAGATGATTTTTCTCCTTGGACAATGCTCCATCTTCTGGGATGCATCTGAGATTCCTCCCAGGCGTCTCCCGCAGACATTTTTCCTGTGGTTTGGGTCCCTTTAATCCCGGGTAGCAACCCCAGACTCCTCCAGGGAAGATACCCGAGATGATTTTTCTCCTGGGACAAAGCTCCATCTTCTGGGATGCATATGAGATTCCTCCCAGGCATCTCCCACAGACATTTTTCCTGTGGTTTGGGTCCCTGTAATCCCGGGTAGCAACCACAGACTCCTCCAGGGAAGATACCCGAGATGATTTTTCTCCTTGGACAATGCTCCATCCTCTTGGAAGCATCCGAGACTCCTTGCAGGTATGTCCCTGAGTGTTTATTCCGGTGTTTTCGGGCCCTCTGATCCCGGGTAGCAACCCCAGACTCCTCCAGGGAAGATACTCGAGATGATTCTTCTACTTGGACAATGCTCCATCTTCTGGGATGCATCTGAGATTCCTCCCAGGCGTCTCCCGCAGACATTTTTCCTGTGGTTTGGGTCCCTGTAAACCCGGGTAGCAACCCCAGACTCCTCCAGGGAAGATACCCGAGATGATTTTTCTCCTTGGACAATGCTACATCCTCTGGGAAGCATCCGAGACTCCTTGCAGCTTTGTCCCTGTGTGTATTCCGGTGCTTTTGGGCCCTGTCATCCCGGGTAGCAACCCCAGACTCCTCCAGGGAAGACACCCAATATGATTTTTCTCTCTTGACAGTGGTCCATACTGCGGGATCTATCCAGAACTCCTCCCAGGTGTCTCCCGCAGAGTTTTCTCCGGTGTTTTGAGGCCCTGTGATCCCGGGTAGCAACCCCAGACTCCTCCAGGGAAGATACCCGAGATGATTTTTCTCCTTGGACAATGCTCCATCTTCTGGGATGCATCTGAGATTCCTCCCAGGCGTCTCCCGCAGACATTTTTCCTGTGGTTTGGGTCCCTGTAATCCCGGGTACCAACACCAGACTCCTCCAGGGAAGATATCCGAGATGATTTTTCTCCTTGGACAATGCTACATCCTCTGGGAAGCATCCGAGACTCCTTGCAGGTATGTCCCTGAGTGTTTATTCCAGTGTTTTCGGTCCCTCTGATCCCGGGTAGCAACCCCAGACTCCTCCAGGGAGGACACCCAATATGATTTTTCTCTCTTGACAGTGGTCCATACTGCGGGATCTATCCAGAACTCCTCCCAGGTGTCTCCCGCAGAGTTTTCTCCGGTGTTTTGGGGCCCTGTGATCCCGGGTAGCAACCCTAGACTCCTCCAGGGAAGATACCCGAGATGATTTTTCTCCTGGGACAATGCTCCATCTTCTGGGATGCATCTGAGATTCCTCCCAGGCGTCTCCCGCAGACATTTTTCTTGTGGTTTGGGTCCCTGTAATCCCGGGTAGCAACCCCAGACTCCTCCAGGGAAGATACCCGAGATGATTTTTCTGCTTGGACAATGCTCCATCCTCTTGGAAGCATCCGAGACTCCTTGCAGGTATGTCCCTGAGTTTTTATTCCAGTGTTTTCGGGCCCTGTGATCCCGGGTAGCAACCCCAGACTCCTCCAGGGAAGATACCCGAGATGATTTTTCTCCTTGGACAATGCTCCATCCTCTTGGATGCATCCGAGACTTGTCGCAGCTATGTCCCTGAGTCTTTTTTCTCACGGTTTATGGTTCTGTCATCCCAGGTAGCAACCCCAGACTCCTCCAGGGAAGACACCCAATATGATTTTTCTCTCTTGACAGTGGTCCATCCTGCGGGATCTACCCAGAATTCCTCCCAGGCGTCTCCCGCAGAGTTTTCTCCAGTGCTTTAGGGCCCTGTGATCCCGGGTAGCAACCCCAGAATCCCCTAGGGAAGATACCCTAGATAATTTTTCTGCTTGGACAATGCTCCATCCTCTGGGAAGCATCCGAGACTCCTTGCAGGTATGTCTCTGAGTCTTTATTCCGGTGGTTTAGCGCCCTGTAATCCCGGGTAGCAACCCCAGACTCCTCCAGGGAAGATACCCGAGATGATTTTTCTCCTTGGACAATGATCCATCCTCTTGGAAGCATCCGAGACTCCTTGCAGGTATGTCCCTGAGTGTTTATTCCGGTGTTTTCGGGCCCTCTGATCCCGGGTAGCAACCCCAGACTCCTCCAGGGAAGACACTCAATATGATTTTTCTCTCTTGACAGTGGTCCATACTGCGGGATCTATCCAGAACTCCTCCCAGGAGTCTCCCGCAGAGTTTTCTCCGGTGTTTTGGGGCCCTGTAATCCCGGCTAGCAACCCCAGACTCCTCCAGGGAAGATACCCGAGATGATTTTTCTCCTTGGACAATGCTCCATCTTCTGGGATGCATCTGAGATTCCTCCCAGGCGTCTCCCGCAGAAATTTTTCCTGTGGTTTTGGTCCCTTTAATCCCGGGTAGCAACCCCAGACTCCTCCAGGGAAGATACCCGAGATGATTTTTCTCCTGGGACAAAGCTCCATCTTCTGGGATGCATATGAGATTCCTCCCAGGCATCTCCCACAGACATTTTTCCTGTGGTTTGGGTCCCTGTAATCCCGGGTAGCAACCCCAGACTCCTCCAGGGAAGATACCCGAGATGATTTTTCTCCTGGGACAAAGCTCCATCTTCTGGGATGCATATGAGATTCCTCCCAGGCATCTCCCACAGACATTTTTCCTGTGGTTTGGGTCCCTGTAATCCCGGGTAGCAACCCCAGACTCCTCCAGGGAAGACACCCAATATGATTTTTCTCTCTTGACAGTGGTCCATACTGCGGGATCTATCCAGAACTCCTCCCCGGTGTCTCCCGCAGAGTTTTCTCCGGTGTTTTGGGGCCCTGTGATCCCGGGTAGCAACCCCAGACTCCTCCAGGGAAGATACCCGAGATGATTTTTCTCCTTGGACAATGCTCCATCTTCTGGGATGCATCTGAGATTCCTCCCAGGCGTCTCCCGCAGACATTTTTCCTGTGGTTTGGGTCCCTGTAATCCCGGGTACCAACACCAGACTCCTCCAGGGAAGATACCCGAGATGATTTTTCTCCTTGGACAATGCTACATCCTCTGGGAAGCATCCGAGACTCCTTGCAGGTATGTCCCTGAGTGTTTATTCCAGTGTTTTCGGGCCCTCTGATCCCGGGTAGCAACCCCAGACTCCTCCAGGGAGGACACCCAATATGATTTTTCTCTCTTGACAGTGGTCCATACTGCGGGATCTATCCAGAACTCCTCCCAGGTGTCTCCCGCAGAGTTTTCTCCGGTGTTTTGGGGCCCTGTGATCCCGGGTAGCAACCCCAGACTCCTCCAGGGAAGATACCCGAGATGATTTTTCTGCTGAGACAAAGCTCCATCTTCTGGGATGCATATGAGATTCCTCCCAGGCATCTCCCATAGACATTTTTCCTGTGGTTTGGGTCCCTGTAAACCCGGGTAGCAACCCCAGACTACTCCAAGGAAGATACCCGAGATGATTTTTCTCCTTGGACAATGCTCCATCCTCTTGGATGCATCCGAGACTTGTCGCAGCTATGTCCCTGAGTCTTTTTTCTCACGGTTTATGGTTCTGTCATCCCAGGTAGCAACCCCAGACTCCTCCAGGGAAGACACCCAATATGATTTTTCTCTCTTGACAGTGGTCCATCCTGCGGGATCTACCAAGAACTCCTCCCAGGCGTCTCCCGCAGAGTTTTCTCCAGTGCTTTAGGGCCCTGTGATCCCGGGTAGCAACCCCAGACTCCTCCAGGGAAGATACCCGAGATGATTTTTCTCCTTGGACAATGATCCATCCTCTTGAAAGCATCCGAGACTCCTTGCAGGTATGTCCCTGAGTGTTTATTCCGGTGTTTTCGGGCCCTCTGATCCCGGGTAGCAACCCCAGACTCCTCCAGGGAAGACACTCAATATGATTTTTCTCTCTTGACAGTGGTCCATACTGCGGGATCTATCCAGAACTCCTCCCAGGAGTCTCCCGCAGAGTTTTCTCCGGTGTTTTGGGGCCCTGTGATCCCGGGTAGCAACCCCAGACTCCTCCAGGGAAGATACCCGGGATGATTTTTCTCCTTGGACAATGCTACATCCTCTGGGAAGCATCCGAGACTCCTTGCAGGTATGTCCCTGAGTGTTTATTCCAGTGTTTTCGGGCCCTCTGATCCCGGGTAGCAACCCCAGACTCCTCCAGGGAGGACACCCAATATGATTTTTCTCTCTTGACAGTGGTCCATCCTGCGGGATCTACCCAGAATTCCTCCCAGGCGTCTCCCGCAGAGTTTTCTCCAGTGCTTTAGGGCCCTGTGATCCCGGGTAGCAACACCAGACTCCTCCAAGGAAGATACCCGAGATGATTTTTCTCCTTGGATAAAGCTCCATCCTCTGGGAAGCATCCGAGACTCCTTGCAGGTATGTCCCTGAGTTTTTATTCCGGTGTTTTGGGGCCTTGTGATCCCGGGTAGCAACCCCAGACTCCTCCAGGGAAGATACCCGAGATGATTTTTCTCCTTGGACAATGCTCCATCTTCTGGGATGCATGTGAGATTCCTCCCAGGCGTCTCCCGCAGACATTTTTCCTGTGGTTTGGGTCCCTGTAAACCCGGGTAGCAACCCCAGACTCCTCCAGGGAAGACACTCAATATGATTTTTCTCTCTTGACAGTGGTCCAAACTGCGGGATCTATCCAGAACTCCTCCCAGGTGTCTCCCGCAGAGTTTTCTACTATGTTTTGGGGCCCTGTGATCCCGGGTAGCAACCCCAGACTCCTCCAGGGAAGATACCCGAGATAATTTTTCTGCTTGGACAATGCTCCATCCTCTGGGAAGCATCCGAGACTCCTTGCAGGTATGTCCCTGAGTGTTTATTCCGGTGCTTTTGGGCCCTGTCATCCCGGGTAGCAACCTCAGACTGCTCCAGGGAAGATACCCGAGATGATTTTTCTCCTTGGACTATTGTCCATCCTGCGGGATGCACCCGAGACTCCTCCCAGCTCTGTTTCTCAGTGTTTTTTTCCTGTGTTTTGGGTCCCTGTAAACCCGGGTAGCAACCCCAGACTCCTCCAGGAAAGATACCCAGGATGATTTTTCTCCTTGGACAATGCTCCATCCTCTGGGATGCATCCGAGACTTGTCGCAGCTATGTCCCTGAGTCTTTTTTCTCACGGTTTATGGTTCTGTCATCCCAGGTAGCAACCCCAGACTCCTCCAGGGAAGATACCCGAGATGATTTTTCTGCTGGGAGAAAGCACCATCTTCTGGGATGCATCTGAGATTCCTCCCAGGCATCTCCCGCAGACATTTTTCCTGTGGTTTGTGTCCCTGTAATCCCGGGTAGCAACCCCAGACTCCTCCAGGGAAGATACCCGAGATGATTTTTCTCCTTGGACAATGCTCCATCCTCTTGGAAGCATCCGAGACTCCTTGCAGGTATGTCCCTGAGTGTTTATTCCGGTGTTTTGGGGCCCTGTGATCCCGGGTAGCAACCCCAGACTCCTCCAGGGAAGATACCCGAGATGATTTTTCTGCTGGGAGAAAGCACTATCTTCTGGGATGCATCTGAGATTCCTCCCAGGCATCTCCCGCAGACATTTTTCCTGTGGTTTGGGTCCCTGTAATCCCGGGTAGCAACCCCAGACTCCTCCAGGGAAGATACCCGAGATGATTTTACTGCTGGGACAAAGCTCCATCTTCTGGGATGCATATGAGATTCCTCCCAGGCATCTCCCACAGACATTTTTCCTGTGGTTTGGGTCCCTGTAATCCCGCGTAGCAACCCCAGACTCCTCCAGGGAACATACCCGAGATAATTTTTCTGCTTGGACAATGCTCCATCCTCTGGGAAGCATCCGAGACTACTTGCAGGTATGTCCCTGAGTTTTTATTCCGGTGTTTTCGGGCGCTGTGATCCCGGGTACCAAACCCAGACTCCTCCAGGGAAGATACCCAAGATGATTTTTCTCCTTGGACAATGCTCCATCTTCTGGGATGCATCTGAGATTCCGCCCAGGCGTCTCCCGCAGACATTTTTCCTATGGTTTGGGTCCCTGTAATCCCGGGTAGCAAGCCCAGACTCCTCCAGGGAAGATACCCGAGATGATTTTTCTGCTGGGACAAAGCTCCATCTTCTGGGATGCATCAGAGATTCCTCCCAGGCGTCTCCCGCAGACATTTTTCCTGTGGTTTGGGTCCCTTTAATCCCGGGTAGCAACCCCAGACTCCTCCAGGAAAGATATCCGGGATGATTTTTCTCCTTGGACAATGCTCCATCCTCTTGGATGCATCCGAGACTTGTCGCAGCTATGTCCCTGAGTCTTTTTTCTCACGGTTTATGGTTCTGTCATCCCAGGTAGCAACCGCAGACTCCTCCAGGGAAGATACCCGAGATAATTTTTCTGCTTGGACAATGCTCCATCCTCTGGGAAGCATCCGAGACTCCTTGCAGGTATGTCCCTGTGTGTTTATTCCGGTGTTTTCGGGCCCTGTGATCCCGGGTAGCAACCCCAGACTCCTCCAGGGAAGATACCCGAGATGATTTTTCTCCTTGGACAATGCTCCATCTTCTGGGATGCATCTGAGATTCCTCCCAGGCGTCTCCCGCAGACATTTTTCCTGTGGTTTGGGTCCCTGTAATCCCGGGTAGCAACCCCAGACTCCTCCAGGGAAGATACCCGAGATGATTTTTCTGCTGGGAGAAAGCACCATCTTCTGGGATGCATCTGAGATTCCTCCCAGGCATCTCCCACAGACATTTTTCCTGTGGTTTGGGTCCCTGTAATCCCGGGTAGCAACCCCAGACTCCTCCAGGGAAGATACCCGAGATAATTTTTCTGCTTGGACAATGCTCCATCCTCTGGGAAGCATCCGAGACTCCTTGCACGTATGTCCCTGAGTTTTTATTCCGGTGTTTTCGGGCCCTGTGATGCCGGGTAGCAACCCCAGACTCCTCCAGGGAAGATACCCGAGATGATTTTTCTCCTTGGACAATGCTACATCCTCTGGGATGCATCTGAGATTCCGCCCAGACGTCTCCCGCAGACATTTTTCCTGTGGTATGGGTCCCTGTAAACCCGGGTAGCAACCCCAGACTCCTCCAGGGAAGATACCCGAGATGATTTTTCTCCTTGGACAATGCTACATCCTCTGGGAAGCATCCGAGACTCCTTGCAGGTATGTCCCTGAGTTTTTATTCCGGTGTTTTCGGGCCCTGTGATCCCGGGTAGCAACCCCAGACTCCTCCAGGGAAGATACCCGAGATGATTTTTCTCCTTGGACAATGCTCCATCTTCTGGGATGCATCTGAGATTCCTCCCAGGCGTCTCCCGCAGACATTTTTCCTGTGGTTTTGGTCCCTGTAATCCCAGGTAGCAACCCCAGACTCCTCCAGGAAAGATATCCGGGATGATTTTTCTCCTTGGACAATGCTCCATCCTCTTTGATGCATCCGAGACTTGTCGCAGCTATGTCCCTGAGTCTTTTTTCTCACGGTTTATGGTTCTGTCATCCCAGGTAGCAACCCCAGACTCCTCCAGGGAAGACACCCAATATGATTTTTCTCTCTTGACAGTGGTCCATCCTGCGGGATCTACCCAGAATTCCTCCCAGGCGTCTCCCGCAGAGTTTTCTCCAGTGCTTTAGAGCCCTGTGATCCCGGGTAGCAACCCCAGACTCCTCCAAGGAAGATACCCGAGATAATTTTTCTGCTTGGACAATGCTCCATCCTCTTGGAAGCATCCGAGACTCCTTGCAGGTATGTCCCTGAGTGTTTCTTCCGGTGTTTTGGGGCCCTGTGATCCTGGGTAGCAACCCCAGACTCCTCCAAGGAAGATACCCGAGATAATTTTTCTGCTTGGACAATGCTCCATCCTCTGGGAAGCATCCGAGACTCCTTGCAGGTATGTCCCTGAGTTTTTATTCCGGTGTTTTCGGGCCCTGTGATCCCGGGTAGTAACCCCAGACTCCTCCAGGGAAGATAGCAGAGATGATATTTCTCCTTGGACAATGCTCCATCTTCTGGGATGCATCTGAGATTCCTCCCAGGCATCTCCCGCAGACATTTTTCCTGTGGTATGGGTCCCTGTAAACCCGGGTAGCAACCCCAGACTCCTCCAGGGAAGATACCCGAGATGATTTTTCTCCTTGGACAATGCTACATCCTCTGGGAAGCATCCGAGACTCCTTGCAGGTATGTCCCTGAGTTTTTATTCCGGTGTTTTCGGGCCCTGTGATCCCGGGTAGCAACCCCAGACTCCTCCAGGGAAGATACCCGAGATGATTTTTCTCCTTGGACAATGCTCCATCTTCTGGGATGCATCTGAGATTCCTCCCAGGCGTCTCCCGCAGACATTTTTCCTGTGGTTTTGGTCCCTGTAATCCCAGGTAGCAACCCCAGACTCCTCCAGGGAAGATACCCGAGATGATTTTTCTGCTGGGAGAAAGCACCATCTTCTGGGATGCATCTGAGATTCCTCCCAGGCATCTCCCGCAGATATTTTTCCTGTGGTTTGGGTCCCTGTAATCCCGGGTAGCAACCCCAGACTCCTCCAGGGAAGATACCCGAGATGATTTTTCTGCTGGGACAAAGCTCCATCTTCTGGGATGCATCTGAGATTCCTCCCAGGCGTCTCCCGCAGACATTTTTCCTGTGGTTTGGGTCCCTGTAATCCCGGGTAGCAACCCCAGACTCCTCCAGGAAAGATATCCGGGATGATTTTTCTCCTTGGACAATGCTCCATCCTCTTTGATGCATCCGAGACTTGTCGCAGCTATGTCCCTGAGTCTTTTTTCTCACGGTTTATGGTTCTGTCATCCCAGGTAGCAACCGCAGACTCCTCCAGGGAAGATACCCGAGATAATTTTTCTGCTTGGACAATGCTCCATCCTCTGGGAAGCATCCGAGACTCCTTGCAGGTATGTCCCTGTGTGTTTATTCCGGTGTTTTCGGGCCCTGTGATCCCGGGTAGCAACCCCAGACTCCTCCAGGGAAGATACCCGAGATGATTTTTCTCCTTGGACAATGCTCCATCTTCTGGGATGCATCTGAGATTCCTCCCAGGCGTCTCCCGCAGACATTTTTCCTGTGGTTTGGGTCCCTGTAATCCCGGGTAGCAACCCCAGACTCCTCCAGGGAAGATACCCGAGATGATTTTTCTGCTGGGAGAAAGCACCATCTTCTGGGATGCATCTGAGATTCCTCCCAGGCATCTCCCACAGACATTTTTCCTGTGGTTTGGGTCCCTGTAATCCCGGGTAGCAACCCCAGACTCCTCCAGGGAAGATACCCGAGATAATTTTTCTGCTTGGACAATGCTCCATCCTCTGGGAAGCATCCGAGACTCCTTGCACGTATGTCCCTGAGTTTTTATTCCGGTGTTTTCGGGCCCTGTGATGCCGGGTAGCAACCCCAGACTCCTCCAGGGAAGATACCCGAGATGATTTTTCTCCTTGGACAATGCTACATCCTCTGGGATGCATCTGAGATTCCGCCCAGACGTCTCCCGCAGACATTTTTCCTATGGTTTGGGTCCCTGTAATCCCGGGTAGCAAGCCCAGACTCCTCCAGGGAAGATACCCGAGATGATTTTTCTGCTGGGACAAAGCTCCATCTTCTGGGATGCATCTGAGATTCCTCCCAGGCGTCTCCCGCTGACATTTTTCCTGTGGTTTGGGTCCCTTTAATCCCGGGTAGCAACCCCAGACTCCTCCAGGAAAGATATCCGGGATGATTTTTCTCCTTGGACAATGCTCCATCCTCTTTGATGCATCCGAGACTTGTCGCAGCTATGTCCCTGAGTCTTTTTTCTCACGGTTTATGGTTCTGTCATCCCAGGTAGCAACCCCAGACTCCTCCAGGGAAGACACCCAATATGATTTTTCTCTCTTGACAGTGGTCCATCCTGCGGGATCTACCCAGAATTCCTCCCAGGCGTCTCCCGCAGAGTTTTCTCCAGTGCTTTAGAGCCCTGTGATCCCGGGTAGCAACCCCAGACTCCTCCAAGGAAGATACCCGAGATAATTTTTCTGCTTGGACAATGCTCCATCCTCTGGGAAGCATCCGAGACTCCTTGCAGGTATGTCCCTGAGTGTTTCTTCCGGTGTTTTGGGGTCCTGTGATCCTGGGTAGCAACCCCAGACTCCTCCAAGGAAGATACCCGAGATAATTTTTCTCCTTGGACAATGCTCCATCCTCTGGGAAGCATCCGAGACTCCTTGCAGGTATGTCCCTGAGTTTTTATTCCGGTGTTTTCGGGCCCTGTGATCCCGGGTAGTAACCCCAGACTCCTCCAGGGAAGATAGCAGAGATGATATTTCTCCTTGGACAATGCTCCATCTTCTGGGATGCATCTGAGATTCCTCCCAGGCATCTCCCGCAGACATTTTTCCTGTGGTATGGGTCCCTGTAAACCCGGGTAGCAACCCCAGACTCCTCCAGGGAAGATACCCGAGATGATTTTTCTCCTTGGACAATGCTACATCCTCTGGGAAGCATCCGAGACTCCTTGCAGGTATGTCCCTGAGTTTTTATTCCGGTGTTTTCGGGCCCTGTGATCCCGGGTAGCAACCCCAGACTCCTCCAGGGAAGATACCCGAGATGATTTTTCTCCTTGGACAATGCTCCATCTTCTGGGATGCATCTGAGATTCCTCCCAGGCGTCTCCCGCAGACATTTTTCCTGTGGTTTTGGTCCCTGTAATCCCAGGTAGCAACCCCAGACTCCTCCAGGAAAGATATCCGGGATGATTTTTCTCCTTGGACAATGCTCCATCCTCTTTGATGCATCCGAGACTTGTCGCAGCTATGTCCCTGAGTCTTTTTTCTCACGGTTTATGGTTCTGTCATCCCAGGTAGCAACCCCAGACTCCTCCAGGGAAGACACCCAATATGATTTTTCTCTCTTGACAGTGGTCCATCCTGCGGGATCTACCCAGAATTCCTCCCAGGCGTCTCCCGCAGAGTTTTCTCCAGTGCTTTAGAGCCCTGTGATCCCGGGTAGCAACCCCAGACTCCTCCAAGGAAGATACCCGAGATAATTTTTCTGCTTGGACAATGCTCCATCCTCTTGGAAGCATCCGAGACTCCTTGCAGGTATGTCCCTGAGTGTTTCTTCCGGTGTTTTGGGGCCCTGTGATCCTGGGTAGCAACCCCAGACTCCTCCAAGGAAGATACCCGAGATAATTTTTCTGCTTGGACAATGCTCCATCCTCTGGGAAGCATCCGAGACTCCTTGCAGGTATGTCCCTGAGTTTTTATTCCGGTGTTTTCGGGCCCTGTGATCCCGGGTAGTAACCCCAGACTCCTCCAGGGAAGATAGCAGAGATGATATTTCTCCTTGGACAATGCTCCATCTTCTGGGATGCATCTGAGATTCCTCCCAGGCATCTCCCGCAGACATTTTTCCTGTGGTATGGGTCCCTGTAAACCCGGGTAGCAACCCCAGACTCCTCCAGGGAAGATACCCGAGATGATTTTTCTGCTGGGAGAAAGCACCATCTTCTGGGATGCATCTGAGATTCCTCCCAGGCATCTCCCGCAGATATTTTTCCTGTGGTTTGGGTCCCTGTAATCCCGGGTAGCAACCCCAGACTCCTCCAGGGAAGATACCCGAGATGATTTTTCTGCTGGGACAAAGCTCCATCTTCTGGGATGCATCTGAGATTCCTCCCAGGCGTCTCCCGCAGACATTTTTCCTGTGGTTTGGGTCCCTGTAATCCCGGGTAGCAACCCCAGACTCCTCCAGGAAAGATATCCGGGATGATTTTTCTCCTTGGACAATGCTCCATCCTCTTTGATGCATCCGAGACTTGTCGCAGCTATGTCCCTGAGTCTTTTTTCTCACGGTTTATGGTTCTGTCATCCCAGGTAGCAACCCCAGACTCCTCCAGGGAAGACACCCAATATGATTTTTCTCTCTTGACAGTGGTCCATCCTGCGGGATCTACCCAGAATTCCTCCCAGGCGTCTCCCGCAGAGTTTTCTCCAGTGCTTTAGAGCCCTGTGATCCCGGGTAGCAACCCCAGACTCCTCCAAGGAAGATACCCGAGATAATTTTTCTGCTTGGACAATGCTCCATCCTCTGGGAAGCATCCGAGACTCCTTGCAGGTATGTCCCTGAGTTTTTATTCCGGTGTTTTCGGGCCCTGTGATCCCGGGTAGTAACCCCAGACTCCTCCAGGGAAGATAGCAGAGATGATATTTCTCCTTGGACAATGCTCCATCTTCTGGGATGCATCTGAGATTCCTCCCAGGCATCTCCCGCAGACATTTTTCCTGTGGTTTGGGTCCCTGTAAACCCGGGTAGCAACCCCAGACTCCTCCAGGGAAGATACCCGAGATGATTTTTCTCCTTGGACAATGCTACATCCTCTGGGAAGCATCCGAGACTCCTTGCAGGTATGTCCCTGAGTTTTTATTCCGGTGTTTTCGGGCCCTGTGATCCCGGGTAGCAACCCCAGACTCCTCCAGGGAAGATACCCGAGATGATTTTTCTCCTTGGACAATGCTCCATCTTCTGGGATGCATCTGAGATTCCTCCCAGGCGTCTCCCGCAGACATTTTTCCTGTGGTTTTGGTCCCTGTAATCCCAGGTAGCAACCCCAGACTCCTCCAGGGAAGATACCCGAGATGATTTTTCTGCTGGGAGAAAGCACCATCTTCTGGGATGCATCTGAGATTCCTCCCAGGCATCTCCCGCAGATATTTTTCCTGTGGTTTGGGTCCCTGTAATCCCGGGTAGCAACCCCAGACTCCTCCAGGGAACATACCCGAGATGATTTTTCTGCTGGGAGAAAGCACCATCTTCTGGGATGCATCTGAGATTCCTCCCAGGCATCTCCCGCAGATATTTTTCCTGTGGTTTGGGTCCCTGTAATCCCGGGTAGCAACCCCAGACTCCTCCAGGGAAGATACCCGAGATGATTTTTCTGCTGGGACAAAGCTCCATCTTCTGGGATGCATCTGAGATTCCTCCCAGGCGTCTCCCGCAGACATTTTTCCTGTGGTTTGGGTCCCTGTAATCCCGGGTAGCAACCCCAGACTCCTCCAGGGAAGATACCCGAGATGATTTTTCTGCTGGGACAAAGCTCCATCTTCTGGGATGCATATGAGATTCCTCCCAGGCATCTCCCACAGACATTTTTCCTGTGGTTTGGGTCCCTGTAATCCCGGTTAGCAACCCCAGACTCCTCCAGGTAAGATACCCGAGATAATTTTTCTGCTTGGACAATGCTGCATCATCTGGGAAGCATCTGAGACTCCTTGCAGGTATGTCCCTGAGTTTTTATTCCGGTGTTTTCGGGCCCTGTGATCCCGGGTAGCAACCCCAGACTCCTCCACGGAAGATACCCGAGATGATTTTTCTCGTTGGACAATGCTCCATCCTCTTGGAAGCATCCGAGACTCCTTGCAGGTATGTCCCTGAGTGTTTCTTCCAGTATTTTCGGGCCCTCTGATCCCGGGTAGCAACCCCAGACTCCTCCAGGGAAGACACCCAATATGATTTTTCTCTCTTGACAGTGGTCCATACTGCGGGATCTATCCAGAACTCCTCCCAGGAGTCTCCCGCAGAATTTTCTCCGGTGTTTTGGGGCCCTGTGATCCCGGGTAGCAACCCCAGACTCCTCCAGGGAAGATACTCGAGATGATTCTTCTACTTGGACAATGCTCCATCTTCTGGGATGCATCTGAGATTCCTCCCAGGCGTCTCCCGCAGACATTTTTCCTGTGGTTTGGGTCCCTGTAAACCCGGGTAGCAACCCCAGACTCCTCCAGGGAAGATACCCGAGATGATTTTTCTCCTTGGACAATGCTACATCCTCTGGGAAGCATCCGAGACTCCTTGCAGCTTTGTCCCTGTGTGTATTCCGGTGCTTTTGGGCCCTGTCATCCCGGGTAGCAACCCCAGACTCCTCCAGGGAAGACACCCAATATGATTTTTCTCTCTTGACAGTGGTCCATACTGCGGGATCTATCCAGAACTCCTCCCAGGTGTCTCCCGCAGAGTTTTCTCCGGTGTTTTGAGGCCCTGTGATCCCGGGTAGCAACCCCAGACTCCTCCAGGGAAGATACCCGAGATGATTTTTCTCCTTGGACAATGCTCCATCTTCTGGGATGCATCTGAGATTCCTCCCAGGCGTCTCCCGCAGACATTTTTCCTGTGGTTTGGGTCCCTGTAATCCCGGGTACCAACACCAGACTCCTCCAGGGAAGATATCCGAGATGATTTTTCTCCTTGGACAATGCTACATCCTCTGGGAAGCATCCGAGACTCCTTGCAGGTATGTCCCTGAGTGTTTATTCCAGTGTTTTCGGTCCCTCTGATCCCGGGTAGCAACCCCAGACTCCTCCAGGGAGGACACCCAATATGATTTTTCTCTCTTGACAGTGGTCCATACTGCGGGATCTATCCAGAACTCCTCCCAGGTGTCTCCCGCAGAGTTTTCTCCGGTGTTTTGGGGCCCTGTGATCCCGGGTAGCAACCCTAGACTCCTCCAGGGAAGATACCCGAGATGATTTTTCTCCTTGGACAATGCTCCATCTTCTGGGATGCATCTGAGATTCCTCCCAGGCGTCTCCCGCAGACATTTTTCTTGTGGTTTGGGTCCCTGTAATCCCGGGTAGCAACCCCAGACTCCTCCAGGGAAGATACCCGAGATGATTTTTCTGCTTGGACAATGCTCAATCCTCTTGGAAGCATCCGAGACTCCTTGCAGGTATGTCCCTGAGTTTTTATTCCAGTGTTTTCGGGCCCTGTGATCCCAGGTAGCAACCCCAGACTCCTCCAGGGAAGATACCCGAGATGATTTTTCTCCTTGGACAATGCTCCATCCTCTTGGATGCATCCGAGACTTGTCGCAGCTATGTCCCTGAGTCTTTTTTCTCACGGTTTATGGTTCTGTCATCCCAGGTAGCAACCCCAGACTCCTCCAGGGAAGACACCCAATATGATTTTTCTCTCTTGACAGTGGTCCATCCTGCGGGATCTACCCAGAATTCCTCCCAGGCGTCTCCCGCAGAGTTTTCTCCAGTGCTTTAGGGCCCTGTGATCCCGGGTAGCAACCCCAGAATCCCCTAGGGAAGATACCCTAGATAATTTTTCTGCTTGGACAATGCTCCATCCTCTGGGAAGCATCCGAGACTCCTTGCAGGTATGTCTCTGAGTCTTTATTCCGGTGGTTTAGCGCCCTGTAATCCCGGGTAGCAACCCCAGACTCCTCCAGGGAAGATACCCGAGATGATTTTTCTCCTTGGACAATGATCCATCCTCTTGGAAGCATCCGAGACTCCTTGCAGGTATGTCCCTGAGTATTTATTCCGGTGTTTTCGGGCCCTCTGATCCCGGGTAGCAACCCCAGACTCCTCCAGGGAAGACACTCAATATGATTTTTCTCTCTTGACAGTGGTCCATACTGCGGGATCTATCCAGAACTCCTCCCAGGAGTCTCCCGCAGAGTTTTCTCCGGTGTTTTGGGGCCCTGTGATCCGGGCTAGCAACCCCAGACTCCTCCAGGGAAGATACTCGAGATGATTCTTCTACTTGGACAATGCTCCATCTTCTGGGATGCATCTGAGATTCCTCCCAGGCGTCTCCCGCAGACATTTTTCCTGTGGTTTGGGTCCCTATAAACCCGGGTAGCAACCCCAGACTCCTCCAGGGAAGATACCCGAGATGATTTTTCTCCTTGGACAATGCTACATCCTCTGGGAAGCATCCGAGACTCCTTGCAGCTTTGTCCCTGAGTTTTTATTCCGGTGCTTTTGGGCCCTGTCATCCCGGGTAGCAACCCCAGACTCCTCCAGGGAAGACACCCAATATGATTTTTCTCTCTTGACAGTGGTCCATACTGCGGGATCTATCCAGAACTCCTCCCCGGTGTCTCCCGCAGAGTTTTCTCCGGTGTTTTGGGGCCCTGTGATCCCGGGTAGCAACCCCAGACTCCTCCAGGGAAGATACCCGAGATGATTTTTCTCCTTGGACAATGCTCCATCTTCTGGGATGCATCTGAGATTCCTCCCAGGCATCTCCCGCAGACATTTTTCCTGTGGTTTGGGTCCCTGTAATCCCGGGTACCAACACCAGACTCCTCCAGGGAAGATACCCGAGATGATTTTTCTCCTTGGACAATGCTACATCCTCTGGGAAGCATCCGAGACTCCTTGCAGGTATGTCCCTGAGTGTTTATTCCAGTGTTTTCGGGCCCTCTGATCCCGGGTAGCAACCCCAGACTCCTCCAGGGAGGACACCCAATATGATTTTTCTCTCTTGACAGTGGTCCATACTGCGGGATCTATCCAGAACTCCTCCCAGGTGTCTCCCGCAGAGTTTTCTCCGGTGTTTTGGGGCCCTGTGATCCCGGGTAGCAACCCTAGACTCCTCCAGGGAAGATACCCGAGATGATTTTTCTGCTGAGACAAAGCTCCATCTTCTGGGATGCATATGAGATTCCTCCCAGGCATCTCCCACAGACATTTTTCCTGTGGTTTGGGTCCCTGTAATCCCGGGTAGCAACCACAGACTCCTCCAGGGAAGATACCCGAGATGATTTTTCTCCTTGGACAATGCTCCATCTTCTGGGATGCATCTGAGATTCCTCCCAGGCGTCTCCCGCAGACATTTTTCCTGTGGTTTGGGTCCCTGTAAACCCGGGTAGCAACCCCAGACTACTCCAAGGAAGATACCCGAGATGATTTTTCTCCTTGGACAATGCTCCATCCTCTTGGATGCATCCGAGACTCCTTGCAGGTATGTCCCTGAGTGTTTATTCCGGTGTTTTCGGGCCCTCTGATCCCGGGTAGCAACCCCAGACTCCTCCAGGGAAGACCCCCAATATGATTTTTCTCTCTTGACAGTGGTCCATACTGCGGGATCTATCCAGAACTCCTCCCAGGAGTCTCCCGCAGAATTTTCTCCGGTGTTTTGGGGCCCTGTGATCCCGGGTAGCAACCCCAGACTCCTCCAGGGAAGATACCCGAGATGATTTTTCTGCTTGGACAATGCTCCATCCTCTTGGAAGCATCCGAGACTCCTTGCAGGTATGTCCCTGAGTTTTTATTCCAGTGTTTTCGGGCCCTGTGATCCCGGGTAGCAACCCCAGACTCCTCCAGGGAAGATACCCGAGATGATTTTTCTGCTGAGACAAAGCTCCATCTTCTGGGATGCATATGAGATTCCTCCCAGGCATCTCCCATAGACATTTTTCCTGTGGTTTGGGTCCCTGTAAACCCGGGTAGCAACCCCAGACTACTCCAAGGAAGATACCCGAGATGATTTTTCTCCTTGGACAATGCTCCATCCTCTTGGATGCATCCGAGACTTGTCGCAGCTATGTCCCTGAGTCTTTTTTCTCACGGTTTATGGTTCTGTCATCCCAGGTAGCAACCCCAGACTCCTCCAGGGAAGACACCCAATATGATTTTTCTCTCTTGACAGTGGTCCATCCTGCGGGATCTACCAAGAACTCCTCCCAGGCGTCTCCCGCAGAGTTTTCTCCAGTGCTTTAGGGCCCTGTGATCCCGGGTAGCAACCCCAGACTCCTCCAGGGAAGATACCCGAGATGATTTTTCTCCTTGGACAATGATCCATCCTCTTGAAAGCATCCGAGACTCCTTGCAGGTATGTCCCTGAGTGTTTATTCCGGTGTTTTCGGGCCCTCTGATCCCGGGTAGCAACCCCAGACTCCTCCAGGGAAGACACTCAATATGATTTTTCTCTCTTGACAGTGGTCCATACTGCGGGATCTATCCAGAACTCCTCCCAGGAGTCTCCCGCAGAGTTTTCTCCGGTGTTTTGGGGCCCTGTGATCCCGGGTAGCAACCCCAGACTCCTCCAGGGAAGATACCCGGGATGATTTTTCTCCTTGGACAATGCTACATCCTCTGGGAAGCATCCGAGACTCCTTGCAGGTATGTCCCTGAGTGTTTATTCCAGTGTTTTCGGGCCCTCTGATCCCGGGTAGCAACCCCAGACTCCTCCAGGGAGGACACCCAATATGATTTTTCTCTCTTGACAGTGGTCCATCCTGCGGGATCTACCCAGAATTCCTCCCAGGCGTCTCCCGCAGAGTTTTCTCCAGTGCTTTAGGGCCCTGTGATCCCGGGTAGCAACACCAGACTCCTCCAAGGAAGATACCCGAGATGATTTTTCTCCTTGGATAAAGCTCCATCCTCTGGGAAGCATCCGAGACTCCTTGCAGGTATGTCCCTGAGTTTTTATTCCGGTGTTTTGGGGCCCTGTGATCCCGGGTAGCAACCCCAGACTCCTCCAGGGAAGATACCCGAGATGATTTTTCTCCTTGGACAATGCTCCATCTTCTGGGATGCATGTGAGATTCCTCCCAGGCGTCTCCCGCAGACATTTTTCCTGTGGTTTGGGTCCCTGTAAACCCGGGTAGCAACCCCAGACTCCTCCAGGGAAGACACTCAATATGATTTTTCTCTCTTGACAGTGGTCCAAACTGCGGGATCTATCCAGAACTCCTCCCAGGTGTCTCCCGCAGAGTTTTCTACTGTGTTTTGGGGCCCTGTGATCCCGGGTAGCAACCCCAGACTCCTCCAGGGAAGATACCCGAGATAATTTTTCTGCTTGGACAATGCTCCATCCTCTGGGAAGCATCCGAGACTCCTTGCAGGTATGTCCCTGAGTGTTTATTCCGGTGCTTTTGGGCCCTGTCATCCCGGGTAGCAACCTCAGACTGCTCCAGGGAAGATACCCGAGATGATTTTTCTCCTTGGACTATTGTCCATCCTGCGGGATGCACCCGAGACTCCTCCCAGCTCTGTTTCTCAGTGTTTTTTTCCTGTGTTTTGGGTCCCTGTAAACCCGGGTAGCAACCCCAGACTCCTCCAGGAAAGATACCCAGGATGATTTTTCTCCTTGGACAATGCTCCATCCTCTGGGATGCATCCGAGACTTGTCGCAGCTATGTCCCTGAGTCTTTTTTCTCACGGTTTATGGTACTGTCATCCCAGGTAGCAACCCCAGACTCCTCCAGGAAAGATACCCGTGATGATTTTTCTCCTTGGACAATGCTCTATCCTCTGGGAAGCATCCGAGACTCCTTGCAGGTATGTCCCTGAGTGTTTCTTCCGGTGTTTTGGGGCCCTGTGATCCCGGGTAGCAACCCCAGACTCCTCCAAGGAAGATACCCGAGATAATTTTTCTGCTTGGACTATGCTCCATCCTCTGGGAAGCATCCGAGACTCCTTGCAGGTATGTCCCTGAGTTTTTATTCCGGTGTTTTCGGGCCCTGTGATCCCGGGTAGTAACCCCAGACTCCTCCAGGGAAGATAGCAGAGATGATATTTCTCCTTGGACAATGCTCCATCCTCTTGGAAGCATCCGAGACTCCTTGCAGGTATGTCCGTGAGTTTTTATTCCGGTGTTTTCGGGCCCTGTGATCCCGGGTAGCAACCCCAGACTCCTCCAGGGAAGATACCCGAGATGACTTTTCTCCTTGGACAATGCTCCATCTTCTGGGATGCATCTGAGATTCCTCCCAGGCGTCTCCCGCAGACATTTTTCCTGTGCTTTGGGTCCCTGTAATCCCAGGTAGCAACCCCAGACTCCTCCAGGGAAGATACCCGAGATGATTTTTCTGCTGGGAGAAAGCACCATCTTCTGGGATGCATCTGAGATTCCTCCCAGGCATCTCCCGCAGACATTTTTCCTGTGGTTTGGGTCCCTGTAATCCCGGGTAGCAACCCCAGACTCCTCCAGGGAAGATACCCGAGATGATTTTACTGCTGGGACAAAGCTCCATCTTCTGGGATGCATATGAGATTCCTCCCAGGCATCTCCCGCAGACATTTTTCCTGTGGTTTGGGTCCCTGTAATCCCGCGTAGCAACCCCAGACTCCTCCAGGGAACATACCCGAGATAATTTTTCTGCTTGGACAATGCTCCATCCTCTGGGAAGCATCCGAGACTACTTGCAGGTATGTCCCTGAGTTTTTATTCCGGTGTTTTCGGGCGCTGTGATCCCGGGTACCAAACCCAGACTCCTCCAGGGAAGATACCCAAGATGATTTTTCTCCTTGGACAATGCTCCATCTTCTGGGATGCATCTGAGATTCCGCCCAGGCGTCTCCCGCAGACATTTTTCCTATGGTTTGGGTCCCTGTAATCCCGGGTAGCAAGCCCAGACTCCTCCAGGGAAGATACCCGAGATGATTTTTCTGCTGGGACAAAGCTCCATCTTCTGGGATGCATCAGAGATTCCTCCCAGGCGTCTCCCGCAGACATTTTTCCTGTGGTTTGGGTCCCTTTAATCCCGGGTAGCAACCCCAGACTCCTCCAGGAAAGATATCCGGGATGATTTTTCTCCTTGGACAATGCTCCATCCTCTTGGATGCATCCGAGACTTGTCGCAGCTATGTCCCTGAGTCTTTTTTCTCACGGTTTATGGTTCTGTCATCCCAGGTAGCAACCGCAGACTCCTCCAGGGAAGATACCCGAGATAATTTTTCTGCTTGGACAATGCTCCATCCTCTGGGAAGCATCCGAGACTCCTTGCAGGTATGTCCCTGAGTGTTTCTTCCGGTGTTTTGGCGCCCTGTGATCCCGGGTAGCAACCCCAGACTCCTCCAGGGAAGATAGCAGAGATGATATTTCTCCTTGGACAATGCTCCATCTTCTGGTATGCATCTGAGATTCCTCCCAGGCATCTCCCGCAGACATTTTTCCTGTGGTTTGGGTCCCTGTAAACCCGGGTAGCAACCCCAGACTCCTCCAGGGAAGATACCCGAGATGATTTTTCTCCTTGGACAATGCTACATCCTCTGGGAAGCATCCGAGACTCCTTGCAGGTATGTCCCTGTGTGTTTATTCCGGTGTTTTCGGGCCCTGTGATCCCGGGTAGCAACCCCAGACTCCTCCAGGGAAGATACCCGAGATGATTTTTCTCCTTGGACAATGCTCCATCTTCTGGGATGCATCTGAGATTCCTCCCAGGCGTCTCCCGCAGACATTTTTCCTGTGGTTTGGGTCCCTGTAATCCCAGGTAGCAACCCCAGACTCCTCCAGGGAAGATACCCGAGATGATTTTTCTGCTGGGAGAAAGCACCATCTTCTGGGATGCATCTGAGATTCCTCCCAGGCATCTCCCACAGACATTTTTCCTGTGGTTTGGGTCCCTGTAATCCCGGGTAGCAACCCCAGACTCCTCCAGGGAAGATACCCGAGATAATTTTTCTGCTTGGACAATGCTCCATCCTCTGGGAAGCATCCGAGACTCCTTGCACGTATGTCCCTGAGTTTTTATTCCGGTGTTTTCGGGCCCTGTGATGCCGGGTAGCAACCCCAGACTCCTCCAGGGAAGATACCCGAGATGATTTTTCTCCTTGGACAATGCTACATCCTCTGGGATGCATCTGAGATTCCGCCCAGACGTCTCCCGCAGACATTTTTCCTATGGTTTGGGTCCCTGTAATCCCGGGTAGCAAGCCCAGACTCCTCCAGGGAAGATACCCGAGATGATTTTTCTGCTGGGACAAAGCTCCATCTTCTGGGATGCATCTGAGATTCCTCCCAGGCGTCTCCCGCAGACATTTTTCCTGTGGTTTGGGTCCCTTTAATCCCGGGTACCAACCCCAGACTCCTCCAGGAAAGATATCCGGGATGATTTTTCTCCTTGGACAATGCTCCATCCTCTTTGATGCATCCGAGACTTGTCGCAGCTATGTCCCTGAGTCTTTTTTCTCACGGTTTATGGTTCTGTCATCCCAGGTAGCAACCCCAGACTCCTCCAGGGAAGACACCCAATATGATTTTTCTCTCTTGACAGTGGTCCATCCTGCGGGATCTACCCAGAATTCCTCCCAGGCGTCTCCCGCAGAGTTTTCTCCAGTGCTTTAGAGCCCTGTGATCCCGGGTAGCAACCCCAGACTCCTCCAAGGACGATACCCGAGATAATTTTTCTGCTTGGACAATGCTCCATCCTCTGGGAAGCATCCGAGACTCCTTGCAGGTATGTCCCTGAGTGTTTCTTCCGGTGTTTTGGGGCCCTGTGATCCTGGGTAGCAACCCCAGACTCCTCCAAGGAAGATACCCGAGATAATTTTTCTGCTTGGACAATGCTCCATCCTCTGGGAAGCATCCGAGACTCCTTGCAGGTATGTCCCTGAGTTTTTATTCCGGTGTTTTCGGGCCCTGTGATCCCGGGTAGTAACCCCAGACTCCTCCAGGGAAGATAGCAGAGATGATATTTCTCCTTGGACAATGCTCCATCTTCTGGGATGCATCTGAGATTCCTCCCAGGCATCTCCCGCAGACATTTTTCCTGTGGTATGGGTCCCTGTAAACCCGGGTAGCAACCCCAGACTCCTCCAGGGAAGATACCCGAGATGATTTTTCTCCTTGGACAATGCTACATCCTCTGGGAAGCATCCGAGACTCCTTGCAGGTATGTCCCTGAGTTTTTATTCCGGTGTTTTCGGGCCCTGTGATCCCGGGTAGCAACCCCAGACTCCTCCAGGGAAGATACCCGAGATGATTTTTCTCCTTGGACAATGCTCCATCTTCTGGGATGCATCTGAGATTCCTCCCAGGCGTCTCCCGCAGACATTTTTCCTGTGGTTTTGGTCCCTGTAATCCCAGGTAGCAACCCCAGACTCCTCCAGGAAAGATATCCGGGATGATTTTTCTCCTTGGACAATGCTCCATCCTCTTTGATGCATCCGAGACTTGTCGCAGCTATGTCCCTGAGTCTTTTTTCTCACGGTTTATCGTTCTGTCATCCCAGGTAGCAACCCCAGACTCCTCCAGGGAAGACACCCAATATGATTTTTCTCTCTTGACAGTGGTCCATCCTGCGGGATCTACCCAGAATTCCTCCCAGGCGTCTCCCGCAGAGTTTTCTCCAGTGCTTTAGAGCCCTGTGATCCCGGGTAGCAACCCCAGACTCCTCCAAGGAAGATACCCGAGATAATTTTTCTGCTTGGACAATGCTCCATCCTCTGGGAAGCATCCGAGACTCCTTGCAGGTATGTCCCTGAGTGTTTCTTCCGGTGTTTTGGGGCCCTGTGATCCTGGGTAGCAACCCCAGACTCCTCCAAGGAAGATACCCGAGATAATTTTTCTGCTTGGACAATGCTCCATCCTCTGGGAAGCATCCGAGACTCCTTGCAGGTATGTCCCTGAGTTTTTATTCCGGTGTTTTCGGGCCCTGTGATCCCGGGTAGTAACCCCAGACTCCTCCAGGGAAGATAGCAGAGATGATATTTCTCCTTGGACAATGCTCCATCTTCTGGGATGCATCTGAGATTCCTCCCAGGCATCTCCCGCAGACATTTTTCCTGTGGTTTGCGTCCCTGTAAACCCGGGTAGCAACCCCAGACTCCTCCAGGGAAGATACCCGAGATGATTTTTCTCCTTGGACAATGCTACATCCTCTGGGAAGCATCCGAGACTCCTTGCAGGTATGTCCCTGAGTTTTTATTCCGGTGTTTTCGGGCCCTGTGATCCCGGGTAGCAACCCCAGACTCCTCCAGGGAAGATACCCGAGATGATTTTTCTCCTTGGACAATGCTCCATCTTCTGGGATGCATCTGAGATTCCTCCCAGGCGTCTCCCGCAGACATTTTTCCTGTGGTTTTGGTCCCTGTAATCCCAGGTATCAACCCCAGACTCCTCCAGGGAACATACCCGAGATGATTTTTCTGCTGGGAGAAAGCACCATCTTCTGGGATGCATCTGAGATTCCTCCCAGGCATCTCCCGCAGATATTTTTCCTGTGGTTTGGGTCCCTGTAATCCCGGGTAGCAACCCCAGACTCCTCCAGGGAACATACCCGAGATGATTTTTCTGCTGGGAGAAAGCACCATCTTCTGGGATGCATCTGAGATTCCTCCCAGGCATCTCCCGCAGATATTTTTCCTGTGGTTTGGGTCCCTGTAATCCCGGGTAGCAACCCCAGACTCCTCCAGGGAAGATACCCGAGATGATTTTTCTGCTGGGACAAAGCTCCATCTTCTGGGATGCATCTGAGATTCCTCCCAGGCGTCTCCCGCAGACATTTTTCCTGTGGTTTGGGTCCCTGTAATCCCGGGTAGCAACCCCAGACTCCTCCAGGGAAGATACCCGAGATGATTTTTCTGCTGGGACAAAGCTCCATCTTCTGGGATGCATATGAGATTCCTCCCAGGCATCTCCCACAGACATTTTTCCTGTGGTTTGGGTCCCTGTAATCCCGGGTAGCAACCCCAGACTCCTCCAGGTAAGATACCCGAGATAATTTTTCTGCTTGGACAATGCTGCATCATCTGGGAAGCATCTGAGACTCCTTGCAGGTATGTCCCTGAGTTTTTATTCCGGTGTTTTCGGGCCCTGTGATCCCGGGTAGCAACCCCAGACTCCTCCAGGGAAGATACCCGAGATGATTTTTCTCGTTGGACAATGCTCCATCCTCTTGGAAGCATCCGAGACTCCTTGCAGGTATGTCCCTGAGTGTTTATTCCGGTATTTTCGGGCCCTCTGATCCCGGGTAGCAACCCCAGACTCCTCCAGGGAAGACACCCAATATGATTTTTCTCTCTTGACAGTGGTCCATACTGCGGGATCTATCCAGAACTCCTCCCAGGAGTCTCCCGCAGAGTTTTCTCCGGTGTTTTGGGGCCCTGTGATCCCGGGTAGCAAGCCCAGACTCCTCCAGGGAAGATACCCGAGATGATTTTTCTCCTTTGACAATGCTCCATCTTCTGGGATGCATCTGAGATTCCTCCCAGGTGTCTCCCACAGACATTTTTCCTGTGATTTGGGTCCCTGTAATCCCAGATAGCAACCCCAGACTCCTCCAGGGAAGATACCCGAGATAATTTTTCTCCTTGGACAATGCTCCATCCTCTTGGTAGCATCCGAGACTCCTTGCAGGTATGTCCCTGAGTGTTTATTCCGGTATTTTCGGGCCCTCTGATCCCGGATAGCAACCCCAGACTCCTCCAGGGAAGACACCCAATATGATTTTTCTCTCTTGACAGTGGTCCATACTGCGGGATCTATCCAGAACTCCTCCCAGTAGTCTCCCGCAGACATTTTTCCTGTGGTTTGGGTCCCTGTAATCCCGGGTAGCAACCCCAGACTCCTCCAGGAAAGATATCCGGGATGATTTTTCTCCTTGGACAATGCTCCATCCTCTGGGATGCATCCGAGACTTGTCGCAGCTATGTCCCTGAGTCTTTTTTCTCACGGTTTATGGTTCTGTCATCCCAGGTAGCAACCCCAGACTCCTCCAGGGAAGACACCCAATATGATTTTTCTCTCTTGACAGTGGTCCATCCTGCGGGATCTACCCAGAATTCCTCCCATGCGTCTCCTGCAGAGTTTTCTCCAGTGCTTTAGGGCCCTGTGATCCCGGGTAGCAACCCCAGACTCCTCCAAGGAAGATACCCGAGATAATTTTTCTGCTTGGACAATGCTCCATCCTCTGGGAAGCATCCGAGACTCCTTGCAGGTATGTCCCTGAGTTTTTATTCCGGTGTTTTCGGGCCCTGTGATCCCGGGTAGCAACCCCAGAGTCCTCCAGGGAAGATACCCAAGATGATTTTTCTGCTGGAACAATGCTCCATCTTCTGGGATGCATGTGAGATTCCTCCCAGGCATCTCCCACAGACATTTTTCCTGTGGTTTGGGTCCCTGTAATCCCGGGTAGCAACCCCAGACTCCTCCAGGGAAGATACCCGAGATAATTTTTCTGCTTGGACAATGCTCCATCATCTGGGAAGCATCTGAGACTCCTTGCAGGTATGTCCCTGAGTTTTTATTCCGGTGTTTTCGGGCCCTGTGATCCCGGGTAGCAACCCCAGACTCCTCCAGGGAAGATACCCGAGATGATTTTTCTCCTTGGACAATGCTCCATCTTCTGGGATGCATCTGAGATTCCTGCCAGGCGTCTCCCGCAGACATTTTTCCTGTGGTTTGGGTCCCTGTAAACCCGGGTAGCAACCCCAGACTCCTCCAGGGAAGATACCCGAGATGATTTTTCTCCTTGGACAATGCTCCATCCTCTTGGAAGCATCCGAGACTCCTTGCAGTTATGTCCCTGAGTGTTTATTCCGGTATTTTCGGGCCCTCTGATCCCGGGTAGCAACCCCAGACTCCTCCAGGGAAGACACCCAATATGATTTTTCTCTCTTGACAGTGGTCCATACTGCGGGATCTATCCAGAACTCCTCCCAGGTGTCTCCCGCACAGTTTTTTCCGGTGTTTTGGGGCCCTGTGATCCCGGGTAGCAACCCCAGACTCCTCCAGGGAAGATACCCGAGATGATTTTTCTCCTTGGACAAAGCTCCATCTTCTGGGATGCATCTGAGATTCCTCCCAGGCATCTCCCGCAGACATTTTTCCTGTGGTTTGGGTCCCTGTAATCCCGGGTAGCAACCCCAGACTCCTCCAGGGAAGATACCCGAGATGATTTTACTGCTGGGACAAAGCTCCATCTTCTGGGATGCATATGAGATTCCTCCCAGGCATCTCCCACAGACATTTTTCCTGTGGTTTGGGTCCCTGTAATCCCGGGTAGCAACCCCAGACTCCTCCAGGGAACATACCCGAGATAATTTTTCTGCTTGGACAATGCTCCATCCTCTGGGAAGCATCCGAGACTACTTGCAGGTATGTCCCTGAGTTTTTATTCCGGTGTTTTCGGGCGCTGTGATCCCGGGTAGCAACCCCAGACTCCTCCAGGGAAGATAGCAGAGATGATATTTCTCCTTGGACAATGCTCCATCTTCTGGGATGCATCTGAGATTCCTCCCAGGCGTCTCCCGCAGACATTTTTCCTATGGTTTGGGTCCCTGTAATCCCGGGTAGCAAGCCCAGACTCCTCCAGGGAAGATACCCGAGATGATTTTTCTGCTGGGACAAAGCTCCATCTTCTGGGATGCATCTGAGATTCCTCCCAGGCGTCTCCCGCAGACATTTTTCCTGTGGTTTGGGTCCCTGTAATCCCGGGTAGCAACCCCAGACTCCTCCAGGAAAGATATCCGGGATGATTTTTCTCCTTGGACAATGCTCCATCCTCTTGGATGCATCCGAGACTTGTCGCAGCTATGTCCCTGAGTCTTTTTTCTCACGGTTTATGGTTCTGTCATCCCAGGTAGCAACCCCAGACTCCTCCAGGGAAGACACCCAATATGATTTTTCTCTCTTGACAGTGGTCAGTCCTGCGGGATCTACCCAGAATTCCTCCCAGGCGTCTCCCGCAGAGTTTTCTCCAGTGATTTAGGGCCCTGTGATCCCGGGTAGCAACCCCAGACTCCTCCAAGGAAGATACCCGAGATAATTTTTCTGCTTGGACAATGCTCCATCCTCTGGGAAGCATCCGAGACTCCTTGCAGGTATGTCCCTGAGTGTTTCTTCCGGTGTTTTGGGGCCCTGTGATCCTGGGTAGCAACCCCAGACTCCTCCAAGGAACATACCCGAGATAATTTTTCTGCTTGGACAATGCTCCATCCTCTGGGAAGCATCCGAGACTCCTTGCAGGTATGTCCCTGAGTTTTTATTCCGGTGTTTTCGGGCCCTGTGATCCCGGGTAGTAACCCCAGACTCCTCCAGGGAAGATAGCAGAGATGATATTTCTCCTTGGACAATGCTCCATCTTCTGGGATGCATCTGAGATTCCTCCCAGGCATCTCCCGCAGACATTTTTCCTGTGGTTTGGGTCCCTGTAAACCCGGGTAGCAACCCCAGACTCCTCCAGGGAAGATACCCGAGATGATTTTTCTCCTTGGACAATGCTCCATCCTCTTGGAAGCATCCGAGACTCCTTGCAGGTATGTCCCTGAGTTTTTATTCCGGTGTTTTCGGGCCCTGTGATCCCGGGTAGCAACCCCAGACTCCTCCAGGGAAGATACCCGAGATGATTTTTCTCCTTGGACAATGCTCCATCTTCTGGGATGCATCTGAGATTCCTCCCAGGCGTCTCCCGCAGACATTTTTCCTGTGGTTTTGGTCCCTGTAATCCCAGGTATCAACCCCAGACTCCTCCAGGGAAGATACCCGAGATGATTTTTCTGCTGGAAGAAAGCACCATCTTCTGGGATGCATCTGAGATTCCTCCCAGGCATATCCCGCAGACATTTTTACTGTGATTTGAGTCCCTGTAATCCCGGGTAGCAACCCCAGACTCCTCCAGGGAAGATACCCGAGATGATTTTTCTGCTGGGACAAAGCTCCATCTTCTGGGATGCAGCTGAGATTCCTCCCAGGCGTCTCCCGCAGACATTTTTCCTGTGGTTTGGGTCCCTGTAATCCCGGGTAGCAACCCCAGACTCCTCCAGGGAAGATACCCGAGATAATTTTTCTCCTTGGACAATGCTCCATCATCTGGGAAGCATCTGAGACTCCTTGCAGGTATGTCCCTGAGTTTTTATTCCGGTGTTTTCGGGCCCTGTGATCCCGGGTAGCAACCCCAGACTCCTCCAGGGAAGATACCCGAGATGATTTTTCTCCTTGGACAATGCTCCATCTTCTGGGATGCATCTGAGATTCCTCCCAGGCGTCTCCCGCAGACATTTTTCCTGTGGTTTGGGTCCCTTTAATCCCGGGTACCAACCCCAGACTCCTCCAGGAAAGATATCCGGGATGATTTTTCTCCTTGGACAATGCTCCATCCTCTGGGATGCATCCGAGACTTGTCGCAGCTATGTCCCTGAGTCTTTTTTCTCACGGTTTATGGTTCTGTCATCCCAGGTAGCAACCCCAGACTCCTCCAGGGAAGACACCCAATATGATTTTTCTCTCTTGACAGTGGTCCATCCTGCGGGATCTACCCAGAATTCCTCCCAGGCGTCTCCCGCAGAGTTTTCTCCAGTGCTTTAGGGCCCTCTGATCCCGGGTAGCAACCCCAGACTCCTCCAAGGAAGATACCCGAAATAATTTTTCTGCTTGGACAATGCTCCATCCTCTGGGAAGCATCCGAGACTCCTTGCAGGTATGTCCCTGAGTTTTTATTCCGGTGTTTTCGGGCCCTGTGATCCCGGGTAGCAACCCCAGACTCCTCCAGGGAAGATACCCGAGATGATTTTTCTCCTTGGACAATGCTCCATCTTCTGGGATGCATCTGAGATTCCTCCCAGGCGTCTCCCGCAGACATTTTTCCTGTTGTTTGGGTCCCTGTAAACCCAGGTAGCAACCCCAGACTCCTCCAGGGAAGATACCCGAGATGATTTTTCTCCTTGGACAATGCTCCATCCTCTTGGAAGCATCCGAGACTCCTTGCAGTTATGTCCCTGAGTGTTTATTCCGGTATTTTCGGGCCCTCTGATCCCGGGTAGCAACCCCAGACTCCTCCAGGGAAGACACCCAATATGATTTTTCTCTCTTGACAGTGGTCCATACTGCGGGATCTATCCAGAACTCCTCCCAGGTGTCTCCCGCACAGTTTTCTCCGGTGTTTTGGGGCCCTGTGATCCCGGGTAGCAACCCCAGACTCCTCCAGGGAAGATACCCGAGATGATTTTTCTCCTTGGACAAAGCTCCATCTTCTGGGATGCATCTGAGATTCCTCCCAGGCGTCTCCCGCAGACATTTTTCCTATGGTTTGGGTCCCTGTAATCCCGGGTAGCAAGCCCAGACTCCTCCAGGGAAGATACCCGAGATGATTTTTCTGCTGGTACAAAGCTCCATCTTCTGGGATGCATCTGAGATTCCTCCCAGGCGTCTCCCGCAGACATTTTTCCTGTGGTTTGGGTCCCTGTAATCCCGGGTAGCAACCCCAGACTCCTCCAGGAAAGATATCCGGGATGATTTTTCTCCTTGGACAATGCTCCATCCTCTGGGATGCATCCGAGACTTGTCGCAGCTATGTCCCTGAGTCTTTTTTCTCACGGTTTATGGTTCTGTCATCCCAGGTAGCAACCCCAGACTCCTCCAGGGAAGACACCCAATATGATTTTTCTCTCTTGACAGTGGTCCATCCTGCGGGATCTACCCAGAATTCCTCCCAGGCGTCTCCCGCAGAGTTTTCTCCAGTGCTTTAGAGCCCTGTGATCCCGGGTAGCAACCCCAGACTCCTCCAAGGAAGATACCCGAGATAATTTTTCTGCTTGGACAATGCTCCATCCTCTGGGAAGCATCCGAGACTCCTTGCAGGTATGTCCCTGAGTGTTTCTTCCGGTGTTTTGGGGCCCTGTGATCCTGGGTAGCAACCCCAGACTCCTCCAAGGAAGATACCCGAGATAATTTTTCTGCTTGGACAATGCTCCATCCTCTGGGAAGCATCCGAGACTCCTTGCAGGTATGTCCCTGAGTTTTTATTCCGGTGTTTTCGGGCCCTGTGATCCCGGGTAGCAACCCCAGACTCCTCCAGGGAAGATAGCAGAGATGATATTTCTCCTTGGACAATGCTCCATCTTCTGGGATGCATCTGAGATTCCTCCCAGGCGTCTCCCGCAGACATTTTTCCTGTGGTTTTGGTCCCTGTAATCCCAGGTAGCAACCCCAGACTCCTCCAGGGAAGATACCCGAGATGATTTTTCTGCTGGGAGAAAGCACCATCTTCTGGGATGCATCTGAGATTCCTCCCAGGCATATCCCGCAGACATTTTTCCTGTGGTTTGGGTCCCTGTAATCCCGGGTAGCAACCCCAGACTCCTCCAGGGAAGATACCCGAGATGATTTTTCTGCTGGGACAAAGCTCCATCTTCTGGGATGCATCTGAGATTCCTCCCAGGCGTCTCCCGCAGACATTTTTCCTGCGGTTTGGGTCCCTATAATCCCGGGTAGCAACCCCAGACTCCTCCAGGGAAGATACCCGAGATGATTTTTCTGCTGGGACAAAGCTCCATCTTCTGGGATGCATATGAGATTCCTCCCAGGCATCTCCCGCAGACATTTTTCCTGTGGTTTGGGTCCCTGTAAACCCGGGTAGCAACCCCAGACTCCTCCAGGGAAGATACCCGAGATGATTTTTCTCCTTGGACAATGCTCCATCCTCTTGGAAGCATCCGAGACTCCTTGCAGGTATGTCCCTGAGATTTTATTCCGGTGTTTTTGGGCCCTGTGATCCCGGGTAGCAACCCCAGACTCCTCCAGGGAAGATACCCGAGATGATTTTTCTCCTTGGACAATGCTCCATCTTCTGGGATGCATCTGAGATTCCTCCCAGGCGTCTCCCGCAGACATTTTTCCTGTGGTTTTGGTCCCTGTAATCCCAGGTATCAACCCCAGACTCCTCCAGGGAAGATACCCGAGATGATTTTTCTGCTGGAAGAAAGCACCATCTTCTGGGATGCATCTGAGATTCCTCCCAGGCATATCCCGCAGACATTTTTCCTGTGATTTGGGTCCCTGTAATCCCGGGTAGCAACCCCAGACTCCTCCAGGGAAGATACCCGAGATGGTTTTTCTGCTGGGACAAAGCTCCATCTTCTGGGATGCAGCTGAGATTCCTCCCAGGCGTCTCCCGCAGACATTTTTCCTGTGGTTTGGGTCCCTGTAATCCCGGGTAGCAACCCCAGACTCCTCCAGGGAAGATACCCGAGATAATTTTTCTCCTTGGACAATGCTCCATCATCTGGGAAGCATCTGAGACTCCTTGCAGGTATGTCCCTGAGTTTTTATTCCGGTGTTTTCGGGCCCTGTGATCCCGGGTAGCAACCCCAGACTCCTCCAGGGAAGATACCCGAGATGATTTTTCTCCTTGGACAATGCTCCATCTTCTGGGATGCATCTGAGATTCCTCCCAGGCGTCTCCCGCAGACATTTTTCCTGTGGTTTGGGTCCCTTTAATCCCGGGTACCAACCCCAGACTCCTCCAGGAAAGATATCCGGGATGATTTTTCTCCTTGGACAATGCTCCATCCTCTGGGATGCATCCGAGACTTGTCGCAGCTATGTCCCTGAGTCTTTTTTCTCACGGTTTATGGTTCTGTCATCCCAGGTAGCAACCCCAGACTCCTCCAGGGAAGACACCCAATATGATTTTTCTCTCTTGACAGTGGTCCATCCTGCGGGATCTACCCAGAATTCCTCCCAGGCGTCTCCCGCAGAGTTTTCTCCAGTGCTTTAGGGCCCTCTGATCCCGGGTAGCAACCCCAGACTCCTCCAAGGAAGATACCCGAAATAATTTTTCTGCTTGGACAATGCTCCATCCTCTGGGAAGCATCCGAGACTCCTTGCAGGTATGTCCCTGAGTTTTTATTCCGGTGTTTTCGGGCCCTGTGATCCCGGGTAGCAACCCCAGACTCCTCCAGGGAAGATACCCGAGATGATTTTTCTCCTTGGACAATGCTCCATCCTCTTGGAAGCATCCGGGACTCCTTGCAGTTATGTCCCTGAGTATTTATTCCGGTATTTTCGGGCCCTCTGATCCCGGGTAGCAACCCCAGACTCCTCCAGGGAAGACACCCAATATGATTTTTCTCTCTTGACAGTGGTCCATACTGCGGGATCTATCCAGAACTCCTCCCAGGTGTCTCCCGCACAGTTTTCTCCGGTGTTTTGGGGCCCTGTGATCCCGGGTAGCAACCCCAGACTCCTCCAGGGAAGATACCCGAGATGATTTTTCTCCTTGGACAATGCTCCATCCTCTGGGATGCATCCGAGACTTGTCGCAGCTATGTCCCTGAGTCTTTTTTCTCACGGTTTATGGTTCTGTCATCCCAGGTAGCAACCCCAGACTCCTCCAGGGAAGACACCCAATATGATTTTTCTCTCTTGACAGTGGTCCATCCTGCGGGATCTACCCAGAATTCCTCCCAGGCGTCTCCCGCAGAGTTTTCTCCAGTGCTTTAGAGCCCTGTGATCCCGGGTAGCAACCCCAGACTCCTCCAAGGAAGATACCCGAGATAATTTTTCTGCTTGGACAATGCTCCATCCTCTGGGAAGCATCCGAGACTCCTTGCAGGTATGTCCCTGAGTGTTTCTTCCGGTGTTTTGGGGCCCTGTGATCCCGGGTAGCAACCCCAGACTCCTCCAGGGAAGATAGCAGAGATGATATTTCTCCTTGGACAATGCTCCATCTTCTGGGATGCATCTGAGATTCCTCCCAGGCGTCTCCCGCAGACATTTTTCCTGTGGTTTTGGTCCCTGTAATCCCAGGTAGCAACCCCAGACTCCTCCAGGGAAGATACCCGAGATGATTTTTCTGCTGGGAGAAAGCACCATCTTCTGGGATGCATCTGAGATTCCTCCCAGGCATATCCCGCAGACATTTTTCCTGTGGTTTGGGTCCCTGTAATCCCGGGTAGCAACCCCAGACTCCTCCAGGGAAGATACCCGAGATGATTTTTCTGCTGGGACAAAGCTCCATCTTCTGGGATGCATCTGAGATTCCTCCCAGGCGTCTCCCGCAGACATTTTTCCTGCGGTTTGGGTCCCTATAATCCCGGGTAGCAACCCCAGACTCCTCCAGGGAAGATACCCGAGATGATTTTTCTGCTGGGACAAAGCTCCATCTTCTGGGATGCATATGAGATTCCTCCCAGGCATCTCCCACAGACATTTTTCCTGTGGTTTGGGTCTCTGTAATCCCGGGTAGCAACCCCAGACTCCTCCAGGGAAGACACCCGAGATAATTTTTCTGCTTGGACAATGCTCCATCCTCTTGGAAGCATCCGAGACTCCTTGCAGGTATGTCCCTGAGTGTTTATTCCAGTGTTTTGGGGCCCTCTGATCCCAGGTAGCAACCCCAGACTCCTCCAGGGAGGACACCCAATATGATTTTTCTCTTTTTACAGTGGTCCATACTGCGGGATCTATCCAGAACTCCTCCCAGGAGTCTCCCGCAGAGTTTTCTCCGGTGTTTTGGGGCCCTGTGATCCCGGGTAGCAACCCCAGACTCCTCCAGGGAAGATACCCGAGATGATTTTTCTGCTGGGACAAAGCTCCATCTTCTGGGATGCATATGAGATTCCTCCCAGGCATCTCCCACAGACATTTTTCCTGTGGTTTGGGTCCCTGTAATCCCGGGTAGCAACCCCAGACTCCTCCAGGGAAGATACCCGAGATAATTTTTCTGCTTGGACAATGCTGCATCATCTGGGAAGCATCTGAGACTCCTTGCAGGTATGTCCCTGAGTTTTTATTCCGGTGTTTTCGGGCCCTGTGATCCTGGGTAGCAACCCCAGACTCCTCCAGGGAAGATACCCGAGATGATTTTTCTCGTTGGACAATGCTCCATCCTCTTGGAAGCATCCGAGACTCCTTGCAGGTATGTCCCTGAGTGTTTATTCCGGTATTTTCGGGCCCTCTGATCCCGGGTAGAAACCCCAGACTCCTCCAGGGAAGACACCCAATATGATTTTTCTCTCTTGACAGTGGTCCATACTGCGGGATCTATCCAGAACTCCTCCCAGGAGTCTCCCGCAGAGTATTCTCCGGTGTTTTGGGGCCCTGTGATCCCGGGTAGCAACCCCAGACTCCTCCAGGGAAGATACGCGAGATGATTTTTCTCCTTTGACAATGCTCCATCTTCTGGGATGCATCTGAGATTCCTCCCAGGCGTCTCCCACAGACATTTTTCCTGTGGTTTGGGTCCCTGTAATCCCGGGTAGCAACCCCAGACTCCTCCAGGAAAGATATCCGGGATGATTTTTCTCCTTGGACAATGCTCCATCCTCTGGGATGCATCCGAGACTTGTCGCAGCTATGTCCCTGAGTCTTTTTTCTCACGGTTTATGGTTCTGTCATCCCAGGTAGCAACCCCAGACTCCTCCAGGGAAGACACCCAATATGATTTTTCTCTCTTGACAGTGGTCCATCCTGCGGGATCTACCCAGAATTCCTCCCAGGCGTCTCCCGCAGAGTTTTCTCCAGTGCTTTAGAGCCCTGTGATCCCGGGTAGCAACCCCAGACTCCTCCAAGGAAGATACCCGAGATAATTTTTCTGCTTGGACAATGCTCCATCCTCTGGGAAGCATCCGAGACTCCTTGCAGGTATGTCCCTGAGTGTTTCTTCCGGTGTTTTGGGGCCCTGTGATCCTGGGTAGCAACCCCAGACTCCTCCAAGGAAGATACCCGAGATAATTTTTCTGATTGGACAATGCTCCATCCTCTGGGAAGCATCCGAGACTCCTTGCAGGTATGTCCCTGAGTTTTTATTCCGGTGTTTTCGGGCCCTGTGATCCCGGGTAGCAACCCCAGACTCCTCCAGGGAAGATAGCAGAGATGATATTTCTCCTTGGACAATGCTCCATCTTCTGGGATGCATCTGAGATTCCTCCCAGGCGTCTCCCGCAGACATTTTTCCTGTGGTTTTGGTCCCTGTAATCCCAGGTAGCAACCCCAGACTCCTCCAGGGAAGATACCCGAGATGATTTTTCTGCTGGGAGAAAGCACCATCTTCTGGGATGCATCTGAGATTCCTCCCAGGCATATCCCGCAGACATTTTTCCTGTGGTTTGGGTCCCTGTAATCCCGGGTAGCAACCCCAGACTCCTCCAGGGAAGATACCCGAGATGATTTTTCTGCTGGGACAAAGCTCCATCTTCTGGGATGCATCTGAGATTCCTCCCAGGCGTCTCCCGCAGACATTTTTCCTGCGGTTTGGGTCCCTATAATCCCGGGTAGTAACCCCAGACTCCTCCAGGGAAGATACCCGAGATGATTTTTCTCCTTGGACAATGCTCCATCCTCTTGGAAGCATCCGAGACTCCTTGCAGGTATGTCCCTGAGTTTTTATTCCGGTGTTTTCGGGCCCTGTGATCCCGGGTAGCAACCCCAGACTCCTCCAGGGAAGATACCCGAGATGATTTTTCTCCTTCGACAATGCTCCATCTTCTGGGATGCATCTGAGATTCCTCCCAGGCGTCTCCCGCAGACATTTTTCCTGTGGTTTTGGTCCCTGTAATCCCGGGTATCAACCCCAGACTCCTCCAGGGAAGATACCCGAGATGATTTTTCTGCTGGAAGAAAGCACCATCTTCTGGGATGCATCTGAGATTCCTCCCAGGCATATCCCGCAGACATTTTTCCTGTGATTTGGGTCCCTGTAATCCCGGGTAGCAACCCCAGACTCCTCCAGGGAAGATACCCGAGATGATTTTTCTGCTGGGACAAAGCTCCATCTTCTGGGATGCAGCTGAGATTCCTCCCAGGCGTCTCCCGCAGACATTTTTCCTGTGGTTTGGGTCCCTGTAATCCCGGGTAGCAACCCCAGACTCCTCCAGGGAAGATACCCGAGATAATTTTTCTCCTTGGACAATGCTCCATCATCTGGGAAGCATCTGAGACTCCTTGCAGGTATGTCCCTGAGTTTTTATTCCGGTGTTTTCGGGCCCTGTGATCCCGGGTAGCAACCCCAGACTCCTCCAGGGAAGATACCCGAGATGATTTTTCTCCTTGGACAATGCTCCATCTTCTGGGATGCATCTGAGATTCCTCCCAGGCGTCTCCCGCAGACATTTTTCCTGTGGTTTGGGTCCCTTTAATCCCGGGTACCAACCCCAGACTCCTCCAGGAAAGATATCCGGGATTATTTTTCTCCTTGGACAATGCTCCATCCTCTGGGATGCATCCGAGACTTGTCGCAGCTATGTCCCTGAGTCTTTTTTCTCACGGTTTATGGTTCTGTCATCCCAGGTAGCAACCCCAGACTCCTCCAGGGAAGACACCCAATATGATTTTTCTCTCTTGACAGTGGTCCATCCTGCGGGATCTACCCAGAATTCCTCCCAGGCGTCTCCCGCAGAGTTTTCTCTAGTGCTTTAGGGCCCTCTGATCCCGGGTAGCAACCCCAGACTCCTCCAAGGAAGATACCCGAAATAATTTTTCTGCTTGGACAATGCTCCATCCTCTGGGAAGCATCCGAGACTCCTTGCAGGTATGTCCCTGAGTTTTTATTCCGGTGTTTTCGGGCCCTGTGATCCCGGGTAGCAACCCCAGACTCCTCCAGGGAAGATACCCGAGATGATTTTTCTCCTTGGACAATGCTCCATCTTCTGGGATGCATCTGAGATTCCTCCCAGGCGTCTCCCGCAGACATTTTTCCTGTTGTTTGGGTCCCTGTAAACCCAGGTAGCAACCCCAGACTCCTCCAGGGAAGATACCCGAGATGATTTTTCTCCTTGGACAATGCTCCATCCTCTTGGAAGCATCCGGGACTCCTTGCAGTTATGTCCCTGAGTGTTTATTCCGGTATTTTCGGGCCCTCTGATCCCGGATAGCAACCCCAGACTCCTCCAGGGAAGACACCCAATATGATTTTTCTCTCTTGACAGTGGTCCATACTGCGGGATCTATCCAGAACTCCTCCCAGGTGTCTCCCGCACAGTTTTCTCCGGTGTTTTGGGGCCCTGTGATCCCGGGTAGCAACCCCAGACTCCTCCAGGGAAGATACCCGAGATGATTTTTCTCCTTGGACAAAGCTCCATCTTCTGGAATGCATCTGAGATTCCTCCCAGGCGTCTCCCGCAGACATTTTTCCTGTGGTTTTGGTCCCTGTAATCCCAGGTAGCAACCCCAGACTCCTCCAGGGAAGATACCCGAGATGATTTTTCTGCTGGGAGAAAGCACCATCTTCTGGGATGCATCTGAGATTCCTCCCAGGCATATCCCGCAGACATTTTTCCTGTGGTTTGGGTCCCTGTAATCCCGGGTAGCAACCCCAGACTCCTCCAGGGAAGATACCCGAGATGATTTTTCTGCTGGGACAAAGCTCCATCTTCTGGGATGCATCTGAGATTCCTCCCAGGCGTCTCTTGCAAATATTTTCCTGTGGTTTGGGTCCCTGTAATCCCGGGTAGCAACCCCAGACTCCTCCAGGGAAGACACCCGAGATAATTTTTCTGCTTGGACAATGCTCCATCCTCTTGGAAGCATCCGAGACTCCTTGCAGGTATGTCCCTGAGTGTTTATTCCAGTGTTTTCGGGCCCTCTGATCCCAGGTAGCAACCCCAGACTCCTCCAGGGAGGACACCCAATATGATTTTTCTCTTTTGACAGTGGTCCATACTGCGGGATCTATCCAGAACTCCTCCCAGGAGTCTCCCGCAGAGTTTTCTCCGGTGTTTTGGGGCCCTGTGATCCCGGGTAGCAACCCCAGACTCCTCCAGGGAAGATACCCGAGATGATTTTTCTGCTGGGACAAAGCTCCATCTTCTGGGATGCATCTGAGATTCCTCCCAGGCATCTCCCACAGACATTTTTCCTGTGGTTTGGGTCCCTGTAATCCCGGGTAGCAACCCCAGACTCCTCCAGGGAAGATACCCGAGATAATTTTTCTGCTTGGACAATGCTGCATCATCTGGGAAGCATCTGAGACTCCTTGCAGGTATGTCCCTGAGTTTTTATTCCGGTGTTTTCGGGCCCTGTGATCCTGGGTAGCAACCCCAGACTCCTCCAGGGAAGATACCCGAGATGATTTTTCTCGTTGGACAATGCTCCATCCTCTTGGAAGCATCCGAGACTCCTTGCAGGTATGTCCCTGAGTGTTTATTCCGGTATTTTCGGGCCCTCTGATCCCGGGTAGCAACCCCAGACTCCTCCAGGGAAGACACCCAATATGATTTTTCTCTCTTGACAGTGGTCCATACTGCGGGATCTATCCAGAACTCCTCCCAGGAGTCTCCCGCAGAGTTTTCTCCGGTGTTTTGGGGCCCTGTGATCCCGGGTAGCAAGCCCAGACTCCTCCAGGGAAGATACCCGAGATGATTTTTCTCCTTTGACAATGCTCCATCTTCTGGGATGCATCTGAGATTCCTCCCAGGTGTCTCCCACAGACATTTTTCCTGTGGTTTGGGTCCCTGTAATCCCAGATAGCAACCCCAGACTCCTCCAGGGAAGATACCCGAGATAATTTTTCTCCTTGGACAATGCTCCATCCTCTTGGAAGCATCCGAGACTCCTTGCAGGTATGTCCCTGAGTGTTTATTCCGGTATTTTCAGGCCCTCTGATCCCGGATAGCAACCCCAGACTACTCCAGGGAAGACACCCAATATGATTTTTCTCTCTTGACAGTGGTCCATACTGCGGGATCTATCCAGAACTCCTCCCAGTAGCCTCCCGCAGACATTTTTCCTGTGGTTTGGGTCCCTGTAATCCCGGGTAGCAACCCCAGACTCCTCCAGGGAAGATACCCGATATGATTTTTCTCATTGGACAATGCTACATCCTCTGGGAAGCATCCGAGACTCCTTGCAGGTATGTCCATGAGTGTTTATTCCAGTGTATTCGGGCCCTCTGATCCCGGGTAGCAACCCCAGACTCCTCCAGGGAAGATACCCGAGATGATATTTCTGCTGGGACAAAGCTCCATCTTCTGGGATGCATCTGAGATTCCTCCCAGGCGTCTCCCGCAGACATTTTTCCTGTGGTTTGGGTCCCTTTAATCCCGGGTACCAACCCCAGACTCCTCCAGGAAAGATATCCGGGATGATTTTTCTCCTTGGACAATGCTCCATCCTCTGGGATGCATCCGAGACTTGTCGCAGCTATGTCCCTGAGTCTTTTTTCTCACGGTTTATGGTTCTGTCATCCCAGGTAGCAACCCCAGACTCCTCCAGGGAAGACACCCAATATGATTTTTCTCTCTTGACAGTGGTCCATCCTGCGGGATCTACCCAGAATTCCTCCCAGGCGTCCCCCGCAGAGTTTTCTCCAGTGCTTTAGGGCCCTCTGATCCCGGGTAGCAACCCCAGAGTCCTCCAAGGAAGATACCCGAGATGATTTTTCTGCTTGGACAATGCTACATCCTCTGGGAAGCATCCGAGACTCCTTGCAGGTATGTCCCTGAGTGTTTATTCCAGTGTTTTCGGGCCCTCTGATCCCGGGTAGCAACCCCAGACTCCTCCAGGGAAGAAACCCAATATGATTTTTCTCTCTTGACAGTGGTCCATACTGCGTGATCTATCCAGAACTCCTCCCAGGAGTCTCCCGCAGAGTTTTCTCCGGTGTTTTGGGGCCCTGTGATCCCGGGTAGCAACCCCAGACTCCTCCAGGGAAGATACCCGAGATGATTTTTCTCCTGGGACAATGCTCCATCTTCTGGGATGCATCTGAGATTCCTCCCAGGCGTCTCCCGCAGACATTTTTCCTGTGGTTTGGGTCCCTGTAAACCCGGGTAGCAACCCCAGACTCCTCCAGGGAAGATACCCGAGATGATTTTTCTGCTTGGACAATGCTACATCCTCTGGGAAGCATCCGAGACTCCTTGCAGGTATGTCCCTGAGTGTTTATTCCAGTGTTTTCGGGCCCTCTGATCCCGGGTAGCAACCCCAGACTCCTCCAGGGAGGACACCCAATATGATTTTTCTCTTTTGACAGTGGTCCATACTGCGGGATCTATCCAGAACTCCTCCCAGGAGTCTCCCGCAGAGTTTTCTCCGGTGTTTTGGGGCCCTGTGATCCCGGGTAGCAACCCCAGACTCCTCCAGGGAAGATACCCAAGATGATTTTTCTCCTTGGATAATGCTCCATCTTCTGGGATGCATCTGAGATTCCTCCCAGGCGTCTCCCGCAGACATTTCTCCTTTGGTTTGGGTCCCTGTAAACCCGGGTAGCAACCCCAGACTCCTCCGTGGAAGATACCCGAGATAATTTTTCTCCTTGGACAATACTCCATCCTCTGGAAGCATCCGAGGCTCCTTGCAGGTATGTCACTGAGTGTTTATTCCGGTGCTTTTGGGCCCTGTCATCCCAGGTAGCAAACCCAGACTCCTCCAGGGAAGATACCCGAGATGATTTTTCTCCTTGGACAATGCTCCATCTTCTGGGATGCATCTGAGATTCCTCCCAGGCGTCTCCCGCAGACATTTTTCCTGTGGTTTGGGTCCCTGTAAACCCGGGTAGCAACCCCAGACTCCTCCAGGGAAGACACCCAATATGATTTTTCTCTCTTGACAGTGGTCCATACTGCGGGATCTATCCAGAACTCCTCCCAGGAGTCTCCCGCAGAGTTTTCTCCGGTGTTTTGGGGCCCTGTGATCCCGGGTAGCAACCCCAGACTCCTCCAGGGAAGATACCCGAGATGATTCTTCTACTTGGACAATGCTCCATTTTCTGGGATGCATCTGAGATTCCTCCCAGGCGTCTCCCGCAGACAGTTTTCCTGTGGTTTGGGTCCCTGTAAACCCGGGTCGCAACCCCAGACTCCTCCAGGGAAGATACCCGAGATGATTTTTCTGCTTGGACAATGCTCCATCCTCTTGGAAGCATCCGAGACTCCTTGCAGGTATGTCCCTGAGTGTTTATTCCGGTGTTTTGGGGCCCTGTGATCCCGGGTAGCAACCCCAGACTCCTCCAGGGAAGATACCCAAGATGATTTTTCTCCTTGGATAATGCTCCATCTTCTGGGATGCATCTGAGATTCCTCCCAGGCGTCTCCCGCAGACATTTCTCCTGTGGTTTGGGTCCCTGTAATCCCGGGTAGCAACCCCAGACTCCTCCAGGGAAGATACCCGAGATGATTTTTCTCCTTGGACAATGCTCCATCCTCTTGGAAGCATCCGAGACACCTTGCAGGTATGTCTCTGAGTCTTTATTCCGGTGCTTTTGGGCCCTGTCATCCCGGGTAGCAACCCCAGACTCCTCCGTGGAAGATACCTGAGATGATTTTTCTCCTTGGACTATTGTCCATCCTGCGGAATGCACCCGAGACTCCTCCCAGCTCTGTTTCTCAGTGTTTTTTTCCTGTGGTTTGGGTCCCTGTAAACCCGGGTAGCAACCCCAGACTCCTCCAGGAAAGATACCCGGGATGATTTTTCTCCTTGGACAATGCTCCATCCTCTGGGATGCATCCGAGACTTGTCGCAGCTATGTCCCTGAGTCTTTTTTCTCACGGTTTATGGTTCTGTCATCCCAGGTAGCAACCCCAGACTCCTCCAGGAAAGATACCCGAGATGATTTTTCTCCTTGGACAATGCTCCATCCTCTGGGAAGCATCCGAGACTCCTTGCAGGTATGTACCTGAGTGTTTATTCCGGTGTTTTCGGGCCCTCTGATCCCGGGTAGCAACCCCAGACTCCTCCAGGGAAGATACCCGAGATGATTTTTCTCTTTGGACAATGGTCCATCCTCTGGGAAGCGTCTGAGACTTCTTGCAGGTATGTCCTTGCAGGTATGAGTGTTTATTCCGGTGTTTTGGGTCCCTTTAATCCCGGGTAGCAACACCAGACTCCTCCAGGGAAGATACCCGAGATGATTTTTCTCCTTGGACAATGCTCCATCTTCTGGGATGCATCTGAGATTCCTCCCAGGCGTCTCCCGCAGACATTTCTCCTGTGGTTTGGGTCCCTGTAAACCCGGGTAGCAACCCCAGACTCCTCCAGGGAAGATACCCGAGATGATTTTTCTCCTTGGACAATGCTCCATCCTCTTGGAAGCATCCGAGACTCCTTGCAGGTATGTCCCTGAGTGTTTATTCCGGTGTTTTGGGGCCCTGTGATCCGGGTAGCAACCCCAGACTCCTCCAGGGAAGATACCCAAGATGATTTTTCTCCTTGGATAATGCTCCATCTTCTGGGATGCATCTGAGATTCCTCCCAGGCGTCTCCCACAGACATTTTTCCTGTGGTTTGGGTCCCTGTAATCCCGGGTAGCAACCCCAGACTCCTCCAGGGAAGATACCCGAGATGATTTTTCTCCTTGGACAATGCTCCATCTTCTGGGATGCATCTGAGATTCCTCCCAGGCGTCTCCCGCAGAGTTTTCTCCAGTGCTTTAGGGCCCTGTGATCCCAGATAGGAACCCCAGACTCCTCCAGGGAAGATAACCCGAGATGATTTTTCTCCTTGGACAATGCTCCATCCTCTGGGATGCATCCGAGACTTGTCGCAGCTATGTCCCTGAGTCTTTTTTCTCGCGGTTCGTGGTTCTGTCATCCCAGGTAGCAACCCCAGACTCCTCCAAGGAAGACACCCAATATGATTTTTCTCTCTTGACCGTGGTCAGTCCTGCGGGATCTACCCAGAACTCCTCCCAGGCGTCTCCCGCAGACTTTTCTCCAGTGCTTTAGGGCCCTGTGATCCCGGGTAGCAACCCCAGACTCCTCCAGGGAAGGTACCCGAGATGATTTTTCTGCTTGGACAATGCTCCATCCTCTGGGAAGCATCCAAGACTCCTTGCAGCTTTGTCCCTGAGTGTTTATTCCGGTGCGTTTGGGCCCTGTGATCCCAGGTAGCAACCCCAGACTCCTCCAGGGAAGATACCCAAGATGATTTTTCTCCTTGGATAATGCTCCATCTTCTGGGATGCATCTGAGATTCCTCCCAGGCGTCTCCCGCAGACATTTCTCCTGTGCTTTAGGGCCCTGTGATCCCAGATAGGAACCCCAGACTCCTCCAGGGAAGATAACCCGAGATGATTTTTCTCCTTGGACAATGCTCCATCCTCTGGGATGCATCCGAGACTTGTCGCAGCTATGTCCCTGAGTCTTTTTTCTCACGGTTCGTGGTTCTGTCATCCCAGGTAGCAACCCCAGACTCCTCCAGGGAAGATACCCGAGATGACTTTTCTCCTTGGACAATGCTCCATCTTCTGGGATGCATCTGAGATTCCTCCCAGGCGTCTCCCGCAGACATTTTTCCTGTGGTTTTGGTCCCTGTAATCCCGGGTAGCAACCCCAGACTCCTCCAGGGAAGATACCCGAGATGATTTTTCTCCTTGGACAATGCTCCATCCTCTTGGAAGCATCTGAGACTCCTTGCAGGTATGTCCCTGAGTGTTTATTCCGGTGTTTTGGGGCCCTGTGATCCCGGGTAGCAACCCCAGACTCCTCCAGGGAAGATACCCGAGATGATTTTTCTCCTTGGACAATGCTCCATCTTCTGGGATGCATCTGAGATTCCTCCCAGGCGTCTCCCGCAGAGTTTTCTCCAGTGCTTTAGGGCCCTGTGATCCCAGATAGGAACCCCAGACTCCTCCAGGGAAGATAACCCGAGATGATTTTTCTCCTTGGACAATGCTCCATCGTCTGGGATGCATCCGAGACTTGTCGCAGCTATGTCCCTGAGTCTTTTTTCTCGCGGTTCGTGGTTCTGTCATCCCAGGTAGCAACCCCAGACTCCTCCAGGGAAGACACCCAATATGATTTTTCTCTCTTGACAGTGGTCCATCCTGCGGGATCTACACAGAACTCCTCCCAGGCGTCTCCCGCAGAGTTTTCTCCAGTGCTTTAGGGCCCTGTGATCCCGGCTAGCAACCCCAGACTCCTCTAGGGAAGATACCCGAGATAATTTTTCTGCTTGGACAATGCTCCATCCTCTGGGAAGCATCCGAGACGCCTTGCAGGTATGTCTCTGAGTCTTTATTCCGGTGCTTTTGGGCCCTGTCATCCCGGGTAGCAACCCCAGACTCCTCCGTGGAAGATACCTGAGATGATTTTTCTCCTTGGACAATGCTCCATCCTCTGGAAGCATCCGAGGCTCCTTGCAGGTATGTCACTGAGTGTTTATTCCGGTGCTTTTGGGCCCTGTCATCCCAGGTAGCAAACCCAGACTCCTCCAGGGAAGATACCCGAGATGATTTTTCTCCTTGGACAATGCTCCATCCTCTGGGAAGCATCCGAGACTCCTTGCAGGTATGTCCCTGAGTGTTTATTCCGCTGTTTTGGGGCCCTGTGACCCGGGTAGCAACCCCAGACTCCTCCAGGGAAGATACCCAAGATGATTTTTCTCCTTGGATAATGCTCCATCTTCTGGGATGCATCTGAGATTCCTCCCAGGCGTCTCCCGCAGACATTTCTCCTGTGGTTTGGGTCCCTGTAATCCCGGGTAGCAACCCCAGACTCCTCCAGGGAAGATATCCGAGATGATTTTTCTCCTTGGACAATGCTCCATCCTCTTGGAAGCATCCAAGACTCCTTGCAGCTTTGTCCCTGAGTGTTTATTCCGGTGCGTTTGGGCCCTGTGATCCCGGGTAGCAACCCCAGACTCCTCCGTGGAAGATACCCGAGATAATTTTTCTCCTTGGACAATGCTCCATCCTCTGGAAGCATCCGAGGCTCCTTGCAGGTATGTCACTGAGTGTTTATTCCGGTGCTTTTGGGCCCTGTCATCCCAGGTAGCAAACCCAGACTCCTCCAGGGAAGATACCCGAGATGATTTTTCTCCTTGGACAATGCTCCATCTTCTGGGATGCATCTGAGATTCCTCCCAGGCGTCTCCCGCAGACATTTTTCCTGTGGTTTGGGTCCCTGTAAACCCGGGTAGCAACCCCAGACTCCTCCAGGGAAGATACCTGAGATGATTTTTCTCCTTGGACAATGCTACATCCTCTGGGAAGCATCCGAGACTCCTTGCAGGTATGTCCCTGAGTGTTTATTCCGGTGTTTTGGGGCCCTGTGATCCCGGGTAGCAACCCCAGACTCCTCCAGGGAAGACACCCAATATGATTTTTCTCTCTTGACAGTGGTCCATACTGCGGGATCTATCCAGAACTCCTCCCAGGAGTCTCCCGCAGAGTTTTCTCCGGTGTTTTGGGGCCCTGTGATCCCGGGTAGCAACCCCAGACTCCTCCAGGGAAGATACCCGAGATGATTCTTCTACTTGGACAATGCTCCATTTTCTGGGATGCATCTGAGATTCCTCCCAGGCGTCTGCCGCAGACAGTTTTCCTGTGGTTTGGGTCCCTGTAACCCGGGTAGCAACCCCAGACTCCTCCAGGGAAGATACCCGAGATGATTTTTCTCCTTGGACAATGCTCCATCCTCTTGGAAGCATCCGAGACTCCTTGCAGGTATGTCCCTGAGTGTTTATTCCGGTGTTTTGGGGCCCTGTGATCCCGGGTAGCAACCCCAGACTCCTCCAGGGAAGATACCCAAGATGATTTTTCTCCTTGGATAATGCTCCATCTTCTGGGATGCATCTGAGATTCCTCCCAGGCGTCTCCCGCAGACATTTTTCCTGTGGTTTGGGTCCCTGTAAACCCGGGTAGCAACCCCAGACTCCTCCAGGGAAGATACCCGAGATGATTTTTCTCCTTGGGCAATGCTCCATCTTCTGGGATGCATCTGAGATTCCTCCCAGGCGTCTCCCGCAGAGTTTTCTCCAGTGCTTTAGGGCCCTGTGATCCCGGGTAGCAACCCCAGACTCCTCCAGGGAAGACACCCAATATGATTTTTCTCTCTTGACAGTGGTCCATACTGCGGGATCTATCCAGAACTCCTCCCAGGAGTCTCCCGCAGAGTTTTCTCCGGTGTTTTGGGGCCCTGTGATCCCGGGTAGCAACCCCAGACTCCTCCAGGGAAGATACCCGAGATGATTCTTCTACTTGGACAATGCTCCATTTTCTGGGATGCATCTGAGATTCCTCCCAGGCGTCTCCCGCAGACATTTCTCCTTTGGTTTGGGTCCCTGTAATCCCGGGTAGCAACCCCAGACTCCTCCAGGGAAGATACCCGAGATGATTTTTCTCCTTGGACAATGCTCCATCTTCTGGGATGCATCTGAGATTCCTCCCAGGCGTCTCCCGCAGAGTTTTCTCCAGTGCTTTAGGGCCCTGTGATCCCAGATAGGAACCCCAGACTCCTCTAGGGAAGATACCCGAGATAATTTTTCTGCTTGGACAATGCTCCATCCTCTGGGATGCATCCGAGACACCTTGCAGGTATGTCTCTGAGTCTTTATTCCGGTGCTTTTGGGCCCTGTCATCCCGGGTAGCAACCCCAGACTCCTCCGTGGAAGATACCTGAGATGATTTTTCTCCTTGGACTATTGTCCATCCTGCGGGATGCACCCGAGACTCCTCCCAGCTCTGTTTCTCAGTGTTTTTTTCCTGTGGTTTGGGTCCCTGTAAACCCGGGTAGCAACCCCAGACTCCTCCAGGAAAGATACCCGGGATGATTTTTCTCCTTGGACAATGCTCCATCCTCTGGGATGCATCCGAGACTTGTCGCAGCTATGTCCCTGAGTCTTTTTTCTCACGGTTTATGGTTCTGTCATCCCAGGTAGCAACCCCAGACTCCTCCAGGAAAGATACCCGAGATGATTTTTCTCCTTGGACAATGCTCCATCCTCTGGGAAGCATCCGAGACTCCTTGCAGGTATGTACCTGAGTGTTTATTCCGGTGTTTTCGGGCCCTCTGATCCCGGGTAGCAACCCCAGACTCCTCCAGGGAAGATACCCGAGATGATTTTTCTCCTTGGACAATGCTCCATCCTCTGGGATGCATCCGAGACTTGTCGCAGCTATGTCCCTGAGTCTTTTTTCTCGCGGTTCGTGGTTCTGTCATCCCAGGTAGCAACCCCAGACTCCTCCAGGGAAGACACCCAATATGATTTTTCTCTCTTGACCGTGGTCAGTCCTGCGGGATCTACCCAGTACTCCTCCCAGGCGTCTCCCGCAGACTTTTCTCCAGTGCTTTAGGGCCCTGTGATCCCGGGTAGCAACCCCAGACTCCTCCAGGGAAGGTACCCGAGATGATTTTTCTGCTTGGACAATGCTCCATCCTCTGGGAAGCATCCAAGACTCCTTGCAGCTTTGTCCCTGAGTGTTTATTCCGGTGCGTTTGGGCCCTGTGATCCCAGGTAGCAACCCCAGACTCCTCCAGGGAAGATACCCAAGATGATTTTTCTCCTTGGATAATGCTCCATCTTCTGGGATGCATCTGAGATTCCTCCCAGGCGTCTCCCGCAGACATTTCTCCTGTGCTTTAGGGCCCTGTGATCCCAGATAGGAACCCCAGACTCCTCCAGGGAAGATACCCGAGATGATTTTTCTACTTGGACAATGCTCCATCCTCTGGGATGCATCCGAGACTTGTCGCAGCTATGTCCCTGAGTCTTTTTTCTCACGGTTCGTGGTTCTGTCATCCCAGGTAGCAACCCCAGACTCCTCCAGGGAAGATACCCGAGATGACTTTTCTCCTTGGACAATGCTCCATCTTCTGGGATGCATCTGAGATTCCTCCCAGGCGTCTCCCGCAGACATTTTTCCTGTGGTTTTGGTCCCTGTAATCCCGGGTAGCAACCCCAGACTCCTCCAGGGAAGATACCCGAGATGATTTTTCTCCTTGGACAATGCTCCATCCTCTTGGAAGCATCTGAGACTCCTTGCAGGTATGTCCCTGAGTGTTTATTCCGGTGTTTTGGGGCCCTGTGATCCCGGGTAGCAACCCCAGACTCCTCCAGGGAAGATACCCGAGATGATTTTTCTCCTTGGACAATGCTCCATCTTCTGGGATGCATCTGAGATTCCTCCCAGGCGTCTCCCGCAGAGTTTTCTCCAGTGCTTTAGGGCCCTGTGATCCCAGATAGGAACCCCAGACTCCTCCAGGGAAGATAACCCGAGATGATTTTTCTCCTTGGACAATGCTCCATCGTCTGGGATGCATCCGAGACTTGTCGCAGCTATGTCCCTGAGTCTTTTTTCTCGCGGTTCGTGGTTCTGTCATCCCAGGTAGCAACCCCAGACTCCTCCAGGGAAGACACCCAATATGATTTTTCTCTCTTGACAGTGGTCCATCCTGCGGGATCTACACAGAACTCCTCCCAGGCGTCTCCCGCAGAGTTTTCTCCAGTGCTTTAGGGCCCTGTGATCCCGGCTAGCAACCCCAGACTCCTCCAGGGAAGATACCCGAGATGATTCTTCTACTTGGACAATGCTCCATTTTCTGGGATGCATCTGAGATTCCTCCCAGGCGTCTCCCGCAGACAGTTTTCCTGTGGTTTGGGTCCCTGTAAACCCGGGTCGCAACCCCAGACTCCTCCAGGGAAGATACCCGAGATGATTTTTCTGCTTGGACAATGCTCCATCCTCTTGGAAGCATCCGAGACTCCTTGCAGGTATGTCCCTGAGTGTTTATTCCGGTGTTTTGGGGCCCTGTGATCCCGGGTAGCAACCCCAGACTCCTCCAGGGAAGATACCCAAGATGATTTTTCTCCTTGGATAATGCTCCATCTTCTGGGATGCATCTGAGATTCCTCCCAGGCGTCTCCCGCAGACATTTCTCCTGTGGTTTGGGTCCCTGTAATCCCGGGTAGCAACCCCAGACTCCTCCAGGGAAGATACCCGAGATGATTTTTCTCCTTGGACAATGCTCCATCCTCTTGGAAGCATCCGAGACACCTTGCAGGTATGTCTCTGAGTCTTTATTCCGGTGCTTTTGGGCCCTGTCATCCCGGGTAGCAACCCCAGACTCCTCCGTGGAAGATACCTGAGATGATTTTTCTCCTTGGACTATTGTCCATCCTGCGGAATGCACCCGAGACTCCTCCCAGCTCTGTTTCTCAGTGTTTTTTTCCTGTGGTTTGGGTCCCTGTAAACCCGGGTAGCAACCCCAGACTCCTCCAGGAAAGATACCCGGGATGATTTTTCTCCTTGGACAATGCTCCATCCTCTGGGATGCATCCGAGACTTGTCGCAGCTATGTCCCTGAGTCTTTTTTCTCACGGTTTATGGTTCTGTCATCCCAGGTAGCAACCCCAGACTCCTCCAGGAAAGATACCCGAGATGATTTTTCTCCTTGGACAATGCTCCATCCTCTGGGAAGCATCCGAGACTCCTTGCAGGTATGTACCTGAGTGTTTATTCCGGTGTTTTCGGGCCCTCTGATCCCGGGTAGCAACCCCAGACTCCTCCAGGGAAGATACCCGAGATGATTTTTCTCTTTGGACAATGGTCCATCCTCTGGGAAGCGTCTGAGACTTCTTGCAGGTATGTCCTTGCAGGTATGAGTGTTTATTCCGGTGTTTTGGGTCCCTTTAATCCCGGGTAGCAACACCAGACTCCTCCAGGGAAGATACCCGAGATGATTTTTCTCCTTGGACAATGCTCCATCTTCTGGGATGCATCTGAGATTCCTCCCAGGCGTCTCCCGCAGACATTTCTCCTGTGGTTTGGGTCCCTGTAAACCCGGGTAGCAACCCCAGACTCCTCCAGGGAAGATACCCGAGATGATTTTTCTCCTTGGACAATGCTCCATCCTCTTGGAAGCATCCGAGACTCCTTGCAGGTATGTCCCTGAGTGTTTATTCCGGTGTTTTGGGGCCCTGTGATCCGGGTAGCAACCCCAGACTCCTCCAGGGAAGATACCCAAGATGATTTTTCTCCTTGGATAATGCTCCATCTTCTGGGATGCATCTGAGATTCCTCCCAGGCGTCTCCCACAGACATTTTTCCTGTGGTTTGGGTCCCTGTAATCCCGGGTAGCAACCCCAGACTCCTCCAGGGAAGATACCCGAGATGATTTTTCTCCTTGGACAATGCTCCATCTTCTGGGATGCATCTGAGATTCCTCCCAGGCGTCTCCCGCAGAGTTTTCTCCAGTGCTTTAGGGCCCTGTGATCCCAGATAGGAACCCCAGACTCCTCCAGGGAAGATAACCCGAGATGATTTTTCTCCTTGGACAATGCTCCATCCTCTGGGATGCATCCGAGACTTGTCGCAGCTATGTCCCTGAGTCTTTTTTCTCGCGGTTCGTGGTTCTGTCATCCCAGGTAGCAACCCCAGACTCCTCCAAGGAAGACACCCAATATGATTTTTCTCTCTTGACCGTGGTCAGTCCTGCGGGATCTACCCAGAACTCCTCCCAGGCGTCTCCCGCAGACTTTTCTCCAGTGCTTTAGGGCCCTGTGATCCCGGGTAGCAACCCCAGACTCCTCCAGGGAAGGTACCCGAGATGATTTTTCTGCTTGGACAATGCTCCATCCTCTGGGAAGCATCCAAGACTCCTTGCAGCTTTGTCCCTGAGTGTTTATTCCGGTGCGTTTGGGCCCTGTGATCCCAGGTAGCAACCCCAGACTCCTCCAGGGAAGATACCCAAGATGATTTTTCTCCTTGGATAATGCTCCATCTTCTGGGATGCATCTGAGATTCCTCCCAGGCGTCTCCCGCAGACATTTCTCCTGTGCTTTAGGGCCCTGTGATCCCAGATAGGAACCCCAGACTCCTCCAGGGAAGATAACCCGAGATGATTTTTCTCCTTGGACAATGCTCCATCCTCTGGGATGCATCCGAGACTTGTCGCAGCTATGTCCCTGAGTCTTTTTTCTCACGGTTCGTGGTTCTGTCATCCCAGGTAGCAACCCCAGACTCCTCCAGGGAAGATACCCGAGATGACTTTTCTCCTTGGACAATGCTCCATCTTCTGGGATGCATCTGAGATTCCTCCCAGGCGTCTCCCGCAGACATTTTTCCTGTGGTTTTGGTCCCTGTAATCCCGGGTAGCAACCCCAGACTCCTCCAGGGAAGATACCCGAGATGATTTTTCTCCTTGGACAATGCTCCATCCTCTTGGAAGCATCTGAGACTCCTTGCAGGTATGTCCCTGAGTGTTTATTCCGGTGTTTTGGGGCCCTGTGATCCCGGGTAGCAACCCCAGACTCCTCCAGGGAAGATACCCGAGATGATTTTTCTCCTTGGACAATGCTCCATCTTCTGGGATGCATCTGAGATTCCTCCCAGGCGTCTCCCGCAGAGTTTTCTCCAGTGCTTTAGGGCCCTGTGATCCCAGATAGGAACCCCAGACTCCTCCAGGGAAGATAACCCGAGATGATTTTTCTCCTTGGACAATGCTCCATCGTCTGGGATGCATCCGAGACTTGTCGCAGCTATGTCCCTGAGTCTTTTTTCTCGCGGTTCGTGGTTCTGTCATCCCAGGTAGCAACCCCAGACTCCTCCAGGGAAGACACCCAATATGATTTTTCTCTCTTGACAGTGGTCCATCCTGCGGGATCTACACAGAACTCCTCCCAGGCGTCTCCCGCAGAGTTTTCTCCAGTGCTTTAGGGCCCTGTGATCCCGGCTAGCAACCCCAGACTCCTCTAGGGAAGATACCCGAGATAATTTTTCTGCTTGGACAATGCTCCATCCTCTGGGAAGCATCCGAGACGCCTTGCAGGTATGTCTCTGAGTCTTTATTCCGGTGCTTTTGGGCCCTGTCATCCCGGGTAGCAACCCCAGACTCCTCCGTGGAAGATACCTGAGATGATTTTTCTCCTTGGACAATGCTCCATCCTCTGGAAGCATCCGAGGCTCCTTGCAGGTATGTCACTGAGTGTTTATTCCGGTGCTTTTGGGCCCTGTCATCCCAGGTAGCAAACCCAGACTCCTCCAGGGAAGATACCCGAGATGATTTTTCTCCTTGGACAATGCTCCATCCTCTGGGAAGCATCCGAGACTCCTTGCAGGTATGTCCCTGAGTGTTTATTCCGCTGTTTTGGGGCCCTGTGACCCGGGTAGCAACCCCAGACTCCTCCAGGGAAGATACCCAAGATGATTTTTCTCCTTGGATAATGCTCCATCTTCTGGGATGCATCTGAGATTCCTCCCAGGCGTCTCCCGCAGACATTTCTCCTGTGGTTTGGGTCCCTGTAATCCCGGGTAGCAACCCCAGACTCCTCCAGGGAAGATATCCGAGATGATTTTTCTCCTTGGACAATGCTCCATCCTCTGGGAAGCATCCAAGACTCCTTGCAGCTTTGTCCCTGAGTGTTTATTCCGGTGCGTTTGGGCCCTGTGATCCCGGGTAGCAACCCCAGACTCCTCCGTGGAAGATACCCGAGATAATTTTTCTCCTTGGACAATGCTCCATCCTCTGGAAGCATCCGAGGCTCCTTGCAGGTATGTCACTGAGTGTTTATTCCGGTGCTTTTGGGCCCTGTCATCCCAGGTAGCAAACCCAGACTCCTCCAGGGAAGATACCCGAGATGATTTTTCTCCTTGGACAATGCTCCATCTTCTGGGATGCATCTGAGATTCCTCCCAGGCGTCTCCCGCAGACATTTTTCCTGTGGTTTGGGTCCCTGTAAACCCGGGTAGCAACCCCAGACTCCTCCAGGGAAGATACCTGAGATGATTTTTCTCCTTGGACAATGCTACATCCTCTGGGAAGCATCCGAGACTCCTTGCAGGTATGTCCCTGAGTGTTTATTCCGGTGTTTTGGGGCCCTGTGATCCCGGGTAGCAACCCCAGACTCCTCCAGGGAAGACACCCAATATGATTTTTCTCTCTTGACAGTGGTCCATACTGCGGGATCTATCCAGAACTCCTCCCAGGAGTCTCCCGCAGAGTTTTCTGCGGTGTTTTGGGGCCCTGTGATCCCGGGTAGCAACCCCAGACTCCTCCAGGGAAGATACCCAAGATGATTTTTCTCCTTGGATAATGCTCCATCTTCTGGGATGCATCTGAGATTCCTCCCAGGCGTCTCCCGCAGACATTTTTCCTGTGGTTTGGGTCCCTGTAAACCCGGGTAGCAACCCCAGACTCCTCCAGGGAAGATACCCGAGATGATTTTTCTCCTTGGGCAATGCTCCATCTTCTGGGATGCATCTGAGATTCCTCCCAGGCGTCTCCCGCAGAGTTTTCTCCAGTGCTTTAGGGCCCTGTGATCCCGGGTAGCAACCCCAGACTCCTCCAGGGAAGACACCCAATATGATTTTTCTCTCTTGACAGTGGTCCATACTGCGGGATCTATCCAGAACTCCTCCCAGGAGTCTCCCGCAGAGTTTTCTCCGGTGTTTTGGGGCCCTGTGATCCCGGGTAGCAACCCCAGACTCCTCCAGGGAAGATACCCGAGATGATTCTTCTACTTGGACAATGCTCCATTTTCTGGGATGCATCTGAGATTCCTCCCAGGCGTCTCCCGCAGACATTTCTCCTTTGGTTTGGGTCCCTGTAATCCCGGGTAGCAACCCCAGACTCCTCCAGGGAAGATACCCGAGATGATTTTTCTCCTTGGACAATGCTCCATCTTCTGGGATGCATCTGAGATTCCTCCCAGGCGTCTCCCGCAGAGTTTTCTCCAGTGCTTTAGGGCCCTGTGATCCCAGATAGGAACCCCAGACTCCTCTAGGGAAGATACCCGAGATAATTTTTCTGCTTGGACAATGCTCCATCCTCTGGGATGCATCCGAGACACCTTGCAGGTATGTCTCTGAGTCTTTATTCCGGTGCTTTTGGGCCCTGTCATCCCGGGTAGCAACCCCAGACTCCTCCGTGGAAGATACCTGAGATGATTTTTCTCCTTGGACTATTGTCCATCCTGCGGGATGCACCCGAGACTCCTCCCAGCTCTGTTTCTCAGTGTTTTTTTCCTGTGGTTTGGGTCCCTGTAAACCCGGGTAGCAACCCCAGACTCCTCCAGGAAAGATACCCGGGATGATTTTTCTCCTTGGACAATGCTCCATCCTCTGGGATGCATCCGAGACTTGTCGCAGCTATGTCCCTGAGTCTTTTTTCTCACGGTTTATGGTTCTGTCATCCCAGGTAGCAACCCCAGACTCCTCCAGGAAAGATACCCGAGATGATTTTTCTCCTTGGACAATGCTCCATCCTCTGGGAAGCATCCGAGACTCCTTGCAGGTATGTACCTGAGTGTTTATTCCGGTGTTTTCGGGCCCTCTGATCCCGGGTAGCAACCCCAGACTCCTCCAGGGAAGATACCCGAGATGATTTTTCTCCTTGGACAATGCTCCATCCTCTGGGATGCATCCGAGACTTGTCGCAGCTATGTCCCTGAGTCTTTTTTCTCGCGGTTCGTGGTTCTGTCATCCCAGGTAGCAACCCCAGACTCCTCCAGGGAAGACACCCAATATGATTTTTCTCTCTTGACCGTGGTCAGTCCTGCGGGATCTACCCAGTACTCCTCCCAGGCGTCTCCCGCAGACTTTTCTCCAGTGCTTTAGGGCCCTGTGATCCCGGGTAGCAACCCCAGACTCCTCCAGGGAAGATACCCGAGATGATTCTTCTACTTGGACAATGCTCCATTTTCTGGGATGCATCTGAGATTCCTCCCAGGCGTCTGCCGCAGACAGTTTTCCTGTGGTTTGGGTCCCTGTAACCCGGGTAGCAACCCCAGACTCCTCCAGGGAAGATACCCGAGATGATTTTTCTCCTTGGACAATGCTCCATCCTCTTGGAAGCATCCGAGACTCCTTGCAGGTATGTCCCTGAGTGTTTATTCCGGTGTTTTGGGGCCCTGTGATCCCGGGTAGCAACCCCAGACTCCTCCAGGGAAGATACCCAAGATGATTTTTCTCCTTGGATAATGCTCCATCTTCTGGGATGCATCTGAGATTCCTCCCAGGCGTCTCCCGCAGACATTTTTCCTGTGGTTTGGGTCCCTGTAAACCCGGGTAGCAACCCCAGACTCCTCCAGGGAAGATACCCGAGATGATTTTTCTCCTTGGGCAATGCTCCATCTTCTGGGATGCATCTGAGATTCCTCCCAGGCGTCTCCCGCAGAGTTTTCTCCAGTGCTTTAGGGCCCTGTGATCCCGGGTAGCAACCCCAGACTCCTCCAGGGAAGACACCCAATATGATTTTTCTCTCTTGACAGTGGTCCATACTGCGGGATCTATCCAGAACTCCTCCCAGGAGTCTCCCGCAGAGTTTTCTCCGGTGTTTTGGGGCCCTGTGATCCCGGGTAGCAACCCCAGACTCCTCCAGGGAAGATACCCGAGATGATTCTTCTACTTGGACAATGCTCCATTTTCTGGGATGCATCTGAGATTCCTCCCAGGCGTCTCCCGCAGACATTTCTCCTTTGGTTTGGGTCCCTGTAATCCCGGGTAGCAACCCCAGACTCCTCCAGGGAAGATACCCGAGATGATTTTTCTCCTTGGACTATTGTCCATCCTGCGGGATGCACCCGAGACTCCTCCCAGCTCTGTTTCTCAGTGTTTTTTTCCTGTGGTTTGGGTCCCTGTAAACCCGGGTAGCAACCCCAGACTCCTCCAGGAAAGATACCCGGGATGATTTTTCTCCTTGGACAATGCTCCATCCTCTGGGATGCATCCGAGACTTGTCGCAGCTATGTCCCTGAGTCTTTTTTCTCACGGTTTATGGTTCTGTCATCCCAGGTAGCAACCCCAGACTCCTCCAGGAAAGATACCCGAGATGATTTTTCTCCTTGGACAATGCTCCATCCTCTGGGAAGCATCCGAGACTCCTTGCAGGTATGTACCTGAGTGTTTATTCCGGTGTTTTCGGGCCCTCTGATCCCGGGTAGCAACCCCAGACTCCTCCAGGGAAGATACCCGAGATGATTTTTCTCCTTGGACAATGCTCCATCCTCTGGGATGCATCCGAGACTTGTCGCAGCTATGTCCCTGAGTCTTTTTTCTCGCGGTTCGTGGTTCTGTCATCCCAGGTAGCAACCCCAGACTCCTCCAGGGAAGACACCCAATATGATTTTTCTCTCTTGACCGTGGTCAGTCCTGCGGGATCTACCCAGTACTCCTCCCAGGCGTCTCCCGCAGACTTTTCTCCAGTGCTTTAGGGCCCTGTGATCCCGGGTAGCAACCCCAGACTCCTCCAGGGAAGGTACCCGAGATGATTTTTCTGCTTGGACAATGCTCCATCCTCTGGGAAGCATCCAAGACTCCTTGCAGCTTTGTCCCTGAGTGTTTATTCCGGTGCGTTTGGGCCCTGTGATCCCAGGTAGCAACCCCAGACTCCTCCAGGGAAGATACCCAAGATGATTTTTCTCCTTGGATAATGCTCCATCTTCTGGGATGCACCTGAGATTCCTCCCAGGCGTCTCCCGCAGACATTTCTCCTGTGCTTTAGGGCCCTGTGATCCCAGATAGGAACCCCAGACTCCTCCAGGGAAGATACCCGAGATGATTTTTCTACTTGGACAATGCTCCATCCTCTGGGATGCATCCGAGACTTGTCGCAGCTATGTCCCTGAGTCTTTTTTCTCACGGTTCGTGGTTCTGTCATCCCAGGTAGCAACCCCAGACTCCTCCAGGGAAGATACCCGAGATGACTTTTCTCCTTGGACAATGCTCCATCTTCTGGGATGCATCTGAGATTCCTCCCAGGCGTCTCCCGCAGACATTTTTCCTGTGGTTTTGGTCCCTGTAATCCCGGGTAGCAACCCCAGACTCCTCCAGGGAAGATACCCGAGATGATTTTTCTCCTTGGACAATGCTCCATCCTCTTGGAAGCATCTGAGACTCCTTGCAGGTATGTCCCTGAGTGTTTATTCCGGTGTTTTGGGGCCCTGTGATCCCGGGTAGCAACCCCAGACTCCTCCAGGGAAGATACCCGAGATGATTTTTCTCCTTGGACAATGCTCCATCTTCTGGGATGCATCTGAGATTCCTCCCAGGCGTCTCCCGCAGAGTTTTCTCCAGTGCTTTAGGGCCCTGTGATCCCAGATAGGAACCCCAGACTCCTCCAGGGAAGATAACCCGAGATGATTTTTCTCCTTGGACAATGCTCCATCGTCTGGGATGCATCCGAGACTTGTCGCAGCTATGTCCCTGAGTCTTTTTTCTCGCGGTTCGTGGTTCTGTCATCCCAGGTAGCAACCCCAGACTCCTCCAGGGAAGACACCCAATATGATTTTTCTCTCTTGACAGTGGTCCATCCTGCGGGATCTACACAGAACTCCTCCCAGGCGTCTCCCGCAGAGTTTTCTCCAGTGCTTTAGGGCCCTGTGATCCCGGCTAGCAACCCCAGACTCCTCTAGGGAAGATACCCGAGATAATTTTTCTGCTTGGACAATGCTCCATCCTCTGGGAAGCATCCGAGACGCCTTGCAGGTATGTCTCTGAGTCTTTATTCCGGTGCTTTTGGGCCCTGTCATCCCGGGTAGCAACCCCAGACTCCTCCGTGGAAGATACCTGAGATGATTTTTCTCCTTGGACAATGCTCCATCCTCTGGAAGCATCCGAGGCTCCTTGCAGGTATGTCACTGAGTGTTTATTCCGGTGCTTTTGGGCCCTGTCATCCCAGGTAGCAAACCCAGACTCCTCCAGGGAAGATACCCGAGATGATTTTTCTCCTTGGACAATGCTCCATCCTCTGGGAAGCATCCGAGACTCCTTGCAGGTATGTCCCTGAGTGTTTATTCCGCTGTTTTGGGGCCCTGTGACCCGGGTAGCAACCCCAGAGTCCTCCAGGGAAGATACCCAAGATGATTTTTCTCCTTGGATAATGCTCCATCTTCTGGGATGCATCTGAGATTCCTCCCAGGCGTCTCCTGCAGACATTTCTCCTGTGGTTTGGGTCCCTGTAATCCCGGGTAGCAACCCCAGACTCCTCCAGGGAAGATACCCGAGATGATTTTTCTCCTTGGACAATGCTCCATCCTCTTGGAAGCATCCGAGACTCCTTGCAGGTATGTCCCTGAGTGTTTATTCCGGTGTTTTGGGGCCCTGTGATCCCGGGTAGCAACCCCAGACTCCTCCAGGGAAGATACCCAAGATGATTTTTCTCCTTGGATAATGCTCCATCTTCTGGGATGCATCTGAGATTCCTCCCAGGCGTCTCCCGCAGACATTTCTCCTTTGGTTTGGGTCTCTGAAAACCCGGGTAGCAACCCCAGACTCCTCCAGGGAAGATACCCGAGATGATTTTTCTCCTTGGACAATGCTCCATCTTCTGGGATGCATCTGAGATTCCTCCCAGGCGTCTCCCGCAGAGTTTTCTCCAGTGCTTTAGGGCCCTGTGATCCCAGATAGGAACCCCAGACTCCTCCAGGGAAGATAACCCGAGATGATTTTTCTCCTTGGACAATGCTCCATCGTCTGGGATGCATCCGAGACTTGTCGCAGCTATGTCCCTGAGTCTTTTTTCTCGCGGTTCGTGGTTCTGTCATCCCAGGTAGCAACCCTAGACTCCTCCAGGGAAGATACCCGAGATGACTTTTCTCCTTGGACAATGCCCCATCTTCTGGGATGCATCTGAGATTCCTCCCAGGCGTCTCCCGCAGACATTTTTCCTGTGGTTTTGGTCCCTGTAATCCCGGGTAGCAACCCCAGACTCCTCCAGGGAAGATATCCGAGATGATTTTTCTCCTTGGACAATGCTCCATCCTCTGGGAAGCATCCGAGACTCCTTGCAGGTATGTCCCTGAGTGTTTATTCCGGTGTTTTGGGGCCCTGTGATCCCGGGTAGCAACCCCAGACTCCTCCGTGGAAGATACCCGAGATAATTTTTCTCCTTGGACAATGCTCCATCCTCTGGAAGCATCCGAGGCTCCTTGCAGGTATGTCCCTGAGTGTTTATTCCGGTGTTTTGGGGCCCTGTGATCCCGGGTAGCAACCCCAGACTCCTCCAGGGAAGATACCCAAGATGATTTTTCTCCTTGGATAATGCTCCATCTTCTGGGATGCATCTGAGATTCCTCCCAGGCGTCTCCCGCAGACATTTCTCCTTTGGTTTGGGTCCCTGTACACCCGGGTAGCAACCCCAGACTCCTCCAGGGAAGATACCCGAGATGATTTTTCTCCTTGGACAATGCTCCATCTTCTGGGATGCATCTGAGATTCCTCCCAGGCGTCTCCCGCAGAGTTTTCTCCAGTGCTTTAGGGCCCTGTGATCCCGGGTAGCAACCCCAGACTCCTCCAGGGAAGACACCCAATATGATTTTTCTCTCTTGACAGTGGTCCATACTGCGGGATCTATCCAGAACTCCTCCCAGGAGTCTCCCGCAGAGTTTTATCCGGTGTTTTGGGGCCCTGTGATCCCGGGTAGCAACCCCAGACTCCTCCAGGGAAGATACCCGAGATGATTCTTCTACTTGGACAATGCTCCATTTTCTGGGATGCATCTGAGATTCCTCCCAGGCGTCTCCCGCAGACATTTCTCCTTTGGTTTGGGTCCCTGTAAACCCGGGTAGCAACCCCAGACTCCTCCAGGGAAGATACCCGAGATGATTTTTCTCCTTGGACAATGCTCCATCTTCTGGGATGCATCTGAGATTCCTCCCAGGCGTCTCCCGCAGAGTTTTCTCCAGTGCTTTAGGGCCCTGTGATCCCAGATAGGAACCCCAGACTCCTCTAGGGAAGATACCCGAGATAATTTTTCTGCTTGGACAATGCTCCATCCTCTGGGATGCATCCGAGACACCTTGCAGGTATGTCTCTGAGTCTTTATTCCGGTGCTTTTGGGCCCTGTCATCCCGGGTAGCAACCCCAGACTCCTCCGTGGAAGATACCTGAGATGATTTTTCTCCTTGGACTATTGTCCATCCTGCGGGATGCACCCGAGACTCCTCCCAGCTCTGTTTCTCAGTGTTTTTTTCCTGTGGTTTGGGTCCCTGTAAACCCGGGTAGCAACCCCAGACTCCTCCAGGAAAGATACCCGGGATGATTTTTCTCCTTGGACAATGCTCCATCCTCTGGGATGCATCCGAGACTTGTCGCAGCTATGTCCCTGAGTCTTTTTTCTCACGGTTTATGGTTCTGTCATCCCAGGTAGCAACCCCAGACTCCTCCAGGAAAGATACCCGAGATGATTTTTCTCCTTGGACAATGCTCCATCCTCTGGGAAGCATCCGAGACTCCTTGCAGGTATGTACCTGAGTGTTTATTCCGGTGTTTTCGGGCCCTCTGATCCCGGGTAGCAACCCCAGACTCCTCCAGGGAAGATACCCGAGATGATTTTTCTCTTTGGACAATGGTCCATCCTCTGGGAAGCGTCTGAGACTTCTTGCAGGTATGTCCTTGCAGGTATGAGTGTTTATTCCGGTGTTTTGGGTCCCTTTAATCCCGGGTAGCAACACCAGACTCCTCCAGGGAAGATACCCGAGATGATTTTTCTCCTTGGACAATGCTCCATCTTCTGGGATGCATCTGAGATTCCTCCCAGGCGTCTCCCGCAGACATTTCTCCTGTGGTTTGGGTCCCTGTAAACCCGGGTAGCAACCCCAGACTCCTCCAGGGAAGATACCCGAGATGATTTTTCTCCTTGGACAATGCTCCATCCTCTGGGATGCATCCGAGACTTGTCGCAGCTATGTCCCTGAGTCTTTTTTCTCGCGGTTCGTGGTTCTGTAATCCCGGGTAGCAACCCCAGACTCCTCCAGGGAAGACACCCAATATGATTTTTCTCTCTTGACCGTGGTCAGTCCTGCGGGATCTACCCAGTACTCCTCCCAGGCGTCTCCCGCAGATTTTCTCCAGTGCTTTAGGGCCCTGTGATCCCGGGTAGCAACCCCAGACTCCTCCAGGGAAGGTACCCGAGATGATTTTTCTGCTTGGACAATGCTCCATCCTCTGGGAAGCATCCAAGACTCCTTGCAGCTTTGTCCCTGAGTGTTTATTCCGGTGCGTTTGGGCCCTGTGATCCCAGGTAGCAACCCCAGACTCCTCCAGGGAAGATACCCGAGATGATTTTTCTCCTTGGATAATGCTCCATCTTCTGGGATGCATCTGAGATTCCTCCCAGGCGTCTCCCGCAGAGTTTTCTCCAGTGCTTTAGGGCCCTGTGATCCCAGATAGGAACCCCAGACTCCTCTAGGGAAGATACCCGAGATAATTTTTCTGCTTGGACAATGCTCCATCCTCTGGGATGCATCCGAGACTCCTTGCAGGTATGTCTCTGAGTGTTTATTCCGGTGCTTTTGGGCCCTGTCATCCCGGGTAGCAACCCCAGACTCCTCCGTGGAAGATACCTGAGATGATTTTTCTCCTTGGACTATTGTCCATCCTGCGGGATGCACCCGAGACTCCTCCCAGCTCTGTTTCTCAGTGTTTTTTTCCTGTGGTTTGGGTCCCTGTAAACCCGGGTAGCAACCCCAGACTCCTCCAGGAAAGATACCCGGGATGATTTTTCTCCTTGGACAATGCTCCATCCTCTGGGATGCATCCGAGACTTGTCGCAGCTATGTCCCTGAGTCTTTTTTCTCACGGTTTATGGTTCTGTCATCCCAGGTAGCAACCCCAGACTCCTCCAGGAAAGATACCCGAGATGATTTTTCTCCTTGGACAATGCTCCATCCTCTGGGAAGCATCCGAGACTCCTTGCAGGTATGTACCTGAGTGTTTATTCCGGTGTTTTCGGGCCCTCTGATCCTGGGTAGCAACCCCAGACTCCTCCAGGGAAGATACCCGAGATGATTTTTCTCTTTGGACAATGGTCCATCCTCTGGGAAGCGTCTGAGACTTCTTGCAGGTATGTCATTGCAGGTATGAGTGTTTATTCCGGTGTTTTGGGTCCCTTTAATCCCGGGTAGCAACACCAGACTCCTCCAGGGAAGATACCCGAGATGATTTTTCTCCTTGGACAATGCTCCATCTTCTGGGATGCATCTGAGATTCCTCCCAGGCGTCTCCCGCAGACATTTCTCCTGTGGTTTGGGTCCCTGTAAACCCGGGTAGCAACCCCAGACTCCTCCAGGGAAGATACCCGAGATGATTTTTCTCCTTGGACAATGCTCCATCCTCTGGGATGCATCCGAGACTTGTCGCAGCTATGTCCCTGAGTCTTTTTTCTCGCGGTTCGTGGTTCTGTCATCCCAGGTAGCAACCCCAGACTCCTCCAGGGAAGACACCCAATATGATTTTTCTCTCTTGACCGTGGTCAGTCCTGCGGGATCTACCCAGTACTCCTCCCAGGCGTCTCCCGCAGATTTTCTCCAGTGCTTTAGGGCCCTGTGATCCCGGGTAGCAACCCCAGACTCCTCCAGGGAAGGTACCCGAGATGATTTTTCTGCTTGGACAATGCTCCATCCTCTGGGAAGCATCCAAGACTCCTTGCAGCTTTGTCCCTGAGTGTTTATTCCGGTGCGTTTGGGCCCTGTGATCCCAGGTAGCAACCCCAGACTCCTCCAGGGAAGATACCCAAGATGATTTTTCTCCTTGGATAATGCTCCATCTTCTGGGATGCATCTGAGATTCCTCCCAGGCGTCTCCCGCAGACATTTCTCCTGTGCTTTAGGGCCCTGTGATCCCAGATAGGAACCCCAGACTCCTCCAGGGAAGATAACCCGAGATGATTTTTCTCCTTGGACAATGCTCCATCCTCTGGGATGCATCCGAGACTTGTCGCAGCTATGTCCCTGAGTCTTTTTTCTCACGGTTCGTGGTTCTGTCATCCCAGGTAGCAACCCCAGACTCCTCCAGGGAAGATACCCGAGATGACTTTTCTCCTTGGACAATGCTCCATCTTCTGGGATGCATCTGAGATTCCTCCCAGGCGTCTCCCGCAGACATTTTTCCTGTGGTTTTGGTCCCTGTAATCCCGGGTAGCAACCCCAGACTCCTCCAGGGAAGATACCCGAGATGATTTTTCTCCTTGGACAATGCTCCATCCTCTTGGAAGCATCTGAGACTCCTTGCAGGTATGTCCCTGAGTGTTTATTCCGGTGTTTTGGGGCCCTGTGATCCCGGGTAGCAACCCCAGACTCCTCCAGGGAAGATACCCGAGATGATTTTTCTCCTTGGACAATGCTCCATCTTCTGGGATGCATCTGAGATTCCTCCCAGGCGTCTCCCGCAGAGTTTTCTCCAGTGCTTTAGGGCCCTGTGATCCCAGATAGGAACCCCAGACTCCTCCAGGGAAGATAACCCGAGATGATTTTTCTCCTTGGACAATGCTCCATCGTCTGGGATGCATCCGAGACTTGTCGCAGCTATGTCCCTGAGTCTTTTTTCTCGCGGTTCGTGGTTCTGTCATCCCAGGTAGCAACCCCAGACTCCTCCAGGGAAGACACCCAATATGATTTTTCTCTCTTGACAGTGGTCCATCCTGCGGGATCTACACAGAACTCCTCCCAGGCGTCTCCCGCAGAGTTTTCTCCAGTGCTTTAGGGCCCTGTGATCCCGGCTAGCAACCCCAGACTCCTCTAGGGAAGATACCCGAGATAATTTTTCTGCTTGGACAATGCTCCATCCTCTGGGAAGCATCCGAGACGCCTTGCAGGTATGTCTCTGAGTCTTTATTCCGGTGCTTTTGGGCCCTGTCATCCCGGGTAGCAACCCCAGACTCCTCCGTGGAAGATACCTGAGATGATTTTTCTCCTTGGACAATGCTCCATCCTCTGGAAGCATCCGAGGCTCCTTGCAGGTATGTCACTGAGTGTTTATTCCGGTGCTTTTGGGCCCTGTCATCCCAGGTAGCAAACCCAGACTCCTCCAGGGAAGATACCCGAGATGATTTTTCTCCTTGGACAATGCTCCATCCTCTGGGAAGCATCCGAGACTCCTTGCAGGTATGTCCCTGAGTGTTTATTCCGCTGTTTTGGGGCCCTGTGACCCGGGTAGCAACCCCAGAGTCCTCCAGGGAAGATACCCAAGATGATTTTTCTCCTTGGATAATGCTCCATCTTCTGGGATGCATCTGAGATTCCTCCCAGGCGTCTCCCGCAGACATTTCTCCTGTGGTTTGGGTCCCTGTAATCCCGGGTAGCAACCCCAGACTCCTCCAGGGAAGATACCCGAGATGATTTTTCTCCTTGGACAATGCTCCATCCTCTTGGAAGCATCCGAGACTCCTTGCAGGTATGTCCCTGAGTGTTTATTCCGGTGTTTTGGGGCCCTGTGATCCCGGGTAGCAACCCCAGACTCCTCCAGGGAAGATACCCAAGATGATTTTTCTCCTTGGATAATGCTCCATCTTCTGGGATGCATCTGAGATTCCTCCCAGGCGTCTCCCGCAGACATTTCTCCTTTGGTTTGGGTCTCTGAAAACCCGGGTAGCAACCCCAGACTCCTCCAGGGAAGATACCCGAGATGATTTTTCTCCTTGGACAATGCTCCATCTTCTGGGATGCATCTGAGATTCCTCCCAGGCGTCTCCCGCAGAGTTTTCTCCAGTGCTTTAGGGCCCTGTGATCCCAGATAGGAACCCCAGACTCCTACAGGGAAGATAACCCGAGATGATTTTTCTCCTTGGACAATGCTCCATCCTCTGGGATGCATCCGAGACTTGTCGCAGCTATGTCCCTGAGTCTTTTTTCTCGCGGTTCGTGGTTCTGTCATCCCAGGTAGCAACCCTAGACTCCTCCAGGGAAGATACCCGAGATGACTTTTCTCCTTGGACAATGCCCCATCTTCTGGGATGCATCTGAGATTCCTCCCAGGCGTCTCCCGCAGACATTTTTCCTGTGGTTTTGGTCCCTGTAATCCCGGGTAGCAACCCCAGACTCCTCCAGGGAAGATATCCGAGATGATTTTTCTCCTTGGACAATGCTCCATCCTCTGGGAAGCATCCGAGACTCCTTGCAGGTATGTCCCTGAGTGTTTATTCCGGTGTTTTGGGGCCCTGTGATCCCGGGTAGCAACCCCAGACTCCTCCGTGGAAGATACCCGAGATAATTTTTCTCCTTGGACAATGCTCCATCCTCTGGAAGCATCCGAGGCTCCTTGCAGGTATGTCCCTGAGTGTTTATTCCGGTGTTTTGGGGCCCTGTGATCCCGGGTAGCAACCCCAGACTCCTCCAGGGAAGATACCCAAGATGATTTTTCTCCTTGGATAATGCTCCATCTTCTGGGATGCATCTGAGATTCCTCCCAGGCGTCTCCCGCAGACATTTCTCCTTTGGTTTGGGTCCCTGTAAACCCGGGTAGCAACCCCAGACTCCTCCAGGGAAGATACCCGAGATGATTTTTCTCCTTTGACAATGCTCCATCTTCTGGGATGCATCTGAGATTCCTCCCAGGCGTCTCCCGCAGAGTTTTCTCCAGTGCTTTAGGGCCCTGTGATCCCAGATAGGAACCCCAGACTCCTCCAGGGAAGATAACCCGAGATGATTTTTCTCCTTGGACAATGCTCCATCCTCTGAGATGCATCCGAGACTTGTCGCAGCTATGTCCCTGAGTCTTTTTTCTCGCGGTTCGTGGTTCTGTCATCCCAGGTAGCAACCCCAGACTCCTCCAGGGAAGACACCCAATATGATTTTTCTCTCTTGACCGTGGTCAGTCCTGCGGGATCTACCCAGAACTCCTCCCAGTCGTCTCCCGCAGACTTTTCTCCAGTGCTTTAGGGCCCTGTGATCCCGGGTAGCAACCCCAGACTCCTCCAGGGAAGGTACCCGAGATGATTTTTCTGCTTGGACAATGCTCCATCCTCTGGGAAGCATCCAAGACTCCTTGCAGCTTTGTCCCTGAGTGTTTATTCCGGTGCGTTTGGGCCCTGTGATCCCGGGTAGCAACCCCAGACTCCTCCGTGGAAGATACCCGAGATAATTTTTCTCCTTGGACAATGCTCCATCCTCTGGAAGCATCCGAGGCTCCTTGCAGGTATGTCACTGAGTGTTTATTCCGGTGCTTTTGGGCCCTGTCATCCCAGGTAGCAAACCCAGACTCCTCCAGGGAAGATACCCGAGATGATTTTTCTCCTTGGACAATGCTCCATCTTCTGGGATGCATCTGAGATTCCTCCCAGGCGTCTCCCGCAGAGTTTTCTCCAGTGCTTTAGGGCCCTGTGATCCCGGGTAGCAACCCCAGACTCCTCCAGGGAAGGTACCCAAGATGATTTTTCTGCTTGGACAATGCTCCATCCTCTGGGAAGCATCCGAGGCTCCTTGCAGGTATGTCACTGAGTGTTATTCCGGTGCTTTTGGGCCCTGTCATCCCAGGTAGCAAACCCAGTCTCCTCCAGGGAAGATACCCGAGATGATTTTTCTCCTTGGACAATGCTCCATCTTCTGGGATGCATCTGAGATTCCTCCCAGGCGTCTCACGCAGACATTTTTCCTGTGGTTTGGGTCCCTGTCATCCCGGGTAGCAACCTCAGACTCCACCAGGGAAGATACCCGAGATGATTTTTCTCCTTGGACTATTGTCCATCCTGCGGGATGCACCCGAGACTCCTCCCAGCTCTGTTTCTCAGTGTTTTTTTCCTGTGGTTTGGGTCCCTGTAATCCCGGGTAGCAACCCCAGACTCCTCCAGGGAAGATACCCGAGATGATTTTTCTGCTTGGACAATGCTCCATCCTCTTGGAAGCATCCGAGACTCCTTGCAGGTATGTCCCTGAGTTTTTATTCCAGTGTTTTCGGGCCCTGTGATCCCGGGTAGCAACCCCAGACTCCTCCAGGGAAGATACCCGAGATGACTTCTCTGCTTGGACAATGCCCCATCTTCTGGGATGCATCTGAGATTCCTCCCAGGCGTCTCACGCAGACATTTTTCCTGTGGTTTGGGTCCCTGTAAACCCGGGTAGCAACCCCAGACTCCTCCAGGGAAGATACCCGAGATGATTTTTCTCGTTGGACAATGCTACATCCTCTGGGAAGCATCCGAGACTCCTTGCAGGTATGTCCCTGAGTGTTTATTCCGGTGTTTTGGGGCCCTGTGATCCCGGGTAGCAACCCCAGACTCCTCCAGGGAAGACACCCAATATGATTTTTCTCTCTTGACAGTGGTCCATACTGCGGGATCTATCCAGAACTCCTCCCAGGAGTCTCCCGCAGAGTTTTCTCCGGTGTTTTGGGGCCCTGTGATCCCGGGTAGCAACCCCAGACTCCTCCAGGGAAGATACCCGAGATGACTTTTCTCCTTGGACAATGCTCCATCTTCTGGGATGCATCTGAGATTCCTCCCAGGCGTCTCCGCAGACATTTTTCCTATGGTTTGGGTCCCTGTAATCCCGGGTAGCAACCCCAGACTCCTCCAGGGAAGATACCCGAGATGATTTTTCTCCTTGGACAATGCTACATCTTCTGGGATGCATATGAGATTCATCCCAGGCATCTCCCACAGACATTTTTCCTGTGATTTGGGTCCCTGTAATCCCGGGTAGCAACCCCAGACTCCTCCAGGGAAGATACCCGAGATTATTTTTCTCTTTGGACAATGCTCCATCCTCTGGGATGCATCTGAGATTCCTCCCAGGCTTCTCCCGCAGACATTTTTCCTGTGGTTTGGTTCCCTGTAATCCCGGGTAGCAACCCCAGACTCCTCCAGGAAAGATACCCGAGATGATTTTTCTCCTTGTGCAATGCTCCATCCTCTGGGAAGCATCTGAGACTCCTTGCAGGTATGTCCCTTAGTGTTTATTCCGGTGTTTTCGGGCCCTGTGATCCCGGGTAGCAACCCCAGACTCCTCCAGGAACGATATCCGGGATGATTTTTCTCCTTGGACAATGCTCCATCCTCTGGGATGCATCCGAGACTTGTCACAGCTATGTCCCTGAGTCTTTTTTCTCGCTGTTTATGGTTCTGTCATCCCAGGTAGCAACCCCAGACTCCTCCAGGGAAGACACCCAATATGATTTTTCTCTCTTGACAGTGGTCAGTCCTGCGGGATCTACCCAGAACTCCTCCCAGGCGTCTCCCGCAGAGTTTTCTCCAGTGCTTTAGGGCCCTGTGATCCCAGATAGGAACCCCAGACTCCTCCAGGGAAGGTACCCGAGATGATTTTTCTCCTTGGACAATGCTCCATCCTCTGGGAAGCATCCAAGACTCCTTGCAGCTTTGTCCCTGAGTGTTTATTCCGGTGCTTTTGGGCCCTGTGATCCCGGGTAGCAATGCCAGACTCCTCCGTGGAAGATACCCAAGTTGATTTTAATCCCTGGACTATTGTCCATCCTGCGGGATGCACGAGAGACTCCTCCCAGCTCTGTTTCTGAGTGTTTTCTTCCGGTGGTTTAGCGCCCTGTGATCCCGGGTAGCAACCCCAGACTCCTCCAGGGAACATACCCGAGATGATTTTTCTCCTTGGACAAAGCTCCATCCTCTGGGAAGCATCCGAGACTCCTTGCAGGTATGTCCCTGAGTGTTTATTCCGGTGTTTTGGGGCCCTGTGATCCCGGGTAGCAACCCCAGACTCCTCCAGGGAAGATACTCGAGATGATTTTTCTCCTGGGACAATGCTCCATCTTCTGGGATGCATCTGAGATTCCTCCCAGGCGTCTCCCGCAGACATTTTTCCTGTCGTTTGGGTCCCTGTAATCCCGGGTAGCAACCCCAGACTCCTCCAGGGAAGATACCCGAGATGATTTTTCTGCTGGGACAAAGCTCCATCTTCTGGGATGCATATGAGATTCCTCCCAGGCATCTCCCACAGACATTTTTCCTGTGGTTTGGGTCCCTGTAATCCCGGGTAGCAACCCCAGACTCCTCCAGGGAAGATACCCGAGATAATTTTTCTGCTTGGACAATGCTCCATCCTCTGGGATGCATCCGAGACTTGTCGCAGCTATGTCCCTGAGTCTTTTTTCTCACGGTTTATGGTTCTGTCATCCCAGGTAGCAACCCCAGACTCCTCCAGGGAAGATACCCGAGATGATTTTTCTCCTTGGACAATGCTCCATCCTCTGGGAAGCATCCGAGACTTCTTGCAGGTGTGTCCTTGCAGATATGAGTGTTTATTCCGGTGTTTTGGGTCCCTTTAATCCCGGGTAGCAACCCCAGACTCCTCCAGGGAAGATACCCGAGATGATTTTTCTCCTTGGACAATGCTCCATCCTCTTGGAAGCATCCGAGACTCCTTGCAGGTATGTCCCTCAGATTTTATTCCAGTGTTTTCGGGCCCTGTCATCCCGGGTAGCAACCCCAGACTCCTCCAGGGAAGATACCCGAGATGATTTTTCTCCTTGGACAATGCTCCATCTTCTGGGATGCATATGAGATTCCTCCCAGGCGTCTCACGCAGACATTTTTCCTGTGGTTTGGGTCCCTGTAAACCCGGGTAGCAACCCCAGACTCCTCCAGGGAAGATACCCGAGATGATTTCTCTCCTTGGAGAATGCTCCATCTTCTGGGATGCATCTGAGATTCCTCCCAGGCGTCTCCCGCAGACATTTTTCCTGTGGTTTGGGTCCCTGTGATCCCGGGTAGCAACCCCAGACTCCTCCAGGGAAGATACCCGAGATGATTTTTCTCCTTGGACAATGCTACATCCTCTGGGAAGCATCCGAGACTCCTTGCAGCATTGTCCCTGTGTGTATTCCGGTGCTTTTGGGCCCTGTCATCCCGGGTAGCAACCCCAGACTCCTCCAGGGAAGATACCCGAGATGATTTTTCTCCTGGGACAATGCTCCATCTTCTGGGATGCATCTGAGATTCCTCCCAGGCATCTCCCGCAGATATTTTTCCTGTGGTTTTGGTCCCTGTAATCCCGGGTAGCAACCCCAGACTCCTCCAGGGAAGATACCCGAGATGATTTTTCTCCTGGGACAATGCTCCATCTTCTGGGATGCATATGAGATTCCTCCCAGGCATCTCCCACAGACATTTTTCCTGTGGTTTGGGTCCCTGTAATCCCGGGTAGCAACTACAGACTCCTCCAGGGAAGATACCCGAGATGATTTTTCTCCTTGGACAATGCTCCATCTTCTGGGATGCATCTGAGATTTCTTCCAGGCGTCTCCCGCAGACATTTTTCCTGTGGTTTGGGTCCCTGTAAACCCGGGTACAACCCCAGACTACTCCAAGGAAGATACCCGAGATGATTTTTCTGCTTGGACAATGCTCCATCCTCTTGGAAGCATCCGAGACTCCTTGCAGGTATGTCCCTGAGTGTATATTCCGGTGTTTTCGGGCCCTTTGATCCCGGGTAGCAACCCCAGACTCCTCCAGGGAAGACACCCAATATGATTTTTCTCTCTTGACAGTGGTCCATACTGCGGGATCTATCCAGAACTCCTCCCAGGAGTCTCCCGCAGAGTTTTCTCCGGTGTTTTGGGGCCCTGTGATCCCGGGTAGCAACCCCAGACTCCTCCAGGGAAGATACCCGAGATGATTTTTCTCCTTGGACAATGCTCCATCTTCTGGGATGCATCTGAGATTCCTCCCAGGCGTGTCTTGCAAACATTTTTCCTGTGGTTTGGGTCCCTGTAAACCCGGGTAGCAACCCCAGACTCCTCCAGGGAAGATACCCGAGATGATTTTTCTCCTTGGACAATGCTACATCCTCTGGGAAGCATCCGAGACTCCTTGCAGGTATGTCCCTGAGTGTTTATTCCAGTGTTTTCGGGCCCTCTGATCCCGGGTAGCAACGCCAGACTCTTCCAGGGAGGACACCCAATATGATTTTTCTCTCTTGACAGTGGTCCATACTGCGGGATCTATCCAGAACTCCTCCCAGGTGTCTCCCGCAGAGTTTTCTCCGGTGTTTTGGGGCCCTGTGATCCCGGCTAGCAACCCCAGACTCCTCCAGGGAAGATACCTGAGATGATTTTTCTCCTTGGACAATGCTCCATCCTCTGGGATGCATCCGAGACTTGTCGCAGCTATGTCCCTGAGTCTTTTTTCTCGCGGTTCCTGGTTCTGTCATCCCAGGTAGCAACCCCAGACTCCTCCAGGGAAGGTACCCGAGATGATTTTTCTGCTTGGACAATGCTCCATCCCCTGGGAAGCATCCAAGACTCCTTGCAGCTTTGTCCCTGAGTGTTTATTCCGGTGCTTTTGGGCCCTGTGATCCCGGGTAGCAACCCCAGACTCCTCCAGGGAAGATACCCGAGATGATTTTTCTCCTTGGACAATGCTCCATCTTCTGGGAAGCATCCGAGGCTCCTTGCAGGTATGTCACTGAGTGTTTATTCCAGTGCTTTTGGGCCCTGTGATCCCAGGTAGCAACCCCAGACTCCTCCAGGGAAGATACCCGAGATGATTTTTCTCCTTGGACAATGCTCCATCTTTTGGGATGCATCTGAGATTCCTCCCAGACATCTCCCGCAGCCATTTTTCCTGTGGTTTGCCTCCCTGTAATCCCGGGTAGCAACCCCAGACTCCTCCAGGGAAGATACCCGAGATGATTTTTCTCTTTGGACAATGCTCCATCCTCTGGGATGCATCCGAGACTTGTCGCAGCTGTGTCCCTGAGTCTTTTTTCTCGCGGTTCATGGTTCTGTCATCCCAGGTAGCAACCCCAGACTCCTCCAGGGAAGACACCCAATATGATTTTTCTCTCTTGACAGTGGTCCATCCTGCGGGATCTACCCAGAACTCCTCCCAGGCGTCTCCCGCAGAGTTTTCTCCAGTGCTTTAGGGCCCTGTGATCCCGGGTAGCAACCCCAGACTCCTCCAGGGAAGATAACCCGAGATGATTTTTCTCCTTGGACAATGCTCCATCCTCTGGGAAGCATCCGAGACTCCTTGCAGGTATGTCCCTGAGTGTTTATTCCGGTGCTTTTGGGCCCTGTCATCCCGGGTAGCAACCTCAGACTCCACCAGGGAAGATACCCGAGATGATTTTTCTCCTTGGAATATTGTCCATCCTGCGGGATGCACCCGAGACTCCTCCCAGCTCTGTTTCTCAGTGTTTTTTTCCTGTGGTTTGGGTCCCTGTAATCCCGGGTAGCAACCCCAGACTCCTCCAGGGAAGATACCCGAGATGATTTTTCTGCTTGGACAATGCTCCATCCTCTTGGAAGCATCGAGACTCCTTGCAGGTATGTCCCTGAGTTTTTATTCCGGTGTTTTCGGGCCCTGTGATCCCGGGTATCAACCCCAGACTCCTCCAGGGAAGATACCCGAGATGATTTTTCTCCTTGGACAATGCTCCATCCTCTGGGATGCATCTGAGATTCCTCCCAGGCGTCTCCCGCAGACATTTTTCCTGTGGTTTGGGTCCCTGTAATCCCGGGTACCAACACCAGACTCCTCCAGGGAAGATACCCGAGATAATTTTTCTGCTTGGACAATGCTCCATCCTCTGGGAAGCATCCGAGACTTCTTGCAGGTATGTCCTTGCAGATATGAGTGTTTATTCCGGTGTTTTGGGGCCCTTTAATCCCGGGTAGCAACCCCAGACTCCTCCAGGGAAGATACCCGAGATGATTTTTCTCCTTGGACAATGCTCCATCTTCTGGGATGCATCTGAGATTCCTCCCAGGCGTCTCTTGCAAATATTTTTCCTGTGGTTTGGGGCCCTGTGATCCCGGGTAGCAACCCCAGACTCCTGCAGGGAAGATACCCGAGATGATTTTTCGCTCTTGACAGTGGTCCATACTGCGGGATCTATCCAGAACTCCTCCCAGGAGTCTCCCGCAGAGTTTTCTCCGGTGTTTTGGGTCCCTGTGATCCCGGCTAGCAACCCCAGACTCCTCCAGGGAAGATACCCGAGATGATTTTTCTCCGTGGACAATGCTCCATCTTCTGGGATGCATCTGAGATTCCTCCCAGGCGTCTCCCGCAGACATTTTTCCTGTGGTTTTGGTCCCTGTAATCCCGGGTAGCAACCCCAGACTCCTCCAGGGAAGATACCCGAGATGATTTTTCTCCTGGGACAATGCTCCATCTTCTGGGATGCATATGAGATTCCTCCCAGGCATCTCCCACAGACATTTTTCCTGTGGTTTGGGTCCCTGTAATCCCGGGTAGCAACCACAGACTCCTCCAGGGAAGATACCCGAGATGATTTTTCTCCTTGGACAATGCTCCATCTTCTGGGATGCATCTGAGATTCCTCCCAGGCGTCTCTTGCAAATATTTTTCCTGTGGTTTGGGTCCCTGTAATCCCGGGTAGCAACCCCAGACTCCTCCAGGGAAGATACCCGAGATGATTTTTCTCCTTGGACAATGCTACATCCTCTGCGAAGCATCCGAGACTCCTTGCAGGTATGTCCCTGAGTGTTTATTCCAGTGTTTTCGGGCCCTCTGATCCCGGCTAGCAACCCCAAACTCCTCCAGGGAAGATACCCGAGATGATTTTTCTCCTTGGACAATGCTCCATCTTCTGGGATGCATCTGAGATTCCTCCCAGGCGTCTCCCGCAGACATTTTTCCTGTGGTTTTGGTCCCTTTAATCCCGGGTAGCAACCCCAGACTCCTCCAGGGAAGATACCCGAGATGATTTTTCTCCTGGGACAAAGCTCCATCTTCTGGGATGCATATGAGATTCCTCCCAGGCATCTCCCACAGACATTTTTCCTGTGGTTTGGGTCCCTGTAATCCCGGGTAGCAACCCCAGACTCCTCCAGGGAAGATACCCGAGATGATTTTTCTCCTTGGACAATGCTCCATCTTCTGGGATGCATCTGAGATTCCTCCCAGGCGTCTCCCGCACACATTTTTCCTGTGGTTTGGGTCCCTGTAAACCCGGATAGCAACCCCAGACTACTCCAAGGAAGATACCCGAGATGATTTTTCTCCTTGGACCATGCTCCATCCTCTTGGAAGCATCCGAGACTCCTTGCAGGTATGTCCCTGAGTGTTTATTCCGGTGTTTTCGGGCCCTCTGATCCCGGGTAGCAACCCCAGACTCCTCCAGGGAAGACACCCAATATGATTTTTCTCTCTTGACAGTGGTCCATACTGCGGGATCTATCCAGAACTCCTCCCAGGAGTCTCCCGCAGAATTTTCTCCGGTGTTTTGGGGCCCTGTGATCCCGGGTAGCAACCCCAGACTCCTCCAGGGAAGATACTCGAGATGATTCTTCTACTTCGACAATGCTCCATCTTCGGGGATGCATCTGAGATTCCTCCCAGGCGTCTCCCGCAGACATTTTTCCTGTGGTTCGGGTCCCTGTAATCCCTGGTACCAACACCAGACTCCTCCAGGGAAGATACCCGAGATGATTTTTCTCCTTGGACAATGCTCCATCCTCTGGGAAGCATCCGAGACTCCTTGCAGGTATGTCCCTGAGTGTTTATTCCAGTGTTTTCGGGCCCTCTGATCCCGGGTAGCAACCCCAGACTCCTCCAGGGAGTTCACCCAATATGATTTTTCTCTCTTGATTGTGGTCCATACTGCGGGATCTATCCAGAACTCCTCCCAGGTGTCTCCCGCAGAGTTTTCTCCGGTGTTTTGGGGCCCTGTGATCCCGGGTAGCACATCTAGACTCCTCCAGGGAAGATACCTGAGATGATTTTTCTCCTTGGACAATGCTCCATCTTCTGGGATGCATCTGAGATTCCTCCCAGGCGTCTACCGCAGACATTTTTCTTGTGGTTTGGGTCCCTGTAATCCCGGGTAGCAACCCCAGACTCCTCCAGGGAAGATACCCGAGATGGTTTTTCTGCTGGGACAAAGCTCCATCTTCTGGGATGCATATGTGATTCCTCCCAGGCATCTCCCACAGACATTTTTCCTGTGGTTTGGGTCCCTGTAATCCCGGGTAGCAACCACAGACTCCTCCAGGGAAGATACCCGAGATGATTTTTCTCCTTGGACAATGCTCCATCTTCTGGGATGCATCTGAGATTCCTCCCAGGCGTCTCTTGCAAATATTTTTCCTGTGGTTTGGGTCCCTGTAATCCCGGGTAGCAACCCCAGACTCCTCCAGGGAAGATACCCGAGATGATTTTTCTCCTTGGACAATGCTACATCCTCTGCGAAGCATCCGAGACTCCTTGCAGGTATGTCCCTGAGTGTTTATTCCAGTGTTTTCGGGCCCTCTGATCTCGGCTAGCAACCCCAGACTCCTCCAGGGAAGATACCCGAGATGATTTTTCTCCTTGGACAATGCTCCATCTTCTGGGATGCATCTGAGATTCCTCCCAGGCGTCTCCCGCAGACATTTTTCCTGTGGTTTTGGTCCCTTTAATCCCGGGTAGCAACCCCAGATCCTTCAGGGAAGATACCCGAGATGATTTTTCTCCTGGGACAAAGCTCCATCTTCTGGGATGCATATGAGATTCCTCCCAGGCATCTCCCACAGACATTTTTCCTGTGGTTTGGGTCCCTGTAATCCCGGGTAGCAACCCCAGACTCCTCCAGGGAAGATACCCGAGATGATTTTTCTCCTTGGACAATGCTCCATCTTCTGGGATGCATCTGAGATTCCTCCCAGGCGTCTCCCGCAGACATTTTTCCTGTGGTTTGGGTCCCTGTAAACCCGGGTAGCAACCCCAGACTACTCCAAGGAAGATACCCGAGATGATTTTTCTGCTTGGACAATGCTCCATCGTCTTGGAAGCATCCGAGACTCCTTGCAGGTATGTCCCTGAGTGTTTATTCCGGTGTTTTCGGGCCCTCTGATCCCGGGTAGCAACCCCAGACTCCTCCAGGGAAGACACCCAATATGATTTTTCTCTCTTGTCAGTGGTCCATACTGCGGGATCTATCCAGAACTCCTCCCAGGAGTCTCCCGCAGAATTTTCTCCGGTGTTTTGGGGCCCTGTGATCCCGGGTAGCAACCCCAGACTCCTCCAGGGAAGATACTCGAGATGATTCTTCTACTTCGACAATGCTCCATCTTTGGGGATGCATCTGAGATTCCTCCCAGGCGTCTCCTGCAGACATTTTTCCTGTGGTTTGGGTCCCTGTAATCCCTGGTACCAACACCAGACTCCTCCAGGGAAGATACCCGAGATGATTTTTCTCCTTGGACAATGCTCCATCCTCTGGGAAGCATCCGAGACTCCTTGCAGGTATGTCCCTGAGTGTTTATTCCAGTGTTTTCGGGCCCTCTGATCCCGGGTAGCAACCCCAGACTCCTCCAGGGAGTTCACCCAATATGATTTTTCTCTCTTGACAGTGGTCCATACTGCGGGATCTATCCAGAACTCCTCCCAGGTGTCTCCCGCAGAGTTTTCTCCGGTGTTTTGGGGCCCTGTGATCCCGGGTAGCAACCCTAGACTCCTCCAGGGAAGATACCTGAGATGATTTTTCTCCTTGGACAATGCTCCATCTTCTGGGATGCATCTGAGATTCCTCCCAGGCGTCTTCCGCAGACATTTTTCTTGTGGTTTGGGTCCCTGTAATCCCGGGTAGCAACCCCAGACTCCTCCAGGGAAGATACCCGAGATGGTTTTTCTGCTGGGACAAAGCTCCATCTTCTGGGATGCATATGTGATTCCTCCCAGGCATCTCCCACAGACATTTTTCCTGTGGTTTGGGTCCCTGTAATCCCGGGTAGCAACCCCAGACTCCTCCAGGGAAGATACCCGAGATGATTTTTCTCCTTGGACAATGCTCCATCTTCTGGGATGCATCTGAGATTCCTCCCAGGCGTCTCTTGCAAATATTTTTCCTGTGGTTTGGGTCCCTGTAAACCCGGGTAGCAACCCCAGACTCCTCCAGGGAAGATACCCGAGATGATTTTTCTCCTTGGACAATACTACATCCTCTGCGAAGCATCCGAGACTCCTTGCAGGTATGTCCCTGAGTGTTTATTCCAGTGTTTTCGGGCCCTCTGATCCCGGCTAGCAACCCCAGACTCCTCCAGGGAAGATACCCGAGATGATTTTTCTCCTGGGACAATGCTCCATCTTCTGGGATGCATCTGAGATTCCTGCCAGGCGTCTCCCGCAGACATTTTTCCTGTGGTTTGGGTCCCTGTAATCCCGGGTAGCAACCCCAGACTCCTCCAGGGAAGATACCCGAGATGATTTTTCTCCTTGGACAATGCTCCATCTTCTGGGATGCATCTGAGATTCCTCCCAGGCGTCTCCCGCAGACATTTTTCCTGTGGTTTGGGTCCCTGTAATCCGGGTAGCAACCCCAGACTCCTCCAGGGAAGATACCCGAGATGATTTTTCTCCTTGGACAATGCTCCATCCTCTTGGAAGCATCCGAGACTCCTTGCAGGTATGTCCCTGAGTGTTTATTCCAGTGTTTTCGGGCCCTCTGATCCCGGGTAGCAACCCCAGACTCCTCCAGGGAGGACACCCAATATGATTTTTCTCTCTTGACAGTGGTCCATACTGCGGGATCTATCCAGAACTCCTCCCAGGTGTCTCCCGCAGAGTTTTCTCCGGTGTTTTGGGGCCCTGTGATCCCGGGTAGCAACCCTAGACTCCTCCAGGGAAGATACCCGAGATGATTTTTCTGCTTGGACAATGCTCCATCTTCTGGGATGCATCTGAGATTCCTCCCAGGCGTCTCCCGCAGACATTTTTCTTGTGGTTTGGGTCCCTGTAATCCCGGGTAGCAACCCCAGACTCCTCCAGGGAAGATACCCGAGATGGTTTTTCTGCTGGGACAAAGCTCCATCTTCTGGGATGCATATGTGATTCCTCCCAGGCATCTCCCACAGACATTTTTCCTGTGGTTTGGGTCCCTGTAATCCCGGGTAGCAACCACAGACTCCTCCAGGGAAGATACCCGAGATGATTTTTCTGCTTGGACAATGCTCCATCCTCTTGGAAGCATCCGAGACTCCTTGCAGGTATGTCCCGGAGTTTTTATTCCAGTGTTTTCGGGCCCTGTGATCCCGGGTAGCAACCCCAGACTCCTCCAGGGAAGATACCCGAGATGATTTTTCTGCTGAGACAAAGCTCCATCTTCTGGGATGCATATGAGATTCCTCCCAGGCATCTCCCATAGACATTTTTCCTGTGGTTTGGGTCCCTGTAAACCCGGGTAGCAACCCCAGACTACTCCAAGGAAGATAACCCGAGATGATTTTTCTCCTTGGACAATGCTCCATCCTCTTGGAAGCAGTTGAGACTCCTTGCAGGTATGTCCCTGAGTGTTTATTCCGGTGTTTTCGGGCCCTCTGATCCCGGGTAGCAACCCCAGACTCCTCCAGGGAAGACACCCAATATGATTTTTCTCTCTTGACAGTGGTCCATACTGCGGGATCTATCCAGAACTCCTCCCAGGAGTCTCCCGCAGAATTTTCTCCGGTGTTTTGGGGCCCTGTGATCCCGGGTAGCAACCCCAGACTCCTCCAGGGAAGATACCCGAGATGATTTTTCTCCTGGGACAAAGCTCCATCTTCTGGGATGCATCTGAGATTCCTCCCAGGCATCTCCCACAGACATTTTTCCTGTGGTTTGGGTCCCTGTAATCCCGGGTAGCAACCCCAGACTCCTCCAGGGAAGATACCCGAGATGATTTTTCTCCTTGGACAATGCTCCATCTTCTGGGATGCATCTGAGATTCCTCCCAGGCGTCTCCCGCAGACATTTTTCCTGTGGTTTGGGTCCCTGTAAACCCGGGTAGCAACCCCAGACTACTCCAAGGAAGATACCCGAGATGATTTTTCTGCTTGGACAATGCTCCATCGTCTTGGAAGCATCCGAGACTCCTTGCAGGTATGTCCCTGAGTGTTTATTCCGGTGTTTTCGGGCCCTCTGATCCCGGGTAGCAACCCCAGACTCCTCCAGGGAAGACACCCAATATGATTTTTCTCTCTTGACAGTGGTCCATACTGCGGGATCTATCCAGAACTCCTCCCAGGAGTCTCCCGCAGAATTTTCTCCGGTGTTTTGGGGCCCTGTGATCCCGGGTAGCAACCCCAGACTCCTCCAGGGAAGATACTCGAGATGATTCTTCTACTTGGACAATGCTCCATCTTCTGGGATGCATCTGAGATTCCTCCCAGGCGTCTCCCGCAGACATTTTTCCTGTGGTTTGGGTCCCTGTAAACCCGGGTAGCAACCCCAGACTCCTCCAGGGAAGATACCCGAGATGATTTTTCTCCTTGGACAATGCTACATCCTCTGGGAAGCATCCGAGACTCCTTGCAGCTTTGTCCCTGTGTGTATTCCGGTGCTTTTGGGCCCTGTCATCCCGGGTAGCAACCCCAGACTCCTCCAGGGAAGACACCCAATATGATTTTTCTCTCTTGACAGTGGTCCATACTGCGGGATCTATCCAGAACTCCTCCCAGGTGTCTCCCGCAGAGTTTTCTCCGGTGTTTTGGGGCCCTTTGATCCCGGGTAGAAACCCCAGACTCCTCCAGGGAAGATACCCGAGATGATTTTTCTCCTTGGACAATGCTCCATCTTCTGGGATGCATCTGAGATTCCTCCCAGGCGTCTCTTGCAGACATTTTTCCTGTGGTTTGGGTCCCTGTAATCCCGGGTACCAACCCCAGACTCCTCCAGGGAAGATACCCGAGATGATTTTTCTCCTTGGACAATGCAACATCCTCTGGGAAGCATCCGAGACTCCTTGCAGGTATGTCCCTGAGTGTTTATTCCGGTGTTTTCGGGCCCTCTGATCCCGGGTAGCAACCCCAGACTCCTCCAGGGAAGATAGCCGAGATGATTTTTCTCCTTGGACAATGCTCCATCTTCTGGGATGCATCTGAGATTCCTGCCAGGCGTCTCCCGCAGACATTTTTCCTGTGGTTTGGGTCCCTGTAAACCCGGGTAGCAACCCCAGAGTCCTCCAGGGAAGATACCCGAGATGATTTTTCTGCTTGGACAATGCTCCATCCTCTGGGAAGCATCCGAGACTCCTTGCAGCTTTGTCCCTGTGTGTATTCCGGTGCTTTTGGGCCCTGTCATCCCGGGTAGCAACTCCAGACTCCTCCAGGGAAGACACCCAATATGATTTTTCTCTCTTGACAGTGGTCCATACTGCGGGATCTATCCAGAACTCCTCCCAGGTGTCTCCCGCAGAGTTTTCTCCGGTGTTTTGGGGCCCTGTGATCCCGGGTACCAACCCCAGACTCCTCCAGGGAAGATACCCGAGATGATTTTTCTCCTTGGACAATGCTCCATCTTCTGGGATGCATCTGAGATTCCTCCCAGGCGTCTCCCGCAGACATTTTTCCTGTGGTTTGGGTCCTTGTAATCCCGGGTACCAACACCAGACTCCTCCAGGGAAGATACCCGAGATGATTTTTCTCCTTGGACAATGCTCCATCCTCTGGGAAGCATCCGAGACTCCTTGCAGGTATGTCCCTGAGTGTTTATTCCAGTGTTTTCGGGCCCTCTGATCCCGGGTAGCAACCCCAGACTCATCCAGGGAGGACACCCAATATGATTTTTCTCTCTTGACAGTGGTCCATACTGCGGGATCTATCCAGAACTCCTCCCAGGTGTCTCCCGCAGAGTTTTCTCCGGTGTTTTGGGGCCCTGTGATCCCGGTTAGCAACCCCAGACTCCTCCAGGGAAGATACCCGAGATGATTTTTCTCCTTGGACAAAGCTCCATCTTCTGGGATGCATCTGAGATTCCTCCCAGGCGTCTCCCGCAGACATTTTTCCTGTGGCTTGGGTCCCTGTAATCCCAGGTAGCAACCCCAGACTCCTCCAGGGAAGATACCCGAGATGATTTTTCTGCTTTGACAATGCTCCATCCTCTTGGAAGCATCCGAGACTCCTTGCAGGTATGTCCCTGAGTTTTTATTCCGTTGTTTTCGGGCCCTGTGATCCCGGGTAGCAACCCCAGACTCCTCCAGGGAAGATACCCGAGATGATTTTTCTCCTTGGACAATGCTCCATCTTCTGGGATGCATCTGAGATTCCTCCCAGGCGTCTCTTGCAGACATTTTTCCTGTGGTTTGGGTCCCTGTAATCCCGGGTACCAACCCCAACTCCTCCAGGGAAGATACCCGAGATGATTTTTCTCCTTGGACAATGCAACATCCTCTGGGAAGCATCCGAGACTCCTTGCAGGTATGTCCCTGAGTGTTTCTTCCGGTGTTTTGGGGCCCTGTGATCCCGGGTAGCAACCCCAGACTCCTCCAGGGAAGATAGCCGAGATGATTTTTCTCCTTGGACAATGCTCCATCTTCTGGGATGCATCTGAGATTCATGCCAGGCGTCTCCCGCAGACATTTTTCCTGTGGTTTGGGTCCCTGTAAACCCGGGTAGCAACCCCAGAGTCCTCCAGGGAAGATACCCGAGATGATTTTTCTGCTTGGACAATGCTCCATCCTCTGGGAAGCATCCGAGACTCCTTGCAGCTTTGTCCCTGTGTGTATTCCGGTGCTTTTGGGCCCTGTCATCCCGGGTAGCAACTCCAGACTCCTCCAGGTAAGTCACCCAATATGATTTTTCTCTCTTGACAGTGGTCCATACTGCGGGATCTATCCAGAACTCCTCCCAGGTGTCTCCCGCAGAGTTTTCTCCGGTGTTTTGGGGCCCTGTGATCCCGGGTAGCAACCCCAGACTCCTCCAGGGAAGATACCCGAGATGATTTTTCTCCTTGGACAATGCTCCATCTTCTGGGATGCATCTGAGATTCCTCCCAGGCGTCTCCCGCAGACATTTTTCCTGTGGTTTGGGTCCCTGTAAACGCGGGTAGCAACCCCAGACTACTCCAAGGAAGATACCCGAGATGATTTTTCTGCTTGGACAATGCTCCATCGTCTTGGAAGCATCCTAGACTCCTTGCAGGTATGTCCCTGAGTGTTTATTCCGGTGTTTTCGGGCCCTCTGATCCCGGGTAGCAACCCCAGACTCCTCCAGGGAAGACACCCAATATGATTTTTCTCTCTTGACAGTGGTCCATACTGCGGGATCTATCCAGAACTCCTCCCAGGAGTCTCCCGCAGAATTTTCTCCGGTGTTTTGGGGCCCTGTGATCCCGGGTAGCAACCCCAGACTCCTCCAGGGAAGATACTCGAGATGATTCTTCTACTTGGACAATGCTCCATCTTCTGGGATGCATCTGAGATTCCTCCCAGGCGTCTCCCGCAGACATTTTTCCTGTGGTTTGGGTCCCTGTAAACCCGGGTAGCAACCCCAGACTCCTCCAGGGAAGATACCCGAGATGATTTTTCTCCTTGGACAATGCTACATCCTCTGGGAAGCATCCGAGACTCCTTGCAGCTTTGTCCCTGTGTGTATTCCGGTGCTTTTGGGCCCTGTCATCCCGGGTAGCAACCCCAGACTCCTCCAGGGAAGACACCCAATATGATTTTTCTCTCTTGACAGTGGTCCATACTGCGGGATCTATCCAGAACTCCTCCCAGGTGTCTCCCGCAGAGTTTTCTCCGGTGTTTTGGGGCCCTTTGATCCCGGGTAGAAACCCCAGACTCCTCCAGGGAAGATACCCGAGATGATTTTTCTCCTTGGACAATGCTCCATCTTCTGGGATGCATCTGAGATTCCTCCCAGGCGTCTCTTGCAGACATTTTTCCTGTGGTTTGGGTCCCTGTAATCCCGGGTACCAACCCCAGACTCCTCCAGGGAAGATACCCGAGATGATTTTTCTCCTTGGACAATGCAACATCCTCTGGGAAGCATCCGAGACTCCTTGCAGGTATGTCCCTGAGTGTTTATTCCAGTGTTTTCGGGCCCTCTGATCCCGGGTAGCAACCCCAGACTCATCCAGGGAGGACACCCAATATGATTTTTCTCTCTTGACAGTGGTCCATACTGCGGGATCTATCCAGAACTCCTCCCAGGTGTCTCCCGCAGAGTTTTCTCCGGTGTTTTGGGGCCCTGTGATCCCGGTTAGCAACCCCAGACTCCTCCAGGGAAGATACCCGAGATGATTTTTCTCCTTGGACAAAGCTCCATCTTCTGGGATGCATCTGAGATTCCTCCCAGGCGTCTCCCGCAGACATTTTTCCTGTGGCTTGGGTCCCTGTAATCCCAGGTAGCAACCCCAGACTCCTCCAGGGAAGATACCCGAGATGATTTTTCTGCTTTGACAATGCTCCATCCTCTTGGAAGCATCCGAGACTCCTTGCAGGTATGTCCCTGAGTTTTTATTCCGTTGTTTTCGGGCCCTGTGATCCCGGGTAGCAACCCCAGACTCCTCCAGGGAAGATACCCGAGATGATTTTTCTCCTTGGACAATGCTCCATCTTCTGGGATGCATCTGAGATTCCTCCCAGGCGTCTCTTGCAGACATTTTTCCTGTGGTTTGGGTCCCTGTAATCCCGGGTACCAACCCCAGACTCCTCCAGGGAAGATACCCGAGATGATTTTTCTCCTTGGACAATGCAACATCCTCTGGGACGCATCCGAGACTCCTTGCAGGTATGTCCCTGAGTGTTTATTCCGGTGTTTTCGGGCCCTCTGATCCCGGGTAGCAACCCCAGACTCCTCCAGGGAAGATACCCGAGATGATTTTTCTCCTTGGACAATGCTCCATCTTCTGGGATGCATCTGAGATTCCTGCCAGGCGTCTCCCGCAGACATTTTTCCTGTGGTTTGGGTCCCTGTAAACCCGGGTAGCAACCCCAGAGTCCTCCAGGGAAGATACCCGAGATGATTTTTCTGCTTGGACAATGCTCCATCCTCTGGGAAGCATCCGAGAATCCTTGCAGCTTTGTCCCTGTGTGTATTCCGGTGCTTTTGGGCCCTGTCATCCCGGGTAGCAACTCCAGACTCCTCCAGGGAAGACACCCAATATGATTTTTCTCTCTTGACAGTGGTCCATACTGCGGGATCTATCCAGAACTCCTCCCAGGTGTCTCCCGCAGAGTTTTCTCCGGTGTTTTGGGGCCCTGTGATCCCGGTTAGCAACCCCAGACTCCTCCAGGGAAGATACCCGAGATGATTTTTCTCCTTGGACAAAGCTCCATCTTCTGGGATGCATCTGAGATTCCTCCCAGGCGTCTCCCGCAGACATTTTTCCTGTGGCTTGGGTCCCTGTAATCCCAGGTAGCAACCCCAGACTCCTCCAGGGAAGATACCCGAGATGATTTTTCTGCTTTGACAATGCTCCATCCTCTTGGAAGCATCCGAGACTCCTTGCAGGTATGTCCCTGAGTTTTTATTCCGTTGTTTTCGGGCCCTGTGATCCCGGGTAGCAACCCCAGACTCCTCCAGGGAAGATACCCGAGATGATTTTTCTCCTTGGACAATGCTCCATCTTCTGGGATGCATCTGAGATTCCTCCCAGGCGTCTCTTGCAGACATTTTTCCTGTGGTTTGGGTCCCTGTAATCCCGGGTACCAACCCCAGACTCCTCCAGGGAAGATACCCGAGATGATTTTTCTCCTTGGACAATGCAACATCCTCTGGGACGCATCCGAGACTCCTTGCAGGTATGTCCCTGAGTGTTTATTCCGGTGTTTTCGGGCCCTCTGATCCCGGGTAGCAACCCCAGACTCCTCCAGGGAAGATAGCCGAGATGATTTTTCCCCTTGGACAATGCTCCATCTTCTGGGATGCATCTGAGATTCCTGCCAGGCGTCTCCCGCAGACATTTTTCCTGTGGTTTGGGTCCCTGTAAACCCGGGTAGCAACCCCAGAGTCCTCCAGGGAAGATACCCGAGATGATTTTTCTGCTTGGACAATGCTCCATCCTCTGGGAAGCATCCGAGACTCCTTGCAGCTTTGTCCCTGTGTGTATTCCGGTGCTTTTGGGCCCTGTCATCCCGGGTAGCAACTCCAGACTCCTCCAGGGAAGACACCCAATATGATTTTTCTCTCTTGACAGTGGTCCATACTGCGGGATCTATCCAGAACTCCTCCCAGGTGTCTCCCGCAGAGTTTTCTCCGGTGTTTTGGGGCCCTGTGATCCCGGGTAGCAACCCCAGACTCCTCCAGGGAAGATACCCGAGATGATTTTTCTCCTTGGACAATGCTCCATCTTCTGGGATGCATCTGAGATTCCTCCCAGGCGTCTCCCGCAGACATTTTTCATGTGGTTTGGGTCCTTGTAATCCCGGGTACCAACACCAGACTCCTCCAGGGAAGATACCCGAGATGATTTTTCTCCTTGGACAATGCTCCATCCTCTGGGAAGCATCCGAGACTCCTTGCAGGTATGTCCCTGAGTGTTTATTCCAGTGTTTTCGGGCCCTCTGATCCCGGGTAGCAACCCCAGACTCATCCAGGGAGGACACCCAATATGATTTTTCTCTCTTGACAGTGGTCCATACTGCGGGATCTATCCAGAACTCCTCCCAGGTGTCTCCCGCAGAGTTTTCTCCGGTCTTTTGGGGCCCTGTGATCCCGGTTAGCAACCCCAGACTCCTCCAGGGAAGATACCCGAGATGATTTTTCTCCTTGGACAAAGCTCCATCTTCTGGGATGCATCTGAGATTCCTCCCAGGCGTCTCCCGCAGACATTTTTCCTGTGGCTTGGGTCCCTGTAATCCCAGGTAGCAACCCCAGACTCCTCCAGGGAAGATACCCGAGATGATTTTTCTGCTTTGACAATGCTCCATCGTCTTGGAAGCATCCGAGACTCCTTGCAGGTATGTCCCTGAGTTTTTATTCCGTTGTTTTCGGGCCCTGTGATCCCGGGTAGCAACCCCAGACTCCTCCAGGGAAGATACCCGAGATGATTTTTCTCCTTGGACAATGCTCCATCTTCTGGGATGCATCTGAGATTCCTCCCAGGTGTCTCCCGCAGACATTTTTCCTGTGGTTTGGGTCCCTGTAATCCCGGGTAGCAACCCCAGACTCCTCCAGGGAAGATACCCGAGATGATTTTTCTCCTTGGACAATGCTACATGCTCTGGGAAGCATCCGAGACACCTTGCAGGTATGTCCCTGAGTGTTTATTCCGGTGTTTTTGGGCCCTGTGATCCCGGGTAGTAACCCCAGACTCCTCCAGGGAAGATACCCGAGATGATTTTTCTCCTTGGATAAAGCTCCATCCTCTGGGAAGCATCCGAGACTCCTTGCAGGTATGTCCCTGAGTTTTTATTCCAGTGTTTTGGGGCCCTGTGATCCCGGGTAGCAACCCCAGACTCCTCCAGGGAAGATACCCGAGATGATTTTTCTACTTGGACAATGCTCCATCTTCTGGGATGCATCTGAGATTCCTCCCAGGCATCTCCCACAGACATTTTTCCTGTGGTTTGGTTCCCTGTAATCCTGGGTAGCAACCCCAGACTCCTCCATGGAAGATACCCGAGATAATTTTTCTGCTTGGACAATGCTCCATCCTCTGGGAAGCATCCGAGACTCCTTGCAGGTATGTCCCTGAGTGTTTATTCCGGTGCTTTTGGGCCCTGTCATCCCGGGTAGCAACCTCAGACTGCTCCAGGGAAGATACCCGAGATGATTTTTCTCCTTGGACTATTGTCCATCCTGCGGGATGCACCCGAGACTCCTCCCAGCTCTGTTTCTCAGTGTTTTTTTCCTGTGGTTTTGGTCCCTGTAAACCCGGGTAGCAACCCCAGACTCCTCCAGGAAAGATACCCAGGATGATTTTTCTCCTTGGACAATGCTCCATCCTCTGGGATGCATCCGAGACTTGTCGCAGCTATGTCCCTGAGTCTTTTTCTCACGGTTTATGGTTCTGTCATCCCAGGTAGCAACCCCAGACTCCTCCAGGAAAGACACCCAATATGATTTTTCTCTCTTGACAGTGGTCCATCCTGCGGGATCTACCCAGAATTCCCCCCAGGTGTCTCCCGCAGAGTTTTCTCCAGTGCTTTAGGGCCCTGTGATCCCGGGTAGCAACCCCAGACTCCTCCAGGGAAGATACCCGAGATGATTTTTCTCCTTGGACAATGCTCCATCTTCTGGGATGCATCTGAGATTCCTCCCAGGCGTCTCCCGCAGACATTTTTCCTGTGGTTTGGGTCCCTGAAATCCCGGGTAGCAACCCCAGACTCCTCCAAGGAAGATACCCGAGATGATTTTTCTGCTGGGACAAAGCTCCATCTTCTGGGATGCATCTGAGATTCCTCCCAGGCGTCTGCCGCAGACATTTTTCCTGTGGTTTGGGTCCCTTTAATCCCGGGTAGCAACCCCAGACTCCTCCAGGAAAGATATCCGGGATGATTTTTCTCCTTGGACAATGCTCCATCCTCTTTGATGCATCCGAGACTTGTCACAGCTATGTCCCTGAGTCTTTTTTCTCACGGTTTATGGTTCTGTCATCCCAGGTAGCAACCCCAGACTCCTCCAGGGAAGACACCCAATATGATTTTTCTCTCTTGACAGTGGTCCATCCTGCGGGATCTACCCAGAATTCCTCCCAGGCGTCTCCCGCAGAGTTTTCTCCAGTGCTTTAGGGCCCTGTGATCCCGGGTAGCAACCCCAGACTCCTCCAAGGAAGATACCCGAGATAATTTTTCTGCTTGGACAATGCTCCATCCTCTGGGAAGCATCCGAGACTCCTTGCAGGTGTGTCCCTGAGTGTTTCTTCCGGTGTTTTGGGGCCCTGTGATCCCGGGTAGCAACCCCAGACTCCTCCAGGGAAGATACCCGAGATAATTTTTCTGCTTGGACAATGCTCCATCCTCTGGGAAGCATCCGAGACTCCTTGCAGGTATGTCCCTGAGTGTTTATTCCGGTATTTTCGGGCCCTCTGATCCCGGGTAGCAACCCCAGACTCCTCCAGGGAAGACACCCAATATGATTTTTCTCTCTTGACAGTGGTCCATACTGCGGGATCTATCCAGAACTCCTCCCAGGAGTCTCCCGCAGAGTTTTCTCTGGTGTTTTGGGGCCCTGTGATCCCGGGTAGCAACCCCAGACTCCTCCAGGGAAGATACCCGAGATGATTTTTCTCCTTGGACAATGCTCCATCTTCTGGGATGCATCTGAGATTCCTCCCAGGCGTCTCCCGCAGACATTTTTCCTGTGGTTTGGGTCCCTGTAATCCCGGGTAGCAACCCCACACTCCTCCAGGGAAGATACCCGAGATGATTTTTCTCCTTGGACAAAGCTCCATCTTCTGGGATGCATATGAGTTTCCTCCCAGGCATCTCCCGCAGACATTTTTCCTGTGGTTTGGGTCCCTGTAATCCCGGGTAGCAACCCCAGACTCCTCCAGGGAAGATACCCGAGATGATTTTTCTGCTTGGACAATGCTCCATCCTGTGGGAAGCATCCGAGACTCCTTGCAGGTATGTCCCTGAGTGTTTCTTCCGGGATTTCAGGCCCTGTGATCCCGGGTAGCAACCCCAGACTCCTCCAGGGAAGATACCCGAGATGATTTTTCTCCTTGGACAATGCTCCATCTTCTGGGATGCATCTGAGATTCCTCCCAGGCGTCTCCCGCAGACATTTTTCCTGTGGTTTGGGTCCCTGTAAACCCGGGTAGCAACCCCAGACTCCTCCAGGGAAGATACCCGAGATGATTTTTCTCCTTGGACAATGCTACATCCTCTGGGAAGCATCCGAGACTCCTTGCAGGTATGTCCCTGAGTGTTTATTCCGGTGTTTTGGGGCCCTGTGATCCCGGGTAGCAACCCCAGACTCCTCCAGGGAAGATACCCGAGATGATTTTTCTGCTGGGACAAAGCTCCATCTTCTGGGATGCATCTGAGATTCCTCCCAGGCGTCTCCCGCAGACATTTTTCCTGTGGTTTGGGTCTCTGTAATCCCGGGTAGCAACCCCAGACTCCTCCAGGAAAGATATCCGGGATGATTTTTCTCCTTGGACAATGCTCCATCCACTTGGATGCATCCGAGACTTGTCGCAGCTATGTCCCTGAGTCTTTTTTCTCACGGTTTATGGTTCTGTCATCCCAGGTAGCAACCCCAGACTCCTCCAGGGAAGATACCCGAGATAATTTTTCTGCTTGGACAATGCTCCATCCTGTGGGAAGCATCCGAGACTCCTTGCAGGTATGTCCCTGAGTTTTTATTCCGGTGTTTTCGGGCCCTGTGATCCCGGGTAGTAACCCCAGACTCCTCCAGGGAAGATACCCGAGATGATTTTTCTCCTTGGACAATGCTCCATCTTCTGGGATGCATCTGAGATTCCTCCCAGGCATCTCCCGCAGCCATTTTTCCTGTGGTTTGGGTCCCTGTAATCCCGGGTAGCAACCCCAGACTCCTCCAGGAAAGATATCCGGGATGATTTTTCTCCTTGGACAATGCTCCATCTTCTGGGATGCATCTGAGATTCCTCCCAGGCGTCTCCCGCAGACATTTTTCCTGTGGTTTGGGTCCCTGTAATCCCGGGTAGCAACCCCAGACTCCTCCAGGAAAGATATCCGGGATGATTTTTCTCCTTGGACAATGCTCCATCCTCTTGGATGCATCCGAGACTTGTTGCAGCTATGTCCCTGAGTCTTTTTTCTCAAGGTTTATGGTTCTGTCATCCCAGGTAGCAACCCCAGACTCCTCCAGGGAAGACACCCAATATGATTTTTCTCTCTTGACAGTGGTCCATCCTGCGGGATCTACCCAGAATTCCTCCCAGGTGTGTCCCGCAGAGTTTTCTCCAGTGCTTTAGGGCCCTCTGATCCCGGGTAGCAACCCCAGACTCCTCCAAGGAAGATACCCGAGATAATTTTTCTGCTTGGACAATGCTCCATCCTCTGGGAAGTATCCGAGACTCCTTGCAGGTATGTCCCTGAGTTTTTATTCCGGTGTTTTCGGGCCCTGTGATCCCGGGTAGCAACCCCAGACTCCTCCAGGGAAGATAGCCGACATGATTTTTCTCCTTGGACAATGCTCCATCTTCTGGGATGCATCTGAGATTCCTCCCAGGCGTCTCCCGCAGACATTTTTCCTGTGGTTTGGGTCCCTGTAAACCCAGGTAACAACCCCAGACTCCTCCAGGGAAGACACCCAATATGATTTTTCTCTCTTGACAGTGGTCCATACTGCGGGATCTATCCAGAATTCCTCCTAGGTGTCTCCCGCAGAGTTTTCTCCGGTGTTTTGGGTCCCTGTAATCCCGGGTAGCAACCCCAGACTCCTCCAGGGAAGATACCCGAGATGACTTTTCTCCTTGGACAATGCTCCATCTTCTGGGATGCATCTGAGATTCCTCCCAGGCGTCTCCCGCAGACATTTTTCCTGTGGTTTGGGTCCCTGTAATCCCGGGTAGCAACCCCAGACTCCTCCAGGGAAGATACCCGAGATGATTTTTCTGCTGGGAGAAAGCACCATCTTCTGGGATGCATCTGAGATTCCTCCCAGGCATCTCCCGCAGACATTTTTCCTGTGGTTTGGGTCCCTATAATCCCGGGTAGCAACCCCAGACTCCTCCAGGGAAGATACCCGAGATGATTTTTCTGCTGGGACAAAGCTCCATCTTCTGGGATGCATATGAGATTCCTCCCAGGCATCTCCCACAGACATTTTTCCTGTGGTTTGGGTCCCTGTAATCCCGGGTAGCAACCCCAGACTCCTCCAGGGAAGATACCCGAGACGATTTTTCTGCTTGGACAATGCTCCATCCTCTGGGAAGCATCCGAGACTACTTGCAGGTATGTCCCTGAGTTTTTATTCCGGTGTTTTCGGGCCCTGTGATCCCAGGTAGCAACCCCAGACTCCTCCAGGGAAGATACCCGAGATGATTTTTCTCCTTGGACAAAGCTCCATCTTCTGGGATGCATATGAGATTCCTCCCAGGCATCTCCCACAGACATTTTTCCTGTGGTTTGGGTCCCTGTAATCCCGGGTAGCAACCCCAGACTCCTCCAGGGAAGATACCCGAGATGATTTTTCTCCTTGGACAATGCTACATCCTCTGGGAAGCATCCGAGACTACTTGCAGGTATGTCCCTGAGTGTTTATTCCGGTGTTTTCGGGCCCTGTGATCCCGGGTAGCAACCCCAGACTCCTCCAGGGAAGATACCCGAGATGATTTTTCTCCTTGGACAATGCTCCATCCTCTTGGAAGCATCTGAGACTCCTTGCAGGTATGTCCCTGAGTTTTTATTCCGGTGTTTTCGGGCCCTGTGATCCCGGGTAGCAACCCCAGACTCCTCCAGGGAAGATACCCGAGATGATTTTTTTCCTCGGACAATGCTCCATCTTCTCGGATGCATCTGAGATTCCTCCCAGGCGTCTCCCGCAGACATTTTTCCTGTGGTTTGGGTCCCTGTAATCCCGGGTAGCAACCCCAGACTCCTCCAGGGAAGATACCCGAGATGATTTTTCTCCTTGGACAATGCTCAATCTTCTGGGATGCATCTGAGATTCCTCCCAGGCATCTCCCGCAGACATTTTTCCTGTGGTTTGGGTCCCTGTAAACCCGGGTAGCAACCCCAGACTCCTCCAGGGAAGATACCCGAGATGATTTTTCTGCTGGGACAAAGGTCCATCTTCTGGGATGCATCTGAGATTCCTCCCATGCGTCTCCCGCAGACATTTTTCCTGTGGTTTGGGTCCCTTTAATCCCGGGTAGCAACCCCAGACTCCTCCAGGAAAGATATCCGGGATGATTTTTCTCCTTGGACAATGCTCCATCCTCTTGGATGCATCCGAGACTTGTTGCAGCTATGTCCCTGAGTCTTTTTTCTCACTGTTTATGGTTCTGTCATCCCAGGTAGCAACCCCAGACTCCTCCAGGGAAGACACCCAATATGATTTTTCTCTCTTGACAGTGGTCCATCCTGCGGGATCTACCCAGAATTCCTCCCAGGTGTGTCCCGCAGAGTTTTCTCCAGTGCTTTAGGGCCCTGTGATCCCGGGTAGCAACCCCAGACTCCTCCAAGGAAGATACCCGAGATAATTTTTCTGCTTGGACAATGCTCCATCCTCTGGGAAGCATCCGAGACTCCTTGCAGGTATGTCCCTGAGTCTTTATTCCGGTGCTTTTGGGCCCTGTCATCCCGGGTAGCAACCCCAGACTCCTCCGTGGAAGATACCCGAGATAATTTTTCTGCTTGGACAATGCTCCATCCTCTGGGAAGCATCCGAGACTCCTTGCAGGTATGTCCCTGAGTTTTTATTCCGGTATTTTCGGGCCCTGTGATCCCGGGTAGTAACCCCAGACTCCTCCAGGGAAGATAGCAGAGATGATATTTCTCCTTGGACAATGCTCCATCTTCTGGGATGCATCTGAGATTCCTCCCAGGCATCTCCCGCAGACATTTTTCCTGTGGTTTGGGTCCCTGTAAACCCGGGTAGCAACCCCAGACTCCTCCAGGGAAGATACCCGAGATGATTTTTCTCCTTGGACAATGCTACATCCTCTGGGAAGCATCCGAGACTCCTTGCAGGTATGTCCCTGAGTGATTCTTCTGGTGTTTTGGGGCCCTGTGATCCCGGGTAGCAACCCCAGACTCCTCCAGGGATGATACCCGAGATGATTTTTCTGCTGGGAGAAAGCACCATCTTCTGGGATTCATCTGAGATTCCTCCCAGGCATCTCCCGCAGACATTTTTCCTGTGGTTTGGGTCCCTGTAATCCCGGGTAGCAACCCCAGACTCCCCCAAGGAAGATACCCGAGATGATTTTTCTGCTGGGAGAAAGCACCATCTTCTGGGATGCATCTGAGATTCCTCCCAGGCGTCTCCCGCAGACGTTTTTCCTGTGGTTTGGGTCCCTTTAATCCCGGGTAGCAACCCCAGACTCCTCCAGGAAAAATATCCGGGATGATTTTTCTCCTTGGACAATGCTCCATCCTCTTGGATGCATCCGAGACTTGTTGCAGCTATGTCCCTGAGTCTTTTTTCTCACGGTTTATGGTTCTGTCATCCCAGGTAGCAACCCCAGACTCCTCCAGGGAAGACACCCAATATGATTTTTCTCTCTTGACAGTGGTCCATCCTGCGGGATCTACCCAGAATTCCTCCCAGGTGTCTCCCGCAGAGTTTTCTCCAGTGCTTTAGGGCCCTGTGATCCCGGGTAGCAACCCCAGACTCCTCCAAGGAAGATACCCGAGATAATTTTTCTGCTTGGACAATGCTCCATCCTCTGGGAAGCATCCGAGACTCCTTGCAGGTATGTCCCTGAGTTTTTATTCCGGTGTTTTCGGGCCCTGTGATCCCGGGTAGCAACCCCAGACTCCTCCAGGGAAGATACCCGAGATGATTTTTCTCCTTGGACAATGCTCCATCTTCTGGGATGCATCTGAGATTCCTCCCAGGCGTCTCCTGCAGACATTTTTCCTGTGGTTTGGGTCCCTGTAATCCCGGGTAGCAACCCCAGACTCCTCCAGGGAAGATACCCGAGATGACTTTTCTGCTGGGAGAAAGCACCATCTTCTGGGATGCATCTGAGATTCCTCCCAGGCATCTCCCACAGACATTTTTCCTGTGGTTTGTGTCCCTGTAATCCCGGGTAGCAACCCCAGACTCCTCCAGGGAAGATACCCGAGATAATTTTTCTGCTTGGACAATGCTCCATCCTCTGGGAAGCATCCGAGACTCCTTGCAGGTATGTCCCTGAGTTTTTATTCTGGTGTTTTCGGGCCCTGTGATCCCGGGTAGCAACCCCAGACTCCTCCAGGGAAGATACCCGAGATGATTTTTCTCCTTGGACAATGCTCCATCTTCTGGGATGCATCTGAGATTCCTCCCAGGCGTCTCCCGCAGACATTTTTCCTGTGGTTTGGGTCCCTGAAATCCCGGGTAGCAACCCCAGACTCCTCCAGGGAAGATACCCGAGATAATTTTTCTGCTTGGACAATGCTCCATCCTCTGGGAAGCATCCGAGACTCCTTGCACGTATGTCCCTGACTTTTTATTCCGGTGTTTTCGGGCCCTGTGATGCCGGGTAGCAATCCCAGACTCCTCCAGGGAAGATACCCGAGATGATTTTTCTCCTTGGACAATGCTACATCCTCTGGGAAGCATCCGAGACTCCTTGCAGGTATGTCCCTGAGTGTTTATTCCAGTGTTTTCAGGCCCTCTGATCCCGGGTAGCAACCCTAGACTCCTCCAGGGAGGACACCCAATATGATTTTTCTCTCTTGACAGTGGTCCATACTGCGGGATCTATCCAGAATTCCTTCCAGGTGTCTCCCGCAGAGTTTTCTCCAGTGCTTTAGGGCCCTGTGATCCCGGGTAGCAACCCCAGACTCCTCCAGGGAAGATACCCGAGATGATTTTTTTCCTCGGACAATGCTCCATCTTCTGGGATGCATCTGAGATTCCTCCCAGGCGTCTCCCGCAGACATTTTTCCTGTGGTTTGGGTCCCTGTAATCCCGGGTAGCAACCCCAGACTCCTCCAGGGAAGATACCCGAGATGATTTTTCTCCTTGGACAATGCTCCATCTTCTGGGATGCATCTGAGATTCCTCCCAGGCATCTCCCGCAGACATTTTTCCTGTGGTTTGGGTCCCTGTAATCCCAGGTAGCAACCCCAGACTCCTCCAGGGAAGACACCCAATATGATTTTTCTCTCTTGACAGTGGTCCATACTGCGGGATCTATCCAGAACTCCTCCCAGTAGTCTCCCGCAGACATTTTTCCTGTGGTTTGGGTCCCTGTAATCCCGGGTAGCAACCCCAGACTCCTCCAGCGAACATAACCGAGATGATTTTTCTCCTTGGACAATGCTCCATCCTCTGGGATGCATCCGAGTCTCCTTGCAGGTATGTCCCTGAGTTTTTTTTCCGGTGCTTTTGGGCCCTGTCATCCCGGGTAGCAACCTCAGACTCCTCCAGGGAAGATACCCGAGATGATTTTTCTCCTTGGACTATTGTCCATCCTGCGGGATGCATCCGAGAATTATCGCAGCTATGTCCCTGAGTCTTTTTTCTCACGGTTTATGGTTCTGTCATCCCAGGTAGCAACCCCAGACTCCTCCAGGGAAGATACCCGTGATGATTTTTCTGCTTGGACAATGCTACATCCTCTGGGAAGCATCCGAGACTCCTTGCAGGTATGTCCCTGAGTGTTTATTCCGGTGTTTTCGGGCCCTGTGATCCCGGGTAGCAACCCCAGACTCCTCCAGGGAAGATACCCGAGATGATTTTTCTCCTTGGACAATGCTCCATCTTCTGGGATGCATCTGAGATTCCTCCCAGGCGTCTCCCGCAGACATTTTTCCTGTGGTTTGGGTCCCTTTAATCCCGGGTAGCAACCCCAGACTCCTCCAGGAAAGATATCCGGGATTATTTTTCTCCTTGGACAATGCTCCATGCTCTGGGATGCAACCGAGACTTGTCGCAGCTATGTCCCTGAGTCTTTTTTCTCACGGTTTATGGTTCTGTCATCCCAGGTAGCAACCCCAGACTCCTCCAGGGAAGACACCCAATATGATTTTTCTCTCTTGACAGTGGTCCATCCTGCGGGATCTACCCAGAATTCCTCCCAGGCGTCTCCCGCAGAGTTTTCTCCAGTGCTTTAGGGCCCTGTGATCCCGGGTAGCAACCCCAGACTCCTCCAAGGAAGATACCCGAGATAATTCTTCTGCTTGGACAATGCTCCATCCTCTGGGAAGCATCCGAGACTCCTTGCAGGTATGTCCCTGAGTGTTTATTCCAGTGTTTTCGGGCCCTCTGATACCGGGTAGCAACCCCAGACTCCTCCAGGGAAGATAGCCGAGATGATTTTTCTCCTTGGACAAAGCTCCATCTTCTGGGATGCATATGAGATTCCTCCCAGGCATCTCCCAAAGACATTTTTCCTGTGGTTTGGGTCCCTGTAATCCCAGGTAGCAACCCCAGACTCCTCCAGGGAAGATACCCGAGATAATTTTTCTGGTTGGACAATGCTCCATCCTCTGGGAAGCATCCGAGACTCCTTGCACGTATGTCCCTGAGTTTTTATTCCGGTGTTTTCGGGCCCTGTGATGCCGGGTAGCAATCCCAGACTCCTCCAGGGAAGATACCCGAGATGATTTTTCTCCTTGGACAATGCTACATCCTCTGGGAAGCATCCGAGACTCCTTGCAGGTATGTCCCTGAGTGTTTATTCCAGTGTTTTCAGGCCGTCTGATCCCGGGTAGCAACCCTAGACTCCTCCAGGAAAGATATCCGGGATGATTTTTCTCCTTGGACAATGCTACATGCTCTGGGATGCACCCGAGACTTGTCGCAGCTATGTCCCTGAGTCTTTTTTCTCACGGTTTATGGTTCTGTCATCCCAGGTAGCAACCCCAGACTCCTCCAGGGAAGACACCCAATATGATTTTTCTCTCTTGACAGTGGTCCATCCTGCGGGATCTACCCAGAATTCCTCCCAGGCGTCTCCCGCAGAGTTTTCTCCGGTGTTTTGGGGCCCTGTGATCCCGGGTAGCAACCCCAGACTCCTCCAGGGAAGATACCCGAGATGATTTTTCTCCTTGGACAAAGCTCCATCTTCTGGGATGCATATGAGATTCCTCCCAGGCATCTCCCACAGACATTTTTCCTGTGGTTTGGGTCCCTGTAATCCCGGGTAGCAACCCCAGACTCCTCCAGGGAGGACACCCAATATGATTTTTCTCTCTTGACAGTGGTCCATACTGCGGGATCTATCCAGAACTCCTCCCAGGTGTCTCCCGCAGAGTTTTCTCCGTTGTTTTGGGTCCCTGTAAACCCGGTTAGCAACACCAGACTCCTCCAGGGAAGATACCCGAGATGATTTTTCTTTTTGGACAATGCTACATCCTCTTGGAAGCATCCGAGACTCCTTGCAGATATGTCCCTGAGTGTTTATTCCGGTATTTTCGGGCCCTCAGATCCCGGGTAGCAACCCCAGACTCCTCCAAGGAAGATACCCGAGATAATTTTTCTGCTTGGACAATGCTCCATCCTCTGGGAAGCATCCGAGACTCCGTGCAGTTATGTCCCTGAGTTTTTATTCCGGTGTTTTCGGGCCCTGTGATGCCGGGTAGCATCCCCAGACTCCTCCAGGGAAGATACCCGAGATGATTTTTCTCCTTGGACAATGCTACATCCTCTGGGAAGCATCCGAGACTCCTTGCAGGTATGTCCCTGAGTGTTTATTCCAGTGTTTTCAGGCCCTCTAATCCCGGGTAGCAACCCTAGACTCCTCCAGGGAGGACACCCAATATGATTTTTCTCTCTTGACAGTGGTCCATACTGCGGGATCTATCCAGAACTCCTTCCAGGTGTCTCCCGCAGAGTTTTCTCCGGTGTTTTGGGGCCCTGTGATCCCGGGTAGCAACCCCAGACTCCTCCAGGGAAGATACCCGAGATGATTTTTCTCCTTGGACAAAGCTCCATCTTCTGGGATGCATATGAGATTCCTCCCAGGCATCTCCCACAGACATTTTTCCTGTGGTTTGGGTCCCTTTAATCCCAGGTAGCAAACCCAGACTCCTCCAGGAAAGATATCCGGGATGATTTTTCTCCTTGGACAATGCTCCATGCTCTGGGATGCACCCGAGACTTGTCGCAGCTATGTCCCTGAGTCTTTTTTCTCACGGTTTATGGTTCTGTCATCCCAGGTAGCAACCCCAGACTCCTCCAGGGAAGACACCCAATATGATTTTTCTCTCTTGACAGTGGTCCATCTTGCGGGATCTACCCAGAATTCCTCCCAGGCGTCTCCCGCAGAGTTTTCTCCGTTGTTTTGGGGCCCTGTGATCCCGGGTAGCAACCCCAGACTCCTCCAGGGAAGATACCCGAGATAATTTTTCTGCTTGGACAATGCTCCATCCTCTGGGAAGCATCCGAGACTCCGTGCAGTTATGTCCCTGAGTTTTTATTCCGGTGTTTTCGGGCCCTGTGATGCCGGGTAGCATCCCCAGACTCCTCCAGGGAAGATACCCGAGATGATTTTTCTCCTTGGACAATGCTACATCCTCTGGGAAGCATCCGAGACTCCTTGCAGGTATGTCCCTGAGTGTTTATTCCAGTGTTTTCAGGCCCTCTAATCCCGGGTAGCAACCCTAGACTCCTCCAGGGAGGACACCCAATATGATTTTTCTCTCTTGACAGTGGTCCATCTTGCGGGATCTAACCAGAATTCCTCCCAGGCGTCTCCCGCAGAGTTTTCTCCGTTGTTTTGGGGCCCTGTGATCCCGGGTAGCAACCCCAGACTCCTCCAGGGAAGATACCCAAGATGATTTTTCTCCTTGGACAAAGCTCCATCTTCTGGGATGCATATGAGATTCCTCCCAGGCATCTCCCACAGACATTTTTCCTGTGGTTTGGGTCCCTGTAATCCCGGGTAGCAACCACAGACTCCTCCAGGGAAGATACCCGAGATGATTTTTCTCCTTGGACAATGCTCCATCTTCTGGGATGCATCTGAGATTCCTCCCAGGCGTCTCCCGCAGACATTTTTCCTGTGGTTTGGGTCCCTTTAATCCCAGGTAGCAACCCCAGATTCCTCCAGGAAAGATATCCGGGATGATTTTTCTCCTTGGACAATGCTCCATGCTCTGGGATGCACCCGAGACTTGTCGCAGCTATGTCCCTGAGTCTTTTTTCTCACGGTTTATGGTTCTGTCATCCCAGGTAGCAACCCCAGACTCCTCCAGGGAAGACACCCAATATGATTTTTCTCTCTTGACAGTGGTCCATACTGCGGGATCTATCCAGAACTCCTCCCAGGAGTCTCCCGCAGAGTTTTCTCCGGTGTTTTGGGGCCCTGTGATCCCGGGTAGCAACCCCAGACTCCTCCAGCGAAGATAACCGAGATTATTTTTCTGCTTGGACAATGCTCCATCCTCTGGGAAGCATCCGAGACTCCTTACAGGTATGTCCCTGAGTTTTTATTCCGGTCTTTTCGGGCCCTGTGATCCCGGGTAGCAACCCCAGACTCCTCCAGGGAAGATACCCGAGATGAATTTTCTCCTTGGACAATGCTCCATCTTCTGGGATGCATCTGAGATTCCTCCCAGGCGTCTCCGGCAGACATTTTTCCTGTGGTTTGGGTCCCTGTAATCCCGGGTAGCAACCCCAGACTCCTCCAGGGAAGATATCCGAGATGATTTTTCTCCTTGGACAAAGCTCCATCTTCTGGGATGCATATGAGATTCCTCCCAGGCATCTCCCACAGACATTTTTCCTGTGGTTTGGGTCCCTGTAATCCCAGGTAGCAACCCCAGACTCCTCCAGGGAAGATATCCGAGATGATTTTTCTCCTTGGACAATGCTCCATCTTCTGGGATGCATCTGAGATTCCTCCCAGGCGTGTCCCGCTGACATTTTTCCTGTGGTTTGGGTCCCTTTAATCCCAGGTAGCAACCCCAGATTCCTCCAGGAAAGATATCCGGGATGATTTTTCTCCTTGGACAATGCTCCATGCTCTGGGATGCACCCGAGACTTGTCGCAGCTATGTCCCTGAGTCTTTTTTCTCACGGTTTATGGTTCTGTCATCCCAGGTAGCAACCCCAGACTCCTCCAGGGAAGACACCCAATATGATTTTTCTCTCTTGACAGTGGTCCATCCTGCGGGATCTACCCAGAATTCCTCCCAGGCGTCTCCCGCAGAGTTTTCTCCAGTGCTTTAGGGCCCTGTGATCCCGGGTAGCAACCCCAGACTTCTCCAAGGAAGATACCCGAGATAATTTTTCTGCTTGGACAATGCTCCATCCTCTGGGAAGCATCCGAGACTCCTTGCAGGTATGTCCCTGAGTGTTTATTCCAGTGTTTTCAGGCCCTCTAATCCCGCGTAGCAACCCTAGACTCCTCCAGGGAGGACACCCAATATGATTTTTCTCTCTTGACAGTGGTCCATCCTGCGGGATCTACCCAGAATTCCTCCCAGGCGTCTCCCGCAGAGTTTTCTCCGGTGTTTTGGGGCCCTGTGATCCCGGGTAGCAACCCCAGACTCCTCCAGGGAAGACACCCGAGATGATTTTTCTCCTTGGACAATGCTCCATCTTCTGGGATGCATCTGAGATTCCTCCCAGGCGTCTCCCGCAGACATTTTTCCCGTGGTTTGGGTCCCTTTAATCCCGGGTAGCAACCCCAGACTCCTCTAGGGAAGATACCCGAGAAAATTTTTCTCCTTGGACAATGCTCCATCCTCTGGGAAGCATCCGAAAGTCCTTGCAGGTATGTCCCTGAGTTTTTATTCCGGTGTTTTGGGGCCCTGTGATCCCGGGTAGCAACCCCAGACTCCTCCAGGGAAGATACCCGAGATGATTTTTCTCCTTGGACAATGCTCCATCCTCTGGGATGCATCCGAGACTTGTCGCAGCTATGTCCCTGAGTCTTTTTCTCACGGTTTATGGTTCTGTCATCCCAGGTAGCAACCCCAGACTCCTCCAGGGAAGACACCCAATATGATTTTTCTCTCTTGACAGTGGTCCATCCTGCGGGATCCACCCAGAATTCCTCCCAGGCGTCTCCCGCAGAGTTTTCTCCAGTGCTTTAGGGCCCTGTGATCCCGGGTAGCAACCCCAGACTCCTCCAGGGAAGATACCCGAGATGATTTTTCTCCTTGGACAATGCTCCATCCTCTGGGAAGCATCCGAGACTCCTTACAGCTTTGTCCCTGAGTTTTTATTCCAGTGCTTTAGGGCCCTGTGATCCCGGGTAGCAACCCCAGACTCCTCCAGGGAAGACACCCAAGATGATTTTTCTCCTTGGACAATGCTCCATCTTCTGGGATGCATCTGAGATTCCTCCCAGGCGTCTCCCGCAGACATTTTTCCCGTGGTTTGGGTCCCTTTAATCCCGGGTAGCAACCCCAGACTCCTCCAGGAAAGATATCCGGGATCATTTTTCTCCTTGGACAATGCTCCATCCTCTGGGATGCATCCGAGACTTGTCGCAGCTATGTCCCTGAGTCTTTTTTCTCACGGTTTATGGTTCTGTCATCCCAGGTAGCAACCCCAGACTCCTCCAGGGAAGACACCCAATATGATTTTTCTCTCTTGACAGTGGTCTATCCTGCGGGATCTACCCAGAATTCCTCCCAGGCGTCTCCCGCAGAGTTTTCTCCAGTGCTTTAGGGCCCTGTGATCCCGGGTAGCAACCACAGACTCCTCCAGGGAAGATACCCGAGATGATTTTTCTCCTTGGACAATGCTCCATCTTCTGGGATGCATCTGAGATTCCTCCCGTGTGTCTCCCGCTAACATTTTTCCTGTGGTTTGGGTCCCTGTTATCCCGGGTAGCAACCCCAGACTCCTCCAGGGAAGATACCCGAGATGAATTTTCTCCTTGGACAAAGCTCCATCCTCTGGGAAGCATCCGAGACTCCTTGCAGGTATGTCCCTGAGTGTTTATTCCGGTGTTTTGGGGCCCTGTGATCCCGGGTAGCAACCCCAGACTCCTCCAGGGAAGATACCCGAGATGATTTTTCTCCTGGGACAAAGCTCCATCTTCTGGGATGCATATGAGATTCCTCCCAGGCATCTCCCAGACATTTTTCCTGTGGTTTGGGTCCCTGTAATCCCGGGTAGCAACCCCAGACTCCTCCAGGGAAGATACCCGAGATGATTTTTCTCCTTGGACAATGCTCCATCCTCTGGGAAGCATCCGAGACTTGTGGCAGCTATGTCCCTGAGTCTTTTTCTCACGGTTTATGGTTCTGTCATCCCAGGTAGCAACCCCAGACTCCTCCAGGGAAGACACCCAATATGATTTTTCTCTCTTGACAGTGGTCCATCCTGCGGGATCTACCCAGAATTCCTCCCAGGCGTCTCCCGCAGAGTTTTCTCCAGTGCTTTAGGGCCCTGTGATCCCGGGTAGCAACCCCAGACTCCTCCAGGGAAGACACCCGAGATGATTTTTCTCCTTGGACAATGCTCCATCTTCTGGGATGCATCTGAGAGTCCTCCCAGGCGTCTCCCGCAGACATTTTTCCCGTGGTTTGGGTCCCTTTAATCCCGGGTAGCAACCCCAGACTCCTCTAGGGAAGATACCCGAGATAATTTTTCTCCTTGGACAATGCTCCATCCTCTGGGAAGCATCCGAAAGTCCTTGCAGGTATGTCCCTGAGTTTTTATTCCGGTGTTTTGGGGCCCTGTGATCCCGGGTAGCAACCCCAGACTCCTCCAGGGAAGATACCCGAGATGATTTTTCTCCTTGGACAAAGCTCCATCCTCTGGGCTGCATCCGAGACTTGTGGCAGCTATGTCCCTGAGTCTTTTTCTCACGGTTTATGGTTCTGTCATCCCAGGTAGCAACCCCAGACTCCTCCAGGGAAGACACCCAATATGATTTTTCTCTCTTGACAGTGGTCCATCCTGCGGGATCCACCCAGAATTCCTCCCAGGCGTCTCCCGCAGAGTTTTCTCCAGTGCTTTAGGGCCCTGTGATCCCGGGTAGCAACCCCAGACTCCTCCAGGGAAGATACCCGAGATGATTTTTCTCCTTGGACAATGCTCCATCCTCTGGGAAGCATCCGAGACTCCTTACAGCTTTGTCCCTGAGTGTTTATTCCAGTGCTTTAGGGCCCTGTGATCCCGGGTAGCAACCCCAGACTCCTCCAGGGAAGACACCCAAGATGATTTTTCTCCTTGGACAATGCTCCATCTTCTGGGATGCATCTGAGATTCCTCCCAGGCGTCTCCCGCAGACATTTTTCCCGTGGTTTGGGTCCCTTTAATCCCGGGTAGCAACCCCAGACTCCTCCAGGAAAGATATCCGGGATCATTTTTCTCCTTGGACAATGCTCCATCCTCTGGGATGCATCCGAGACTTGTCGCAGCTATGTCCCTGAGTCTTTTTTCTCACGGTTTATGGTTCTGTCATCCCAGGTAGCAACCCCAGACTCCTCCAGGGAAGACACCCAATATGATTTTTCTCTCTTGACAGTGGTCTATCCTGCGGGATCTACCCAGAATTCCTCCCAGGCGTCTCCCGCAGAGTTTTCTCCAGTGCTTTAGGGCCCTGTGATCCCGGGTAGCAACCCCAGACTCCTCCAGGGAAGATACCCGAGATGATTTTTCTCCTTGGACAATGCTCCATCCTCTGGGAAGCATCCAAGACTCCTTGCAGCTTTTTCCCTGAGTGTTTATTCCGGTGCTTTTGGGCCCTGTCATCCCGGGTAGCAACCCCAGACTCCTCCGTGGAAGATACCCAAGTTGATTTTTCTCGTTGGACTATTGTCCATCCTGCGGGATGCACCCGAGACTCCTCCCAGCTCTGATTCTGAGTGTTTTCTTCCAGGGGTTTAGGGCCCTGTGATCCCGGGTACCAACCCCAGACTCCTCCAGGGAAGATAACCAAGATCATTTTTCTCCTTGGGCAAAGCTCCATCCTCTGGGAAGCATCCGAGACTCCTTGCAGCTTTGTCCCTGAGTGTTTATTCCAGTGCTTTAGGGCCCTGTAATCCCGGGTAGCAACCCCAGACTCCTCCAGGAAAGATACCCGAGATGATTTTTCTCCTTGGACAATGCTCCATCTTCTGGGATGCATCTGAGATTCCTCCCAGGCGTCTCCCGCAGACATTTTTCCTGTGCTTTGGGTCCCTGTAATCCCGGGTAGCAACCCCAGACTCCTCCAGGGAAGATACCCGAGATGATTTTTCTCCTTAGACAATGCTCCATTCTCTGGGAAGCATCCGAGACTCCTTGCAGGTATGTCCCTGAGTGTTTATTCCGGTGTTTTGGGGCCCTGTGATCCCGGGTAGCAACCCCAGACTCCTCCAGGGAAGATACCCGAGATGATTTTTCTCCTTGGACAATGCTCCATCTTCTGGGATGCATCTGAGATTCCTCCCGTGTGTCTCCCGCTAACATTTTTCCTGTGGTTTGGGTCCCTGTTATCCCGGGTAGCAACCCCAGACTCCTCCAGGGAAGATACCCGAGATGAATTTTCTCCTTGGACAAAGCTCCATCCTCTGGGAAGCATCCGAGACTCCTTGCAGGTATGTCCCTGAGTGTTTATTCCGGTGTTTTGGGGCCCTGTGATCCTGGGTAGCAACCCCAGACTCCTCCAGGGAAGATACCCGAGATGATTTTTCTCCTGGGACAAAGCTCCATCTTCTGGGATGCATATGAGATTCCTCCCAGGCATTTCCCAGACAGTTTTCCGGTGGTTTGGTTCCCTGTAATCCCGGGTAGCAACCCCAGACTCCTCCAGGGAAGACACCCAATATGATTTTTCTCTCTTGACAGTGGTCCATCCTGCGGGATCTACCCAGAATTCCTCCCAGGCGTCTCCCGCAGAGTTTTCTCCAGTGCTTTAGGGCCCTGTGATCCCGGGTAGCAACCCCAGACTCCTCCAGGGAAGACACCCGAGATGATTTTTCTCCTTGGACAATGCTCCATCTTCTGGGATGCATCTGAGATTCCTCCCAGGCGTCTCCCGCAAACATTTTTCCTGTGGTTTGGGTCCCTGTAATCCCGGGTAGCAACCCCAGACTCCTCCAGGGAAGATACCCGAGACGATTTTTCTCCTTGGACAAAGCTCCATCCTCTGGGATGCATCCGAGACTTGTCGCAGCTATGTCCCTGAGTCTTTTTCTCACGGTTTATGTTTCTGTCATGCCAGGTAGCAACCCCAGACTCCTCCAGGGAAGACACCCAATATGATTTTTCTCTCTTGACAGTGGTCCATCCTGCGGGATCCACCCAGAATTCCTCCCAGGCGTCTCCCGCAGAGTTTTCTCCAGTGCTTTAGGGCCCTGTGATCCCGGGTAGCAACCCCAGACTCCTCCAGGGAAGATACCCGAGATAATTTTTCTCCTTGGACAATGCTCCATCCTCTGGGAAGCATCCGAAACTCCTTGCAGGTATGTCCCTGAGTTTTTATTCCGGTGTTTTGGGGCCCTGTCATCCCAGGTAGCAACCCCAGACTCCTCCAGGGAAGATACCCGAGATGATTTTTCTCCTTGGACAAAGCTCCATCCTCTGGGAAGCATCCGAGACTTGTGGCAGCTATGTCCCTGAGTCTTTTTCTCACGGTTTATGTTTCTGTCATCCCAGGTAGCAACCCCAGACTCCTCCAGGGAAGACACCCAATATGATTTTTCTCTCTTGAGAGTGGTCCATCCTGCGGGATCCACCCAGAATTCCTCCCAGGCGTCTCCCGCAGAGTTTTCTCCAGTGCTTTAGGGCCCTGTGATCCCGGGTAGCAACCCCAGACTCCTCCAGGGAAGATAGCCGAGATGATTTTTCTCTTTGGACAATGCTCCATCCTCTGGGATGCATCTGAGATTCCTCCCAGGCGTCTCCCGCAGACATTTTTCGTGTGGTTTTCTTCCCTGTAATCCCGGGTAGCAACCCCAGACTCCTCCAGGAAAGATACCCGAGATGATTTTTCTCCTTGGACAATGCTCCATCTTCTGGGATGCATCTGAGATTCCTCCCAGGCGTCTCCCGCAGACATTTTTCCTGTGTTTTGGGTCCCTGTAATCCCGGGTAGCAACCCCAGACTCCTCCAGGGAAGATACCCGAGATGATTTTTCTCCTTGGACAAAGCTCCATCCTCTGGGAAGCATCCGAGACACCTTGCAGGTATGTCCCTGATTGTTTATTCCGGTGTTTTGGGGCCCTGTGATCCCGGGTAGCATCCCCAGACTCCTCCAGGGAAGATACCCGAGATAATTTTTCTCCTTGGACAATGCTCCATCCTCGGGGAAGCATCCGAAACTCCTTCCAGGTATGTCCCTGAGTCTTTATTCCGGTGGTTTAGCGCCCTGTCATCCTGGGTAGCAATCCCAGACTCCTCCAGGGAAGATACCCGAGATGATTTTTCTCCTTGGACAAAGCTCCATCCTCTGGGAAGCATCCGAGACTCCTTGCAGGTATGTCCCTGAGTGTTTATTCCGGTGTTTTGGGGCCCTGTGATCCCGGGTAGCAACCCCAGACTCCTCCAGGGAAGATACCCGAGATGATTTTACTCCTGGGACAAAGCTCCATCTTCTGGGATGCATATGAGATTCCTCCCAGGCATCTCCCAGACATTTTTCCTGTGGTTTGGGTCCCTGTAATCCCGGGTAGCAACCCCAGACTCCTCCAGGGAAGATCCCCGAGATGATTTTTCTCCTTGGACAATGCTCCATCCTCTGGGAAGCATCCGAGACTTGTGGCAGCTATGTCCCTGAGTCTTTTTCTCACGGTTTATGGTTCTGTCATCCCAGGTAGCAACCCCAGACTCCTCCAGGGAAGACACCCAATATGATTTTTCTCTCTTGACAGTGGTCCATCCTGCGGGATCTACCCAGAATTCCTCCCAGGCGTCTCCCGCAGAGTTTTCTCCAGTGCTTTAGGGCCCTGTGATCCCGGGTAGCAACCCCAGACTCCTCCAGGGAAGACACCCGAGATGATTTTTCTCCTTGGACAATGCTCCAACTTCTGGGATGCATCTGAGATTCCTCCCAGGCGTCTCCCGCAGACATTTTTCCCGTGGTTTGGGTCCCTTTAATCCCGGGTAGCAACCCCAGACTCCTCTACGGAAGATACCCGAGATAATTTGTCTCCTTGGACAATGCTCCATCCTCTGGGAAGCATCCGAAACTCCTTGCAGGTATGTCCCTGAGTTTTTATTCCGGTGTTTTGGGGCCCTGTGATCCCGGGTAGCAACCCCAGACTCCTCCAGGGAAGATACCCGAGATGATTTTTCTCCTTGGACAAAGCTCCATCCTCTGGGCTGCATCCGAGACTTGTCGCAGCTATGTCCCTGAGTCTTTTTTCTCACGGTTTACGTTTCTGTCATCCCAGGTAGCAACCCCAGACTCCTCCAGGGAAGACACCCAATATGATTTTTCTCTCTTGACAGTGGTCCATCCTGCGGGATCTACCCAGAATTCCTCCCAGGCGTCTCCCGCAGAGTTTTCTCCAGTGCTTTAGGGCCCTGTGATCCCGGGTAGCAACCCCAGACTCCTCTAGGGAAGATACCCGAGATAATTTTTCTCCTTGGACAATGCTCCATCCTCTGGGAAGCATCCGAAACTCCTTGCAGGTATGTCCCTGAGTTTTTATTCCGGTGTTTTGGGGCCCTGTCATCCCAGGTAGCAACCCCAGACTCCTCCAGGGAAGATACCCGAGATGATTTTTCTCCTGGGACAAAGCTCCATCTTCTGGGATGTATATGAGATTCCTCCCAGGCATCTCCCAGACATTTTTCCTGTGGTTTGGGTCCCTGTAATCCCGGGTAGCAACCCCAGACTCCTCCAGGGAAGATACCCGAGATGATTTTTCTCCTTGGACAAAGCTCCATCCTCTGGGAAGCATCCGAGACTTGTGGCAGCTATGTCCCTGAGTCTTTTTCTCACGGTTTATGGTTCTGTCATCCCGGGTAGCAACCCCAGACTCCTCCAGGGAAGACACCCAATATGATTTTTCTCTCTTGACAGTGGTCCATCCTGCGGGATCTACCCAGAATTCCTCCCAGGCGTCTCCCGCAGAGTTTTCTCCAGTGCTTTAGGGCCCTGTGATCCCGGGTAGCAACCCCAGACTCCTCTAGGGAAGATACCCGAGATAATTTTTCTCCTTGGACAATGCTCCATCCTCTGGGATGTATCCGAGACTTGTCGCAGCTATGTCCGTGAGTCTTTTTTCTCACGGTTTAGGGTTCTGTCATCCCAGGCAGCAACCCCAGACTCCTCCAGGGAAGACACCCAATATGATTTTTCTCTCTTGACAGTGGTCCATCCTGCGGGATCTACCCAGAATTCCTCCCAGGCGTCTCCCGCAGAGTTTTCTCCAGTGCTTTAGGGCCCTGTGATCCCGGGTAGCAACCCCAGACTCCTCTAGGTAAGATACCCGAGATGAATTTTCTCCTTGGACAAAGCTCCATCCTCTGGGAAGCATCCGAGACTCCTTGCAGGTATGTCCCTGAGTGTTTATTCCGGTGTTTTGGGGCCCTGTGATCCCGGGTAGCAACCCCAGACTCCTCCAGGGAAGATACCCGAGATGATTTTTCTCCTGGGACAAAGCTCCATCTTCTGGGATGCATATGAGATTCCTCCCAGGCATCTCCCAGACATTTTTCCTGTGGTTTGGGTCCCTGTAATCCCGGGTAGCAACCCCAGACTCCTCCAGGGAAGATACCCGAGATGATTTTTCTCCTTGGACAAAGCTCCATCCTCTGGGAAGCATCCGAGACTTGTGGCAGCTATGTCCCTGAGTCTTTTTCTCACGGTTTATGGTTCTGTCATCCCAGGTAGCAACCCCAGACTCCTCCAGGGAAGACACCCAATATGATTTTTCTCTCTTGACAGTGGTCCATCCTGCGGGATCTACCCAGAATTCCTCCCAGGCTTCTCCCGCAGAGTTTTCTCCAGTGCTTTAGGGCCCTGTGATCCCGGGTAGCAACCCCAGACTCCTCCAGGGAAGATACCCGAGATGATTTTTCTCCTTGGACAATGCTCCATCTTCTGGAATGCATCTGAGATTCCTCCCAGGCGTCTCCCGCAGACATTTTTCCTGTGGTTTGGGTCCCTGTAATCCCGGGTAGCAACCCCAGACTCCTCCAGGGAAGATACCCGAGATGATTTTTCTCCTTAGATAATGCTCCATTCTCTGGGAAGCATCTGAGACTCCTTGCAGGTATGTCCCTGAGTGTTTATTCCGGTGTTTTGGGGCCCTGTGATCCCGGGTAGCAACCCCAGACTCCTCCAGGGAAGATACCCGAGATGATTTTTCTCCTGGGACAAAGCTCCATCTTCTGGGATGCATATGAGATTCCTCCCAGGCATTTCCCAGACATTTTTCCTGTGGTTTGTTTCCCTGTAATCCCGGGTAGCAACCCCAGACTCCTCCAGGGAAGATACCCGAGATGATTTTTCTCCTTGGACAAAGCTCCATCCTCTGGGATGCATCCGAGACTTGTGGCAGCTATGTCCCTGAGTCTTTTTTCTCACGGTTTAGGGTTCTGTCATCCCAGCTAGCAACCCCAGACTCCTCCAGGGAAGACACCCAATATGATTTTTCTCTCTTGACAGTGGTCCATCCTGCGGGATCTACCCAGAATTCCTCCCAGGCGTCTCCCGCAGAGTTTTCTCCAGTGCTTTAGGGCCCTGTGATCCCGGGTAGGAACCCCAGACTCCTCCAGGGAAGATACCCGAGATGATTTTTCTCCTTGGACAATGCTCCATCTTCTGGGATACATCTGAGATTCCTCCCAGGCGTCTCCCGCAGACATTTTTCCTGTGGTTTGGGTCCCTGTAATCCCGGGTAGCAACCCCAGACTCCTCCAGGGAAGATACCCGAGATGATTTTTCTCCTTGGACAAAGCTCCATCCTCTGGGATGCATCCAAGACTTGTCGCAGCTATGTCCCTGAGTCTTTTTCTCACGGTTTATGTTTCTGTCATCCCAGGTAGCAAACCCAGACTCCTCCAGGGAAGACACCCAATATGATTTTTCTCTCTTGACAGTGGTCCATCCTGCGGGATCTACCCAGAATTCCTCCCAGGCGTCTCCCGCAGAGTTTTCTCCAGTGCTTTAGGGCCCTGTGATCCCGGGTAGCAACCCCAGACTCCTCCAGGGAAGATACCCGAGATGATTTTTCTCCTGGGACAATGCTCCATCCTCTGGGAAGCATCCGAGACTCCTTACAGCTTTGTCCCTGAGTGTTTATTCCAGTGCTTTAGGGCCCTGTGATCCCGGGTAGCAACCCCAGATTCCTCCAGGGAAGACACCCGAGATGATTTTTCTCCTTGGACAATGCTCCATCTTCTGGGATGCATCTGAGATTCCTCCCAGGCGTCTCCCGCAGACATTTTTCCCGTGGTTTGGGTCCCTTTAATCCCGGGTAGCAACCCCAGACTCCTCCAGGGAAGATACCCGAGATGATTTTTCTCCTTGGACAATGCTCCATCCTCTGGGATGCATCTGAGATTCCTCCCAGGCGTCTCCCGCAGACATTTTTCCTGTGGTTTTGTTCCCTGTAATCCCGGGTAGCAACCCCAGACTCCTCCAGGAAAGATACCCGAGATGATTTTTCTCCTTGGACAATGCTCCATCTTCTGGGATGCATCTGAGATTCCTCCCAGGCGTCTCCCGCAGACATTTTTCCTGTGTTTTGGGTCCCTGTAATCCCGGGTAGCAACCCCAGACTCCTCCAGGGAAGATACCCGAGATGATTTTTCTCCTTGGACAAAGCTCCATCCTCTGGGAAGCATCCGAGACACCTTGCAGGTATGTCCCTGATTGTTTATTCCGGTGTTTTGGGGCCCTGTGATCCCGGGTGCAACCCCAGACTCCTCCAGGGAAGATACCCGAGATGATTTTTCTCCTGGGACAAAGCTCCATCTTCTGGGATGCATATGAGATTCCTCCCAGGCATCTCCCAGACATTTTTCCTGTTGTTTGGGTCCCTGTAATCCCGGGTAGCAACCCCAGACTCCTCCAGGGAAGATACCCGAGATGATTTTTCTCCTTGGACAAAGCTCCATCCTCTGGGAAGCATCCGAGACTTGTGGCAGCTATGTCCCTGAGTCTTTTTCTCACGGTTTATGGTTCTGTCATCCCAGGTAGCAACCCCAGACTCCTCCAGGGAAGACACCCAATATGATTTTTCTCTCTTGACAGTGGTCCATCCTGCGGGATCTACCCAGAATTCCTCCCAGGCGTCTCCCGCAGAGTATTCTCCAGTGCTTTAGGGCCCTGTGATCCCGGGTAGCAACCCCAGACTCCTCCAGGGAAGATACCCGAGATGATTTTTCTCCTTGGACAATGCTCCATCCTCTGGGAAGCATCCAAGACTCCTTGCAGCTTTTTCCCTGAGTGTTTATTCCGGTGCTTTTGGGCCCTGTCATCCCGGGTAGCAACCACAGACTCCTCCGTGGAAGATACCCAAGTTGATTTTTCTCCTTGGACTATTGTCCATCCTGCGGGATGCACCCGAGACTCCTCCCAGCTCTGTTTCTGAGTGTTTTCTTCCAGGGGTTTAGGGCCCTGTGATCCCGGGTAGCAACCCCAGACTCCTCCAGGGAAGATACCCGAGATGATTTTTCTCCTTAGACAATGCTCCATTCTCTGGGAAGCATCCGAGACTCCTTGCAGGTATGTCCCTGAGTGTTTATTCCGGTGTTTTGGGGCCCTGTGATCCCGGGTAGCAACCCCAGACTCCTCCAGGGAAGATACCCGAGATGATTTTTCTCCTTGGACAATGCTCCATCTTCTGGGATGCATCTGAGATTCCTCCCAGGTGTCTCCCGCTAACATTTTTCCTGTGGTTTGGGTCCCTGTAATCCCGGGTAGCAACCCCAGACTCCTCCAGGGAAGATACCCGAGATGATTTTTCTCCTGGGACAAAGCTCCATCTTCTGGGATGCATATGAGATTCCTCCCAGGCATTTCCCAGACATTTTTCCGGTGGTTTGGTTCCCTGTAATCCCGGGTAGCAACCCCAGACTCCTCCAGGGAAGACACCCAATATGATTTTTCTCTCTTGACAGTGGTCCATCCTGTGGATCTACCCAGAATTCCTCCCAGGCGTCTCCCGCAGAGTTTTCTCCAGTGCTTTAGGGCCCTGTGATCCCGGGTAGCAACCCCAGACTCCTCCAGGGAAGATACCCGAGATGATTTTTCTCCTTGGACAATGCTCCATCTTCTGGGATGCATCTGAGATTCCTCCCAGGCGTCTCCCGCAAACATTTTTCCTGTGGTTTGGTTCCCTGTAATCCCGGGTAGCAACCCCAGACTCCTCCAGGGAAGATAACCGAGACGATTTTTCTCCTTGGACAAAGCTCCATCCTCTGGGATGCATCCGAGACTTATCGCAGCTATGTCCCTGAGTCTTTTTCTCACGGTTTATGTTTCTGTCATCCCAGGTAGCAACCCCAGACTCCTCCAGGGAAGACACCCAATATGATTTTTCTCTCTTGACAGTGGTCCATCCTGCGGGATCCACCCAGAATTCCTCCCAGGCGTCTCCCGCAGAGTTTTCTCCAGTGCTTTAGGGCCCTGTGATCCCGGGTAGCAACCCCAGACTCCTCCAGGGAAGATACCCGAGATAATTTTTCTCCTTGGACAATGCTCCATCCTCTGGGAAGCATCCGAAACTCCTTCCAGGTATGTCCCTGAGCCTTTATTCCGGTGGTTTACCGCCCTGTCATCCTGGGTAGCAATACCAGACTCCTCCAGGGAAGACACCCGAGATGATTTTTCTCCTTGGACAAAGCTCCATCCTATGGGAAGCATCCGAGACTCCTTGCAGGTATGTCCCTGAGTGTTTATTCCGGTGTTTTGGGGCCCTGTGATCCCGGGTAGGAACCCCAGACTCCTCCAGGAAAGATATCCGGGATCATTTTTCTCCTTGGACAATGCTCCATCCTCTGGGATGTATCCGAGACTTGTCGCAGCTATGTCCGTGAGTCTTTTTTCTCACGGTTTAGGGTTCTGTCATCCCAGGTAGCAACCCCAGACTCCTCCAGGGAAGACACCCAATAAGATTTTTCTCTCTTGACAGTGGTCCATCCTGCGGGATCTACCCAGAATTCCTCCCAGGCGTCTCCCGCAGAGTTTTCTCCAGTGCTTTAGGGCCCTGTGATCCCGGGTAGCAACCCCAGACTCCTCCAGGGAAGATACCCGAGATGATTTTTCTCCTTGGACAATGCTCCATCCTCTGGGAAGCATCCAAGACTCCTTGCAGCTTTTTCCCTGAGTGTTTATTCCGGTGATTTTGGGCCCTGTCATCCCGGGTAGCAACCCCAGACTCCTCCGTGGAAGATACCCAAGTTGATTTTTCTCCTTGGACTATTGTCCATCCTGCGGGATGCACCCGAGACTCCTCCCAGCTCTGTTTCTGAGTGTTTTCTTCCAGGGGTTTAGGGCCCTGTGATCCCGGGTAGCAACTCCAGACTCCTCCAGGGAAGACACCCGAGATGATTTTTCTCCTTGGACAATGCTCCATCTTCTGGGATGCATCTGAGATTCCTCCCAGGCATTTCCCAGACATTTTTCCTGTGGTTTCGGTCCCTGTCATCCCGGGTAGCAACCCCAGACTCCTCCACAGAAGATACCCGAGATGATTTTTCTCCTTGGACAATGCTCCATCTTCTGGGATGCATCTGAGATTCCTCCCAGGCGTCTCCCGCAAACATTTTTCCTGTGGTTTGGGTCCCTGTAATCCCGGGTAGCAACCCCAGACTCCTCCAGGGAAGATACCCGAGACGATTTTTCTCCTTGGACAAAGCTCCATCCTCTGGGATGCATCCGAGACTTGTCGCAGCTATGTCCCTGAGTCTTTTTCTCACGGTTTATGTTTCTGTCATCCCAGGTAGCAACCCCAGACTCCTCCAGGGAAGACACCCAATATGATTTTTCTCTCTTGACAGTGGTCCATCCTGCGGGATCTACCCAGAATTCCTCCCAGGCGTCTCCCGCAGAGTTTTCTCCAGTTCTTTAGGGCCCTGTGATCCCGGGTAGCAACCCCAGACTCCTCTAGGGAAGATACCCGAGATAATTTTTCTCCTTGGACAATGCTCCATCCTCTGGGAAGCATCCGAAACTCCTTGCAGGTATGTCCCTGAGTCTTTATTCCGGTGTTTTGGGGCCCTGTGATCCCGGGTAGCAACCCCAGACTCCTCCAGGGAAGATACCCGAGATGATTTTTCTCCTTGGACAAAGCTCCATCCTCTGGGCTGCATCCGAGACTTGTCGCAGCTATGTCCCTGAGTCCTTTTCTCACGGTTTATGGTTTTGTCATCCCAGGTAGCAACCCCAGACTCCTCCAGGGAAGACACCCAATATGATTTTTCTCTCTTGACAGTGGTCCATCCTGCGGGATCTACCCAGAATTCCTCCCAGGCGTCTCCCGCAGAGTTTTCTCCAGTGCTTTAGGGCCCTGTGATCCCGGGTAGCAACCCCAGACTCCTCCAGGGAAGATACCCGAGATGATTTTTCTCTTTGGACAATGCTCCATGCTCTGGGATGCATCTGAGATTCCTCCCAGGCGTCTCCCGCAGACATTTTTCCTGTGGTTTGGTTCCCTGTAATCCCGGGTAGCAACCGCAGACTCCTCCAGGAAAGATACCCGAGATGATTTTTCTCCTTGGACAATGCTCCATCTTCTGGGATGCATCTGAGATTCCTCCCAGGCGTCTCCCGCAGACATTTTTCCTGTGTTTTGGGTCCCTGTAATCCCGGGTAGCAACCCCAGACTCCTCCAGGGAAGATACCCGAGATGATTTTTCTCCTTGGACAAAGCTCCATCCTCTGGGAAGCATCCGAGACTCCTTGCAGGTATGTCCCTGATTGTTTATTCCGGTGTTTTGGGGCCCTGTGATCCCGGGTAGCAACCCCAGACTCCTCCAGGGAAGATACCCGAGATAATTTTTCTCCTTGGACAATGCTCCATCCTCTGGGAAGCATCCGAAACTCCTTCCAGGTATGTCCCTGAGTCTTTATTCCGGTGGTTTAGCGCCCTGTCATCCTGGGTAGTAATCCCAGACTCCTCCAGGGAAGATACCCGAGATGATTTTTCTCCTTGGACAAAGCTCCATCCTCTGGGAAGCATCCGAGACTCCGTGCAGGTATGTCCCTGATTGTTTATTCCGGTGTTTTGGGGCCCTGTGATCCCGGGTAGCAACCCCAGACTCCTCCAGGGAAGATACCCGAGATGATTTTTCTCCTGGGACAAAGCTCCATCTTCTGGGATGCATATGAGATTCCTCCCAGGCATCTCCCAGACATTTTTCCTGTGGTTTGGTTCCCTGTAATCCCGGGTAGCAACCCCAGACTCCTCCAGGGAAGACACCCAATATGATTTTTCTCTCTTGACAGTGGTCCATCCTGCGGGATCTACCCAGAATTCCTCCCAGGCGTCTCCCGCAGAGTTTTCTCCAGTGCTTTAGGGCCCTGTGATCCCGGGTAGCAACCCCAGACTCCTCCAGGGAAGAAACCCGAGATGATTTTTCTCCTTGGAGAATGCTCCATCCTCTGGGAAGCATCCGAGACTCCTTACAGATTTGTCCCTGAGTGTTTATTCCAGTGCTTTAGGGCCCTGTGATCCCGGGTAGCAACCCCAGACTCCTCCAGGGAAGACACCCGAGATGATTTTTCTCCTTGGACAATGCTCCATCTTCTGGGATGCATCTGAGATTCCTCCCAGGCGTCTCCCGCAGACATTTTTCCCGTGGTTTGGGTCCCTTTAATCCCGGGTAGCAACCCCAGACTCCTCCAGGAAAGATATCCGGGATCAGTTTTCTCCTTGGACAATGCTCCATCCTCTGGGATGCATCCGAGACTTGTCGCAGCTATGTCCCTGAGTCTTTTTTCTCACGGTTTATGGTTCTGTCATCCCAGGTAGCAACCCCAGACTCCTCCAGGGAAGACACCCAATATGATTTTTCTCTCTTGACAGTGGTCCATCCTGCGGGATCTACCCAGAATTCCTCCCAGGCGTCTCCCGCAGAGTTTTCTCCAGTGCTTTAGGGCCCTGTGATCCCGGGTAGCAACCCCAGACTCCTCCAGGGAAGACACCCGAGATGATTTTTCTCCTTGGACAATGCTCCATCTTCTGGGATGCATCTGAGATTCCTCCCAGGCGTCTCCCGTAGACATTTTTCCCGTGGTTTGGGTCCCTTTAATCCCGGGTAGCAACCCCAGACTCCTACAGGGAAAGATATCCGGGATCATTTTTCTCCTTGGACAATGCTCCATCATCTGGGATGCATCCGAGACTTGTCGCAGCTATGTCCCTGAGTCTTTTTTCTCACGGTTTATGGTTCTGTCATCCCAGGTAGCAACCCCAGACTCCTCCAGGGAAGACACCCAATATGATTTTTCTCTCTTGACAGTGGACCATCCTGCGGGATCTACCCAGAATTCCTCCCAGGCGTCTCCCGCAGAGTTTTCTCCAGTGCTTTAGGGCCCTGTGATCCCGGGTAGCAACCCCAGACTCCTCCAGGGAATATACCCGAGATGATTTTTCTCCTTGGACAATGCTCCATCCTCTGGGAAGCATCCGAAACTCCTTGCAGCTATGTCCCTGAGTCTTTTTTCCGGTGTTTTGGGGCCCTGTGATCCCGGGTAGCAACCCCAGACTCCTCCAGGGAAGATACCCGAGATGATTTTTCTCCTGGGACAAAGCTCCATCTTCTGGGATGCATATGAGATTCCTCCCAGGAATCTCCCAGACATTTTTCCTGTGGTTTGGGTCCCTGTAATCCCGGGTAGCAACCCCAGACTCCTCCAGGGAAGATACCCGAGATGATTTTTCTCCTTGGACAATGATCCATCCTCTGGGAAGCATCCGAGACTCCTTACAGCTTTGTCCCTGAGTGTTTATTCCAGTGCTTTAGGGCCCTGTGATCCCGGGTAGCAACCCCAGACTCCTCCAGGGAAGACACCCGAGATGATTTTTCTCCTTGGACAATGCTCCATCCTCTGGGAAGCATCCGAGACTCCTTGCAGCTTTTTCCCTGAGTGTTTATTCCGGTGCTTTTGGCCCTGTCATCCCGGGTAGCAACCCCAGACTCCTCCGTGGAAGATACCCAAGTTGATTTTTCTCCTTGGACTATTGTCCATCCTGCGGGATGCACCCGAGACTCCTCCCAGCTCTGTTTCTGAGTGTTTTCTTCCTGGGGTTTAGGGCCCTGTGATCCCGGGTAGCAAGCCCAGACTCCTCCAGGGAAGATACCCGAGATGATTTTTCTCCTTGGACAATGCTCCATCTTCTGGGATGCATCTGAGATTCCTCCCAGGCGTCTCCCGCAAACATTTTTCCTGTGGTTTGGGTCCCTGTAATCCCGGGTAGCAACCCCAGACTCCTCCAGGGAAGATACCCGAGATGATTTTTCTCCTTGGACAAAGCTCCATCCTCTGGGATGCATCCGAGACTTGTCGCAGCTATGTCCCTGAGTCTTTTTTCTCACGGTTTATGGTTCTGTCATCCCAGGTAGCAACCCCAGACTCCTCCAGGCAAGACACCCAATATGATTTTTCTCTCTTGACAGTGGTCCATCCTGCGGGATCTACCCAGAATTCCTCCCAGGTGTCTCCCGCAGAGTTTTCTCCAGTGCTTTAGGGCCCTGTGATCCCGGGTAGCAACCCCAGACTCCTCCAGGGAAGATACCCGAGATGATTTTTCTCCTTGGACAATTCTCCGTCTTCTGGGATGCATCTGAGATTCCTCCCAGGCGTCTCCCGCAAATATTTTTCCTGTGGTTTGGGTCCCTGTGATCCCGGGTAGCAACCCCAGACTCCTCCAGGGAAGATACCCGAGATGATTTTTCTCCTTGGACAAAGCTCCATCCTCTGGGAAGCATCCGAAACTCCTTGCAGGTATGTCCCTGAGTCTTTATTTCGGTGTTTTGGGGCCCTGTGATCCCGGGTAGCAACCCCAGACTCCTCCAGGGAAGATACCCGAGATGATTTTTCTCCTTGGACAATGCTCCATCCTCTGGGAAGCATCTTAGACTCCTTGCAGCTTTTTCCCTGAGTGTTTATTCAGGTGCTTTTGGGCCCTGTCATCCCGGGTAGCAACCCCAGACTCTTCCATGGAAGATACCCAAGTTGATTTTTCTCCTTGGACTATTGTCCATCCTGCGGGATGCACCCGAGACTCCTCCCAGCTCTGTTTCTGAGTGTTTTCTTCCTGGGGTTTAGGGCCCTGTGATCCCGGGTAGCAACCCCAGACTCCTCCAGGGAAGATACCCGAGATGATTTTTCTCTTTGGACAATGCTCCATCCTCTGGGATGCATCTGAGATTCCTCCCAGGCATCTCCCGCAGACATTTTTCCTGTGGTTTGGTTCCCTGTAATCCCGGGTAGCAACCCCAGACTCCTCCAGGGAAGATACCCGAGATGATTCTTCTCCTTGGACAATGCTCCGTCCTCTGGGAAGCATCCGGGACTCCTTGCAGCTTTTTCCCTGAGTGTTTATTCCGGTGCTTTTGGGCCCTGTCATCCCGGGTAGCAACCCCAGACTCCTCCGTGGAAGATACCCAAGTTGATTTTTCTCCTTAGACTATTGTCCATCCTGCGGGATGCACCCGAGACTCCTCCCAGCTCTGTTTCTGAGTGTTTTCTTCCTGGGGTTTAGGGCCCTGTGATCCCGGGTACCAACCCCAGACTCCTCCAGGGAAGATACCCGAGATGATTTTTCTCTTTGGACAATGCTCCATCCTCTGGGATGCATCTGAGATTCCTCCCAGGCATCTCCCGCAGACATTTTTCCTGTGGTTTGGTTCCCTGTAATCCCGGGTAGCAACCCCAGACTCCTCAAGGAAAGATACCTGAGATGATTTTTCTCCTTGGACAATGCTCCATCTTCTGGGATGCATCTGAGATTCCTCCCAGGCGTCTCCCGCAGACATTTTTCCTGTGTTTTGGGTCCCTGTAATCCCGGGTAGCAACCCCAGACTCCTCCAGGGAAGATACCCGAGATGATTTTTCTCCTTGGACAAAGCTCCATCCTCTGGGAAGCATCCGAGACTCCTTGCAGGTATGTCCCTGATTGTTTATTCCGGTGTTTTGGGTCCCTGTAATCCCGGGTAGCAACCCCAGACTCCTCCAGGGAAGATACCCGAGATGATTTTTCTCCTTGGACAATGCTCCATCTTCTGGGATGCATCTGAGATTCCTCCCAGTCGTCTCCCGCAAACATTTTTCCTGTGGTTTGGGTCCCTGTAATCCCGGGTAGCAACCCCAGACTCCTCCAGGGAAGATACCCGAGATGATTTTTCTCCTTGGACAAAGCTCCATCCTCTGGGAAGCATCCGAGACTCCTTGCAGGTATGTCCCTGAGTGTTTATTCCGGTGGTTGAGCGCCCTGTCATCCTGGGTAGCAATCCCAGACTCCTCCAGGCAAGACACCCAATATGATTTTTCCTCTTGACAGTGGTCCATCCTGCGGGATCTACCCAGAATTCCTCCCAGGCGTCTCCCGCAGAGTTTTCTCCAGTGCTTTAGGGCCCTGTGATCCCGGGTAGCAACCCCAGACTCCTCCAGGGAAGATACCCGAGATGATTTTTCTCCTTGGACAATGCTCCATCTTCTGGGATACATCTGAGATTCCTCCCAGGCGTCTCCCGCAGACTTTTTCCCTGTGGTTTGGGTCCCTGTAATCCCGGGTAGCAACCCCAGACTCCTCCAGGGAAGATACCCGAGATGATTTTTCTCCTTGGACAATTCTCCGTCTTCTGGGATGCATCTGAGATTCCTCCCAGGCGTCTCCCGCAAACATTTTTCCTGTGGTTTGTGTCCCTGTAATCCCGGGTAGCAACCCCAGACTCCTCCAGGGAAGATACCCGAGACGATTTTTCTCCTTGGACAATGCTCCATCCTCTGGGATGCATCCGAGACTTGTCGCAGCTATGTCCCTGAGTCTTTTTCTCACGGTTTATGTTTTTGTCATCCCAGGTAGCAACCCCAGACTCCTCCAGGGAAGACACCCAATATGATTTTTCTCTCTTGACAGTGGTCCATCCTGCGGGATCCACCCAGAATTCCTCCCAGGCGTCTCCCGCAGAGTTTTCTCTAGTGCTTTAGGGCCCTGTGATCCCGGGTAGCAACCCCAGACTCCTCCAGGGAAGATACCCGAGATAATTTTTCTCCTTGGACAAAGCTCCATCCTCTGGGAAGCATCCGAAACTCCTTGCAGGTATGTCCCTGAGTCTTTATTTCGGTGTTTTGGGGCCCTGTGATCCCGGGTAGCAACCCCAGACTCCTCCAGGGAAGATACCCGAGATGATTTTTCTCCTTGGACAATGCTCCATCCTCTGGGAAGCATCCAAGACTCCTTGCAGCTTTTTCCCTGAGTGTTTATTCCGGTGCTTTTGGGCCCTGTCATCCCGGGTAGCAACCCCAGACTCCTCCGTGGAAGATACCCAAGTTGATTTTTCTCCTTGGACTATTGTCCATCCTGCGGGATGCACCCGAGACTCCTCCCAGCTCTGTTTCTGAGTGTTTTCTTCCTGGGGTTTAGGGCCCTGTGATCCCGGGTAGCAACCCCAGACTCCTCCAGGGAAGATACCCGAGATGATTTTTTTCTTTGGACAATGCTCCATCCTCTGGGATGCATCTGAGATTCCTCCCAGGCATCTCCCGCAGACATTTTTCCTGTGGTTTGGTTCCCTGTAATCCCGGGTAGCAACCCCAGACTCCTCCAGGAAAGATACCCGAGATGATTTTTCTCCTTGGACAATGCTCCATCTTCTGGGATGCATCTGAGATTCCTCCCAGGCGTCTCCCGCAGACATTTTTCCTGTGGTTTGGGTCCCTGTAATCCCGGGTAGCAACCCGAGACTCCTCCAGGGAAGATACCCGAGATGATTTTTCTCCTTGGACAAAGCTCCATCCTCTGGGAAGCATCCGAGACTCCTTGCAGGTATGTCCCTGATTGTTTATTCCGGTGTTTTGGGGCCCTGTGATCCCGGGTAGCAACCCCAGACTCCTCCAGGGAATATACCCGAGATGATTTTTCTCCTTGGACAAAGCTCCATCCTCTGGGAAGCATCCGAGACTCCTTCCAGGTATGTCCCTGAGTCTTTATTCCGGTGGTTGAGCACCCTGTCATCCTGGGTAGCAATCCCAGACTCCTCCAGGGAAGATACCCGAGATGATTTTTCTCCTTGGACAAAGCTCCATCCTCTGGGAAGCATCCGAGACTCCTTGCAGGTATGTCCCTGAGTGTTTATTCCGGTGTTTTGGGGCCCTGTGATCCCGGGTAGCAACCCCAGACTCCTCCAGGGAAGATACCCGAGATGATTTTTCTCCTTGGACAAAGCTCCATCCTCTGGGAAGCATCCGAGACTTGTCGCAGCTATGTCCCTGAGTCTTTTTCTCACGGTTTATGGTTTTGTCATCCCAGGTAGCAACCCCAGACTCCTCCAGGGAAGACACCCAATATGATTTTTCTCTCTTGACAGTGGTCCATCCTGCGGGATCTACCCAGAATTCCTCCCAGGCGTCTCCCGCAGAGTTTTCTCCAGTGCTTTAGGGCCCTGTGATCCCGGGTAGCAACCCCAGACTCCTCCAGGGAAGATACCCGAGATGATTTTTCTCCTTGGACAATGCTCCATCTTCTGGGATACATCTGAGATTCCTCCCAGGCGTCTCCCGCAGACTTTTTTCCTGTGGTTTGGGTCCCTGTAATCCCGGGTAGCAACCCCAGACTCCTCCAGGGAAGATACCCGAGATGATTTTTCTCCTTGGACAAAGCTCCATCCTCTGGGCTGCATCCGAGACTTGTCGCAGCTATGTCCCTGAGTCTTTTTCTCACGGTTTATGGTTCTGTCATCCCAGGTAGCAACCCCAGACTCCTCCAGGGAAGACACCCAATATGATATTTCTCTCTTGACAGTGGTCCATCCTGCGGGATCTACCCAGAATTCCTCCCAGGCGTCTCCCGCAGAGTTTTCTCCAGTGCTTTAGGGCCCTGTGATCCCGGGTAGCAACCCCAGACTCCTCCAGGGAAGATACCCGAGATGATTTTTCTCCTTGGACAATGCTCCATCCTCTGGGAAGCATCCAAGACTCCTTGCAGCTTTTTCCCTGAGTGTTTATTCCGGTGCTTTTGGGCCCTGTCATCCCGGGTAGCAACCCCAGACTCCTCCGTGGAAGATACCCAAGTTGATTTTTCTCCTTGGACTATTGTCCATCCTGCGGGATGCACCCGAGACTCCTCCCAGCTCTGTTTCTGAGTGTTTTCTTCCTGGGGTTTAGGGCCCTGTGATCCCGGGTAGCAACCCCAGACTCCTCCAGGGAAGATACCCGAGATGATTTTTTTCTTTGGACAATGCTCCATCCTCTGGGATGCATCTGAGATTCCTCCCAGGCGTCTCCCGCAGACATTTTTCCTGTGGTTTGGGTCCCTGTAATCCCGGGTAGCAACCCCAGACTCCTCCAGGAAAGATACCCGAGATGATTTTTCTCCTTGGACAATGCTCCATCTTCTGGGATGCATCTGAGATTCCTCCCAGGCGTCTCCCGCAGTCATTTTTCCTGTGGTTTGGGTCCCTGTAATCCCGGGTAGCAACCCCAGACTCCTCCAGGGAATATACCCGAGATGATTTTTCTCCTTGGACAAAGCTCCATCCTCTGGGAAGCATCTGAGACTCCTTGCAGGTATGTCCCTGATTGTTTATTCCGGTGTTTTGGGGCCCTGTAATCCCGGGTAGCAACCCCAGACTCCTCCAGGGAATATACCCGAGATGATTTTTCTCCTTGGACAAAGCTCCATCCTCTGGGAAGCATCCGAGACTCCTTCCAGGTATGTCCCTGAGTCTTTATTCCGGTGGTTGAGCACCCTGTCATCCTGGGTAGCAATCCCAGACTCCTCCAGGGAAGATACCCGAGATGATTTTTCTCCTTGGACAAAGCTCCATCCTCTGGGAAGCATCCGAGACTCCTTGCAGGTATGTCCCTGAGTGTTTATTCCGGTGTTTTGGGGCCCTGTGATCCCGGGTAGCAGCCCCAGACTCCTCCAGGGAAGATACCCGAGATGATTTTTCTCCTTGGACAAAGCTCCATCTTCTGGGATGCATATGAGATTCCTCCCAGGCATCTCCCAGACATTTTTCCTGTGGTTTGGGTCCCTGTAATCCCGGGTAGCAACCCCAGACTCCTCCAGGGAAGATACCCGAGATGATTTTTCTCCTTGGACAAAGCTCCATCCTCTGGGAAGCATCCGAGACTTGTGGCAGCTATGTCCCTGAGTCTTTTTCTCACGGTTTATGGTTCTGTCATCCCAGGTAGCAACCCCAGACTCCTCCAGGGAAGACACCCAATATGATTTTTCTCTCTTGACAGTGGTCCATCCTGCGGGATCTACCCAGAATTCCTCCCAGGCGTCTCCCGCAGAGTTTTCTCCAGTGCTTTAGGGCCCTGTGATCCCGGGTAGCAACCCCAGACTCCTCCAGGGAAGATACCCGAGATGATTTTTCTCCTTGGACAATGCTCCATCTTCTGGGATGCATCTGAGATTCCTCCCAGGCGTCTCCCGCAGACATTTTTCCTGTGGTTTGGGTCCGTGTAATCCCGGGTAGCAACCCCAGACTCCTCCAGGGAAGATACCCGAGATGATTTTTCTCCTTGGACAAAGCTCCATCTTCTGGGATGCATCTGTGATTCCTCCCAGGCGTCTCCCACAAACATTTTTCCTGTAGTTTGGGTCCCTGTAATCCCGGGTAGCAAACCCAGACTCCTCCAGGGAAGATACCCGAGCTGATTTTTCTCCTTGGACAATGCTCCATCTTCTGGGATGCATCTGAGATTCCTCCCAGGCGTCTCCCGCAGACATTTTTCCTGTGGTTTGGGTCCCTGTAATCCCGGGTAGCAACCCCAGACTCCTCCAGGGAAGATACCCGAGATGATTTTTCTCCTTGGACAAAGCTCCATCTTCTGGGATGCATCTGAGATTCCTCCCAGGCGTCTCCCGCAAACATTTTTCCTGTAGTTTGGGTCCCTGTAATCCCGGGTAGCAACCCCAGACTCCTCCAGGGAATATACCCGAGATGATTTTTCTCCTTGGACAATTCTCCATCCTCTGGGATGCATCCGAGACTTGTCGCAGCTATGTCCCTGAGTCTTTTTTCTCGCGGTTTAGGGTTCTGTCATCCCAGGTAGCAACCCCAGACTCCTCCAGGGAAGATACCCAATATGATTTTTCTCTCTTGACAGTGGACCATCCTGTGAGACCTACCCAGAATTCCTCCCAGGCGTCTCCCGCAGAGTTTTCTCCAGTGCTTTAGGGCCCTGTGATCCCAGGTAGCAACCCCAGACTCCTCCAGGGAAGATACCCGAGATGATTTTTCTCCTTGGACAATGCTCCATCTTCTGGGATTTATCTGAGATTCCTCCCAGGCGTCTCCCGCAAACATTTTTCCTGTGGTTTGGGTCCCTGTAATCCCGGGTAGCAACCCCAGACTCCTCCAGGGAAGATACCCGAGACGATTTTTCTCCTTGGACAAAGCTCCATCCTCTGGGAAGCATCCGAGACTCCTTGCAGGTATGTCCCTGATTGTTTATTCCGGTGTTTTAGGGCCCTGTGATCCCGGGTAGCAACCCCAGACTCCTCCAGGGAAGATACCCGAGATGATTTTTCTCCTTGAACAATGCTCCATCTTCTGGGATGCATCTGACATTCCTCCCAGGCGTCTCACGCAAATATTTTTCCTGTGTTTTGGGTCCCTGTAATCCTGGGTAGCAACCCCAGACTCCTCCAGGGAAGATACCCGAGATGATTTTTCTCCTTGGACAAAGCTCCATCCTCTGGGAAGCATCCGAGACTCCTTCCAGGTATGTCCCTGAGTCTTTATTCCGGTGGTTGAGCGCCCTGTCATCCTGGGTAGCAATCCCAGACTCCTCCAGGGAAGATACCCGAGATGATTTTTCTCGTTGGACAATGCTCCATCCTCCTGGATGCATCTGAGACTTGTCGCAGCTATGTCCCTGAGTCTTTTTTCTCGCGGTTTAGGGTTCTGTCATCCCAGGTAGCAACCCCAGACTCCTCCAGGGAAGACACCCAATATGATTTTTCTCTCTTGACAGTGGACCATCCTGTGAGACCTACCCAGAATTCCTCCCAGGCGTCTCCCGCAGAGTTTTCTCCACTGCTTTATGGCCCTGAGATCCCGGGTAGCAACCCCAGACTCCTCCAGGGAAGATACCCGAGATGATTTTTCTCCTTGGACAAAGCTCCATCCTCTGGGAAACATCCGAGACTCCTTGCAGCTTTGTTCCTTAGTGTTTATTCCAGTGCTTTATGGCCCTGAGATCGGGGGTAGCAACCGCAGACTCCTCCAGGGAAGATATCCGAGATGATTTTTCTTCTTGGACAATGCTCCATCCTCTGGGAAGCATCCGAGACTCCTTGCAGGTATGTCCCTGAGTGTTTATTCCAGTGCTTTAGGGCCCTGTAATCCCGGGTAGCAACCCCAGACTCCTCCAGGGAAGATACCCGAGATGATTTTTCTCCTTGGACAATGCTCCATCTTCTGGGATGCATCTGAGATTCCTCCCAGGCGTCTCCCGCAGAGTTTTCTCCAGTGCTTTAGGGCCCTGTGATCCCAGGTAGCAACCCCAGACTCCTCCAGGGAAGATACCCGAGATGATTTTTCTCCTTGGACAATGCTCCATCTTCTGGGATTTATCTGAGATTCCTCCCAGGCGTCTCCCGCAAACATTTTTCCTGTGGTTTGGGTCCCTGTAATCCCGGGTAGCAACCCCAGACTCCTCCAGGGAAGATACCCGAGACGATTTTTCTCCTTGGACAAAGCTCCATCCTCTGGGAAGCATCCGAGACTCCTTGCAGGTATGTCCCTGATTGTTTATTCCGGTGTTTTAGGGCCCTGTGATCCCGGGTAGCAACCCCAGACTCCTCCAGGGAAGATACCCGAGATGATTTTTCTCCTTGAACAATGCTCCATCTTCTGGGATGCATCTGACATTCCTCCCAGGCGTCTCACGCAAATATTTTTCCTGTGTTTTGGGTCCCTGTAATCCTGGGTAGCAACCCCAGACTCCTCCAGGGAAGATACCCGAGATGATTTTTCTCCTTGGACAAAGCTCCATCCTCTGGGAAGCATCCGAGACTCCTTCCAGGTATGTCCCTGAGTCTTTATTCCGGTGGTTGAGCGCCCTGTCATCCTGGGTAGCAATCCCAGACTCCTCCAGGGAAGATACCCGAGATGATTTTTCTCGTTGGACAATGCTCCATCCTCCTGGATGCATCTGAGACTTGTCGCAGCTATGTCCCTGAGTCTTTTTTCTCGCGGTTTAGGGTTCTGTCATCCCAGGTAGCAACCCCAGACTCCTCCAGGGAAGACACCCAATATGATTTTTCTCTCTTGACAGTGGACCATCCTGTGAGACCTACCCAGAATTCCTCCCAGGCGTCTCCCGCAGAGTTTTCTCCACTGCTTTATGGCCCTGAGATCCCGGGTAGCAACCCCAGACTCCTCCAGGGAAGATATCCGAGATGATTTTTCTTCTTGGACAATGCTCCATCCTCTGGGAAGCATCCGAGACTCCTTGCAGCTTTGTCCCTGAGTGTTTATTCCAGTGCTTTAGGGCCCTGTAATCCCGGGTAGCAACCCCAGACTCCTCCAGGGAAGATACCCGAGATGATTTTTCTCCTTGGACAATGCTCCATCTTCTGGGATGCATCTGAGATTCCTCCCAGGCGTCTCCCGCAGAGTTTTCTCCAATGCTTTAGGGCCCTGTGATCCCAGGTAGCAACCCCAGACTCCTCCAGGGAAGATACCCGAGATGATTTTTCTCCTTGGACAATGCTCCATCTTCTGGGATTCATCTGAGATTCGTCCCAGGCGTCTCCCGCAAACATTTTTCCTGTGGTTTGGGTCCCTGTAATCCCGGGTAGCAACCCCAGACTCCTCCAGGGAAGATACCCGAGACGATTTTTCTCCTTGGACAAAGCTCCATCCTCTGGGAAGCATCCGAGACTCCTTGCAGGTATGTCCCTGATTGTTTATTCCGGTGTTTTGGGGCCCTGTGATCCCGGGTAGCAACCCCAGACTCCTCCAGGGAAGATACCCGAGATGATTTTTCTCCTTGGACAAAGCTCCATCCTCTGGGAAGCATCCGAGACTCCTTCCAGGTATGTCCCTGAGTCTTTATTCCGGTGGTTGAGCGCCCTGTCATCCTGGGTAGCAATCCCAGACTCCTCCAGGGAAGATACCCGAGATGATTTTTCTCCTTGGACAAAGCTCCATCCTCTGGGAAGCATCCGAGACTCCTTGCAGGTATGTCCCTGAGTGTTTATTCCGGTGTTTTGGGGCCCTGTGATCCCGGGTAGCAACCCCAGACTCCTCCAGGGAAGATACCCGAGATGATTTTTCTCCTGGGACAAAGCTCCATCTTCTGGGATGCATATGAGATTCCTCCCAGGCATCTCCCAGACATTTTTCCTGTGGTTTGGGTCCCTGTAATCCCGGGTAGCAACCCCAGACTCCTCCAGGGAAGATACCCGAGATGATTTTTCTCCTTGGACAAAGCTCCATCCTCTGGGAAGCATCCGAGACTTGTGGCAGCTATGTCCCTGAGTCTTTTTCTCACGGTTTATGGTTCTGTCATCCCAGGTAGCAACCCCAGACTCCTCTAGGGAAGACACCCAATATGATTTTTCTCTCTTGACAGTGGTCCATCCTGCGGGATCTACCCAGAATTCCTCCCAGGCGTCTCCCGCAGAGTTTTCTCCAGTGCTTTAGGGCCCTGTGATCCCGGGTAGCAACCCCAGACTCCTCCAGGGAAGATACCCGAGATGATTTTTCTCCTTGGACAATGCTCCATCTTCTGGGATGCATCTGAGATTCCTCCCAGGCGTCTCCCGCAGACATTTTTCCTGTGGTTTGGGTCCCTGTGATCCCGGGTAGCAACCCCAGACTCCTCTAGGGAAGATACCCAAGATAATTTTTCTCCTTGGACAATGCTCCATCCTCTGGGAAGCATCCGAAACTCCTTGCAGGTATGTCCCTGAGTTTTTATTCCGGTGTTTTGGGGCCCTGTGATCCCGGGTAGCAACCCCAGACTCCTCCAGGGAAGATACCCGAGATTATTTTTCTCCTTGGACAATGCTCCATCCTCTGGGAAGCATCCGAGACTCCTTGCAGCTTTGTCCCTGAGTGTTTATTCCGGTGCTTTTGGGCCCTGTGATCCCGGGTAGCAACCCCAGACTCCTCCGTGGAAGATACCCAAGTTGATTTTTCTCCTTGGACTATTGTCCATCCTGCGGGATGCACCCGAGACTCCTCCCAGCTCTGTTTCTGAGTGTTTTCTTCCTGGGGTTTAGCGCCCTGTGATCCCGGGTAGCAACCCCAGACTCCTCCAGGGAAGATACCCGAGATGATTTTTCTCTTTGGACAATGCTCCATCCTCTGGGATGCATCTGAGATTCCTCCCAGGCGTCTCCCGCAGACATTTTTCCTGTGGTTTGGTTCCCTGTAATCCCGGGTAGCAACCCCAGACTCCTCCAGGGAAGATACCCGAGATGATTTTTCTCCTTGGACAATGCTCCATCTTCTGGGATACATCTGAGATTCCTCCCAGGCGTCTCCCGCAGACATTTTTCCTGTTGTTTGGGTCCCTGTAATCCCGGGTAGCAACCCCAGACTCATCCAGGGAAGATACCCGAGATGATTTTTCTCCTTAGACAATGCTCCATTCTCTGGGAAGCATCCGAGACTCCTTGCAGGTATGTCCCTGAGTGTTTATTCCAGTGTTTTGGGTCCCTGTAATCCCGGGTAGCAACCCCAGACTCCTCCAGGGAAGATACCCGAGATGATTTTTCTCCTTGGACAAAGCTCCATCCTCTGGGATGCATCCGAGACTTGTGGCAGCTATGTCCCTGAGTCTTTTTCTCACGGTTTATGGTTCTGGCATCCCAGGTAGCAACCCCAGACTCCTCCAGGGAAGACACCCAATATGATTTTTCTCTCTTGACAGTGGTCCATCCTGCGGGATCTACCCAGAATTCCTCCCAGGCGTCTCCCGCAGAGTTTTCTCCAGTGCTTTAGGGCCCTGTGATCCCGGGTAGCAACCCCAGACTCCTCCAGGGAAGATACCCGAGATGATTTTTCTCCTTGGACAATGCTCCATCCTCTGGGAAGCATCCGAGACTCCTTGCAGCTTTTTCCCTTAGTGTTTATTCCGGTGCTTTTGGCCCTGTCATCCCGGGTAGCAACCCCAGACTCCTCCGTGGAAGATACCCAAGTTGATTTTTCTCCTTGGACTATTGTCCATCCTGCGGGATGCACCCGAGACTCCTCCCAGCTCTGTTTCTGAGTGTTTTCTTCCTGGGGTTTAGGGCCCTGTGATCCCGGGTAGCAAGCCCAGACTCCTCCAGGGAAGATACCCGAGATGATTTTTCTCCTTGGACAATGCTCCATCTTCTGGGATGCATCTGAGATTCCTCCCAGGCGTCTCCCGCAAACATTTTTCCTGTGGTTTGGGTCCCTGTAATCCCGGGTAGCAACCCCAGACTCCTCCAGGGAAGATACCCGAGATGATTTTTCTCCTTGGACAAAGCTCCATCCTCTGGGAAGCATCCGAGACTCCTTCCAGGTATGTCCCTGAGTCTTTATTCCGGTGGTTGAGCGCCCTGTCATCCTGGGTAGCAATCCCAGACTCCTCCAGGGAAGATACCCGAGATGATTTTTCTCCTTGGACAAAGCTCCATCCTCTGGGATGCATCCGAGACTTGTCGCAGCTATGTCCCTGAGTCTTTTTTCTCACGGTTTATGGTTTTGTCATCCCAGGTAGCAACCCCAGACTCCTCCAGGCAAGACACCCAATATGATTTTTCTCTCTTGACATTGGTCCATCCTGCGGGATCTACCCAGAATTCCTCCCAGGTGTCTCCCGCAGAGTTTTCTCCAGTGCTTTAGGGCCCTGTGATCCCGGGTAGCAACCCCAGACTCCTCCAGGGAAGATACCCGAGATGATTTTTCTCCTTGGACAATTCTCCGTCTTCTGGGATGCATCTGAGATTCCTCCCAGGCGTCTCCCGCAAATATTTTTCCTGTGGTTTGGGTCCCTGTGATCCCGGGTAGCAACCCCAGACTCCTCCAGGGAAGATACCCGAGATGATTTTTCTCCTTGGACAAAGCTCCATCCTCTGGGAAGCATCCGAAACTCCTTGCAGGTATGTCCCTGAGTCTTTATTTCGGTGTTTTGGGGCCCTGTGATCCCGGGTAGCAACCCCAGACTCCTCCAGGGAAGATACCCGAGATGATTTTTCTCCTTGGACAATGCTCCATCCTCTGGGAAGCATCTTAGACTCCTTGCAGCTTTTTCCCTGAGTGTTTATTCAGGTGCTTTTGGGCCCTGTCATCCCGGGTAGCAACCCCAGACTCTTCCATGGAAGATACCCAAGTTGATTTTTCTCCTTGGACTATTGTCCATCCTGCGGGATGCACCCGAGACTCCTCCCAGCTCTGTTTCTGAGTGTTTTCTTCCTGGGGTTTAGGGCCCTGTGATCCCGGGTAGCAACCCCAGACTCCTCCAGGGAAGATACCCGAGATGATTTTTCTCTTTGGACAATGCTCCATCCTCTGGGATGCATCTGAGATTCCTCCCAGGCATCTCCCGCAGACATTTTTCCTGTGGTTTGGTTCCCTGTAATCCCGGGTAGCAACCCCAGACTCCTCCAGGGAAGATACCCGAGATGATTTTTCTCCTTGGACAAAGCTCCATCCTCTGGGAAGCATCCGAGACTCCTTGCAGGTATGTCCCTGATTGTTTATTCCGGTGTTTTGGGTCCCTGTAATCCCGGGTAGCAACCCCAGACTCCTCCAGGGAAGATACCCGAGATGATTTTTCTCCTTGGACAATGCTCCATCTTCTGGGATGCATCTGAGATTCCTCCCAGTCGTCTCCCGCAAACATTTTTCCTGTGGTTTGGGTCCCTGTAATCCCGGGTAGCAACCCCAGACTCCTCCAGGGAAGATACCCGAGATGATTTTTCTCCTTGGACAAAGCTCCATCCTCTGGGAAGCATCCGAGACTCCTTGCAGGTATGTCCCTGAGTGTTTATTCCGGTGGTTGAGCGCCCTGTCATCCTGGGTAGCAATCCCAGACTCCTCCAGGCAAGACACCCAATATGATTTTTCCTCTTGACAGTGGTCCATCCTGCGGGATCTACCCAGAATTCCTCCCAGGCGTCTCCCGCAGAGTTTTCTCCAGTGCTTTAGGGCCCTGTGATCCCGGGTAGCAACCCCAGACTCCTCCAGGGAAGATACCCGAGATGATTTTTCTCCTTGGACAATGCTCCATCTTCTGGGATACATCTGAGATTCCTCCCAGGCGTCTCCCGCAGACTTTTTCCCTGTGGTTTGGGTCCCTGTAATCCCGGGTAGCAACCCCAGACTCCTCCAGGGAAGATACCCGAGATGATTTTTCTCCTTGGACAATTCTCCGTCTTCTGGGATGCATCTGAGATTCCTCCCAGGCGTCTCCCGCAAACATTTTTCCTGTGGTTTGTGTCCCTGTAATCCCGGGTAGCAACCCCAGACTCCTCCAGGGAAGATACCCGAGACGATTTTTCTCCTTGGACAATGCTCCATCCTCTGGGATGCATCCGAGACTTGTCGCAGCTATGTCCCTGAGTCTTTTTCTCACGGTTTATGTTTTTGTCATCCCAGGTAGCAACCCCAGACTCCTCCAGGGAAGACACCCAATATGATTTTTCTCTCTTGACAGTGGTCCATCCTACGGGATCTACCCAGAATTCCTCCCAGGCGTCTCCCGCAGAGTTTTCTCTAGTGCTTTAGGGCCCTGTGATCCCGGGTAGCAACCCCAGACTCCTCCAGGGAAGATACCCGAGATAATTTTTCTCCTTGGACAAAGCTCCATCCTCTGGGAAGCATCCGAAACTCCTTGCAGGTATGTCCCTGAGTCTTTATTTCGGTGTTTTGGGGCCCTGTGATCCCGGGTAGCAACCCCAGACTCCTCCAGGGAAGATACCCGAGATGATTTTTCTCCTTGGACAATGCTCCATCCTCTGGGAAGCATCCAAGACTCCTTGCAGCTTTTTCCCTGAGTGTTTATTCCGGTGCTTTTGGGCCCTGTCATCCCGGGTAGCAACCCCAGACTCCTCCGTGGAAGATACCCAAGTTGATTTTTCTCCTTGGACTATTGTCCATCCTGCGGGATGCACCCGAGACTCCTCCCAGCTCTGTTTCTGAGTGTTTTCTTCCTGGGGTTTAGGGCCCTGTGATCCCGGGTAGCAACCCCAGACTCCTCCAGGGAAGATACCCGAGATGATTTTTTTCTTTGGACAATGCTCCATCCTCTGGGATGCATCTGAGATTCCTCCCAGGCATCTCCCGCAGACATTTTTCCTGTGGTTTGGTTCCCTGTAATCCCGGGTAGCAACCCCAGACTCCTCCAGGAAAGATACCCGAGATGATTTTTCTCCTTGGACAATGCTCCATCTTCTGGGATGCATCTGAGATTCCTCCCAGGCGTCTCCCGCAGACATTTTTCCTGTGGTTTGGGTCCCTGTAATCCCGGGTAGCAACCCGAGACTCCTCCAGGGAAGATACCCGAGATGATTTTTCTCCTTGGACAAAGCTCCATCCTCTGGGAAGCATCCGAGACTCCTTGCAGGTATGTCCCTGATTGTTTATTCCGGTGTTTTGGGGCCCTGTGATCCCGGGTAGCAACCCCAGACTCCTCCAGGGAATATACCCGAGATGATTTTTCTCCTTGGACAAAGCTCCATCCTCTGGGAAGCATCCGAGACTCCTTCCAGGTATGTCCCTGAGTCTTTATTCCGGTGGTTGAGCACCCTGTCATCCTGGGTAGCAATCCCAGACTCCTCCAGGGAAGATACCCGAGATGATTTTTCTCCTTGGACAAAGCTCCATCCTCTGGGAAGCATCCGAGACTCCTTGCAGGTATGTCCCTGAGTGTTTATTCCGGTGTTTTGGGGCCCTGTGATCCCGGGTAGCAACCCCAGACTCCTCCAGGGAAGATACCCGAGATGATTTTTCTCCTTGGACAAAGCTCCATCCTCTGGGAAGCATCCGAGACTTGTCGCAGCTATGTCCCTGAGTCTTTTTCTCACGGTTTATGGTTTTGTCATCCCAGGTAGCAACCCCAGACTCCTCCAGGGAAGACACCCAATATGATTTTTCTCTCTTGACAGTGGTCCATCCTGCGGGATCTACCCAGAATTCCTCCCAGGCGTCTCCCGCAGAGTTTTCTCCAGTGCTTTAGGGCCCTGTGATCCCGGGTAGCAACCCCAGACTCCTCCAGGGAAGATACCCGAGATGATTTTTCTCCTTGGACAATGCTCCATCTTCTGGGATACATCTGAGATTCCTCCCAGGCGTCTCCCGCAGACTTTTTTCCTGTGGTTTGGGTCCCTGTAATCCCGGGTAGCAACCCCAGACTCCTCCAGGGAAGATACCCGAGATGATTTTTCTCCTTGGACAAAGCTCCATCCTCTGGGCTGCATCCGAGACTTGTCGCAGCTATGTCCCTGAGTCTTTTTCTCACGGTTTATGGTTCTGTCATCCCAGGTAGCAACCCCAGACTCCTCCAGGGAAGACACCCAATATGATATTTCTCTCTTGACAGTGGTCCATCCTGCGGGATCTACCCAGAATTCCTCCCAGGCGTCTCCCGCAGAGTTTTCTCCAGTGCTTTAGGGCCCTGTGATCCCGGGTAGCAACCCCAGACTCCTCCAGGGAAGATACCCGAGATGATTTTTCTCCTTGGACAATGCTCCATCCTCTGGGAAGCATCCAAGACTCCTTGCAGCTTTTTCCCTGAGTGTTTATTCCGGTGCTTTTGGGCCCTGTCATCCCGGGTAGCAACCCCAGACTCCTCCGTGGAAGATACCCAAGTTGATTTTTCTCCTTGGACTATTGTCCATCCTGCGGGATGCACCCGAGACTCCTCCCAGCTCTGTTTCTGAGTGTTTTCTTCCTGGGGTTTAGGGCCCTGTGATCCCGGGTAGCAACCCCAGACTCCTCCAGGGAAGATACCCGAGATGATTTTTTTCTTTGGACAATGCTCCATCCTCTGGGATGCATCTGAGATTCCTCCCAGGCGTCTCCCGCAGACATTTTTCCTGTGGTTTGGGTCCCTGTAATCCCGGGTAGCAACCCCAGACTCCTCCAGGAAAGATACCCGAGATGATTTTTCTCCTTGGACAATGCTCCATCTTCTGGGATGCATCTGAGATTCCTCCCAGGCGTCTCCCGCAGTCATTTTTCCTGTGGTTTGGGTCCCTGTAATCCCGGGTAGCAACCCCAGACTCCTCCAGGGAATATACCCGAGATGATTTTTCTCCTTGGACAAAGCTCCATCCTCTGGGAAGCATCTGAGACTCCTTGCAGGTATGTCCCTGATTGTTTATTCCGGTGTTTTGGGGCCCTGTGATCCCGGGTAGCAACCCCAGACTCCTCCAGGGAATATACCCGAGATGATTTTTCTCCTTGGACAAAGCTCCATCCTCTGGGAAGCATCCGAGACTCCTTCCAGGTATGTCCCTGAGTCTTTATTCCGGTGGTTGAGCACCCTGTCATCCTGGGTAGCAATCCCAGACTCCTCCAGGGAAGATACCCGAGATGATTTTTCTCCTTGGACAAAGCTCCATCCTCTGGGAAGCATCCGAGACTCCTTGCAGGTATGTCCCTGAGTGTTTATTCCGGTGTTTTGGGGCCCTGTGATCCCGGGTAGCAGCCCCAGACTCCTCCAGGGAAGATACCCGAGATGATTTTTCTCCTTGGACAAAGCTCCATCTTCTGGGATGCATATGAGATTCCTCCCAGGCATCTCCCAGACATTTTTCCTGTGGTTTGGGTCCCTGTAATCCCGGGTAGCAACCCCAGACTCCTCCAGGGAAGATACCCGAGATGATTTTTCTCCTTGGACAAAGCTCCATCCTCTGGGAAGCATCCGAGACTTGTGGCAGCTATGTCCCTGAGTCTTTTTCTCACGGTTTATGGTTCTGTCATCCCAGGTAGCAACCCCAGACTCCTCCAGGGAAGACACCCAATATGATTTTTCTCTCTTGACAGTGGTCCATCCTGCGGGATCTACCCAGAATTCCTCCCAGGCGTCTCCCGCAGAGTTTTCTCCAGTGCTTTAGGGCCCTGTGATCCCGGGTAGCAACCCCAGACTCCTCCAGGGAAGATACCCGAGATGATTTTTCTCCTTGGACAATGCTCCATCTTCTGGGATGCATCTGAGATTCCTCCCAGGCGTCTCCCGCAGACATTTTTCCTGTGGTTTGGGTCCGTGTAATCCCGGGTAGCAACCCCAGACTCCTCCAGGGAAGATACCCGAGATGATTTTTCTCCTTGGACAAAGCTCCATCTTCTGGGATGCATCTGTGATTCCTCCCAGGCGTCTCCCACAAACATTTTTCCTGTAGTTTGGGTCCCTGTAATCCCGGGTAGCAAACCCAGACTCCTCCAGGGAAGATACCCGAGCTGATTTTTCTCCTTGGACAATGCTCCATCTTCTGGGATGCATCTGAGATTCCTCCCAGGCGTCTCCCGCAGACATTTTTCCTGTGGTTTGGGTCCCTGTAATCCCGGGTAGCAACCCCAGACTCCTCCAGGGAAGATACCCGAGATGATTTTTCTCCTTGGACAAAGCTCCATCTTCTGGGATGCATCTGAGATTCCTCCCAGGCGTCTCCCGCAAACATTTTTCCTGTAGTTTGGGTCCCTGTAATCCCGGGTAGCAACCCCAGACTCCTCCAGGGAATATACCCGAGATGATTTTTCTCCTTGGACAATTCTCCATCCTCTGGGATGCATCCGAGACTTGTCGCAGCTATGTCCCTGAGTCTTTTTTCTCGCGGTTTAGGGTTCTGTCATCCCAGGTAGCAACCCCAGACTCCTCCAGGGAAGATACCCAATATGATTTTTCTCTCTTGACAGTGGACCATCCTGTGAGACCTACCCAGAATTCCTCCCAGGCGTCTCCCGCAGAGTTTTCTCCAGTGCTTTAGGGCCCTGTGAACCCGGGTAGCAACCCCAGACTCCTCCAGGGAAGATACCCGAGATGATTTTTCTCCTTGGACAAAGCTCCATCCTCTGGGAAACATCCGAGACTCCTTGCAGCTTTGTTCCTTAGTGTTTATTCCAGTGCTTTATGGCCCTGAGATCGGGGGTAGCAACCGCAGACTCCTCCAGGGAAGATATCCGAGATGATTTTTCTTCTTGGACAATGCTCCATCCTCTGGGAAGCATCCGAGACTCCTTGCAGCTTTGTCCCTGAGTGTTTATTCCAGTGCTTTAGGGCCCTGTAATCCCGGGTAGCAACCCCAGACTCCTCCAGGGAAGATACCCGAGATGATTTTTCTCCTTGGACAATGCTCCATCTTCTGGGATGCATCTGAGATTCCTCCCAGGCGTCTCCCGCAGAGTTTTCTCCAGTGCTTTAGGGCCCTGTGATCCCAGGTAGCAACCCCAGACTCCTCCAGGGAAGATACCCGAGATGATTTTTCTCCTTGGACAATGCTCCATCTTCTGGGATTTATCTGAGATTCCTGCCAGGCGTCTCCCGCAAACATTTTTCCTGTGGTTTGGGTCCCTGTAATCCCGGGTAGCAACCCCAGACTCCTCCAGGGAAGATACCCGAGACGATTTTTCTCCTTGGACAAAGCTCCATCCTCTGGGAAGCATCCGAGACTCCTTGCAGGTATGTCCCTGATTGTTTATTCCGGTGTTTTAGGGCCCTGTGATCCCGGGTAGCAACCCCAGACTCCTCCAGGGAAGATACCCGAGATGATTTTTCTCCTTGAACAATGCTCCATCTTCTGGGATGCATCTGACATTCCTCCCAGGCGTCTCACGCAAATATTTTTCCTGTGTTTTGGGTCCCTGTAATCCTGGGTAGCAACCCCAGACTCCTCCAGGGAAGATACCCGAGATGATTTTTCTCCTTGGACAAAGCTCCATCCTCTGGGAAGCATCCGAGACTCCTTCCAGGTATGTCCCTGAGTCTTTATTCCGGTGGTTGAGCGCCCTGTCATCCTGGGTAGCAATCCCAGACTCCTCCAGGGAAGATACCCGAGATGATTTTTCTCGTTGGACAATGCTCCATCCTCCTGGATGCATCTGAGACTTGTCGCAGCTATGTCCCTGAGTCTTTTTTCTCGCGGTTTAGGGTTCTGTCATCCCAGGTAGCAACCCCAGACTCCTCCAGGGAAGACACCCAATATGATTTTTCTCTCTTGACAGTGGACCATCCTGTGAGACCTACCCAGAATTCCTCCCAGGCGTCTCCCGCAGAGTTTTCTCCACTGCTTTATGGCCCTGAGATCCCGGGTAGCAACCCCAGACTCCTCCAGGGAAGATACCCGAGATGATTTTTCTCCTTGGACAAAGCTCCATCCTCTGGGAAACATCCGAGACTCCTTGCAGCTTTGTTCCTTAGTGTTTATTCCAGTGCTTTATGGCCCTGAGATCGGGGGTAGCAACCGCAGACTCCTCCAGGGAAGATATCCGAGATGATTTTTCTTCTTGGACAATGCTCCATCCTCTGGGAAGCATCCGAGACTCCTTGCAGCTTTGTCCCTGAGTGTTTATTCCAGTGCTTTAGGGCCCTGTAATCCCGGGTAGCAACCCCAGACTCCTCCAGGGAAGATACCCGAGATGATTTTTCTCCTTGGACAATGCTCCATCTTCTGGGATGCATCTGAGATTCCTCCCAGGCGTCTCCCGCAGAGTTTTCTCCAGTGCTTTAGGGCCCTGTGATCCCAGGTAGCAACCCCAGACTCCTCCAGGGAAGATACCCGAGATGATTTTTCTCCTTGGACAATGCTCCATCTTCTGGGATTTATCTGAGATTCCTCCCAGGCGTCTCCCGCAAACATTTTTCCTGTGGTTTGGGTCCCTGTAATCCCGGGTAGCAACCCCAGACTCCTCCAGGGAAGATACCCGAGACGATTTTTCTCCTTGGACAAAGCTCCATCCTCTGGGAAGCATCCGAGACTCCTTGCAGGTATGTCCCTGATTGTTTATTCCGGTGTTTTAGGGCCCTGTGATCCCGGGTAGCAACCCCAGACTCCTCCAGGGAAGATACCCGAGATGATTTTTCTCCTTGAACAATGCTCCATCTTCTGGGATGCATCTGACATTCCTCCCAGGCGTCTCACGCAAATATTTTTCCTGTGTTTTGGGTCCCTGTAATCCTGGGTAGCAACCCCAGACTCCTCCAGGGAAGATACCCGAGATGATTTTTCTCCTTGGACAAAGCTCCATCCTCTGGGAAGCATCCGAGACTCCTTCCAGGTATGTCCCTGAGTCTTTATTCCGGTGGTTGAGCGCCCTGTCATCCTGGGTAGCAATCCCAGACTCCTCCAGGGAAGATACCCGAGATGATTTTTCTCGTTGGACAATGCTCCATCCTCCTGGATGCATCTGAGACTTGTCGCAGCTATGTCCCTGAGTCTTTTTTCTCGCGGTTTAGGGTTCTGTCATCCCAGGTAGCAACCCCAGACTCCTCCAGGGAAGACACCCAATATGATTTTTCTCTCTTGACAGTGGACCATCCTGTGAGACCTACCCAGAATTCCTCCCAGGCGTCTCCCGCAGATTTTTCTCCACTGCTTTATGGCCCTGAGATCCCGGGTAGCAACCCCAGACTCCTCCAGGGAAGATATCCGAGATGATTTTTCTTCTTGGACAATGCTCCATCCTCTGGGAAGCATCCGAGACTCCTTGCAGCTTTGTCCCTGAGTGTTTATTCCAGTGCTTTAGGGCCCTGTAATCCCGGGTAGCAACCCCAGACTCCTCCAGGGAAGATACCCGAGATGATTTTTCTCCTTGGACAATGCTCCATCTTCTGGGATGCATCTGAGATTCCTCCCAGGCGTCTCCCGCAGAGTTTTCTCCAATGCTTTAGGGCCCTGTGATCCCAGGTAGCAACCCCAGACTCCTCCAGGGAAGATACCCGAGATGATTTTTCTCCTTGGACAATGCTCCATCTTCTGGGATTCATCTGAGATTCGTCCCAGGCGTCTCCCGCAAACATTTTTCCTGTGGTTTGGGTCCCTGTAATCCCGGGTAGCAACCCCAGACTCCTCCAGGGAAGATACCCGAGACGATTTTTCTCCTTGGACAAAGCTCCATCCTCTGGGAAGCATCCGAGACTCCTTGCAGGTATGTCCCTGATTGTTTATTCCGGTGTTTTGGGGCCCTGTGATCCCGGGTAGCAACCCCAGACTCCTCCAGGGAAGATACCCGAGATGATTTTTCTCCTTGGACAAAGCTCCATCCTCTGGGAAGCATCCGAGACTCCTTCCAGGTATGTCCCTGAGTCTTTATTCCGGTGGTTGAGCGCCCTGTCATCCTGGGTAGCAATCCCAGACTCCTCCAGGGAAGATACCCGAGATGATTTTTCTCCTGGGACAAAGCTCCATCTTCTGGGATGCATATGAGATTCCTCCCAGGCATCTCCCAGACATTTTTCCTGTGGTTTGGGTCCCTGTAATCCCGGGTAGCAACCCCAGACTCCTCCAGGGAAGATACCCGAGATGATTTTTCTCCTTGGACAAAGCTCCATCCTCTGGGAAGCATCCGAGACTTGTGGCAGCTATGTCCCTGAGTCTTTTTCTCACGGTTTATGGTTCTGTCATCCCAGGTAGCAACCCCAGACTCCTCTAGGGAAGACACCCAATATGATTTTTCTCTCTTGACAGTGGTCCATCCTGCGGGATCTACCCAGAATTCCTCCCAGGCGTCTCCCGCAGAGTTTTCTCCAGTGCTTTAGGGCCCTGTGATCCCGGGTAGCAACCCCAGACTCCTCCAGGGAAGATACCCGAGATGATTTTTCTCCTTGGACAATGCTCCATCTTCTGGGATGCATCTGAGATTCCTCCCAGGCGTCTCCCGCAGACATTTTTCCTGTGGTTTGGGTCCCTGTAATCCCGGGTAGCAACCCCAGACTCCTCCAGGGAAGATACCCGAGATGATTTTTCTCCTTGGACAAAGCTCCATCTTCTGGGATGCATCTGAGATTCCTCCCAGGCGTCTCCCGCAAACATTTTTCCTGTAGTTTGGGTCCCTGTAATCCCGGGTAGCAACCCCAGACTCCTCCAGGGAAGATACCCGAGCTGATTTTTCTCGTTGGACAATGCTCCATCTTCTGGGATGCATCTGAGATTCCTCCCAGGCGTCTCCCGCAGACATTTTTCCTGTGGTTTGTGTCCCTGTAATCCCGGGTAGCAACCCCAGACTCCTCAAGGGAAGATACCCGAGATGATTTTTCTCCTTGGACAAAGCTCCATCTTCTGGGATGCATCTGAGATTCCTCCCAGGCGTCTCCCGCAAACATTTTTCCTGTAGTTTGGGTCCCTGTAATCCCGGGTAGCAACCCCAGACTCCTCCAGGGAAGATACCCGAGATGATTTTTCTCCTTGGACAATTCTCCATCCTCTGGGATGCATCCGAGACTTGTCGCAGCTATGTCCCTGAGTCTTTTTTCTCGCGGTTTAGGGTTCTGTCATCCCAGGTAGCAACCCCAGACTCCTCCAGGGAAGACACCCAATATGATTTTTCTCTCTTGACAGTGGTCCATCCTACGAGGTCTACCCAGAATTCTTCCCAGGCGTCTTCCGCAGAGTTTTCTCCAGTGCTTTAGGGCCCTGTGATCCCGGGTAGCAACCCCAGACTCCTCTAGGGAAGATACCCAAGATAATTTTTCTCCTTGGACAATGCTCCATCCTCTGGGAAGCATCCGAAACTCCTTGCAGGTATGTCCCTGAGTTTTTATTCCGGTGTTTTGGGGCCCTGTGATCCCGGGTAGCAACCCCAGACTCCTCCAGGGAAGATACCCGAGATTATTTTTCTCCTTGGACAATGCTCCATCCTCTGGGAAGCATCCGAGACTCCTTGCAGCTTTGTCCCTGAGTGTTTATTCCGGTGCTTTTGGGCCCTGTGATCCCGGGTAGCAACCCCAGACTCCTCCGTGGAAGATACCCAAGTTGATTTTTCTCCTTGGACTATTGTCCATCCTGCGGGATGCACCCGAGACTCCTCCCAGCTCTGTTTCTGAGTGTTTTCTTCCTGGGGTTTAGCGCCCTGTGATCCCGGGTAGCAACCCCAGACTCCTCCAGGGAAGATACCCGAGATGATTTTTCTCTTTGGACAATGCTCCATCCTCTGGGATGCATCTGAGATTCCTCCCAGGCGTCTCCCGCAGACATTTTTCCTGTGGTTTGGTTCCCTGTAATCCCGGGTAGCAACCCCAGACTCCTCCAGGGAAGATACCCGAGATGATTTTTCTCCTTGGACAATGCTCCATCTTCTGGGATACATCTGAGATTCCTCCCAGGCGTCTCCCGCAGACATTTTTCCTGTTGTTTGGGTCCCTGTAATCCCGGGTAGCAACCCCAGACTCATCCAGGGAAGATACCCGAGATGATTTTTCTCCTTAGACAATGCTCCATTCTCTGGGAAGCATCCGAGACTCCTTGCAGGTATGTCCCTGAGTGTTTATTCCAGTGTTTTGGGTCCCTGTAATCCCGGGTAGCAACCCCAGACTCCTCCAGGGAAGATACCCGAGATGATTTTTCTCCTTGGACAAAGCTCCATCCTCTGGGATGCATCCGAGACTTGTGGCAGCTATGTCCCTGAGTCTTTTTCTCACGGTTTATGGTTCTGGCATCCCAGGTAGCAACCCCAGACTCCTCCAGGGAAGACACCCAATATGATTTTTCTCTCTTGACAGTGGTCCATCCTGCGGGATCTACCCAGAATTCCTCCCAGGCGTCTCCCGCAGAGTTTTCTCCAGTGCTTTAGGGCCCTGTGATCCCGGGTAGCAACCCCAGACTCCTCCAGGGAAGATACCCGAGATGATTTTTCTCCTTGGACAATGCTCCATCCTCTGGGAAGCATCCGAGACTCCTTGCAGCTTTTTCCCTTAGTGTTTATTCCGGTGCTTTTGGCCCTGTCATCCCGGGTAGCAACCCCAGACTCCTCCGTGGAAGATACCCAAGTTGATTTTTCTCCTTGGACTATTGTCCATCCTGCGGGATGCACCCGAGACTCCTCCCAGCTCTGTTTCTGAGTGTTTTCTTCCTGGGGTTTAGGGCCCTGTGATCCCGGGTAGCAAGCCCAGACTCCTCCAGGGAAGATACCCGAGATGATTTTTCTCCTTGGACAATGCTCCATCTTCTGGGATGCATCTGAGATTCCTCCCAGGCGTCTCCCGCAAACATTTTTCCTGTGGTTTGGGTCCCTGTAATCCCGGGTAGCAACCCCAGACTCCTCCAGGGAAGATACCCGAGATGATTTTTCTCCTTGGACAAAGCTCCATCCTCTGGGAAGCATCCGAGACTCCTTCCAGGTATGTCCCTGAGTCTTTATTCCGGTGGTTGAGCGCCCTGTCATCCTGGGTAGCAATCCCAGACTCCTCCAGGGAAGATACCCGAGATGATTTTTCTCCTTGGACAAAGCTCCATCCTCTGGGATGCATCCGAGACTTGTCGCAGCTATGTCCCTGAGTCTTTTTTCTCACGGTTTATGGTTTTGTCATCCCAGGTAGCAACCCCAGACTCCTCCAGGCAAGACACCCAATATGATTTTTCTCTCTTGACATTGGTCCATCCTGCGGGATCTACCCAGAATTCCTCCCAGGTGTCTCCCGCAGAGTTTTCTCCAGTGCTTTAGGGCCCTGTGATCCCGGGTAGCAACCCCAGACTCCTCCAGGGAAGATACCCGAGATGATTTTTCTCCTTGGACAATTCTCCGTCTTCTGGGATGCATCTGAGATTCCTCCCAGGCGTCTCCCGCAAATATTTTTCCTGTGGTTTGGGTCCCTGTGATCCCGGGTAGCAACCCCAGACTCCTCCAGGGAAGATACCCGAGATGATTTTTCTCCTTGGACAAAGCTCCATCCTCTGGGAAGCATCCGAAACTCCTTGCAGGTATGTCCCTGAGTCTTTATTTCGGTGTTTTGGGGCCCTGTGATCCCGGGTAGCAACCCCAGACTCCTCCAGGGAAGATACCCGAGATGATTTTTCTCCTTGGACAATGCTCCATCCTCTGGGAAGCATCTTAGACTCCTTGCAGCTTTTTCCCTGAGTGTTTATTCAGGTGCTTTTGGGCCCTGTCATCCCGGGTAGCAACCCCAGACTCTTCCATGGAAGATACCCAAGTTGATTTTTCTCCTTGGACTATTGTCCATCCTGCGGGATGCACCCGAGACTCCTCCCAGCTCTGTTTCTGAGTGTTTTCTTCCTGGGGTTTAGGGCCCTGTGATCCCGGGTAGCAACCCCAGACTCCTCCAGGGAAGATACCCGAGATGATTTTTCTCTTTGGACAATGCTCCATCCTCTGGGATGCATCTGAGATTCCTCCCAGGCATCTCCCGCAGACATTTTTCCTGTGGTTTGGTTCCCTGTAATCCCGGGTAGCAACCCCAGACTCCTCCAGGGAAGATACCCGAGATGATTTTTCTCCTTGGACAAAGCTCCATCCTCTGGGAAGCATCCGAGACTCCTTGCAGGTATGTCCCTGATTGTTTATTCCGGTGTTTTGGGTCCCTGTAATCCCGGGTAGCAACCCCAGACTCCTCCAGGGAAGATACCCGAGATGATTTTTCTCCTTGGACAATGCTCCATCTTCTGGGATGCATCTGAGATTCCTCCCAGTCGTCTCCCGCAAACATTTTTCCTGTGGTTTGGGTCCCTGTAATCCCGGGTAGCAACCCCAGACTCCTCCAGGGAAGATACCCGAGATGATTTTTCTCCTTGGACAAAGCTCCATCCTCTGGGAAGCATCCGAGACTCCTTGCAGGTATGTCCCTGAGTGTTTATTCCGGTGGTTGAGCGCCCTGTCATCCTGGGTAGCAATCCCAGACTCCTCCAGGCAAGACACCCAATATGATTTTTCCTCTTGACAGTGGTCCATCCTGCGGGATCTACCCAGAATTCCTCCCAGGCGTCTCCCGCAGAGTTTTCTCCAGTGCTTTAGGGCCCTGTGATCCCGGGTAGCAACCCCAGACTCCTCCAGGGAAGATACCCGAGATGATTTTTCTCCTTGGACAATGCTCCATCTTCTGGGATACATCTGAGATTCCTCCCAGGCGTCTCCCGCAGACTTTTTCCCTGTGGTTTGGGTCCCTGTGATCCCGGGTAGCAACCCCAGACTCCTCCAGGGAAGATACCCGAGATGATTTTTCTCCTTGGACAATTCTCCGTCTTCTGGGATGCATCTGAGATTCCTCCCAGGCGTCTCCCGCAAACATTTTTCCTGTGGTTTGTGTCCCTGTAATCCCGGGTAGCAACCCCAGACTCCTCCAGGGAAGATACCCGAGACGATTTTTCTCCTTGGACAATGCTCCATCCTCTGGGATGCATCCGAGACTTGTCGCAGCTATGTCCCTGAGTCTTTTTCTCACGGTTTATGTTTTTGTCATCCCAGGTAGCAACCCCAGACTCCTCCAGGGAAGACACCCAATATGATTTTTCTCTCTTGACAGTGGTCCATCCTACGGGATCTACCCAGAATTCCTCCCAGGCGTCTCCCGCAGAGTTTTCTCTAGTGCTTTAGGGCCCTGTGATCCCGGGTAGCAACCCCAGACTCCTCCAGGGAAGATACCCGAGATAATTTTTCTCCTTGGACAAAGCTCCATCCTCTGGGAAGCATCCGAAACTCCTTGCAGGTATGTCCCTGAGTCTTTATTTCGGTGTTTTGGGGCCCTGTGATCCCGGGTAGCAACCCCAGACTCCTCCAGGGAAGATACCCGAGATGATTTTTCTCCTTGGACAATGCTCCATCCTCTGGGAAGCATCCAAGACTCCTTGCAGCTTTTTCCCTGAGTGTTTATTCCGGTGCTTTTGGGCCCTGTCATCCCGGGTAGCAACCCCAGACTCCTCCGTGGAAGATACCCAAGTTGATTTTTCTCCTTGGACTATTGTCCATCCTGCGGGATGCACCCGAGACTCCTCCCAGCTCTGTTTCTGAGTGTTTTCTTCCTGGGGTTTAGGGCCCTGTGATCCCGGGTAGCAACCCCAGACTCCTCCAGGGAAGATACCCGAGATGATTTTTTTCTTTGGACAATGCTCCATCCTCTGGGATGCATCTGAGATTCCTCCCAGGCATCTCCCGCAGACATTTTTCCTGTGGTTTGGTTCCCTGTAATCCCGGGTAGCAACCCCAGACTCCTCCAGGAAAGATACCCGAGATGATTTTTCTCCTTGGACAATGCTCCATCTTCTGGGATGCATCTGAGATTCCTCCCAGGCGTCTCCCGCAGACATTTTTCCTGTGGTTTGGGTCCCTGTAATCCCGGGTAGCAACCCGAGACTCCTCCAGGGAATATACCCGAGATGATTTTTCTCCTTGGACAAAGCTCCATCCTCTGGGAAGCATCCGAGACTCCTTCCAGGTATGTCCCTGAGTCTTTATTCCGGTGGTTGAGCACCCTGTCATCCTGGGTAGCAATCCCAGACTCCTCCAGGGAAGATACCCGAGATGATTTTTCTCCTTGGACAAAGCTCCATCCTCTGGGAAGCATCCGAGACTCCTTGCAGGTATGTCCCTGAGTGTTTATTCCGGTGTTTTGGGGCCCTGTGATCCCGGGTAGCAACCCCAGACTCCTCCAGGGAAGATACCCGAGATGATTTTTCTCCTTGGACAAAGCTCCATCCTCTGGGAAGCATCCGAGACTTGTCGCAGCTATGTCCCTGAGTCTTTTTCTCACGGTTTATGGTTTTGTCATCCCAGGTAGCAACCCCAGACTCCTCCAGGGAAGACACCCAATATGATTTTTCTCTCTTGACAGTGGTCCATCCTGCGGGATCTACCCAGAATTCCTCCCAGGCGTCTCCCGCAGAGTTTTCTCCAGTGCTTTAGGGCCCTGTGATCCCGGGTAGCAACCCCAGACTCCTCCAGGGAAGATACCCGAGATGATTTTTCTCCTTGGACAATGCTCCATCTTCTGGGATACATCTGAGATTCCTCCCAGGCGTCTCCCGCAGACTTTTTTCCTGTGGTTTGGGTCCCTGTAATCCCGGGTAGCAACCCCAGACTCCTCCAGGGAAGATACCCGAGATGATTTTTCTCCTTGGACAAAGCTCCATCCTCTGGGCTGCATCCGAGACTTGTCGCAGCTATGTCCCTGAGTCTTTTTCTCACAGTTTATGGTTCTGTCATCCCAGGTAGCAACCCCAGACTCCTCCAGGGAAGACACCCAATATGATATTTCTCTCTTGACAGTGGTCCATCCTGCGGGATCTACCCAGAATTCCTCCCAGGCGTCTCCCGCAGAGTTTTCTCCAGTGCTTTAGGGCCCTGTGATCCCGGGTAGCAACCCCAGACTCCTCCAGGGAAGATACCCGAGATGATTTTTCTCCTTGGACAATGCTCCATCCTCTGGGAAGCATCCAAGACTCCTTGCAGCTTTTTCCCTGAGTGTTTATTCCGGTGCTTTTGGGCCCTGTCATCCCGGGTAGCAACCCCAGACTCCTCCGTGGAAGATACCCAAGTTGATTTTTCTCCTTGGACTATTGTCCATCCTGCGGGATGCACCCGAGACTCCTCCCAGCTCTGTTTCTGAGTGTTTTCTTCCTGGGGTTTAGGGCCCTGTGATCCCGGGTAGCAACCCCAGACTCCTCCAGGGAAGATACCCGAGATGATTTTTTTCTTTGGACAATGCTCCATCCTCTGGGATGCATCTGAGATTCCTCCCAGGCGTCTCCCGCAGACATTTTTCCTGTGGTTTGGGTCCCTGTAATCCCGGGTAGCAACCCCAGACTCCTCCAGGAAAGATACCCGAGATGATTTTTCTCCTTGGACAATGCTCCATCTTCTGGGATGCATCTGAGATTCCTCCCAGGCGTCTCCCGCAGTCATTTTTCCTGTGGTTTGGGTCCCTGTAATCCCGGGTAGCAACCCCAGACTCCTCCAGGGAATATACCCGAGATGATTTTTCTCCTTGGACAAAGCTCCATCCTCTGGGAAGCATCTGAGACTCCTTGCAGGTATGTCCCTGATTGTTTATTCCGGTGTTTTGGGGCCCTGTGATCCCGGGTAGCAACCCCAGACTCCTCCAGGGAATATACCCGAGATGATTTTTCTCCTTGGACAAAGCTCCATCCTCTGGGAAGCATCCGAGACTCCTTCCAGGTATGTCCCTGAGTCTTTATTCCGGTGGTTGAGCACCCTGTCATCCTGGGTAGCAATCCCAGACTCCTCCAGGGAAGATACCCGAGATGATTTTTCTCCTTGGACAAAGCTCCATCCTCTGGGAAGCATCCGAGACTCCTTGCAGGTATGTCCCTGAGTGTTTATTCCGGTGTTTTGGGGCCCTGTGATCCCGGGTAGCAGCCCCAGACTCCTCCAGGGAAGATACCCGAGATGATTTTTCTCCTTGGACAAAGCTCCATCTTCTGGGATGCATATGAGATTCCTCCCAGGCATCTCCCAGACATTTTTCCTGTGGTTTGGGTCCCTGTAATCCCGGGTAGCAACCCCAGACTCCTCCAGGGAAGATACCCGAGATGATTTTTCTCCTTGGACAAAGCTCCATCCTCTGGGAAGCATCCGAGACTTGTGGCAGCTATGTCCCTGAGTCTTTTTCTCACGGTTTATGGTTCTGTCATCCCAGGTAGCAACCCCAGACTCCTCCAGGGAAGACACCCAATATGATTTTTCTCTCTTGACAGTGGTCCATCCTGCGGGATCTACCCAGAATTCCTCCCAGGCGTCTCCCGCAGAGTTTTCTCCAGTGCTTTAGGGCCCTGTGATCCCGGGTAGCAACCCCAGACTCCTCCAGGGAAGATACCCGAGATGATTTTTCTCCTTGGACAATGCTCCATCTTCTGGGATGCATCTGAGATTCCTCCCAGGCGTCTCCCGCAGACATTTTTCCTGTGGTTTGGGTCCGTGTAATCCCGGGTAGCAACCCCAGACTCCTCCAGGGAAGATACCCGAGATGATTTTTCTCCTTGGACAAAGCTCCATCTTCTGGGATGCATCTGTGATTCCTCCCAGGCGTCTCCCACAAACATTTTTCCTGTAGTTTGGGTCCCTGTAATCCCGGGTAGCAAACCCAGACTCCTCCAGGGAAGATACCCGAGCTGATTTTTCTCCTTGGACAATGCTCCATCTTCTGGGATGCATCTGAGATTCCTCCCAGGCGTCTCCCGCAGACATTTTTCCTGTGGTTTGGGTCCCTGTAATCCCGGGTAGCAACCCCAGACTCCTCCAGGGAAGATACCCGAGATGATTTTTCTCCTTGGACAAAGCTCCATCTTCTGGGATGCATCTGAGATTCCTCCCAGGCGTCTCCCGCAAACATTTTTCCTGTAGTTTGGGTCCCTGTAATCCCGGGTAGCAACCCCAGACTCCTCCAGGGAATATACCCGAGATGATTTTTCTCCTTGGACAATTCTCCATCCTCTGGGATGCATCCGAGACTTGTCGCAGCTATGTCCCTGAGTCTTTTTTCTCGCGGTTTAGGGTTCTGTCATCCCAGGTAGCAACCCCAGACTCCTCCAGGGAAGATACCCAATATGATTTTTCTCTCTTGACAGTGGACCATCCTGTGAGACCTACCCAGAATTCCTCCCAGGCGTCTCCCGCAGAGTTTTCTCCAGTGCTTTAGGGCCCTGTGAACCCGGGTAGCAACCCCAGACTCCTCCAGGGAAGATACCCGAGATGATTTTTCTCCTTGGACAAAGCTCCATCCTCTGGGAAACATCCGAGACTCCTTGCAGCTTTGTTCCTTAGTGTTTATTCCAGTGCTTTATGGCCCTGAGATCGGGGGTAGCAACCGCAGACTCCTCCAGGGAAGATATCCGAGATGATTTTTCTTCTTGGACAATGCTCCATCCTCTGGGAAGCATCCGAGACTCCTTGCAGCTTTGTCCCTGAGTGTTTATTCCAGTGCTTTAGGGCCCTGTAATCCCGGGTAGCAACCCCAGACTCCTCCAGGGAAGATACCCGAGATGATTTTTCTCCTTGGACAATGCTCCATCTTCTGGGATGCATCTGAGATTCCTCCCAGGCGTCTCCCGCAGAGTTTTCTCCAGTGCTTTAGGGCCCTGTGATCCCAGGTAGCAACCCCAGACTCCTCCAGGGAAGATACCCGAGATGATTTTTCTCCTTGGACAATGCTCCATCTTCTGGGATTTATCTGAGATTCCTGCCAGGCGTCTCCCGCAAACATTTTTCCTGTGGTTTGGGTCCCTGTAATCCCGGGTAGCAACCCCAGACTCCTCCAGGGAAGATACCCGAGACGATTTTTCTCCTTGGACAAAGCTCCATCCTCTGGGAAGCATCCGAGACTCCTTGCAGGTATGTCCCTGATTGTTTATTCCGGTGTTTTAGGGCCCTGTGATCCCGGGTAGCAACCCCAGACTCCTCCAGGGAAGATACCCGAGATGATTTTTCTCCTTGAACAATGCTCCATCTTCTGGGATGCATCTGACATTCCTCCCAGGCGTCTCACGCAAATATTTTTCCTGTGTTTTGGGTCCCTGTAATCCTGGGTAGCAACCCCAGACTCCTCCAGGGAAGATACCCGAGATGATTTTTCTCCTTGGACAAAGCTCCATCCTCTGGGAAGCATCCGAGACTCCTTCCAGGTATGTCCCTGAGTCTTTATTCCGGTGGTTGAGCGCCCTGTCATCCTGGGTAGCAATCCCAGACTCCTCCAGGGAAGATACCCGAGATGATTTTTCTCGTTGGACAATGCTCCATCCTCCTGGATGCATCTGAGACTTGTCGCAGCTATGTCCCTGAGTCTTTTTTCTCGCGGTTTAGGGTTCTGTCATCCCAGGTAGCAACCCCAGACTCCTCCAGGGAAGACACCCAATATGATTTTTCTCTCTTGACAGTGGACCATCCTGTGAGACCTACCCAGAATTCCTCCCAGGCGTCTCCCGCAGAGTTTTCTCCACTGCTTTATGGCCCTGAGATCCCGGGTAGCAACCCCAGACTCCTCCAGGGAAGATACCCGAGATGATTTTTCTCCTTGGACAAAGCTCCATCCTCTGGGAAACATCCGAGACTCCTTGCAGCTTTGTTCCTTAGTGTTTATTCCAGTGCTTTATGGCCCTGAGATCGGGGGTAGCAACCGCAGACTCCTCCAGGGAAGATATCCGAGATGATTTTTCTTCTTGGACAATGCTCCATCCTCTGGGAAGCATCCGAGACTCCTTGCAGCTTTGTCCCTGAGTGTTTATTCCAGTGCTTTAGGGCCCTGTAATCCCGGGTAGCAACCCCAGACTCCTCCAGGGAAGATACCCGAGATGATTTTTCTCCTTGGACAATGCTCCATCTTCTGGGATGCATCTGAGATTCCTCCCAGGCGTCTCCCGCAGAGTTTTCTCCAGTGCTTTAGGGCCCTGTGATCCCAGGTAGCAACCCCAGACTCCTCCAGGGAAGATACCCGAGATGATTTTTCTCCTTGGACAATGCTCCATCTTCTGGGATTTATCTGAGATTCCTCCCAGGCGTCTCCCGCAAACATTTTTCCTGTGGTTTGGGTCCCTGTAATCCCGGGTAGCAACCCCAGACTCCTCCAGGGAAGATACCCGAGACGATTTTTCTCCTTGGACAAAGCTCCATCCTCTGGGAAGCATCCGAGACTCCTTGCAGGTATGTCCCTGATTGTTTATTCCGGTGTTTTAGGGCCCTGTGATCCCGGGTAGCAACCCCAGACTCCTCCAGGGAAGATACCCGAGATGATTTTTCTCCTTGAACAATGCTCCATCTTCTGGGATGCATCTGACATTCCTCCCAGGCGTCTCACGCAAATATTTTTCCTGTGTTTTGGGTCCCTGTAATCCTGGGTAGCAACCCCAGACTCCTCCAGGGAAGATACCCGAGATGATTTTTCTCCTTGGACAAAGCTCCATCCTCTGGGAAGCATCCGAGACTCCTTCCAGGTATGTCCCTGAGTCTTTATTCCGGTGGTTGAGCGCCCTGTCATCCTGGGTAGCAATCCCAGACTCCTCCAGGGAAGATACCCGAGATGATTTTTCTCGTTGGACAATGCTCCATCCTCCTGGATGCATCTGAGACTTGTCGCAGCTATGTCCCTGAGTCTTTTTTCTCGCGGTTTAGGGTTCTGTCATCCCAGGTAGCAACCCCAGACTCCTCCAGGGAAGACACCCAATATGATTTTTCTCTCTTGACAGTGGACCATCCTGTGAGACCTACCCAGAATTCCTCCCAGGCGTCTCCCGCAGAGTTTTCTCCACTGCTTTATGGCCCTGAGATCCCGGGTAGCAACCCCAGACTCCTCCAGGGAAGATATCCGAGATGATTTTTCTTCTTGGACAATGCTCCATCCTCTGGGAAGCATCCGAGACTCCTTGCAGCTTTGTCCCTGAGTGTTTATTCCAGTGCTTTAGGGCCCTGTAATCCCGGGTAGCAACCCCAGACTCCTCCAGGGAAGATACCCGAGATGATTTTTCTCCTTGGACAATGCTCCATCTTCTGGGATGCATCTGAGATTCCTCCCAGGCGTCTCCCGCAGAGTTTTCTCCAATGCTTTAGGGCCCTGTGATCCCAGGTAGCAACCCCAGACTCCTCCAGGGAAGATACCCGAGATGATTTTTCTCCTTGGACAATGCTCCATCTTCTGGGATTCATCTGAGATTCGTCCCAGGCGTCTCCCGCAAACATTTTTCCTGTGGTTTGGGTCCCTGTAATCCCGGGTAGCAACCCCAGACTCCTCCAGGGAAGATACCCGAGACGATTTTTCTCCTTGGACAAAGCTCCATCCTCTGGGAAGCATCCGAGACTCCTTGCAGGTATGTCCCTGATTGTTTATTCCGGTGTTTTGGGGCCCTGTGATCCCGGGTAGCAACCCCAGACTCCTCCAGGGAAGATACCCGAGATGATTTTTCTCCTTGGACAAAGCTCCATCCTCTGGGAAGCATCCGAGACTCCTTCCAGGTATGTCCCTGAGTCTTTATTCCGGTGGTTGAGCGCCCTGTCATCCTGGGTAGCAATCCCAGACTCCTCCAGGGAAGATACCCGAGATGATTTTTCTCCTGGGACAAAGCTCCATCTTCTGGGATGCATATGAGATTCCTCCCAGGCATCTCCCAGACATTTTTCCTGTGGTTTGGGTCCCTGTAATCCCGGGTAGCAACCCCAGACTCCTCCAGGGAAGATACCCGAGATGATTTTTCTCCTTGGACAAAGCTCCATCCTCTGGGAAGCATCCGAGACTTGTGGCAGCTATGTCCCTGAGTCTTTTTCTCACGGTTTATGGTTCTGTCATCCCAGGTAGCAACCCCAGACTCCTCTAGGGAAGACACCCAATATGATTTTTCTCTCTTGACAGTGGTCCATCCTGCGGGATCTACCCAGAATTCCTCCCAGGCGTCTCCCGCAGAGTTTTCTCCAGTGCTTTAGGGCCCTGTGATCCCGGGTAGCAACCCCAGACTCCTCCAGGGAAGATACCCGAGATGATTTTTCTCCTTGGACAATGCTCCATCTTCTGGGATGCATCTGAGATTCCTCCCAGGCGTCTCCCGCAGACATTTTTCCTGTGGTTTGGGTCCCTGTAATCCCGGGTAGCAACCCCAGACTCCTCCAGGGAAGATACCCGAGATGATTTTTCTCCTTGGACAAAGCTCCATCTTCTGGGATGCATCTGAGATTCCTCCCAGGCGTCTCCCGCAAACATTTTTCCTGTAGTTTGGGTCCCTGTAATCCCGGGTAGCAACCCCAGACTCCTCCAGGGAAGATACCCGAGCTGATTTTTCTCGTTGGACAATGCTCCATCTTCTGGGATGCATCTGAGATTCCTCCCAGGCGTCTCCCGCAGACATTTTTCCTGTGGTTTGTGTCCCTGTAATCCCGGGTAGCAACCCCAGACTCCTCAAGGGAAGATACCCGAGATGATTTTTCTCCTTGGACAAAGCTCCATCTTCTGGGATGCATCTGAGATTCCTCCCAGGCGTCTCCCGCAAACATTTTTCCTGTAGTTTGGGTCCCTGTAATCCCGGGTAGCAACCCCAGACTCCTCCAGGGAAGATACCCGAGATGATTTTTCTCCTTGGACAATTCTCCATCCTCTGGGATGCATCCGAGACTTGTCGCAGCTATGTCCCTGAGTCTTTTTTCTCGCGGTTTAGGGTTCTGTCATCCCAGGTAGCAACCCCAGACTCCTCCAGGGAAGACACCCAATATGATTTTTCTCTCTTGACAGTGGTCCATCCTACGAGGTCTACCCAGAATTCTTCCCAGGCGTCTTCCGCAGAGTTTTCTCCAGTGCTTTAGGGCCCTGTGATCCCGGGTAGCAACCCCAGACTCCTCTAGGGAAGATACCCAAGATAATTTTTCTCCTTGGACAATGCTCCATCCTCTGGGAAGCATCCGAAACTCCTTGCAGGTATGTCCCTGAGTTTTTATTCCGGTGTTTTGGGGCCCTGTGATCCCGGGTAGCAACCCCAGACTCCTCCAGGGAAGATACCCGAGATTATTTTTCTCCTTGGACAATGCTCCATCCTCTGGGAAGCATCCGAGACTCCTTGCAGCTTTGTCCCTGAGTGTTTATTCCGGTGCTTTTGGGCCCTGTGATCCCGGGTAGCAACCCCAGACTCCTCCGTGGAAGATACCCAAGTTGATTTTTCTCCTTGGACTATTGTCCATCCTGCGGGATGCACACGAGACTCCTCCCAGCTCTGTTTCTGAGTGTTTTCTTCCTGGGGTTTAGCGCCCTGTGATCCCGGGTAGCAACCCCAGACTCCTCCAGGGAAGATACCCGAGATGATTTTTCTCTTTGGACAATGCTCCATCCTCTGGGATGCATCTGAGATTCCTCCCAGGCGTCTCCCGCAGACATTTTTCCTGTGGTTTGGTTCCCTGTAATCCCGGGTAGCAACCCCAGACTCCTCCAGGGAAGATACCCGAGATGATTTTTCTCCTTGGACAATGCTCCATCTTCTGGGATACATCTGAGATTCCTCCCAGGCGTCTCCCGCAGACATTTTTCCTGTTGTTTGGGTCCCTGTAATCCCGGGTAGCAACCCCAGACTCATCCAGGGAAGATACCCGAGATGATTTTTCTCCTTAGACAATGCTCCATTCTCTGGGAAGCATCCGAGACTCCTTGCAGGTATGTCCCTGAGTGTTTATTCCAGTGTTTTGGGTCCCTGTAATCCCGGGTAGCAACCCCAGACTCCTCCAGGGAAGATACCCGAGATGATTTTTCTCCTTGGACAAAGCTCCATCCTCTGGGATGCATCCGAGACTTGTGGCAGCTATGTCCCTGAGTCTTTTTCTCACGGTTTATGGTTCTGGCATCCCAGGTAGCAACCCCAGACTCCTCCAGGGAAGACACCCAATATGATTTTTCTCTCTTGACAGTGGTCCATCCTGCGGGATCTACCCAGAATTCCTCCCAGGCGTCTCCCGCAGAGTTTTCTCCAGTGCTTTAGGGCCCTGTGATCCCGGGTAGCAACCCCAGACTCCTCCAGGGAAGATACCCGAGATGATTTTTCTCCTTGGACAATGCTCCATCCTCTGGGAAGCATCCGAGACTCCTTGCAGGTATGTCCCTGAGTGTTTATTCCGGTGTTTTGGGGCCCTGTGATCCCGGGTAGCAACCCCAGACTCCTCCAGGGTAGATACCCGAGATGATTTTTCTCCTTGGACAATGCTCCATCTTCTGGGATGCATCTGAGATTCCTCCCAGGCGTGTCCCGCAAACATTTTTCCTGTGGCTTGGGTCCCTGTAATCCCGGGTAGCAACCCCAGACTCCTCCAGGGAAGATACCCGAGATGATTTTTCTCCTTGGACAAAGCTCCATCTTCTGGGATGCATCAGAGATTCCTCCCAGGCGTCTCCCGCAGACATTTTTCCTGTGGTTTGGGTCCCTCTAAACCCGGGTAGCAACCCCAGACTCCTCCAGGAAAGATACCCGAGATGATTTTTATCCTTAGACAATGCTCCATTCTCTGGGAAGCATCCGAGACTCCTTGCAGGTATGTCCCTGAGTGTTTATTCCGGTGTTTTGTGGCCCTGTGATCCCGGGTAGCAACCCCAGACTCCTCCGTGGAAGATACCCAAGTTGATTTTTCTCCTTGGAATATTGTCCATCCTGCGGGATGCACCCGAGACTCCTCCCAGCTCTGTTTCTGAGTGTTTTCTTCCTGGGGTTTAGGGCCCTGTGAACCGGGTAGCAACCCCAGACTCCTCCAGGGAAGATACCCGAGATGATTTTTCTCTTTGGACAATGCTCCATCCTCTGGGATGCATCTGAGATTCCTCCCAGGCGTCTCCCGCAGACATTTTTCCTGTGGTTTGGGTCCCTGTAATCCCGGGTAGCAACCCCAGACTCCTCCAGGGAAGATACCCGAGATGATTTTTCTCCTTGGACAAAGCTCCATCCTCTGGGAAGCATCCGAGACTCCTTGCAGGTATGTCCCTGAGTCTTTCTTTCGGTGGTTTAGCGCCCTGTCATCCTGGGTAGCAATCCCAGACTCCTCCAGGGAAGATACCCGAGATGAATTTTCTCCTTGGACAAAGCTCCATTCTCTGGGAAGCATCCGAGACTCCTTGCAGGTATGTCCCTGAGTGTTTATTCCGGTGTTTTGGGGCCCTGTGATACCGGGTAGCAACCCCAGACTCCTCCAGGGAAGATACCCGAGATGATTTTTCTCCTGGGACAAAGCTCCATCTTCTGGGATGCATATGAGATTCGTCCCAGGCATTTCCCAGACATTTTTCCTGTGGTTTGGTTCCCTGTAATCCCGGGTAGCAACCCCAGACTCCTCCAGGGAAGATACCCGAGATGATTTTTCTCCTTGGACAATGCTCCATCTTCTGGGATACATCTGAGATTCCTCCCAGGCGTCTCCCGCAGACATTTTTCCTGTGGTTTGGTTCCCTGTAATCCCGGGTAGCAACCCCAGACTCCTCCAGGGAAGATACCCGAGATGATTTTTCTCCTTGGACAATGCTCCATCCTCTGGGAAGCATCCGAGACTCCTTGCAGCTTTTTCCCTGAGTGTTTATTCCGGTGCTTTTGGGCCCTGTCATCCCGGGTAGCAACCCCAGACTCCTCCGTGGAAGATACCCAAGTTGATTTTTCTCCTTGGACTATTGTCCATCCTGAGGGATGCACCCGAGACTCCTCCCAGCTCTGTTTCTGAGTGTTTTCTTCCTGGGGTTTAGGGCCCTGTGATCCCGGGTAGCAACCCCAGACTCCTCCAGGGAAGATACCCGAGATGATTTTTCTCCTTGGACAATGCTCCATCTTCTGGGATGCATCTGAGATTCCTCCCAGGCGTCTCCCGCAGACATTTTTCCTGTGGTTTGGGTCCCTGTAATCCCGGGTAGCAACCCCAGACTCCTCCAGGGAAGATACCGGAGATGATTTTTCTCCTTAGACAATGCTCCATTCTCTGGGAAGCATCCGAGACTCCTTGCAGGTATGTCCCTGAGTGTTTATTCCGGTGTTTTGGGGCCCTGTGATCCCGGGTAGCAACCCCAGACTCCTCCAGGGAAGATACCCGAGATGATTTTTCTCCTTGGACAAAGCTCCATCCTCTGGGATGCATCCGAGACTTGTGGCAGCTATGTCCCTGAGTCTTTTTTCTCACGGTTTAGGGTTCTGTCATCCCAGGTAGCAACCCCAGACTCCTCCAGGGAAGACACCCAATATGATTTTTCTCTCTTGACAGTGGTCCATCCTGCGGGATCTACCCAGAATTCCTCCCAGGCGTCTCCCGCAGAGTTTTCTCCAGTGCTTTAGGGCCCTGTGATCCCGGGTAGCAACCCCAGACTCCTCCAGGGAAGATACCCGAGATGATTTTTCTCCTTGGACAATTCTCCATCCTCTGGGATGCATCCGAGACTTGTCGCAGCTATGTCCCTGAGTCTTTTTTCTCGCGGTTTAGGGTTCTGTCATCCCAGGTAGCAACCCCAGACTCCTCCAGGGAAGACACCCAATATGATTTTTCTCTCTTGACAGTGGTCCATCCTACGAGGTCTACCCAGAATTCTTCCCAGGCGTCTTCCGCAGAGTTTTCTCCAGTGCTTTAGGGCCCTGTGATCCCGGGTAGCAACCCCAGACTCCTCTAGGGAAGATACCCAAGATAATTTTTCTCCTTGGACAATGCTCCATCCTCTGGGAAGCATCCGAAACTCCTTGCAGGTATGTCCCTGAGTTTTTATTCCGGTGTTTTGGGGCCCTGTGATCCCGGGTAGCAACCCCAGACTCCTCCAGGGAAGATACCCGAGATTATTTTTCTCCTTGGACAATGCTCCATCCTCTGGGAAGCATCCGAGACTCCTTGCAGCTTTGTCCCTGAGTGTTTATTCCGGTGCTTTTGGGCCCTGTGATCCCGGGTAGCAACCCCAGACTCCTCCGTGGAAGATACCCAAGTTGATTTTTCTCCTTGGACTATTGTCCATCCTGCGGGATGCACACGAGACTCCTCCCAGCTCTGTTTCTGAGTGTTTTCTTCCTGGGGTTTAGCGCCCTGTGATCCCGGGTAGCAACCCCAGACTCCTCCAGGGAAGATACCCGAGATGATTTTTCTCTTTGGACAATGCTCCATCCTCTGGGATGCATCTGAGATTCCTCCCAGGCGTCTCCCGCAGACATTTTTCCTGTGGTTTGGTTCCCTGTAATCCCGGGTAGCAACCCCAGACTCCTCCAGGGAAGATACCCGAGATGATTTTTCTCCTTGGACAATGCTCCATCTTCTGGGATACATCTGAGATTCCTCCCAGGCGTCTCCCGCAGACATTTTTCCTGTTGTTTGGGTCCCTGTAATCCCGGGTAGCAACCCCAGACTCATCCAGGGAAGATACCCGAGATGATTTTTCTCCTTAGACAATGCTCCATTCTCTGGGAAGCATCCGAGACTCCTTGCAGGTATGTCCCTGAGTGTTTATTCCAGTGTTTTGGGTCCCTGTAATCCCGGGTAGCAACCCCAGACTCCTCCAGGGAAGATACCCGAGATGATTTTTCTCCTTGGACAAAGCTCCATCCTCTGGGATGCATCCGAGACTTGTGGCAGCTATGTCCCTGAGTCTTTTTCTCACGGTTTATGGTTCTGGCATCCCAGGTAGCAACCCCAGACTCCTCCAGGGAAGACACCCAATATGATTTTTCTCTCTTGACAGTGGTCCATCCTGCGGGATCTACCCAGAATTCCTCCCAGGCGTCTCCCGCAGAGTTTTCTCCAGTGCTTTAGGGCCCTGTGATCCCGGGTAGCAACCCCAGACTCCTCCAGGGAAGATACCCGAGATGATTTTTCTCCTTGGACAATGCTCCATCCTCTGGGAAGCATCCGAGACTCCTTGCAGGTATGTCCCTGAGTGTTTATTCCGGTGTTTTGGGGCCCTGTGATACCGGGTAGCAACCCCAGACTCCTCCAGGGAAGATACCCGAGATGATTTTTCTCCTGGGACAAAGCTCCATCTTCTGGGATGCATATGAGATTCGTCCCAGGCATTTCCCAGACATTTTTCCTGTGGTTTGGTTCCCTGTAATCCCGGGTAGCAACCCCAGACTCCTCCAGGGAAGATACCCGAGATGATTTTTCTCCTTGGACAATGCTCCATCTTCTGGGATACATCTGAGATTCCTCCCAGGCGTCTCCCGCAGACATTTTTCCTGTGGTTTGGGTCCCTGTAATCCCGGGTAGCAACCCCAGACTCCTCCAGGGAAGATACCCGAGATGATTTTTCTCCTTGGACAATGCTCCATCCTCTGGGAAGCATCCGAGACTCCTTGCAGCTTTTTCCCTGAGTGTTTATTCCGGTGCTTTTGGGCCCTGTCATCCCGGGTAGCAACCCCAGACTCCTCCGTGGAAGATACCCAAGTTGATTTTTCTCCTTGGACTATTGTCCATCCTGAGGGATGCACCCGAGACTCCTCCCAGCTCTGTTTCTGAGTGTTTTCTTCCTGGGGTTTAGGGCCCTGTGATCCCGGGTAGCAACCCCAGACTCCTCCAGGGAAGATACCCGAGATGATTTTTCTCCTTGGACAATGCTCCATCTTCTGGGATGCATCTGAGATTCCTCCCAGGCGTCTCCCGCAGACATTTTTCCTGTGGTTTGGGTCCCTGTAATCCCGGGTAGCAACCCCAGACTCCTCCAGGGAAGATACCGGAGATGATTTTTCTCCTTAGACAATGCTCCATTCTCTGGGAAGCATCCGAGACTCCTTGCAGGTATGTCCCTGAGTGTTTATTCCGGTGTTTTGGGGCCCTGTGATCCCGGGTAGCAACCCCAGACTCCTCCAGGGAAGATACCCGAGATGATTTTTCTCCTTGGACAAAGCTCCATCCTCTGGGATGCATCCGAGACTTGTGGCAGCTATGTCCCTGAGTCTTTTTTCTCACGGTTTAGGGTTCTGTCATCCCAGGTAGCAACCCCAGACTCCTCCAGGGAAGACACCCAATATGATTTTTCTCTCTTGACAGTGGTCCATCCTGCGGGATCTACCCAGAATTCCTCCCAGGCGTCTCCCGCAGAGTTTTCTCCAGTGCTTTAGGGCCCTGTGATCCCGGGTAGCAACCCCAGACTCCTCCAGGGAAGATACCCGAGATGATTTTTCTCCTTGGACAATGCTCCATTTTCTGGGATGCATCTGAGATTCCTCCCAGGCGTCTCCCGCAGACATTTTTCCTGTGGTTTGGGTCCCTGTAATCCCGGGTAGCAACCCCAGACTCCTCCAGGGAAGATACCCGAGATGAATTTTCTCCTTGGACAAAGCTCCATCCTCTGGGAAGCATCCGAGACTCCTTGCAGGTATGTCCCTGAGTGTTTATTCCGGTGTTTTGGGGCCCTGTGATACCGGGTAGCAACCCCAGACTCCTCCAGGGAAGATACCCGAGATGATTTTTCTCCTGGGACAAAGCTCCATCTTCTGGGATGCATATGAGATTCCTCCCAGGCATTTCCCAGACATTTTTCCTGTGGTTTGGTTCCCTGTAATCCCGGGTAGCAACCCCAGACTCCTCCAGGGAAGATACCCGAGATGATTTTTCTCCTTGGACAATGCTCCATCTTCTGGGATACATCTGAGATTCCTCCCAGGCGTCTCCCGCAGACATTTTTCCTGTGGTTTGGTTCCCTGTAATCCCGGGTAGCAACCCCAGACTCCTCCAGGGAAGATACCCGAGATGATTTTTCTCCTTGGACAATGCTCCATCCTCTGGGAAGCATCCGAGACTCCTTGCAGCTTTTTCCCTGAGTGTTTATTCCGGTGCTTTTGGGCCCTGTCATCCCGGGTAGCAACCCCAGACTCCTCCGTGGAAGATACCCAAGTTGATTTTTCTCCTTGGACTATTGTCCATCCTGAGGGATGCACCCGAGACTCCTCCCAGCTCTGTTTCTGAGTGTTTTCTTCCTGGGGTTTAGGGCCCTGTGATCCCGGGTAGCAACCCCAGACTCCTCCAGGGAAGATACCCGAGATGATTTTTCTCCTTGGACAATGCTCCATCTTCTGGGATGCATCTGAGATTCCTCCCAGGCGTCTCCCGCAGACATTTTTCCTGTGGTTTGGGTCCCTGTAATCCCGGGTAGCAACCCCAGACTCCTCCAGGGAAGATACCCGAGATGATTTTTCTCCTTAGACAATGCTCCATTCTCTGGGAAGCATCCGACACTCCTTGCAGGTATGTCCCTGAGTGTTTATTCCGGTGTTTTGGGGCCCTGTGATCCCGGGTAGCAACCCCAGACTCCTCCAGGGAAGATACCCGAGATGATTTTTCTCCTTGGACAAAGCTCCATCCTCTGGGATGCATCCGAGACTTGTGGCAGCTATGTCCCTGAGTCTTTTTTCTCACGGTTTAGGGTTCTGTCATCCCAGGTAGCAACCCCAGACTCCTCCAGGGAAGACACCCAATATGATTTTTCTCTCTTGACAGTGGTCCATCCTGCGGGATCTACCCAGAATTCCTCCCAGGCGTCTCCCGCAGAGTTTTCTCCAGTGCTTTAGGGCCCTGTGATCCCGGGTAGCAACCCCAGACTCCTCCAGGGAAGATACCCGAGATGATTTTTCTCCTTGGACAATGCTCCATTTTCTGGGATGCATCTGAGATTCCTCCCAGGCGTCTCCCGCAGACATTTTTCCTGTGGTTTGGGTCCCTGTAATCCCGGGTAGCAACCCCAGACTCCTCCAGGGAAGATACCCGAGATGATTTTTCTCCTTGGACAATGCTCCATCTTCTGGGATGCATCTGAGATTCCTCCCAGGCGTGTCCCGCAAACATTTTTCCTGTGGCTTGGGTCCCTGTAATCCCGGGTAGCAACCCCAGACTCCTCCAGGGAAGATACCCGAGATGATTTTTCTCCTTGGACAATGCTCCATTTTCTGGGATGCATCTGAGATTCCTCCCAGGCGTCTCCCGCAGACATTTTTCCTGTGGTTTGGGTCCCTGTAAACCCGGGTAGCAACCCCAGACTCCTCCAGGAAAGATATCCGGGATGATTTTTCTCCTTAGACAATGCTCCATTCTCTGGGAAGCATCCGAGACTCCTTGCAGGTATGTCCCTGAGTGTTTATTCCGGTGTTTTGTGGCCCTGTGATCCCGGGTAGCAACCCCAGACTCCTCCGTGGAAGATACCCAAGTTGATTTTTCTCCTTGGAATATTGTCCATCCTGCGGGATGCACCCGAGACTCCTCCCAGCTCTGTTTCTGAGTGTTTTCTTCCTGGGGTTTAGGGCCCTGTGATCCCGGGTAGCAACCCCAGACTCCTCCAGGGAAGATACCCGAGATGATTTTTCTCTTTGGACAATGCTCCATCCTCTGGGATGCATCTGAGATTCCTCCCAGGCGTCTCCCGCAGACATTTTTCCTGTGTTTTGGGTCCCTGTAATCCCGGGTAGCAACCCCAGACTCCTCCAGGGAAGATACCCGAGATGATTTTTCTCCTTGGACAAAGCTCCATCCTCTGGGAAGCATCCGAGACTCCTTGCAGGTATGTCCCTGAGTCTTTATTTCGGTGGTTTAGCGCCCTGTCATCCTGGGTAGCAATCCCAGACTCCTCCAGGGAAGATACCCGAGATGAATTTTCTCCTTGGACAAAGCTCCATCCTCTGGGAAGCATCCGAGACTCCTTGCAGGTATGTCCCTGAGTGTTTATTCCGGTGTTTTGGGGCCCTGTGATACCGGGTAGCAACCCCAGACTCCTCCAGGGAAGATACCCGAGATGATTTTTCTCCTGGGACAAAGCTCCATCTTCTGGGATGCATATGAGATTCCTCCCAGGCATTTCCCAGACATTTTTCCTGTGGTTTGCTTCCCTGTAATCCCGGGTAGCAACCCCAGACTCCTCCAGGGAAGACACCCAATATGATTTTTCTCTCTTGACAGTGGTCCGTCCTGCGGGATCCACCCAGAATTCCTCCCAGGCGTCTCCCGCAGAGTTTTCTCCAGTGCTTTAGGGCCCTGTGATCCCGGGTAGCAACCCCAGACTCCTCCAGGGAAGATACCCGAGATAATTTTTCTCCTTGGACAATGCTCCATCCTCTGGGAAGCATCCGAAACTCCTTCCAGGTATGTCCCTGAGTCTTTATTCCGGTGGTTTAGCGCCCTGTCATCCTGGGTAGCAATCCCAGACTCCTCCAGGGAAGATACCCGAGATGATTTTTCTCCTTGGACAAAGCTCCATCCTCTGGGAAGCATCCGAGACTCCTTGCAGGTATGTCCCTGAGTGTTTATTCCGGTGTTTTGGGGCCCTGTGATCCCGGGTAGCAACCCCAGACTCCTCCAGGGAAGATACCCGAGATGATTTTTCTCCTTGGACAAAGCTCCATCCTCTGGGAAGCATCCGAGACTTGTGGCAGCTATGTCCCTGAGTCTTTTTCTCACGGTTTATGGTTCTGTCATCCCAGGTAGCAACCCCAGACTCCTCCAGGGAAGACACCCAATATGATTTTTCTCTCTTGACAGTGGTCCATCCTGCGGGATCTACCCAGAATTCCTCCCAGGCATCTCCCGCAGAGTTTTCTCCAGTGCTTTAGGGCCCTGTAATCCCGGGTAGCAACCCCAGACTCCTCCAGGGAAGATACCCGAGATGATTTTTCTCCTTAGACAATGCTCCATTCTCTGGGAAGCATACGAGACTCCTTGCAGGTATGTCCCTGAGTGTTTATTCCGGTGTTTTGGGGCCCTGTGATCCCGGGTAGCAACCCCAGACTCCTCCAGGGAAGATACCCGAGATGAATTTTCTCCTTGGACAAAGCTCCATCCTCTGGGAAGCATCCGAGACTCCTTGCAGGTATGTCCCTGAGTGTTTATTCCGGTGTTTTGGGGCCCTGTGATCCCGGGTAGCAACCCCAGACTCCTCCAGGGAAGATACCCGAGATGATTTTTCTCCTGGGACAAAGCTCCATCTTCTGGGATGCATATGAGATTCCTCCCAGGCATCTCCCAGACATTTTTCCTGTGGTTTGGGTCCCTGTAATCCCGGGTAGCAACCCCAGACTCCTCCAGGGAAGATACCCGAGATGATTTTTCTCCTTGGACAAAGCTCCATCCTCTGGGAAGCATCCGAGACTTGTGGCAGCTATGTCCCTGAGTCTTTTTCTCACGGTTTATGGTTCTGTCATCCCAGGTAGCAACCCCAGACTCCTCCAGGGAAGACACCCAATATGATTTTTCTCTCTTGACAGTGGTCCATCCTGCGGGATCTACCCAGAATTCCTCCCAGGCGTCTCCCGCAGAGTTTTCTCCAGTGCTTTAGGGCCCTGTGATCCCGGGTAGCAACCCCAGACTCCTCCAGGGAAGATACCCGAGATGATTTTTCTCCTTGGACAATACTCCATCCTCTGGGAAGCATCCGAGACTCCTTACAGCTTTGTCCCTGAGTGTTTATTCCAGTGCTTTAGGGCCCTGTGATCCCGGGTAGCAACCGCAGACTCCTCCAGGGAAGACACCCGAGATGATTTTTCTCCTTGGACAATGCTCCATCTTCTGGGATGCATCTGAGATTCCTCCCAGGCGTCTCCCGCAGACATTTTTCCCGTGGTTTGGGTCCCTTTAATCCCGGGTAGCAACCCCAGACTCCTCCAGGAAAGATATCCGGGATCATTTTTCTCCTTGGACAATGCTCCATCCTCTGGGATGCATCCGAGACTTGTGGCAGCTATGTCCCTGAGTCTTTTTCTCACAGTTTATGGTTCTGTGATCCCAGGTAGCAACCCCAGACTCCTCCAGGGAAGACACCCAATATGATTTTTCTCTCTTGACAGTGGTCTATCCTGCGGGATCTACCCAGAATTCCTCCCAGTCGTCTCCCGCAGAGTTTTCTCCAGTGCTTTAGGGCCCTGTGATCCCGGGTAGCAACCCCAGACTCCTCCAGGGAAGATACCCGAGATGATTTTTCTCCTTGGACAATGCTCCATCCTCTGGGAAGCATCCAAGACTCCTTGCAGCTTTTTCCCTGAGTGTTTATTCCGGTGCTTTTGGGCCCTGTCATCCTGGTTAGCAACCCCAGACTCCTCCGTGGAAGATACCCAAGTTGATTTTTCTCGTTGGACTATTGTCCATCCTGCGGGATGCACCCGAGACTCCTCCCAGCTCTGTTTCTGAGTGTTTTCTTCCAGGGGTTTAGGGCCCTGTGATCCCGGGTAGCAACCCCAGACTCCTCCAGGGAAGATACCCGAGATGATTTTTCTCTTTGGACAATGCTCCATCCTCTGGGATGCATCTGAGATTCCTCCCAGGCGTCTCCCGCAGACATTTTTCCTGTGGTTTGATTCCCTGTAATCCCGGGTAGCAACCCCAGACTCCTCCAGGGAAGATAACCGAGATGATTTTTCTCCTTGGAGAAAGCTCCATCCTCTGGGAAGCATCCGAGACTCCTTGCAGGTATGTCCCTGATTGTTTATTCCGGTGTTTTGGGGCCCTGTGATCCCGGGTAGCAACCCCAGACTCCTCCAGGGAAGATATCCGAGATGATTTTTCTCCTTGGACAATGCTCCATCCTCTGGGAAGCATCCGAGACTCCTTGCAGCTTTGTCCCTGAGTGTTTATTCCAGTGCTTTAGGGCCCTGTAATCCCGGGTAGCAACCCCAGACTCCTCCAGGGAAGATACCCGAGATGATTTTTCTCCTTGGACAATGCTCCATCTTCTGGGATGCATCTGAGATTCCTCCCAGGTGTCTCCCGCTAACATTTTTCCTGTGGTTTGGGTCCCTGTAATCCCGGGTAGCAACCCCAGACTCCTCCAGGGAAGATACCCGAGATGAATTTTCTCCTTGGACAAAGCTCCATCCTCTGGGAAGCATCCGAGACTCCTTGCAGGTATGTCCCTGAGTGTTTATTCCGGTGTTTTGGGGCCCTGTGATCCTGGGTAGCAACCCCAGACTCCTCCAGGGAAGATACCCGAGATGATTTTTCTCCTGGGACAAAGCTCCATCTTCTGGGATGCATATGAGATTCCTCCCAGGCATTTCCCAGACATTTTTCCTGTGGTTTGCTTCCCTGTAATCCCGGGTAGCAACCCCAGACTCCTCCAGGGAAGACACCCAATATGATTTTTCTCTCTTGACAGTGGTCCATCCTGCGGGATCTACCCAGAATTCCTCCCAGGCGTCTCCCGCAGAGTTTTCTCCAGTGCTTTAGGGCCCTGTGATCCCGGGTAGCAACCCCAGACTCCTCTAGGGAAGATACCCGAGATGATTTTTCTCCTGGGACAATGCTCCATCTTCTGGGATACATCTGAGATTCCTCCCAGGCGTCTCCCGCAGACATTTTTCCTGTGGTTTGGGTCCCTGTAATCCCGGGTAGCAACCCCAGACTCCTCCAGGGAAGATACCCGAGATGATTTTTCTCCTTGGACAATGCTCCATCCTCTGGGAAGCATCCGAAACTCCTTCCAGGTATGTCCCTGAGTCTTTATTCCGGTGGTTTAGCGCCCTGTCATCCTGGGTAGCAATCCCAGACTCCTCCAGGGAAGATACCCGAGATGATTTTTCTTTTTGGACAAAGCTCCATCCTCTGGGAAGCATCCGAGACTCCTTGCAGGTATGTCCCCGAGTGTTTATTCCGGTGTTTTGGGGCCCTGTGATACCGGGTAGCAACCCCAGACTCCTCCAGGGAAGATACCCGAGATGATTTTTCTCCTGGGACAAAGCTCCATCTTCTGGGATGCATATGAGATTCCTCCCAGGCATTTCCCAGACATTTTTCCTGTGGTTTGCTTCCCTGTAATCCCGGGTAGCAACCCCAGACTCCTCCAGGGAAGACACCCAATATGATTTTTCTCTCTTGACAGTGGTCCATCCTGCGGGATCTACCCAGAATTCCTCCCAGGCGTCTCCCGCAGAGTTTTCTCCAGTGCTTTAGGGCCCTGTGATCCCGGGTAGCAACCCCAGACTCCTCCAGGGAAGATACCCGAGATAATTTTTCTCCTTGGACAATGCTCCATCCTCTGGGAAGCATCCGAAACTCCTTCCAGGTATGTCCCTGAGTCTTTATTCCGGTGGTTTAGCGCCCTGTCATCCTGGGTAGCAATCCCAGACTCCTCCAGGGAAGATACCCGAGATGATTTTTCTCCTTGGACAAAGCTCCATCCTCTGGGAAGCATCCGAGACTCCTTGCAGGTATGTCCCTGAGTGTTTATTCCGGTGTTTTGGGGCCCTGTGATCCCGGGTAGCAACCCCAGACTCCTCCAGGGAAGATACCCGAGATGATTTTTCTCCTTGGACAAAGCTCCATCCTCTGGGAAGCATCCGAGACTTGTGGCAGCTATGTCCCTGAGTCTTTTTCTCACGGTTTATGGTTCTGTCATCCCAGGTAGCAACCCCAGACTCCTCCAGGGAAGACACCCAATATGATTTTTCTCTCTTGACAGTGGTCCATCCTGCGGGATCTACCCAGAATTCCTCCCAGGCATCTCCCGCAGAGTTTTCTCCAGTGCTTTAGGGCCCTGTAATCCCGGGTAGCAACCCCAGACTCCTCCAGGGAAGATACCCGAGATGATTTTTCTCCTTAGACAATGCTCCATTCTCTGGGAAGCATCCGAGACTCCTTGCAGGTATGTCCCTGAGTGTTTATTCCGGTGTTTTGGGGCCCTGTGATCCCGGGTAGCAACCCCAGACTCCTCCAGGGAAGATACCCGAGATGAATTTTCTCCTTGGACAAAGCTCCATCCTCTGGGAAGCATCCGAGACTCCTTGCAGGTATGTCCCTGAGTGTTTATTCCGGTGTTTTGGGGCCCTGTGATCCCGGGTAGCAACCCCAGACTCCTCCAGGGAAGATACCCGAGATGATTTTTCTCCTGGGACAAAGCTCCATCTTCTGGGATGCATATGAGATTCCTCCCAGGCATCTCCCAGACATTTTTCCTGTGGTTTGGGTCCCTGTAATCCCGGGTAGCAACCCCAGACTCCTCCAGGGAAGATACCCGAGATGATTTTTCTCCTTGGACAAAGCTCCATCCTCTGGGAAGCATCCGAGACTTGTGGCAGCTATGTCCCTGAGTCTTTTTCTCACGGTTTATGGTTCTGTCATCCCAGGTAGCAACCCCAGACTCCTCCAGGGAAGACACCCAATATGATTTTTCTCTCTTGACAGTGGTCCATCCTGCGGGATCTACCCAGAATTCCTCCCAGGCGTCTCCCGCAGAGTTTTCTCCAGTGCTTTAGGGCCCTGTGATCCCGGGTAGCAACCCCAGACTCCTCCAGGGAAGATACCCGAGATGATTTTTCTCCTTGGACAATGCTCCATCCTCTGGGAAGCATCCGAGACTCCTTACAGCTTTGTCCCTGAGTGTTTATTCCAGTGCTTTAGGGCCCTGTGATCCCGGGTAGCAACCGCAGACTCCTCCAGGGAAGACACCCGAGATGATTTTTCTCCTTGGACAATGCTCCATCTTCTGGGATGCATCTGAGATTCCTCCCAGGCGTCTCCCGCAGACATTTTTCCCGTGGTTTGGGTCCCTTTAATCCCGGGTAGCAACCCCAGACTCCTCCAGGAAAGATATCCGGGATCATTTTTCTCCTTGGACAATGCTCCATCCTCTGGGATGCATCCGAGACTTGTGGCAGCTATGTCCCTGAGTCTTTTTCTCACAGTTTATGGTTCTGTCATCCCAGGTAGCAACCCCAGACTCCTCCAGGGAAGACACCCAATATGATTTTTCTCTCTTGACAGTGGTCTATCCTGCGGGATCTACCCAGAATTCCTCCCAGTCGTCTCCCGCAGAGTTTTCTCCAGTGCTTTAGGGCCCTGTGATCCCGGGTAGCAACCCCAGACTCCTCCAGGGAAGATACCCGAGATGATTTTTCTCCTTGGACAATGCTCCATCCTCTGGGAAGCATCCAAGACTCCTTGCAGCTTTTTCCCTGAGTGTTTATTCCGGTGCTTTTGGGCCCTGTCATCCTGGTTAGCAACCCCAGAGTCCTCCGTGGAAGATACCCAAGTTGATTTTTCTCGTTGGACTATTGTCCATCCTGCGGGATGCACCCGAGACTCCTCCCAGCTCTGTTTCTGAGTGTTTTCTTCCAGGGGTTTAGGGCCCTGTGATCCCGGGTAGCAACCCCAGACTCCTCCAGGGAAGATACCCGAGATGATTTTTCTCTTTGGACAATGCTCCATCCTCTGGGATGCATCTGAGATTCCTCCCAGGCGTCTCCCGCAGACATTTTTCCTGTGGTTTGATTCCCTGTAATCCCGGGTAGCAACCCCAGACTCCTCCAGGGAAGATAACCGAGATGATTTTTCTCCTTGGAGAAACCTCCATCCTCTGGGAAGCATCCGAGACTCCTTGCAGGTATGTCCCTGATTGTTTATTCCGGTGTTTTGGGGCCCTGTGATCCCGGGTAGCAACCCCAGACTCCTCCAGGGAAGATATCCGAGATGATTTTTCTCCTTGGACAATGCTCCATCCTCTGGGAAGCATCCGAGACTCCTTGCAGCTTTGTCCCTGAGTGTTTATTCCAGTGCTTTAGGGCCCTGTAATCCCGGGTAGCAACCCCAGACTCCTCCAGGGAAGATACCCGAGATGATTTTTCTCCTTGGACAATGCTCCATCTTCTGGGATGCATCTGAGATTCCTCCCAGGTGTCTCCCGCTAACATTTTTCCTGTGGTTTGGGTCCCTGTAATCCCGGGTAGCAACCCCAGACTCCTCCAGGGAAGATACCCGAGATGAATTTTCTCCTTGGACAAAGCTCCATCCTCTGGGAAGCATCCGAGACTCCTTGCAGGTATGTCCCTGAGTGTTTATTCCGGTGTTTTGGGGCCCTGTGATCCTGGGTAGCAACCCCAGACTCCTCCAGGGAAGATACCCGAGATGATTTTTCTCCTGGGACAAAGCTCCATCTTCTGGGATGCATATGAGATTCCTCCCAGGCATTTCCCAGACATTTTTCCTGTGGTTTGCTTCCCTGTAATCCCGGGTAGCAACCCCAGACTCCTCCAGGGAAGACACCCAATATGATTTTTCTCTCTTGACAGTGGTCCATCCTGCGGGATCTACCCAGAATTCCTTCCAGGCGTCTCCCGCAGAGTTTTCTCCAGTGCTTTAGGGCCCTGTGATCCCGGGTAGCAACCCCAGACTCCTCTAGGGAAGATACCCGAGATGATTTTTCTCCTGGGACAATGCTCCATCTTCTGGGATACATCTGAGATTCCTCCCAGGCGTCTCCCGCAGACATTTTTCCTGTGGTTTGGGTCCCTGTAATCCCGGGTAGCAACCCCAGACTCCTCCAGGGAAGATACCCGAGATGATTTTTCTCCTTGGACAATACTCCATCCTCTGGGAAGCATCCGAAACTCCTTCCAGGTATGTCCCTGAGTCTTTATTCCGGTGGTTTAGCGCCCTGTCATCCTGGGTAGCAATCCCAGACTCCTCCAGGGAAGATACCCGAGATGATTTTTCTTTTTGGACAAAGCTCCATCCTCTGGGAAGCATCCGAGACTCCTTGCAGGTATGTCCCTGAGTGTTTATTCCGGTGTTTTGGGGCCCTGTGATCCCGGGTAGCAACCCCAGACTCCTCCAGGGAAGATACCCGAGATGATTTTTCTCCTGGGACAAAGCTCCATCTTCTGGGATGCATATGAGATTCCTCCCAGGCATCTCCCAGACATTTTTCCTGTGGTTTGGGTCCCTGTAATCCCGGGTAGCAACCCCAGACTCCTCCAGGGAAGATACCCGAGATGATTTTTCTCCTTGGACAAAGCTCCATCCTCTGGGAAGCATCCGAGACTTGTGGCAGCTATGTCCCTGAGTCTTTTTCTCACGGTTTATGGTTCTGTCATCCCAGGTAGCAACCCCAGACTCCTCCAGGGAAGACACCCAATATGATTTTTCTCTCTTGACAGTGGTCCATCCTGCGGGATCTACCCAGAATTCCTCCCAGGCGTCTCCCGCAGAGTTTTCTCCAGTGCTTTAGGGCCCTGTGATCCCGGGTAGCAACCCCAGACTCCTCCAGGGAAGATACCCGATATGATTTTTCTCCTTGGACAATGCTCCATCCTCTGGGAAGCATCCGAGACTCCTTACAGCTTTGTCCCTGAGTGTTTATTCCAGTGCTTTAGGGCCCTGTGATCCCGGGTAGCAACCCCAGACTCCTCCAGGGAAGACACCCGAGATGATTTTTCTCCTGGGACAATGCTCCATCTTCTGGGATGCATCTGAGATTCCTCCCAGGCGTCTCCCGCAGACATTTTTCCCGTGGTTTGGGTCCCTTTAATCCCGGGTAGCAACCCCAGACTCCTCCAGGAAAGATATCCGGGATCATTTTTCTCCTTGGACAATGCTCCATCCTCTGGGATGCATCCGAGACTTGTCGCAGCTATGTCCCTGAGTCTTTTTTCTCACGGTTTATGGTTCTGTCATCCCAGGTAGCAACCCCAGACTCCTCCAGGGAAGACACCCAATATGATTTTTCTCTCTTGACAGTGGTCCATCCTGCGGGATCTACCCAGAATTCCTCCCAGGCGTCTCCCGCAGAGTTTTCTCCAGTGCTTTAGGGCCCTGTGATCCCGGGTAGCAACCCCAGACTCCTCCAGGGAAGATACCCGAGATGATTTTTCTCCTTGGACAATGCTCCATCCTCTGGGAAGCATCCGAAACTCCTTGCAGGTATGTCCCTGAGTTTTTATTCCGGTGTTTTGGGGCCCTGTGATCCCGGGTAGCAACCCCAGACTCCTCCAGGGAAGATACCCGAGATGATTTTTCTCCTTGGACAAAGCTCCATCCTCTGGGCTGCATCCGAGACTTGTCGCAGCTATGTCCCTGAGTCTTTTTCTCACGGTTTATGGTTCTGTCATCCCAGGTAGCAACCCCAGACTCCTCCAGGGAAGACACCCAATATGATTTTTCTCTCTTGACAGTGGTCCATCCTGCGGGATCTACCCAGAATTCCTCCCAGGCGTCTCCTGCAGAGTTTTCTCTAGTGCTTTAGGGCCCTGTGATCCCGGGTAGCAACCCCAGACTCCTCCAGGGAAGATACCCGAGATGATTTTTCTCCTTGGACAATGCTCCATCCTCTGGGAAGCATCCGAGACTCCTTACAGCTTTGTCCCTGAGTGTTTATTCCAGTGCTTTAGGGCCCTGTGATCCCGGGTAGCAACCCCAGACTCCTCCAGTGAAGACACCCGAGATGATTTTTCTCCTTGGACAATGCTCCATCTTCTGGGATGCATCTGAGATTCCTCCCAGGCGTCTCCCGCAGACATTTTTCCCGTGGTTTGGGTCCCTTTAATCCCAGCTAGCAACCCCAGACTCCTCCAGGAAAGATATCCGGGATCATTTTTCTCCTTGGACAATGCTCCATCCTCTGGGATGCATCCGAGACTTGTCGCAGCTATGTCCCTGAGTCTTTTTCTCACGGTTTATGGTTCTGTCATTCCAGGTAGCAACCCCAGACTCCTCCAGGGAAGACACCCAAGATGATTTTTCTCTCTTGACAGTGGTCCATCCTGCGGGATCTACCAAGAATTCGTCCCAGGCGTCTCCCGCAGAGTTTTCTCCAGTGCTTTAGGGCCCTGTGATCCCGGGTAGCAACCCCAGACTCCTCCAGGGAAGATACCCGAGATGATTTTTCTCCTTGGACAATGCTCCATCCTCTGGGAAGCATCCGGGACTCCTTGCAGCTTTTTCCCTGAGTGTTTATTCCGGTGCTTTTGGGCCCTGTCATCCCGGGTAGCAACCCCAGACTCCTCCGTGGAAGATACCAAAGTTGATTTTTCTCCTTGGACTATTGTCCATCCTGCGGGATGCACCCGAGACTCCTCCCAGCTCTGTTTCTGAGTGTTTTCTTCCTGGGCTTTAGGGCCCTGTGATCCCGGGTAGCAACCCCAGACTCCTCCAGGGAAGATAACCGAGATGATTTTTTTCTTTGGACAATGCTCCATCCTCTGGTATGCATCTGAGATTCCTCCCAGGCATCTCCCACAGACATTTTTCCTGTGGTTTGGTTCCCTGTAATCCCGGGTAGCAACCCCAGACTCCTCCAGGGAATATACCCGAGATGATTTTTCTCCTTGGACAAAGCTCCATCCTCTGGGAAGCATCCGAGACTCCTTGCAGGTATGTCCCTGATTGTTTATTCCGGTGTTTTGGGGCCCTGTGATCCCGGGTAGCAACCCCAGACTCATCCAGGGAATATACCCGAGATGATTTTTCTCCTTGGACAAAGCTCCATCCTCTGGGAAGCATCCGAGACTCCTTCCAGGTATGTCCCTGAGTCTTTATTCCGGTGGTTGAGCACCCTGTCATCCTGGGTAGCAATCCCAGACTCCTCCAGGGAAGATACCCGAGATGATTTTTCTCCTTGGACAAAGCTCCATCCTCTCGGAAGCATCCGAGACTCCTTGCAGGTATGTCCCTGAGTGTTTATTCCGGTGTTTTGGGGCCCTGTGATCCCGGGTAGCAACCCCAGACTCCTCCAGGGAAGATACCCGAGATGATTTTTCTCTTTGGACAATGCTCCATCCTCTGGGATGCATCTGAGGTTCCTCCCAGGCATCTCCCGCAGACATTTTTCCTGTGGTTTGGTTCCCTGTAATCCCGGGTAGCAACCACAGACTCCTCCAGGGAAGATACCCGAGATGATTTTTCTCCTTGGACAATGCTCCATCCTCTGGGAAGCATCCGGGACTCCTTGCAGCTTTTTCCCTGAGTGTTTATTCCGGTGCTTTTGGGCCCAGTCTTCCCGGGTAGCAACCCCAGACTCCTCCGTGGAAGATACCCAAGTTGATTTTTCTCCTTGGAATATTGTCCATCCTGCGGGATGCACCCGAGACTCCTCCCAGCTCTGTTTCTGAGTGTTTTCTTCCTGGGGTTTAGGGCCCTGTGATCCCGGGTAGCAACCCCAGACTCCTCCAGGGAAGATACCCGAGATGATTTTTTTCTTTGGACAATGCTCCATCCTCTGGGAAGCATCCGGGACTCCTTGCAGCTTTTTCCCTGAGTGTTTATTCCGGTGCTTTTGGGCCCTGTCATCCCGGGTAGCAACCCCAGACTCCTCCGTGGAAGATACCCAAGTTGATTTTTCTCCTTGGACTATTGTCCATCCTGCGGGATGCACCCGAGACTCCTCCCAGCTCTGTTTCTGAGTGTTTTCTTCCTGGGGTTTAGGGCCCTGAGATCCCGGGTAGCAACCCCAGACTCCTCCAGGGAAGATACCCGAGATGATTTTTCTCTTTGGACAATGCTCCATCCTCTGGGATGCATCTGAGATTCCTCCCAGGCATCTCCCGCAGACATTTTTCCTGTGGTTTGGTTCCCTGTAATCCCGGGTAGCAACCCCAGACTCCTCCAGGGAAGATACCCGAGATGATTTTTCTCCTTGGACAATGCTCCATCCTCTGGGAAGCATCCGGGACTCCTTGCAGCTTTTTCCCTGAGTGTTTATTCCGGTGCTTTTGGGCCCTGTCATCCCGGGTAGCAACCCCAGACTCCTCCGTGGAAGATACCCAAGTTGATTTTTCTCCTTGGACTATTGTCCATCCTGCGGGATGCACCCGAGACTCCTCCCAGCTCTGTTTCTGAGGGTTTTCTTCCAGTGCTTTAGGGCCCTGTGATCCCGGGTAGCAACCCCAGACTCCTCCAGGGAAGATACCCGAGATGATTTTTCTCCTTGGACAATGCTCCATCTTCTGGGATACATCTGAGATTCCTCCCAGGCGTCTCCCGCAGACTTTTTTCTTGTGGTTTGGGTCCCTGTAATCCCGGGTAGCAACCCCAGACTCCTCTAGGGAAGATACCCGAGATAATTTTTCTCCTTGGACAATGCTCCATCCTCTGGGAAGCATCCGAAACTCCTTGCAGGTATGTCCCTGAGTGTTTATTCCGGTGTTTTGGGGCCCTGTGATCCCGGGTAGCAACCCCAGACTCCTCCAGGGAAGATACCCGAGATGATTTTTCTCCTGGGACAAAGCTCCATCTTCTGGGATGCATCTGAGATTCCTCCCAGGCATCTCCCAGACATTTTTCCTGTGGTTTGGGTCCCTGTAATCCCGGGTAGCAACCCGAGACTCCTCCAGGGAAGATACCCGAGATGATTTTTCTCCTTGGACAAAGCTCCATCCTCTGGGAAGCATCCGAGACTTGTGGCAGCTATGTCCCTGAGTCTTTTTCTCACGGTTTATGGTTCTGTCATCCCAGGTAGCAACCCCAGACTCTTCCATGGAAGATACCCAAGTTGATTTTTCTCCTTGGACTATTGTCCATCCTGCGGGATGCACCCGAGACTCTTCACAGCTCTGTTTCTGAGTGTTTTCTTCCTGGGGTTTAGGGCCCTGTGATCCCGGGTAGCAACCCCAGACTCCTCCAGGGAAGATACCCGAGATGATTTTTCTCTTTGGACAATGCTCCATCCTCTGGGATGCATCTGAGATTCCTCCCAGGCATCTCCCGCAGACATTTTTCCTGTGGTTTGGTTCCCTGTAATCCCGGGTAGCAACCCCAGACTCCTCCAGGGAAGATACCCGAGATGATTTTTCTCCTTGGACAATGCTCCATCCTCTGGGAAGCATCCGGGACTCCTTGCAGCTTTTTCCCTGAGTGTTTATTCCGGTGCTTTTGGGCCCTGTCATCCCAGGTAGCAACCCCAGACTCCTCCGTGGAAGATACCCAAGTTGATTTTTCTCCTTGGACTATTGTCCATCCTGCGGGATGCACCCGAGACTCCTCCCAGCTCTGTTTCTGAGTGTTTTCTTCCTGGGGTTTAGGGCCCTGTGATCCCGGGTAGCAACCCCAGACTCCTCCAGGGAAGATACCCGAGATGATTTTTCTCTTTGGACAATGCTCCATCCTCTGGGATGCATCTGACATTCCTCCCAGGCATCTCCCGCAGATATTTTTCCTGTGTTTTGGGTCCCTGTAATTCCTGGTAGCAACCCCAGACTCCTCCAGGGAAGATACCCGAGATGATTTTTCTCCTTGGACAAAGCTCCATCCTCTGGGAAGCATCCGAGACTCCTTGCAGGTATGTCCCTGATTGTTTATTCCGGTGTTTTGGGGCCCTGTGATCCCGGGTAGCAACCCCAGACTCCTCCAGGGAAGATACCCGAGATGATTTTTCTCTCTTGACAGTGCTCCATCCTGCGGGATCTACCCAGAATTCCTCCCAGGCGTCTCCCGCAGAGTTTTCTCCAGTGCTTTAGGGCCCTGTGATCCCGGGTAGCAACCCCAGACTCCTCCAGGGAAGATACCCGAGATGATTTTTCTCCTTGGACAATTCTCCGTCTTCTGGGATGCATCTGAGATTCCTCCCAGGCGTCTCCCGCAAACATTTTTCCTGTGGTTTGGGTCCCTGTAATCCCGGGTAGCAACCCCAGACTCCTCCAGGGAAGATACCCGAGATAATTTTTCTCCTTGGACAAAGCTCCATCCTTTGGGAAGCATCCGAAACTCCTTGCAGGTATGTCCCTGAGTCTTTATTTCGGTGTTTTGGGGCCCTGTGATCCCGGGTAGCAACCCCAGACTCCTCCAGGGAAGATACCCGAGATGATTTTTCTCCTTGGACAATGCTCCATCCTCTGGGAAGCATCCAAGACTCCTTGCAGCTTTTTCCCTGAGTGTTTATTCCGGTGCTTTTGGGCCCTGTCATCCCGGGTAGCAACCCCAGACTCCTCCAGGGAAGATACCCAAGTTGATTTTTCTCCTTGGACTATTGTCCATCCTGCGGGATGCACCCGAGACTCCTCCCAGCTCTGTTTCTGAGTGTTTTCTTCCTGGGGTTTAGGGCCCTGTGATCCCGGGTAGCAACCCCAGACTCCTCCAGGGAAGATACCCGAGATGATTTTTCTCTTTGGACAATGCTCCATCCTCTGGGAAGCATCCGAAACTCCTTGCAGGTATGTCCCTGAGTGTTTATTCCGGTGTTTTGGGGCTCTGTGATCCCGGGTAGCAACCCCAGACTCCTCCAGGGAAGATACCCGAGATGATTTTTCTCCTTGGACAATGCTCCATCCTCTGGGATGCATCTGAGATTCCTCCCAGGCATCTCCCGCAGACATTTTTCCTGTGGTTTGGTTCCCTGTAATCCCGGGTAGCAACCCCAGACTCCTCCAGGGAAGATACCCGAGATGATTTTTCTCCTTGGACAATGCTCCATCCTCTGGGAAGCATCCAAGACTCCTTGCAGCTTTTTCCCTGAGTGTTTATTCCGGTGCTTTTTGGCCCTGTCATCCCGGGTAGCAACCCCAGACTCCTCCGTGGAAGATACCCAAGTTGATTTTTCTCCTTGGACTATTGTCCATCCTGCGGGATGCACACGAGACTCCTCCCAGCTCTGTTTCTGAGTGTTTTCTTCCTGGGGTTTAGGGCCCTGTGATCCCGGGTAGCAACCCCAGACTCCTCCAGGGAAGATACCCGAGATGATTTTTCTCTTTGGACAATGCTCCATCCTCTGGGATGCATCTGAGATTCCTCCCAGGCATCTCCCGCAGACATTTTTCCTGTGGTTTGGTTCCCTATAATCCCGGGTAGCAACCCCAGACTCCTCCAGGAAAGATACCCGAGATGATTTTTCTCCTTGGACAATGCTCCATCTTCTGGGATGCATCTGAGATTCCTCCCAGGCGTCTCCCGCAGACATTTTTCCTGTGGTTTGGGTCCCTGTAATCCCGGGTAGCAACCCGAGACTCCTCCAGGGAATATACCCGAGATGATTTTTCTCCTTGGACAAAGCTCCATCCTCTGGGAAGCATCCGAGACTCCTTGCAGGTATGTCCCTGATTGTTTATTCCGGTGTTTTGGGGCCCTGTGATCCCGGGTAGCAACCCCAGACTCCTCCAGGGAATATACCCGAGATGATTTTTCTCCTTGGACAAAGCTCCATCCTCTGGGAAGCATACGAGACTCCTTCCAGGTATGTCCCTGAGTCCTTATTCCGGTGGTTTAGCGCCCTGTCATCCTGGGTAGCAAACCCAGACTCCTCCAGGGAAGATACCCGAGATGATTTTTCTCCTTGGACAATGCTCCATCCTCTGGGAAGCATCCGAGACTCCTTACAGCTTTGTCCCTGAGTGTTTATTCCAGTGCTTTAGGGCCCTGTGATCCCGGGTAGCAACCCCAGACTCCTCTAGGGAAGATACCCGAGATAATTTTTCTCCTTGGACAATGCTCCATCCTCTGGGAAGCATCCGAAACTCCTTGCAGGTATGTCCCTGAGTTTTTATTCCGGTGTTTTGGGGCCCTGTGATCCCGGGTAGCAACCCCAGACTTCTCCAGGGAAGATACCCGAGATGATTTTTCTCCTTGGACAATGCTCCATCTTCTGGGATGCATCTGAGATTCCTCCCTGGCGTCTCCCGCAGACATTTTTCCTGTGGTTTGGGTCCCTTTAATCCCGGGTAGCAACCCCAGACTCCTCCAGGGAAGATACCCGAGACGATTTTTCTCCTTGGACAAAGCTCCATCCTCTGGGATGCATCCGAGACTTGTCGCAGCTATGTCCCTGAATCTTTTTCTCACGGTTTATGGTTCTGTCATCCCAGGTAGCAACCCCAGACTCCTCCAGGGAAGACACCCAATATGATTTTTCTCTCTTGACAGTGGTCCATCCTGCGGGATCTACCCAGAATTCCTCCCAGGCGTCTCCCGCAGAGTTTTCTCCAGTGCTTTAGGGCCCTGTGATCCCGGGTAGCAACCCCAGACTCCTCTAGGGAAGATACCCGAGGTAATTTTTCTCCTTGGACAATGCTCCATCCTCTGGGAAGCATCCGAGACTCCTTGCAGGTATGTCCCTGATTGTTTATTCCGGTGTTTTGGGGCCCTGTGATCCCGGGTAGCAACCCCAGACTCCTCCAGGGAAGATACCCGAGATGATTTTTCTCCTTGGACAATGCTCCATCTTCTGGGATGCATCTGAGATTCCTCCCAGGCGTCTCCCGCAGACATTTTTCCTGTGTTTTGGGTCCCTGTAATCCCGGGTAGCAACCCCAGACTCCTCCAGGGAAGATACCCGAGATGATTTTTCTCCTTGGACAAAGCTCCATCCTCTGGGAAGCATCCGAGACTCCTTCCAGGTATGTCCCTGAGTCTTTATTCCGGTGGTTTAGCGCCCTGTCATCCTGGGTAGCAATCCCAGACTCCTCCAGGGAAGATACCCGAGATGATTTTTCTCCTTGGACAAAGCTCCATTCTCTGGGAAGCATCCGAGACTCCTTGCAGCTTTTTCCCTGAGTGTTTATTCCGGTGCTTTTGGGCCCTGTCATCCCGGGTAGCAACCCCAGACTCATCCGTGGAAGATACCCAAGTTGATTTTTCTCCTTGGACTATTGTCCATCCTGCGGGATGCACCCGAGACTCCTCCCAGCTCTGTTTCTGAGTGTTTTCTTCCTCGGGTTTAGGGCCCTGTGATCCCGGGTAGCAACCCCAGACTCCTCCAGGAAAGATACCCGAGATGATTTTTCTCCTTGGACAATGCTCCATCTTCTGGGATGCATCTGAGATTCCTCCCAGGCGTCTCCCGCAGACATTTTTCCTGTGTTTTGGGTCCCTGCAATCCCGGGTAGCAACCCCAGACTCCTCCAGGGAAGATACCCGAGATGATTTTTCTCCTTGGACAAAGCTCCATCCTCTGGGAAGCATCCGAGACTCCTTGCAGGTATGTCCCTGATTGTTTATTCCCGTGTTTTGGGGCTCTGTGATCCCGGGTAGCAACCCCAGACTCCTCCAGGGAAGATACCCGAGATGATTTTTCTCTTTGGACAATGCTCCATCCTCTGGGATGCATCTGAGATTCCTCCCAGGCGTCTCCAGCAGACATTTTTCCTGTGGTTTGGGTCCCTGTAATCCCGGGTAGCAACCCCAGACTCCTCCAGGAAAGATACCCGAGATGATTTTTCTCCTTGGAATGCTCCATCTTCTGGGATGCATCTGAGATTCCTCCCAGGCGTCTCCCGCAGACATTTTTCCTGTGTTTTGGGTCCCTGTAATCCCGGGTAGCAACCCCAGACTCCTCCAGCGAAGATACCCGAGATGATTTTTCTCCTTGGACAAAGCTCCATCCTCTGGGAAGCATCCGAGACTCCTTGCAGGTATGTCCCTGATTGTTTATTCCGGTGTTTTGGGGCCCTGTGATCCCGGGTAGCAACCCCAGACTCCTCCAGGGAATATACCCGAGATAATTTTTCTCCTTGGACAATGCTCCATCCTCTGGGAAGCATCCGAAACTCCTTCCAGGTATGTCCCTTAGTCTTTATTCCGGTGGTTTAGCTCCCTGTCATCCTGGGTAGCAACCCCAGACTCCTCTAGGGAAGATACCCGAGATGATTTTTCTCCTTGGACAAAGCTCCATCCTCTGGGAAGCATCCGAGACTCCTTGCAGGTATGTCCCTGAGTGTTTATTACGGTGTTTTGGGGCCCTGTGATCCCGGGTAGCAACCCCAGACTCCTCCAGGGAAGATACCCGAGATGATTTTTCTCCTGGGAAAAAGCTCCATCTTCTGGGATGCATATGAGATTCCTCCCAGGCATCTCCCAGACATTTTTCCTGTGGTTTGGGTCCCTGTAATCCCGGGTAGCAACCCCAGACTCCTCCAGGGAAGACACCCGAGATGATTTTTCTCCTTGGACAATGCTCCATCTTCTAGAATGCATCTGAGATTCCTCCCAGGCGTCTCCCGCAGACATTTTTCCCGTGGTTTGGGTCCCTTTAATCCCGGGTAGGAACCCCAGACTCCTCCAGGAAAGATATCCGGGATCATTTTTCTCCTTGGACAATGCTCCATCCTCTGGGATGCATCCGAGACTTGTCGCAGCTATGTCCCTGAGTCTTTTTTCTCACGGTTTATGGTTCTGTCATCCCAGGTAGCAACCCCAGACTCCTCCAGGGAAGACACCCAATATGATTTTTCTCTCTTGACTGTGGTCCATCCTGCGGGATCTACCCAGAATTCCTCCCAGGCGTCTCCCGCAGAGTTTTCTCCAGTGCTTTAGGGCCCTGTGATCCCGGGTAGCAACCCCAGACTCCTCCAGGGAAGATACCCGAGATGATTTTTCTCCTTGGACAATGCTCCATCCTCTGGGATGCATCTGAGATTCCTCCCAGGCATCTCCCGCAGACATTTTTCCTGTGGTTTGGTTCCCTGTAATCCCGGGTAGCAACCCCAGACTCCTCCAGGGAAGATACCCAAGATGATTTTTCTCCTTGGACAATGCTCCATCCTCTGGGAAGCATCCGGGACTCCTTGCAGCTTTTTCCCTGAGTGTTTATTCCGGTGCTTTTGGGCCCTGTCATCCCGGGTAGCAACCCCAGACTCCTCCGTGGAAGATACCCAAGTTGATTTTTCTCCTTGGACTATTGTCCATCCTGCGGGATGCACCCGAGACTCCTCCCAGCTCTGTTTCTGAGTGTTTTCTTCCTGGGGTTTAGGGCCCTGTGATCCCGGGTAGCAACCCCAGACTCCTCCAGGGAAGATACCCGAGATGATTTTTCTCTTTGGACAATGCTCCATCCTCTGGGATGCATCTGAGATTCCTCCCAGGCATCTCCCGCAGACATTTTTCCTGTGGTTTGGTTCCCTGTAATCCCGGGTAGCAACCCCAGACTCCTCCAGGAAAGATACCCGAGATGATTTTTCTCCTTGGACAATGCTCCATCTTCTGGGATGCATCTGAGATTCCTCCCAGGCGTCTCCCGCAGACATTTTTCCTGTGGTTTGGGTCCCTGTAATCCCGGGTAGCAACCCGAGACTCCTCCAGGGAATATACCCGAGATGATTTTTCTCCTTGGACAAAGCTCCATCCTCTGGGAAGCATCCGAGACTCCTTGCAGGTATGTCCCTGATTGTTTATTCCGGTGTTTTGGGGCCCTGTGATCCCGGGTAGCAACCCCAGACTCCTCCAGGGAATATACCCGAGATGATTTTTCTCCTTGGACAAAGCTCCATCCTCTGGGAAGCATCCGAGACTCCTTCCAGGTATGTCCCTGAGTCCTTATTCCGGTGGTTTAGCGCCCTGTCATCCTGGGTAGCAATCCCAGACTCCTCCAGGGAAGATACCCGAGATGATTTTTCTCCTTGGACAATGCTCCATCCTCTGGGAAGCATCCGAGACTCCTTACAGCTTTGTCCCTGAGTGTTTATTCCAGTGCTTTAGGGCCCTGTGATCCCGGGTAGCAACCCCAGACTCCTCTAGGGAAGATACCCGAGATAATTTTTCTCCTTGGACAATGCTCCATCCTCTGGGAAGCATCCGAAACTCCTTGCAGGTATGTCCCTGAGTTTTTATTCCGGTGTTTTGGGGCCCTGTGATCCCGGGTAGCAACCCCAGACTCCTCCAGGGAAGACACCCAATATGATTTTTCTCCTTGGACAATGCTCCATCTTCTGGGATACATCTGAGATTCCTCCCAGGCGTCTCCCGCAGACATTTTTCCTGTGGTTTCGGTCCCTGTAATCCCGGGTAGCAACCCCAGACTCCTCCAGGGAAGATACCCGAGATGATTTTTCTCCTTGGACAATGCTCCATCTTCTGGGATGCATCTGAGATTCCTCCCAGGCGTCTCCCGCAGACATTTTTCCTGTGGTTTGGGTCCCTATAATCCCGGGTAGCAACCCCAGACTCCTCCAGGAAAGATACCCGAGACGATTTTTCTCCTTGGACAAAGCTCCATCCTCTGGGATGCATCCGAGACTTGTCGCAGCTATGTCCCTGAATCTTTTTCTCACGGTTTATGGTTCTGTCATCCCAGGTAGCAACCCCAGACTCCTCCAGGGAAGACACCCAATATGATTTTTCTCTCTTGACAGTGGTCCATCCTGCGGGATCTACCCAGAATTCCTCCCAGGCGTCTCCCGCAGAGTTTTCTCCAGTGCTTTAGGGCCCTGTGATCCCGGGTAGCAACCCCAGACTCCTCTAGGGAAGATACCCGAGATAATTTTTCTCCTTGGACAATGCTCCATCCTCTGGGAAGCATCCGAAACTCCTTGCAGGTATGTCCCTGCGTCTTTATTCCGGTGTTTTGGGGCCCTGTGATCCCGGGTAGCAACCCCAGACTCCTCCAGGGAAGATACCCGAGATGATTTTTCTCCTTGGACAATGCTCCATCCTCTGGGAAGCATCCGAGACTCCTTGCAGGTATGTCCCTGATTGATTATTCCGGTGTTTTGGGGCCCTGTGATCCCGGGTAGCAACCCCAGACTCCTCCAGGGAAGATACCCGAAATGATTTTTCTCCTGGGACAAAGCTCCATCTTCTGGGATGCATATGAGATTCCTCCCAGGCATCTCCCAGACATTTTTCCTGTGGTTTGGGTCCCTGTAATCCCGGGTAGCAACCCCAGACTCCTCCAGGGAAGATACCCGAGATGATTTTTCTCCTTGGACAAAGCTCCATCCTCTGGGAAGCATCCGAGACTTGTCGCAGCTATGTCCCTGAGTCTTTTTCTCACGGTTTATGGTTCTGTCATCCCAGGTAGCAACCCCAGACTCCTCCAGGGAAGACACCCAATATGATTTTTCTCTCTTGACAGTGGTCCATCCTGCGGGATCTACCCAGAATTCCTCCCAGGCGTCTCCCGCAGAGTTTTCTCCAGTGCTTTAGGGCCCTGTGATCCCAGGTAGCAACCCCAGACTCCTCCAGGGAAGATACCCGAGATGATTTTTCTCTTTGGACAATGCTCCATCTTCTGGGATACATCTGAGATTCCTCCCAGGCGTCTCCCGCAGACTTTTTTCCTGTGGTTTGGGTCCATGTAATCCCGGGTAGCAACCCCAGACTCCTCCAGGGAAGATACCCGAGACGATTTTTCTCCTTGGACAAAGCTCCATCCTCTGGGATGCATCCGAGACTTGTCGCAGCTATGTCCCTGAGTCTTTTTCTCACGGTTTATGTTTCTGTCATCCCAGGTAGCAACCCCAGACTCCTCCAGGGAAGACACCCAAGATGATTTTTCTCTCTTGACAGTGGTCCATCCTACGGGATCTACCCAGAATTCCTCCCAGGCGTCTCCCGCAGAGTTTTCTCCAGTGCTTTAGGGCCCTGTGATCCCGGGTAGCAACCCCAGACTCCTCTAGGGAAGATACCCGAGATAATTTTTCTCCTTGGACAATGCTCCATCCTCTGGGAAGCATCCGAAACTCCTTGCAGGTATGTCCCTGAGTGTTTATTCCGGTGTTTTGGGGCTCTGTGATCCCGGGTAGCAACCCCAGACTCCTCCAGGGAAGATACCCGAGATGATTTTTCTCCTTGGACAATGCTCCATCCTCTGGGATGCATCTGAGATTCCTCCCAGGCATCTCCCGCAGACATTTTTCCTGTGGTTTGGTTCCCTGTAATCCCGGGTAGCAACCCCAGACTCCTCCAGGGAAGATACCCGAGATGATTTTTCTCCTTGGACAATGCTCCATCCTCTGGGAAGCATCCGGGACTCGTTGCAGCTTTTTCCCTGAGTGTTTATTCCGGTGCTTTTAGGCCCTGTCATCCCGGGTAGCAACCCCAGACTCCTCCGTGGAAGATACCCAAGTTGATTTTTCTCCTTGGACTATTGTCCATCCTGCGGGATGCACCCGAGACTCCTCCCAGCTCTGTTTCTGAGTGTTTTCTTCCTGGGGTTTAGGGCCCTGTGATCCCGGGTAGCAACCCCAGACTCCTCCAGGGAAGATACCCGAGATGATTTTTCTCTTTGGACAATGCTCCATCCTCTGGGATGCATCTGAGATTCCTCCCAGGCATCTCCCGCAGACATTTTTCCTGTGGTTTGGTTCCCTGTAATCCCGGGTAGCAACCCCAGACTCCTCCAGGAAAGATACCCGAGATGATTTTTCTCCTTGGACAAAGCTCCATCCTCTGGGAAGCATCCGAGACTCCTTGCAGGTATGTCCCTGATTGTTTATTCCGGTGTTTTGGGGCCCTGTGATCCCGGGTAGCAACCCCAGACTCCTCCAGGGAATATACCCGAGATGATTTTTCTCCTTGGACAAAGCTCCATCCTCTGGGAACCATCCGAGACTCCTTCCAGGTATGTCCCTGAGTCCTTATTCCGGTGGTGTAGCGCCCTGTCATCCTGGGTAGCAATCCCAGACTCCTCCAGGGAAGATACCCGAGATGATTTTTCTCCTTGGACAATGCTCCATCCTCTGGGAAGCATCCGAGACTCCTTACAGCTTTGTCCCTGAGTGTTTATTCCAGTGCTTTAGGGCCCTGTGATCCCGGGTAGCAACCCCAGACTCCTCTAGGGAAGATACCCGAGATAATTTTTCTCCTTGGACAATGCTCCATCCTCTGGGAAGCATCCGAAACTCCTTGCAGGTATGTCCCTGAGTTTTTATTCCGGTGTTTTGGGGCCCTGTGATCCCGGGTAGCAACCCCAGACTCCTCCAGGGAAGACACCCAATATGATTTTTCTCCTTGGACAATGCTCCATCTTCTGGGATACATCTGAGATTCCTCCCAGGCGTCTCCCGCAGACATTTTTCCTGTGGTTTCGGTCCCTGTAATCCCGGGTAGCAACCCCAGACTCCTCCAGGGAAGATACCCGAGATGATTTTTCTCCTTGGACAATGCTCCATCTTCTGGGATGCATCTGAGATTCCTCCCAGGCGTCTCCCGCAGACATTTTTCCTGTGGTTTGGGTCCCTATAATCCCGGGTAGCAACCCCAGACTCCTCCAGGGAAGATACCCGAGACGATTTTTCTCCTTGGACAAAGCTCCATCCTCTGGGATGCATCCGAGACTTGTCGCAGCTATGTCCCTGAATCTTTTTCTCACGGTTTATGGTTCTGTCATCCCAGGTAGCAACCCCAGACTCCTCCAGGGAAGACACCCAATATGATTTTTCTCTCTTGACAGTGGTCCATCCTGCGGGATCTACCCAGAATTCCTCCCAGGCGTCTCCCGCAGAGTTTTCTCCAGTGCTTTAGGGCCCTGTGATCCCGGGTAGCAACCCCAGACTCCTCTAGGGAAGATACCCGAGATGATTTTTCTCTTTGGACAATGCTCCATCCTCTGGGATGCATCTGAGATTCCTCCCAGGCGTCTCCCGCAGACATTTTTCCTGTGGTTTGGTTCCCTGTAATCCCGGGTAGCAACCCCAGACTCCTCCAGGGAAGATACCCGAGATGATTTTTCTCCTTGGACAATGCTCCATCTTCTGGGATGCATCTGAGATTCCTCCCAGGCGTCTCCCGCAGACATTTTTCCTGTGTTTTGGGTCCCTGTAATCCCGGGTAGCAACCCCAGACTCCTCCAGGGAAGATACCCGAGATGATTTTTCTCCTTGGACAAAGCTCCATCCTCTGGGAAGCATCCGAGACTCCTTCCAGGTATGTCCCTGAGTCTTTATTCCGGTGGTTTAGCGCCCTGTCATCCTGGGTAGCAATCCCAGACTCCTCCAGGGAAGATACCCGAGATGATTTTTCTCCTTGGACAAAGCTCCATTCTCTGGGAAGCATCCGAGACTCCTTGCAGCTTTTTCCCTGAGTGTTTATTCCGGTGCTTTTGGGCCCTGTCATCCCGGGTAGCAACCCCAGACTCATCCGTGGAAGATACCCAAGTTGATTTTTCTCCTTGGACTATTGTCCATCCTGCGGGATGCACCCGAGACTCCTCCCAGCTCTGTTTCTGAGTGTTTTCTTCCTGGGGTTTAGGGCCCTGTGATCCCGGGTAGCAACCCCAGACTCCTCCAGGAAAGATACCCGAGATGATTTTTCTCCTTGGACAAAGCTCCATCCTCTGGGAAGCATCCGAGACTCCTTGCAGGTATGTCCCTGATTGTTTATTCCGGTGTTTTGGGGCCCTGTGATCCCGGGTAGCAACCCCAGACTCCTCCAGGGAAGATACCCGAGATGATTTTTCTCTTTGGACAATGCTCCATCCTCTGGGATGCATCTGAGATTCCTCCCAGGCGTCTCCAGCAGACATTTTTCCTGTGGTTTGGGTCCCTGTAATCCCGGGTAGCAACCCCAGACTCCTCCAGGAAAGATACCCGAGATGATTTTTCTCCTTGGACAATGCTCCATCTTCTGGGATGCATCTGAGATTCCTCCCAGGCGTCTCCCGCAGACATTTTTCCTGTGTTTTGGGTCCCTGTAATCCCGGGTAGCAACCCCAGACTCCTCCAGGGAAGATACCCGAGATGATTTTTCTCCTTGGACAAAGCTCCATCCTCTGGGAAGCATCCGAGACTCCTTGCAGGTATGTCCCTGATTGTTTATTCCGGTGTTTTGGGGCCCTGTGATCCCGGGTAGCAACCCCAGACTCCTCCAGGGAAGATACCCGAGATAATTTTTCTCCTTGGACAATGCTCCATCCTCTGGGAAGCATCCGAAACTCCTTCCAGGTATGTCCCTTAGTCTTTATTCCGGTGGTTTAGCTCCCTGTCATCCTGGGTAGCAATCCCAGACTCCTCCAGGGAAGATACCCGAGATAATTTTTCTCCTTGGACAATGCTCCATCCTCTGGGAAGCATCCGAAACTCCTTGCAGGTATGTCCCTGAGTGTTTATTCCGGTGTTTTGGGGCTCTGTGATCCCGGGTAGCAACCCCAGACTCCTCCAGGGAAGATACCCGAGATGATTTTTCTCCTTGGACAATGCTCCATCCTCTGGGATGCATCTGAGATTCCTCCCAGGCATCTCCCGCAGACATTTTTCCTGTGGTTTGGTTCCCTGTAATCCCGGGTAGCAACCCCAGACTCCTCCAGGGAAGATACCCAAGATGATTTTTCTCCTTGGACAATGCTCCATCCTCTGGGAAGCATCCGGGACTCCTTGCAGCTTTTTCCCTGAGTGTTTATTCTGGTGCTTTTGGGCCCTGTGATCCCGGGTAGCAACCCCAGACTCCTCCGTGGAAGATACCCAAGTTGATTTTTCTCCTTGGACTATTGTCCATCCTGCGGGATGCACCCGAGACTCCTCCCAGCTCTGTTTCTGAGTGTTTTCTTCCTGGGGTTTAGGGCCCTGTGATCCCGGGTAGCAACCCCAGACTCCTCCAGGGAAGATACCCGAGATGATTTTTCTCCTTGGACAATGCTCCATCTTCTGGGATGCATCTGAGATTCCTCCCAGGCGTCTCCCGCAGACATTTTTCCTGTGGTTTGGGTCCCTGTAATCCCGGGTAGCAACCCGAGACTCCTCCAGGGAATATACCCGAGATGATTTTTCTCCTTGGACAAAGCTCCATCCTCTGGGAAGCATCCGAGACTCCTTGCAGGTATGTCCCTGATTGTTTATTCCGGTGTTTTGGGGCCCTGTGATCCCGGGTAGCAACCCCAGACTCCTCCAGGGAATATACCCGAGATGATTTTTCTCCTTGGACAAAGCTCCATCCTCTGGAAAGCATCCGAGACTCCTTCCAGTTATGTCCCTGAGTCCTTATTCCGGTGGTTTAGCGCCCTGTCATCCTGGGTAGCAATCCCAGACTCCTCCAGGGAAGATACCCGAGATGATTTTTCTCCTTGGACAATGCTCCATCCTCTGGGAAGCATCCGAGTCTCCTTGCAGGTATGTCCCTGAGTGTTTATTCCGGTGTTTTGGGGCCCTGTGATCCCGGGTAGCAACCCCAGACTCCTCCAGGGAAGATACCCGAGATGATTTTTCTCCTGGGACAAAGCTCCATCTTCTGGGATGCATATGAGATTCCTCCCAGGCATCTCCCAGACATTTTTCCTGTGGTTTGGGTCCCTGTAATCCCGGGTAGCAACCCGAGACTCCTCCAGGGAAGATACCCGAGATGATTTTTCTCCTTGGACAAAGCTCCATCCTCTGGGAAGCATCCGAGACTTGTGGCAGCTATGTCCCTGAGTCTTTTTCTCACGGTTTATGTTTCTGTCATCCCATGTAGCAACCCCAGACTCCTCCAGGGAAGACACCCAATATGATTTTTCTCTCTTGACAGTGGTCCATCCTGCAGGATCTACCCAGAATTCCTCCCAGGCGTCTCCCGCAGAGTTTTCTCCAGTGCTTTAGGGCCCTGTGATCCCGGGTAGCAACCCCAGACTCCTCCAGGGAAGATACCCGAGATGATTTTTCTCCTTGGACAATGCTCCTTCTTCTGGGATACATCTGAGATTCCTCCCAGGCGTCTCCCGCAGACTTTTTTCCTGTAGTTTGAGTCCCTGTAATCCCGGGTAGCAACCCCAGACTCCTCCAGGGAAGATACCCAAGATGATTTTTCTCCTTGGACAATTCTCCGTCTTCTGGGATGCATCTGAGATTCCTCCCAGGCGTCTCGCGCAAACATTTTTCCTGTGGTTTGGGTCCCTGTAATCCCGGGTAGCAACCCCAGACTCCTCCAGGGAAGATACCCGAGATGATTTTTCTCCTTGGACAAAGCTCCATCCTCTGGGATGCATCCGAGACTTGTCGCAGCTATGTCCCTGAGTCTTTTTCTCACGGTTTATGGTTCTGTCATCCCAGGTAGCAACCCCAGACTCCTCCAGGGAAGACACCCAATATGATTTTTCTCTCTTGACAGTGGTCCATCCTACGGGATCTACCCAGAATTCCTCCCAGGCGTCTCCCGCAGAGTTTTCTCCAGTGCTTTAGGGCCCTGTCATCCCGGGTAGCAACCCCAGACTCCTCTAGGGAAGATACCCGAGATAATTTTTCTCCTTGGACAATGCTCCATTCTCTGGGAAGCATCCGAAACTCCTTGCAGGTATGTCCCTAAGTCTTTATTCCGGTGTTTTGGGGCCCTGTGATCCCGGGTAGCAACCCCAGACTCCTCCAGGGAAGATACCCGAGATGATTTTTCTCCTTGGACAAAGCTCCATCCTCTGGGCTGCATCCGAGACTTGTCGCAGCTATGTCCCTGAGTCTTTTTCTCACGGTTTATGGTTCTGTCATCCCAGGTAGCAACCCCAGACTCCTCCAGGGAAGATACCCGAGATGATTTTTCTCCTTGGACAATGCTCCATCCTCTGGGAAGCATCCAAGACTCCTTGCAGCTTTTTCCCTGAGTGTTTATTCAGGTGCTTTTGGGCCCTGTCATCCCGGGTAGCAACCCCAGACTCCTCCGTGGAAGATATCCGAGATGATTTTTCTCCTTGGACTATTGTCCATCCTGCGGGATGCACCCGAGACTCCTCCCAGCTCTGTTTCTGAGTGTTTTCTTCCTGGGGTTTAGGGCCCTGTGATCCCGGGTAGCAACCCCAGACTCCTCAAGGGAAGATACCCGAGATGATTTTTCTCTTTGGACAATGCTCCATCCTCTGGGATGCATCTGAGATTCCTCCCAGGCATCTCCCGCAGACATTTTTCCTGTGGTTTGGTTCCCTGTAGTCCCGGGTAGCAACCCCAGACTCCTCCAGGGAAGATACCCGAGATGATTTTTCTCCTTGGACAATGCTCCATCCTCTGGGAAGCATCCAAGACTCCTTGCAGCTTTTTCCCTGAGTGTTTATTCCGGTGCTTTTGGGCCCTGTCATCCCGGGTAGCAACCCCAGACTCCACCGTGGAAGATACCCAAGTTGATTTTTCTCCTTGGACTATTGTCCATCCTGCGGGATGCACCCGAGACTCCTCCCAGCTCTGTTTCTGAGTGTTTTCTTCCTGTGGTTTAGGGCCCTGTGATCCCGGGTAGCAACCCCAGACTCCTCCAGGGAAGATACCCGAGATGATTTTTCTCTTTGGACAATGCTCCATCTTCTGGGATGCCTCTGAGATTCCTCCCAGGCGTCTCCCGCAGACATTTTTCCTGTGGTTTGGGTCCCTGTAATCCCGGGTAGCAACCCCAGACTCCTCCAGGGAAGATACACGAGATGATTTTTCTCCTTGGACAATGTTCCATCCTCTGGGAAGCATCCGAGACTCCTTGCAGGTATGTCCCTGATTGTTTATTCCGGTGTTTTGGGGCCCTGTAATCCCGGGTAGCAACCCCAGACTCCTCCAGGGAAGATACCCGAGATGATTTTTCTCCTTGGACAAAGCTCCATCCTCTGGGAAGCATCCGAGACTCCTTCCAGGTATGTCCCTGAGTCCTTAGTCCGGTGGTTTAGCGCCCTGTCATCCTGGGTAGCAATCCCAGACTCCTCCAGGGAAGATACCCGAGATGATTTTTCTCCTTGGACAAAGCTCCATCCTCTGGGAAGCATCCGAGACTCCTTGCAGGTATGTCCCTGAGTGTTTATTCCGGTGTTTTGGGGCCCTGTGATCCCGGGTAGCAACCCCAGACTCCTCCAGGGAAGATACCCGAGATGATTTTTCTCCTGGGACAAAGCTCCATCTTCTGGGATGCATATGAGATTCCTACCAGGCATCTCCCAGACATTTTTCCTGTGGTTTGGGTCCCTGTAATCCCGGGTAGCAACCCCAGACTCCTCCAGGGAAGATACCCGAGATGATTTTTCTCCTTGGACAAAGCTCCATCCTCTGGGAAGCATCCGAGACTTGTCGCAGCTATGTCCCTGAGTCTTTTTCTCACGGTTTATGGTTCTGTCATCCCAGGTAGCAACCCCAGACTCCTCCAGGGAAGACACCCAATATGATTTTTCTCTCTTGACAGTGGTCCATCCTGCGGGATCTACCCAGAATTCCTCCCAGGCGTCTCCCGCAGAGTTTTCTCCAGTGCTTTAGGGCCCTGTGATCCCGGGTAGCAACCCCAGACTCCTCCAGGGAAGATACCCGAGATGATTTTTCTCCTTGGACAATGCTCCATCCTCTGGGAAGCATCCGAGACTCCTTACAGCTTTGTCCCTGAGTGTTTATTCCAGTGCTTTAGGGCCCTGTGATCCCGGGTAGCAACCCCAGACTCCTCCAGGGAAGACACCCGAGATGATTTTTCTCCTTGGACAATGCTCCATCTTCTGGGATGCATCTGAGATTCCTCCCAGGCGTCTCCCGCAGACATTTTTCCCGTGGTTTGGGTCCCTTTAATCCCGGGTAGCAAGCCCAGACTCCTCCAGGAAAGATATCCGAGATGATTTTTCTCCTTGGACAATGCTCCATCCTCTGGGATGCATCCGAGACTTGTGGCAGCTATGTCCCTGAGTCTTTTTTCTCACGGTTTATGGTTCTGTCATCCCAGGTAGCAAACCCAGACTCCTCCAGGCAAGACACCCAATATGATTTTTCTCTCTTGACAGTGGTCCATCCTGCGGGATCTACCCAGAATTCCTCCCAGGCGTCTCCCGCAGAGTTTTCTCCAGTGCTTTAGGGCCCTGTGATCCCGGGAAGAAACCCCAGACTCCTCCAGGGAAGATACCCGAGATGATTTTTCTCCTTGGACAATGCTCCATCCTCTGGGAAGCATCCGAGACTCCTTACAGCTTTGTCCCTGAGTGTTTATTCCAGTGCTTTAGGGCCCTGTGATCCCGGGTAGCAACCCCAGACTCCTCCAGGGAAGACACCCGAGATGATTTTTCTCCTTGGACAATGCTCCATCTTCTGGGATGCATCTGAGATTCCTCCCAGGCGTCTCCCGCAGACATTTTTCCCGTGGTTTGGGTCCCTTTAATCCCGGGTAGCAACCCCAGACTCCTCCAGGAAAGATATCCGGGATCATTTTTCTCCTTGGACAATGCTCCATCCTCTGCGATGCATCCGAGACTTGTGGCAGCTATGTCCCTGAGTCTTTTTTCTCACGGTTTATGGTTCTGTCATCCCAGGTAGCAAACCCAGACTCCTCCAGGCAAGACACCCAATATGATTTTTCTCTCTTGACAGTGGTCCATCCTGCGGGATCTACCCAGAATTCCTCCCAGGCGTCTCCCGCAGAGTTTTCTCCAGTGCTTTAGGGCCCTGTGATCCCGGGTAGAAACCCCAGACTCCTCTAGGGAAGATACCCGAGATAATTTTTCTCCTTGGACAATGCTCCATCCTCTGGGAAGCATCCGAAACTCCTTGCAGGTATGTCCCTGAGTGTTTATTCCGGTGCTTTTGGGCCCTGTCATCCCGGGTAGCAACCCCAGACTCCTCCGTGGAAGATACCCAAGTTGATTTTTCTCGTTGGACTATTGTCCATCCTGCGGGATGCACCCGAGACTCCTCCCAGCTCTGTTTCTGAGTGTTTTCTTCCTGGGGTTTAGGGCCCTGTGATCCCGGGTAGCAACCCCAGACTCCTCCAGGGAAGATACCCGAGATGATTTTTCTCCTTGGACAATGCTCCATCCTCTGGGATGCATCTGAGATTCCTCCCAGGCATCTCCCGCAGACATTTTTCCTGTGGTTTGGTTCCCTGTAATCCCGGGTAGCAACCCCAGACTCCTCCAGGAAAGATACCCGAGATGATTTTTCTCCTTAGACAATGCTCCATCTTCTGGGATGCATCTGAGATTCCTCCCAGGCGTCTCCCGCAGACATTTTTCCTGTGTTTTGGGTCCCTGTAATCCCGGGTAGCAACCCCAGACTCCTCCAGGGAATATACCCGAGATGATTTTTCTCCTTGGACAAAGCTCCATCCTCTGGGAAGCATCCGAGACTCCTTGCAGGTATGTCCCTGATTGTTTATTCCGGTGTTTTGGGGCCCTGTGATCCCGGGTAGCAACCCCAGACTCCTCCAGGGAATATACCCGAGATGATTTTTCTCCTTGGACAAAGCTCCATCCTCTGGGAAGCATCCGAGACTCCTTCCAGGTATGTCCCTGAGTCCTTATTCCGGTGGTTTAGCGCCCTGTTATCCTGGGTAGCAATCCCAGACTCCTCCAGGGAAGATACCCGAGATGATTTTTCTCCTTGGACAAAGCTCCATCCTCTGGGAAGCATCCGAGACTCCTTGCAGGTATGTCCCTGAGTGTTTATTCCGGTGTTTTGGGGCCCTGTGATCCCGGGTAGCAATCCCAGACTCCTCCAGGGAAGATACCCGAGATGATTTTTCTCCTGGGACAAAGCTCCATCTTCTGGGATGCATCTGAGATTCCTCCCAGGCATCTCCCAGACATTTTTCCTGTGGTTTGGGTCCCTGTAATCCCGGGTAGCAACCCCAGACTCCTCCAGGGAAGATACCCGAGATGATTTTTCTCCTTGGACAAAGCTCCATCCTCTGGGAAGCATCCGAGACTTGTGGCAGCTATGTCCCTGAGTCTTTTTCTCACGGTTTATGGTTCTGTCATCCCAGGTAGCAACCCCAGACTCCTCCAGGGAAGACACCCAATACGATTTTTCTCTCTTGACAGTGGTCCATCCTGCGGGATCTACCCAGAATTCCTCCCAGGCGTCTCCCGCAGAGTTTTCTCCAGTGCTTTAGGGCCCTGTGATCCCGGGTAGCAACCCCAGACTCCTCTAGGTAAGATACCCGAGATAATTTTTCTCCTTGGACAATGCTCCATCCTCTGGGAAGCATCCGAAACTCCTTGCAGGTATGTCCCTGAGTTTTTATTCCGGTGTTTTGGGGCCCTGTGATCCCGGGTAGCAACCCCAGACTCCTCCAGGGAAGATACCCGAGCTGATTTTTCTCCTTGGACAATGCTCCATCCTCTGGGAAGCATCCGAGACTCCTTACAGCTTTGTCCCTGAGTGTTTATTCCAGTGCTTTAGGGCCCTGTGATCCCGGGTAGCAACCCCAGACTCCTCCAGGGAAGACACCCGAGATGATTTTTCTCCTTGGACAATGCTCCATCTTCTGGGATGCATCTGAGATTCCTCCCAGGCGTCTCCCGCAGACATTTTTCCCGTGGTTTGGGTCCCTTTAATCCCGGGTAGCAACCCCAGACTCCTCCAGGAAAGATATCCGGGATCATTTTTCTCCTTGGACAATGCTCCATCCTCTGCGATGCATCCGAGACTTGTGGCAGCTATGTCCCTGAGTCTTTTTTCTCACGGTTTATGGTTCTGTCATCCCAGGTAGCAAACCCAGACTCCTCCAGGCAAGACACCCAATATGATTTTTCTCTCTTGACAGTGGTCCATCCTGCGGGATCTACCCAGAATTCCTCCCAGGCGTCTCCCGCAGAGTTTTCTCCAGTGCTTTAGGGCCCTGTGATCCCGGGTAGAAACCCCAGACTCCTCTAGGGAAGATACCCGAGATAATTTTTCTCCTTGGACAATGCTCCATCCTCTGGGAAGCATCCGAAATTCCTTGCAGGTATGTCCCTGAGTTTTTATTCCGGTGTTTTGGGGCCCTGTGATCTCGGGTAGCAACCCCAGACTCCTCCAGGGAAGATACCCGAGATGATTTTTCTCCTTGGACAAAGCTCCATCCTCTGGGCTGCATCCGAGACTTGTCGCAGCTATGTCCCTGAGTCTTTTTCTCACGGTTTATGGTTCTGTCATCCCAGGTAGCAACCCCAGACTCCTCCAGGGAAGACACCCAATATGATTTTTCTCTCTTGACAGTGGTCCATCCTGCGGGATCTACCCAGAATTCCTCCCAGGCGTCTCCCGCAGAGTTTTCTCCAGTGCTTTAGGGCCCTGTGATCCCGGGTAGCAACCCCAGACTCCTCTAGGGAAGATACCCGAGATAATTTTTCTCCTTGGACAATGCTCCATCCTCTGGGAAGCATCCGAAACTCCTTGCAGGTATGTCCCTGAGTGTTTATTCCGGTGCTTTTGGGCCCTGTCATCCCGGGTAGCAACCCCAGACTCCTCCGTGGAAGATACCCAAGTTGATTTTTCTCCTTGGACTATTGTCCATCCTGCGGGATGCACCCGAGACTCCTCCCAGCTCTGTTTCTGAGTGTTTTCTTCCTGGGGTTTAGGGCCCTGTGATCCCGGGTAGCAACCCCAGACTCCTCCAGGGAAGATACCCGAGATGATTTTTCTCCTTGGACAATGCTCCATCCTCTGGGATGCATCTGAGATTCCTCCCAGGCATCTCCCGCAGACATTTTTCCTGTGGTTTGGTTCCCTGTAATCCCGGGTAGCAACCCCAGACTCCTCCAGGAAAGATACCCGAGATGATTTTTCTCCTTAGACAATGCTCCATGTTCTGGGATGCATCTGAGATTCCTCCCAGGCGTCTCCCGCAGACATTTTTCCTGTGTTTTGGGTCCCTGTAATCCCGGGTAGCAACCCCAGACTCCTCCAGGGAATATACCCGAGATGATTTTTCTCCTTGGACAAAGCTCCATCCTCTGGGAAGCATCCGAGACTCCTTGCAGGTATGTCCCTGATTGTTTATTCCGGTGTTTTGGGGCCCTGTGATCCCGGGTAGCAACCCCAGACTCCTCCAGGGAATATACCCGAGATGATTTTTCTCCTTGGACAAAGCTCCATCCTCTGGGAAGCATCTGAGACTCCTTCCAGGTATGTCCCTGAGTCCTTATTCCGGTGGTTTAGCGCCCTGTTATCCTGGGTAGCAATCCCAGACTCCTCCAGGGAAGATACCCGAGATGATTTTTCTCCTTGGACAAAGCTCCATCCTCTGGGAAGCATCCGAGACTCCTTGCAGGTATGTCCCTGAGTGTTTATTCCGGTGTTTTGGGGCCCTGTGATCCCGGGTAGCAATCCCAGACTCCTCCAGGGAAGATACCCGAGATGATTTTTCTCCTGGGACAAAGCTCCATCTTCTGGGATGCATCTGAGATTCCTCCCAGGCATCTCCCAGACATTTTTCCTGTGGTTTGGGTCCCTGTAATCCCGGGTAGCAACCCCAGACTCCTCCAGGGAAGATACCCGAGATGATTTTTCTCCTTGGACAAAGCTCCATCCTCTGGGAAGCATCCGAGACTTGTGGCAGCTATGTCCCTGAGTCTTTTTCTCACGGTTTATGGTTCTGTCATCCCAGGTAGCAACCCCAGACTCCTCCAGGGAAGACACCCAATACGATTTTTCTCTCTTGACAGTGGTCCATCCTGCGGGATCTACCCAGAATTCCTCCCAGGCGTCTCCCGCAGAGTTTTCTCCAGTGCTTTAGGGCCCTGTGATCCTGGGTAGCAACCCCAGACTCCTCCAGGGAAGATACCCGAGATGATTTTTCTCCTTGGACAATGCTCCATCCTCTGGGAAGCATCCGAGACTCCTTACAGCTTTGTCCCTGAGTGTTTATTCCGGTGTTTTAGGGCCCTGTGATCCCGGGTAGCAACCCCAGACTCCTCCAGGGAAGACACCCGAGATGATTTTTCTCCTTGGACAATGCTCCATCTTCTGGGATGCATCTGAGATTCCTCCCAGGCGTCTCCCACAGACATTTTTCCCGTGGTTTGGGTCCCTGTAATCCCGGGTAGCAACCCCAGACTCCTCCAGGAAAGATATCCGGGATCATTTTTCTGCTTGGACAAAGCTCCATCCTCTGGGATGCATCCGAGACTTGTCGCAGCTATGTCCCTGAGACTTTTTCTCACGGTTTATGGTTCTGTCATCCCAGGTAGCAACCCCAGACTCCTCCAGGGAAGACACGCAAAATGATTTTTCTCTCTTGACAGTGGTCCATCCTGCGGGATCTACCCAGAATTCCTCCCAGGCGTCTCCCGCAGAGTTTTCTCCAGTGCTTTAGAGCCCTGTGATCCCGGGTAGCAACCCCAGACTCCTCCAGGGAAGATACCCGAGATGATTTTTCTCCTTGGACAATGCTCCATCCTCTGGGAAGCATCCGAGACTCCTTGCAGCTTTTTCCCTGAGTGTTTATTCCGGTGCTTTTGGGCCCTGTCATCCCGGGTAGCAACCCCAGACTCCTCCGTGGAAGATACCCAAGTTGATTTTTCTCCTTGGACTATTGTCCATCCTGCGGGATGCACCCGAGACTCCTCCCAGCTCTGTTTCTGAGTGTTTTCTTCCTGGGGTTTAGGGCTCTGTGATCCCGGGTAGCAACCCCAGACTCCTCCAGGAAAGATACCCGAGATGATTTTTCTCCTTGGACAATGCTCCATCTTCTGGGATGCATCTGAGATTCCTCCCAGGCGTCTCACGCAGACATTTTTCCTGTGGTTTGGGTCCCTGTAATCCCGGGTAGCAACCCCAGACTCCTCCAGGGAATATACCCGAGATGATTTTTCTCCTTAGACAATGCTCCATTCTCTGGGAAGCATCCGAGACTCCTTGCAGGTATGTCCCTGAGTGTTTATTCCGGTGTTTTGGGGCCCTGTGATCCCGGGTAGCAACCCCAGACTCCTCCAGGGAAGATACCCGAGATGATTTTTCTCCTTGGACAATGCTCCATCTTCTGGGATGCATCTGAGATTCCTCCCAGGTGTCTCCCGCAAACATTTTTCCTGTGGTTTGGGTCCCTGTAATCCCGGGTAGCAACCCCAGACTCCTCCAGGGAAGATACCCGAGATGATTTTTCTCCTTGGACAAAGCTCCATCCTCTGGGAAGCATCCGAGACTCCTTGCAGGTATGTCCCTGAGTCTTTATTCCGGTGGTTTAGCGCCCTGTCATCCTGGGTAGCAATCCCAGACTCCTCCAGGGAAGATACCCGAGATGATTTTTCTCCTTGGACAAAGCTCCATCCTCTGGGAAGCATCCGAGACTCCTTGCAGGTATGTCCCTGAGTGTTTATTCCGGTGTTTTGGGGCCCTGTGATCCCGGGTAGCAACCCCAGACTCCTCCAGGGAAGATACCCGAGATGATTTTTCTCCTTGGACAAAGCTCCATCCTCTGGGAAGCATCCGAGACTTGTGGCAGCTATGTCCCTGAGTGTTTTTCTCACGGTTTATGGTTCTGTCATCCCAGGTAGCAACCCCAGACTCCTCCAGGGAAGACACCCAATATGATTTTTCTCTCTTGACAGTGGTCCATCCTGCGGGATCTACCCAGAATTCCTCCCAGGCGTCTCCCGCAGAGTTTTCTCCAGTGCTTTAGGGCCCTGTGATCCCGGGTAGCAACCCCAGACTCCTCCAGGGAAGATACCCGAGATGATTTTTCTCCTTGGACAATGCTCCATTTTCTGGGATGCATCTGAGATTCCTCCCAGGCGTCTCCCGCAGACATTTTTCCTGTGGTTTGGGTCCCTGTAAACCCGGGTAGCAACCCCATACTCCTCCAGGAAAGATATCCGGGATGATTTTTCTCCTTAGACAATGCTCCATTCTCTGGGAAGCATCCGAGACTCCTTGCAGGTATGTCCCTGAGTGTTTATTCCGGTGTTTTGTGGCCGTGTGATCCCGGGTAGCAACCCCAGACTCCTCCGTGGAAGATACCCAAGTTGATTTTTCTCCTTGGAATATTGTCCATCCTGCGGGATGCACCCGAGACTCCTCCCAGCTCTGTTTCTGAGTGTTTTCTTCCTGGGGTTTAGGGCCCTGTGATCCCGGGTAGCAACCCCAGACTCCTCCAGGGAAGATACCCGAGATGATTTTTCTCCTTGGACAAAGCTCCATCCTCTGGGAAGCATCCGAAACTCCTTGCAGGTATGTCCCTGAGTGTTTATTCCGGTGTTTTGGGGCCCTGTGATCCCGGGTAGCAACCCCAGACTCCTCCAGGGAAGATACCCGAGATGATTTTTCTCCTTGGACAATGCTCCATCTTCTGGGATGCATCTGAGATTCCTCCCAGGTGTCTCCCGCAAACATTTTTCCTGTGGTTTGGGTCCCTGTAATCCCGGGTAGCAACCCCAGACTCCTCCAGGGAAGATACCCGAGATGATTTTTCTCCTTGGACAAAGCTCCATCCTCTGGGAAGCATCCGAGACTCCTTGCAGGTATGTCCCTGAGTCTTTATTCCGGTGGTTTAGCGCCCTGTCATCCTGGGTAGCAATCCCAGACTCCTCCAGGGAAGATACCCGAGATGAATTTTCTCCTTGGACAAAGCTCCATCCTCTGGGAAGCATCCGAGACTCCTTGCAGGTATGTCCCTGAGTGTTTATTCCGGTGTTTTGGGGCCCTGTGATCCCGTGTAGCAACCCCAGACTCCTCCAGGGAAGATACCCGAGATGATTTTTCTCCTTGGACAATGCTCCATCCTCTGGGAAGCATCCGGGACTCCTTGCAGCTTTTTCCCTGAGTGTTTATTCCGGTGTTTTGGGGCCCTGTCATCCCGGGTAGCAACCCCAGACTCCTCCGTGGAAGATACCCAAGTTGATTTTTCTCCTTGGAGTATTGTCCATCCTGCGGGATGCACCCGAGACTCCTCCCAGCTCTGTTTCTGAGTGTTTTCTTCCTGGGGTTTAGGGCCCTGTGATCCGGGTAGCAACCCCAGACTCCTCCAGGGAAGATACCCGAGATGATTTTTCTCTTTGGACAATGCTCCATCCTCTGGGATGCATCTGAGATTCCTCCCAGGCGTATCCTGCAGACATTTTTCCTGTGGTTTGGTTCCCTGTAATCCCGGGTAGCAACCCCAGACTCCTCCAGGAAAGATACCCGAGATGATTTTTGTCCTTGGACAATGCTCCATGTTCTGGGATGCATCTGAGATTCCTCCCAGGCGTCTCCCGCAGACATTTTTCCAGTGTTTTGGGTCCCTGTAATCCCGGGTAGCAACCCCAGACTCCTCCAGGGAAGATACCCGAGATGATTTTTCTCCTTGGACAAAGCTCCATCCTCTGGGAAGCATCCGAGACTCCTTGCAGGTATGTCCCTGATTGTTTATTCCGGTGTTTTGGGGCCCTGTGATCCCGGGTAGCAACCCCAGACTCCTCCAGGGAAGATACCCGAGATGATTTTTCTCCTTGGACAATGCTCCATCTTCTGGGATGCATCTGAGATTCCTCCCAGGCGTCTCCCGCAAACATTTTTCCTGTGGTTTGGGTCCCTGTAATCCCGGGTAGCAACCCCAGACTCCTCCAGGGAAGATACCCGAGATGATTTTTCTCCTTGGACAAAGCTCCATCCTCTGGGAAGCATCCGAGACTCCTTGCAGGTATGTCCCTGAGTCTTTATTCCGGTGGTTTAGCGCCCTGTCATCCTGGGTAGCAATCCCAGACTCCTCCAGGGAAGATACCCGAGATGAATTTTCTCCTTGGACAAAGCTCCATCCTCTGGGAAGCATCCGAGACTCCTTGCAGGTATGTCCCTGAGTCTTTATTCCGGTGTTTTGGGGCCCTGTGATCCCGGGTAGCAACCCCAGACTCCTCCAGGGAAGATACCCGAGATGATTTTTCTCCTGGGACAAAGCTCCATCTTCTGGGATGCATATGAGATTCCTCCCAGGCATTTCCCAGACATTTTTCCTGTGGTTTGGTTCCCTGTAATCCCGGGTAGCAACCCCAGACTCCTCCAGGGAAGATACCCGAGATGATTTTTCTCCTTGGACAAAGCTCCATCCGCTGGGATGCATCCGAGACTTGTGGCAGCTATGTCCCTGAGTCTTTTTTCTCACGGTTTAGAGTTCTGTCATCCCAGGTAGCAACCCCAGACTCCTCCAGGGAAGACACCCAATATGATTTTTCTCTCTTGACAGTGGTCCATCCTGCGGGATCTACCCAGAATTCCTCCCAGGCTTCTCCCGCAGAGTTTTCTCCAGTGCTTTAGGGCCCTGTGATCCCGGGTAGCAACCCCAGACTCCTCCAGGGAAGATACCCGAGATGATTTTTCTCCTTGGACAATGCTCCATCTTCTGGGATGCATCTGAGATTCCTCCCAGGCGTCTCCCGCAGACATTTTTCCTGTGGTTTGGGTCCCTGTAATCCCGGGTAGCAACCCCAGACTCCTCCAGGGAAGATACCCGAGATGATTTTTCTCCTTGGACAATGCTCCATCTTCTGGGATGCATATGAGATTCCTCCCAGGCGACTCACGCAAACATTTTTCCTGTGGTTTGGGTCCCTGTAAACCCGGGTAGCAACCCCAGACTCCTCCAGGAAAGATATCCGGGATGATTTTTCTCCTTGGACAATGCTCCATCCTCTGGGAAGCATCCGAAACTCCTTGCAGGTATGTCCCTGAGTCTTTATTCCGGTGTTTTGGGGCCCTGTGATCCCGGGTAGCAACCCCAGACTCCTCCAGGGAAGATACCCGAGATGATTTTTCTCCTTGGACAAAGCTCCATCCGCTGGGATGCATCCGAGACTTGTGGCAGCTATGTCCCTGAGTCTTTTTTCTCACGGTTTAGGGTTCTGTCATCCCAGGTAGCAACCCCAGACTCCTCCAGGGAAGACACCCAATATGATTTTTCTCTCTTGACAGTGGTCCATCCTGCGGGATCTACCCAGAATTCCTGCCAGGCCTCTCCCGCAGAGTTTTCTCCAGTGCTTTAGGGCCCTGTGATCCCGGGTAACAACCCCAGACTCCTCCAGGGAAGATACCCGAGATGATTTTTCTCCTTGGACAATGCTCCATCTTCTGGGATACATCTGAGATTCCTCCCAGGCGTCTCCCGCAGACATTTTTCCTGTGGTTTGGGTCCTTGTGATCCCGGGTAGCAACCCCAGACTCCTCCAGGGAAGATACCCGAGATGGTTTTTCTCCTTGGACAATGCTCCATCTTCTGGGATGCATCTGAGATTCCTCCCAGGTGTCTCCCGCAAACATTTTTCCTGTGGTTTGGGTCCCTGTAATCCCGGGTAGCAACCCCAGACTCCTCCAGGGAAGATACCCGAGATGATTTTTCTCCTTGGACAAAGCTCCATCCTCTGGGAAGCATCCGAGACTCCTTGCAGGTATGTCCCTGAGTGTTTATTCCGGTGTTTTGGGGCCCTGTGATCCCGGGTAGCAACCCCAGACTCGTCCAGGGAAGATACCCAAGATGATTTTTCTCCTGGGACAAAGCTCCATCTTCTGGGATGCATATGAGATTCCTCCCAGGCATCTCCCGCAGACATTTTTCCTGTGGTTTGGGTCCCTGTAATCCCGGGTAGCAACCCCAGACTCCTCCAGGGAAGATACCCGAGATGATTTTTCTCCTTGGACAAAGCTCCATCCTCTGGGAAGCATCCGAGACTTGTGGCATCTATGTCCCTGAGTCTTTTTCTCACGGTTTATGGTTCTGTCATCCCAGGTAGCAACCCCAGACTCCTCCAGGGAAGACACCCAATATGATTTTTCTCTCTTGACAGTGGTCCATCCTGCGGGATCTACCCAGAATTCCTCCCAGGCGTCTCCCGCAGAGTTTTCTCCAGTGCTTTAGGGCCCTGTGATCCCGGGTAGCAACCCCAGACTCCTCCAGGGAAGACACCCGAGATGATTTTTCTCCTTGGACAATGCTCCATCTTCTGGGATGCATCTGATATTCCTCCCAGGCGTCTCACGCAGACATTTTTCCCGTGGTTTGGGTCCCTTTAATCCTGGGTAGCAACCCCAGACTCCTCCAGGAAAGATATCCGGGATCATTTTTCTCCTTGGACAATGCTCCATCCTCTGGGATGCATCCGAGACTTGTCGCAGCTATGTCCCTGAGTCTTTTTCTCACGGTTTATGGTTCTGTCATCCCAGGTAGCAACACCAGACTCCTCCAGGGAAGACACCCAATATGATTTTTCTCTCTTGACAGTGGTCCATCCTGCGGGATCTACCCAGAATTCCTCCCAGGCGTCTCCCGCAGAGTTTTCTCCAGTGCTTTAGGGCCCTGTGATCCCGGGTAGCAACCCCAGACACCTCTAGGGAAGATACCCGAGATAATTTTTCTCCTTGGACAATGCTCCATCTTCTGGGAAGCATCCGAGACTCCTTGCAGCTTTTTCCCTGAGTGTTTATTCTGGTGCTTTTGGGCCCTGTGATCCCGGGCAGCAACCCCAGACTCCTCCGTGGAAGATACCCAAGTTGATTCTTCTCCTTGGACTATTGTCCATCCTGCGGGATGCACCCGAGACTCCTCCCAGCTCTGTTTCTGAGTGTTTTCTTCCTGGGGTTTAGGGCCCTGTGATCCCGGGTAGCAACCCCAGACTCCTCCAGGGAAGATACCCGAGATGATTTTTCTCCTTGGACAAAGCTCCATCCTCTGGGATGCATCCGAGACTTGTCGCAGCTATGTCCCTGAGTCTTTTTTCTCACGGTTTATGGTTGTGTCATCCCAGGTAGCAACCCCAGACTCCTCCAGGGAAGACACTCAATATGATTTTTCTCCTTTACAATGCTCCATTCTCTGGGAAGCATCCGAGACTCCTTGCAGGTATGTCCCTGAGTCTTTATTCCGGTGCTTTTGGGCCCTGTCATCCCGGGTAGCAACCCCAGACTCCTCCGTGGAAGATACCCGAGATGATTTTTCTCCTTGGACAATGCTCCATCCTGCGGGATCTACCCAGAATTCCTCCCAGGCGTCTCCCGCAGAGTTTTCTCCAGTGCTTTAGGGCCCTGTGATCCCGGGTAGCAACCCCAGACTCCTCCAGGTAAGATAGCCGAGATGATTTTTTTCCTTGGACAAAGCTCCATCCTCTGGGAAGCATCCGAGACTCCTTGCAGCTTTGTCCCTGAGTGTTTATTCCAGTGCTTTAGGGCCCTGTGATCACGGGTAGCAACCCCAGACTCCTCCAGGGAAGATACCCGAGATGATTTTTCTCCTTGGACAAAGCTCCATCTTCTGGGATGCATATGAGATTCCTCCCAGGCATCTCCCACAGACATTTTTCCTGTGGGTAGGGTCCCTGTTATCCCAGGTAGCAACCCCAGACTCCTCCAGGGAAGATACCCGAGATGATTTTTCTCCTTGGACAAAGCTCCATCCTCTGGGAAGCATCCGAGACTCCTTGCAGGTATGTCCCTGAGTGTTTATTCCGGTGTTTTGGGGCCCTGTGATCCCGGGTAGCAACCCCAGACTCCTCCAGGGAAGATACCCGAGATGATTTTTCTCCTTGGACAAAGCTCCATCCTCTGGGATGCATCCGAGACTTGTGGCAGCTATGTCCCTGAGTCTTTTTCTCACGGTTTATGGTTCTGTCATCCCAGGTAGCAACCCCAGACTCCTCCAGGGAAGACACCCAAGATGATTTTTCTCTCTTGACAGTGGTCCATCCTGCGGGATCTACCCAGAATTCCTCCCAGGCGTTTCCCGCAGAGTTTTCTCCAGTGCTTTAGGGCGCTGTGATCCCGGGTAGCAACCCCAGACTACTCTAGGGAAGATACCCGAGATAATTTTTCTCTTTGGACAATGCTCCATCCTCTGGGAAGCATCCGAAACTCCTTGCAGGTATGTCCCTGAGTTTTTATTCCGGTGTTTTGGGGCCCTGTGATCCCGGGTAGCAACCCCAGACTCCTCCAGGGAAGATACCCGAGATGATTTTTCTCCTTGGACAATGCTCCATCTTCTGGGATGCATCTGAGATTCCTCCCAGGCGTCTCCCGCAGACATTTTTCCTGTGGTTTGGGTCCCTGTAATCCTGGGTAGCAACCCCAGACTCCTCCAGGGAAGATACCCGAGATGAATTTTCTCCTTGGACAAAGCTCCATCCTCTGGGAAGCATCCGAGACTCCTTGCACGTATGTCCCTGAGTATTTATTCTGGTGTTTTGGGGCCCTGTGATCCCGGGTAGCAACACCAGACTCCTCCAGGGAAGATACCCGAGATGATTTTTCTCCTGGGACAAAGCTCCATCTTCTGGGATGCATCTGAGATTCCTCCCAGGCATCTCCCAGACATTTTTCCTGTGTTTTGGGTCCCTGTAATCCCGGGTAGCAACCCCAGACTCCTCCAGGGAAGATACCCGAGATGATTTTTCTCCTTGGACAAAGCTCCATCCTCTGGGAAGCGTCCGAGACTTGTGGCAGCTATGTCCCTGAGTCTTTTTCTCACGGTTTATGGTTCTGTCATCCCAGGTAGCAACCCCAGACTCCTCCAGGGAAGACACCCAATATGATTTTTCTCTCTTGACAGTGGTCCATCCTGCGGGATCTACCCAGAATTCCTCCCAGGCGTCTCCCGCAGAGTTTTCTCCAGTGCTTTAGGGCCCTGTAATCCCGGGTAGCAACCCCAGACTCCTCCAGGGAAGATACCCGAGATGATTTTTCTCCTTGGACAATGCTCCATCCTCTGGGAAGCATCCGAGACTCCTTGCAGGTATGTCCCTGATTGTTTATTCCGGTGTTCTGGGGCCCTGTGATCCCGGGTAGCAACCCCAGACTCTTCCAGGGTAGATACCCGAGATGATTTTTCTCCTTGGACAATGCTCCATCTTCTGGGATGCATCTGAGATTCCTCCCAGGCGTCTCCCGCAAGCATTTTTCCTGTGGTTTGGGTCCCTGTAATCCCGGGTAGCAACCCCAAACTCCTCCAGGAAAGATATCCGGGATCATTTTTCTCCTTGGACAATGCTCCATCCTCTGGGATGCATCCGAGACTTGTCGCAGCTATGTCCCTGAGTCTTTTTCTCACGGTTTATGGTTCTGTCATTCCAGGTAGCAACCCCAGACTCCTCCAGGGAAGACACCCAATATGATTTTTCTCCATTACAATGCTCCATTCTCTGGGAAGCATCCGAGACTCCTTGCCGGTATGTCCTTGAGTGTTTATTTCGGTGCTTTTGGGCCCTGTCATCCCGGGTAGCAACCCCAGACTCCTCCGTGGAAGATACCCGAGATGATTTTTCTCCTTGGACAATGCTCCATCCTGCGGGATGCACCCGAGACTCCTCCCAGCTCTGTTTCTGAGTGTTTTCTTCCTGGGGTTTAGGGCCCTGTGATCCCGGGTAGCAACCCCAGACTCCTCCAGGGAAGATACCCGAGATGATTTTTCTCTTTGGACAATGCTCCATCCTCTGGGATGCATCTGAGATTCCTCCCAGGCGTCTCCCGCAGACATTTTTCCTGTGGTTTGGTTCCCTGTAATCCCGGGTAGCAACCCCAGACTCCTCCAGGGAAGATACCCGAGATGATTTTTCTCCTTAGACAATGCTCCATTCTCTGGGAAGCATCCGAGACTCCTTGCAGGTATGTCCCTGAGTGTTTATTCTGGTGTTTTGGGGCCCTGTGATCCCGGGTAGAAACCCCAGACTCCTCCAGGGAAGATACCCGAGATGATTTTTCTCCTTGGACAATGCTCCAACTTCTGGGATGCATCTGAGATTCCTCCCAGGCGTCTCCCGCAAACATTTTTCCTGTGATTTGGTCCCTGTAATCCCGGGTAGAAACCCCAGACTCCTCCAGGGAAGATACCCGAGATGATTTTTCTCCTTGGACAAAGCTCCATCCTCTGGGAAGCATCCGAGACTTGTGGCAGCTATGTCCCTGAGTCTTTTTCTCACGGTTTATGGTTCTGTCATCCCAGGTAGCAACCCCAGACTCCTCCAGGGAAGACACCCAATATGATTTTTCTCTCTTGACAGTGGTCCATCCTGCGGGATCTACCCAGAATTCCTCCCAGGCGTCTCCCGCAGAGTTTTCTCCAGTGCTTTAGGGCCCTGTGATCCCGGGTAGCAACCCCAGACTCCTCCAGGGAAGATACCCGAGATGATTTTTCTCCTTGGACAATGCTCCATCCTCTGGGAAGCATCCGAGACTCCTTGCAGCTTTGTCCCTGAGTGTTTATTCCAGTGCTTTAGGGCCCTGTGATCCCGGGTAGCAACCCCAGACTCCTCCAGGGAAGACACCCGAGATGATTTTTCTCCTTGGACAATGCTCCAACTTCTGGGATGCATCTGAGATTCCTCCCAGGCGTCTCCCGCAAGCATTTTTCCTGTGGTTTGGGTCCCGGTAATCCCGGGTAGCAACCCCAGACTCCTCCAGGGAAGATACCCGAGATGATTTTTCTCCTTGGACAAAGCTCCATCCTCTGGGATGCATCCGAGACTTGTCGCAGCTATGTCCCTGAGTCTTTTTCTCACGGTTTATGGTTCTGTCATCCCAGGTAGCAACCCCAGACTCCTCCAGGGAAGACACCCAATATGATTTTTCTCTCTTGACAGTGGTCCATCCTGCGGGATCTACCCAGAATTCCTCCCAGGCGTCTCCCGCAGAGTTTTCTCCAGTGCTTTAGGGCCCTGTGATCCCGGGTAGCAACCCCAGACTCCTCCAGGGAAGATACCCGAGATGATTTTTTTCCTTGGACAATGCTCCATCCTCTGGGAAGCATCCGAGACTCCTTGCAGCTTTTTCCCTGAGTGTTTATTCCGGTGCTTTTGGGCCCTGTGATCCCGGGTAGCAACCCCAGACTCCTCCGTGGAAGATACCCAAGTTGATTTTTCTCCTTGGACTATTGTCCATCCTGCGGGTTGCACCCGAGACTCCTCCCAGCTCTGTTTCTGAGTGTTTTCTTCCTGGGGTTTAGGGCCCTGTAATCCCGGGTAGCAACCCCAGACTCCTCCAGGAAAGATACCCGAGATGATTTTTCTCCTTGGACAAAGCTCCATCCTCTGGGAAGCATCCGAGACTCCTTGCAGGTATGTCCCTGATTGTTTATTCCAGTGTTTTGGGGCCCTGTGATCCCGGGTAGCAACCCCAGACTCCTCCAGGGAAGATACCCGAGATGATTTTTCTCCTTGGACAATGCTCCATCTTCTGGGATGCATCTGAGATTCCTCCCAGGCGTCTCCCGCAAACATTTTTCCTGTGGTTTGGGTCCCTGTAATCCCGGGTAGCAACCCCAGACTCCTCCAGGGAAGATACCCGAGATGATTTTTCTCCTTGGACAAAGCTCCATCCTCTGGGAAGCATCCGAGACTCCTTCCAGGTATGTCCCTGAGTCTTCATTCCGGTAGTTTAGCGCCCTGTCATCCTGGGTAGCAATCCCAGACTCCTCCAGGGAAGATACCCGAGATGATTTTTCTCCTTGGACAAAGCTCCATCCTCTGGGAAGCATCCGAGACTCCTTGCAGGTATGTCCCTGAGTGTTTATTCCGGTGTTTTGGGGCCCTGTGATCCCGGGTAGCAACCCCAGACTCCTCCAGGGAAGATACCCGACATGATTTTTCTCCTTGGACAATGCTCCATCCTGCGGGATGCACCCGAGACTCCTCCCAGCTCTGTTTCTGAGTGTTTTCTTCCTGGGGTTTAGGGCCCTGTGATCCCGGGTAGCAACCCCAGACTCCTCCAGGGAAGATACCCGAGATGATTTTTCTCCTTGGACAATGCTCCATCTTCTGGGAGGCATCTGAGATTCCTCCCAGGCGTCTCCCGCAAACATTTTTCCTGTGGCTTGGATCCCTGTAATCCCGGGTAGCAACCCCAGACTCCTCCAGGGAAGATACCCGAGATGATTTTTCTCCTTGGACAAAGCTCCATCCTCTGGGAAGCATCCGAGACTCCTTGCAGGTATGTCCCTGAGTGTTTATTCCGGTGTTTTGGGTCCCTGTGATCCCGGGTAGCAACCCCAGACTCCTCCAGGGAAGATACCCGAGATGATTTTTCTCCTTGGACAAAGCTCCATCCTCTGGGATGCATCCGAGACTTGTCGCAGCTATGTCCCTGAGTCTTTTTCTCACGGTTTATGATTCTGTCATCCCAGGTAGCAACCCCAGACTCCTCCAGGGAAGACACCCAATATGATTTTTCTCTCTTGACAGTGGTCCATCCTGCGGGATCTACCCAGAATTCCTCCCAGGCGTCTCCCGCAGAGTTTTCTCCGGTGTTTTGGGGCCCTGTGATCCCGGGTAGCAACCCCAGACTCCTCCAGGGTAGATACCCGAGATGATTTTTCTCCTTGGACAATGCTCCATCTTCTGGGATGCATCTGAGATTCCTCCCAGCCGTGTCCCGCAAACATTTTTCCTGTGGCTTGGGTCCCTGTAATCCCGGGTAGCAACCCCAGACTCCTCCAGGGAAGATACCCGAGATGATTTTTCTCCTTGGACAATGCTCCATTTTCTGGGATGCATCTGAGATTCCTCCCAGGCGTCTCCCGCAGACGTTTTTCCTGTGGTTTGGGTCCCTGTAAACCCGGGTAGCAACCCCAGACTCCTCCAGGAAAGATATCCGGGATGATTTTTCTCCTTGGACAATGCTCCATCCTCTGGGAAGCATCTTAGACTCCTTGCAGGTATGTCCCTGAGTACTTATTCCGGTGTTTTGGGGCCCTGTGATCCCGGGTAGCAACCCCAGACTCCTCCAGGGAAGATACCCGAGACGATTTTTCTCTTTGGACAATGCTCCATCCTCTGGGATGCATCTGAGATTCCTCCCAGGCGTCTCCCGCAGACATTTTTCCTGTGGTTTGGTTCCCTGTAATCCCGGGTAGCAACCCCAGACTCCTCCAGGGAAGATACCCGAGATGATTTTTCTTCTTAGACAATGCTCCATTCTCTGGGAAGCATCCGAGACTCCTTGCAGGTATGTCCCTGAGTGTTTATTCCGGTGTTTTGGGGCCCTGTGATCCCGGGTAGCAACCCCAGACTCCTCCGTGGAAGATACCCAAGTTGATTTTTCTCCTTGGAATATTGTCCATCCTGCGGGATGCACCCGAGACTCCTCCCAGCTCTGTTTCTGAGTGTTTTCTTCCTGGGGTTTAGGGCCCTGTGATCCCGGGTAGCAACCCCAGACTCCTCTAGGGAAGATACCCAAGATAATTTTTCTCCTTGGACAATGCTCCATCCTCTGGGAAGCATCCGAGACTCCTTGCAGGTATGTCACTGAGTGTTTATTCCGGTGCTTTTGGGCCCTGTCATCCTGGGTAGCCACCCCAGACTCCTCCAGGGAAGATACCCGAGATGATTTTTCTCCTTGGACAATGTTCCATCCTCTGGGTTTCACCCGAGACTCCTTCCAGGCTTCTGTTGTTGTCTTTTGTCATGTATTTTAGGGACCTCAGATCCCTGTAGGACCTCCAGACTCTCCAATGGGAGATAACTGTGATGTTTTTTTCTCACTGGGAAGTAACCTATCATGTTTTTTCTCTTTTAGGCAAAGCTTTTTACCCCGCAATAAACCCATGGCTCCTTCCAGGCATCTCCCAGAGACTTTTGATCTCTAGTTGAGGGACCTGATATCACAGGTAGCTACCAAGACTCCTCCAAGGAAGCTTCCTTCTGTTTTGCCAGTAGGTCTCTGTTCCTGGATCCATCTAACCCTCCCATTAGGGTTAGGTTAGGGTGTGCGTTCTGTATGAGAATCCCACAGCTCCAGGGACACGTGGCTGGAAAAGGTATGTCGAGGAGGGAACGGCATTGCACCAACATCACTCCCTTGACACTCTGATGGTGTGCTCCCCCTCCCCGCCTTCCAACCTGACCTTTATCTCCCGTGACCCTGCCCAAGCACTAACACCCGTGGTGGTCACAATGGGCACGTGTACATGTGATGGCTGTCCCCGGCTCGATGTGGTTTTGGGGAAACACATAACACCACAGTAGCCAAGGGCTAACTTGAGCAGTGCTGGTACTGTGGCCAATATGCAGATATGACTATAGGTCAATCATCTCACCCACATCAATAGTGAACAGCCCAAGAGCCCTTTGAGCTCCCCTGCACGCCAGGATCTCCCCATGAGCGGGGACGCCTCTCAAGGTTACTCCTCGAGCTTCACAGATTCTTTGCCGCAACAGATCCTCGGTCAGTGATTAATAGCACGCAAAACTGTGAAATCTTAGCTAAGTGATAGAAAGGATTGATTGCACATATATAATCCCTTAGACATAAACCGTTGACCCAGTCCGGGACCAGGATTGGATCCAGCCGCACCCAGACTCCTCTCTGAGAAGGAGGTTAGAAAGCAAGGGGCTCCTTTCCGAACCTCAGCCCAACAGGAGGGTCTCCCTGGCAGTTCTGCCTGACCCTGTCCTCCATGCAGGAAATAACCAAGTGTACCTTGCCATCGAATCCTGCTAAAGCACTGTCGCATTTACTCTCAAACTTTGTTAAATCCCTGTTTTGTATCAATAAACGTGTCGCTGCTTCTCTCTACGAGTGAAGTGCATCACTCCATCCGCAACAGACACCTCTCTCCTCTGGGCCACCCGTGCTGCTGGGGACCTCAGCCTCAGCCCACGCTGCCATTAGCTGCCTGTCAAAGCGCTGCTACGGGATGGTGAAGGCAGGAACAGCTTTCCATCCTTGCTCCTTTTGTGTAGGAGCAGTCGCTGGATGTTTTCCATTTTGGAGCGGGGCTCTGGCGAGTGTGGGAGAGAGTGTTGGGAGCGTTACGGTGCAAGGAAAGCGCAGAGCCCCAGTGTTGGTCGGGCTGTGAAAGTGCTGCCAAGGGATAGTGAGGGCAAGCAGTCTAATATGACCGAACTGAATGAAACAATCCAGGAATTCTTTACTTACTGAATCTCACTTGGATACAGCCCACGCTGAGGGATGCTGGACTAAAGTCACACTCCTTTTCTTTGGAGGAATTCTGAAAGGAAAAGGAACCAAAGAACTGTTACACAATGTAAAATTCTATTGTACAGGAGAAGTTTATTTGTTTGCTTGCTTTAAGAACTAAAGGTGGTTTCAAACCCTAAAAATGCAAGGTAACCAAAGTACAGAACGAGATACCCGAGCTAAACAAAAGACATCTCTCTCGCCTGTGCTATCGCCTAGCAGCCAACTACTCCCCTCGATAAATATCACCGTCAGGAGGAGCCCAATTTGACCTCTCCCTGAATGGCAGCTGGACTGCACGCCAGGCGACTCTCCCCGTGGGCAGGGGCGACTCTCAAGGTTAGAGATTCCTTACCTGAGACTGAGAGCCTTCCTCACCCACGGCGGAGAGATGCCTTAGCTGCGGCAGATCCTCAGTAAGTGACTGAGAGCGTGCTGAATTAGTACTAATGAGACATTACTAATCCATGCAGCTACTCAATATTATTGCAAACATTGTATAGGTAATTCCGTTAGACATAAGCTGTTCTCCAAGTGTGAGACCGGGGCTCCATAAGGAGTTTAGAAGGCAAGGGGATCCACTCTGAACCTCGTGACTCAATGGGAGGGTCTTCCTTACTCTTTGCGTCTCCAGTCCCCGTGTGAATCAGCCTAACCTGATTCTAACTCAGTTTTCCTTTGTATGTTTTTTCCAAGCAGTAGTTAATCATAGAATGGTCTGGGTCGTCTTCAATTGGATCTGGTTGCTCAGAGCCCCATCCAACCTGACCTGGAATGTTTCCAGGTATGGGCCATCTCCCACCTCTTTGGGCAACCTGGGCCAGTGTCTCCCCACCCTCATCATCAAAAAACATAATCTTCCCAGATGCCCCATCCCTGCTTATTGCAGGGGGTTGGACTCAACAACCTCTAAAGGTCCCTTCCAACCCAAATGATTCTATGACACTGTGGTTTCACTGATGTTTCCCTGTTGGCTTCTGTTCCGTCAGAAGCCCCTGGCTCATCTCCATAAGACTGCGAGTCTGCTGCACCCAGCACGTCTCAGACCAACAGGCTGAGGGTCCTCGCTGGCGCCCCGTCCCCCTGACCTTAGCATGTTCCCGCAGCTTGTCATGGGCAAGCCTGATCCTATCCCTGACCCCTTCAAGTCTAGTTTAAAGCTCTGCCAATGAGCCCCACTGGCTCCTGAGCAAAGACCCTCTTCCCCCTTTCAGAAAGTTCAATCCCATCTGACCCCAGCAGGCCTGGCACCATGGAGGCCACCCTATTTGTGCAAAAAAACGAAAACTGTGGTGGTGACAGCAGCCACGGAGCCATGTATTGAGACCAGGTCCATCTGTTCCTTCCAGTGTCGCTGCGCATAACTGGAAGGAGAGAGGAAAAATAGCCGGCGCTCCAGATTCCCTTACCACCCATCCCAAGGCCCTGAAGTCTCTCCGGATCGCCCTCGGACTACGCATTGTGGCTTCGTGGCCACCCACAGGGAAGAGCAGCGCTGGGCAATAGTCCGAGGGCCGTACCAGGCCGGGAAGTTTCCTAGTGACGTCCTTAACCCGGGCCCAGGGGGGCAGCAGACTTCCCCAAGAGGAGGGTCTGCCTGGTGAGTCAGGGGTATGTGATAGAGACAATAACACATTGTGCACTGATTGACTAGCAGTGATTCATAACCTAAAGGACAGGCCTGATAAAAAGCAAGAAGTCTTGAGATTGCCAAGGACAGCTCCTGATAACGAATAAGAGTGTGCCTTGAAAAGTGGCTGAAACCAACCCTGCGGTCTGGACAAAGACCAAAGAAGAACTGAGTCTGCGCAAGGACAAAGAGTTACTTGCGGTGATGAAGAGGAATCATCAGCCTTCGTGGTCACGACCCTCAGCGACCACCACCAGGAGGCATTGCGCAAGCGCGGTTGGGAGGAGTTTATGGAAATGACTTCTTAGAGCTAATTTTAATACGAAGTGGGGACAGGTTATGCATATGTATAGGCGTATTGGGAAATCTTATGATTATGTAATTAAGAACTATATATATTTGAGAAGGCCGCTGCATTGGGCGCGCACGATTGTGGTGGGGCGACCCCCCCGTGCTGCCCAGCGCTGAATAAACATACCCACTTTACAACCTTCCCGGTTGTGGAGTCTCTGGAGTTTCCTTTCCGCATGTCACCGGCAGGTCCGGTCCTCTGTTCCCGTCCCCGTCTCCGGGAGGGCAGAGCGTGGCTCCAGCGGCCCCTCTCTCTCTCGCTCACGCTCCCGACTGCTCCTCAGCCTTTCTCCTTCCCCCCCGGCTCCGCCGCCAGGCCGAGCGCACCGTCCCCCTGCTCCCCCCTCACGCTGCGCTGCTCTCCGCCGCGGAGCGGGCCGGCCCTCGAGCGGCTCCCTCGGCCACCGGCCGCTCCCTCCGCTGCGGCGCGTTTGAGCCTCCCGCCGTTGCCCGGGCAACGCCCAGGTCTCGCCAGCGGCTGTGGCGAGAGGTACCGGCTGCCGCTCGGCCCCGCTCGGATCGGCTCGTCATCTCGCGGCCCCTCTCGGCTGGTCAGGGCCGTCCCCGAGCGCGGCGGCGGGGCCGGGCTGGCGCAGGGCGGGCAGAGGAGCGGCGGGCGGAGGGGCCGAGCCGCCCCGGGAGGCGGCCGCGGGGCGCTCCCCTCCTGCGCTGCCCCGAGGTCCCGGCCGGTCCGGGGCAGCCGCTCGGTGTCCCTCGGGTCCCCGCTGTCCGGGCGTCGGGGCAGCCCCGGGGCTGGGCTGGGCTGGGGCCGGCTCCGTCCCGGCGGCCATCCCCCTTTGGCGGGGCAGCCGGCGGGGGGCACGGCCGGACCCTCCTGCCTGCCCCGGGCCCCGCCGCACGGGCTCTGTGCCGCACACACCGTCCCGTCCGTACCCGCCCTCTCCCCCGCTGGGAGGGCGGTGGGGCCACCGCGGAGCGGGCAGAGCCCTGTGGGGCTGCGCCCGGGAGTCACCGAGCGCCGCAGGTTGCCCGATGCGGAGCGAAAGGAGCCCGAGGGGCCGCCCAGAGCAGCCCCCGCAGCGCAGCGGCACAGGCAGCGGCAGGAGGGGCAGCCCCCGGCCGGGGGAGCCCCCGTCGGGGCGGGTAAGTAGCACAGCCACGTCTGCGCAAGAGGAGCAACGCAGAAGCCTTTTCCCGCCCCGACTGCTCCCGCCAGCGAGCTCGGGGCCGGTGGCACTGACGGCGGCAGCCAGGAGCATCGGGCCCCGAGTCACCGGTGCCGACAGCACAGGCGCCGCTGGAGGCGTCCGCCTCTTCCCGCCCCGACGGGATGCCGAGGGCAAGAGCGGGAAGAGGCCCCCAGACGCAGCCCCGCTGCCTTGCTGCGGCTCCTCTGCTTCCAGTACCTTTCCCTTTCCTTCCACAAGGCCGCCGTATCTTCACCAATCTTGACCTTTTCATGCTGGGAAGCAGAGGCCCGGCTCATACTAGAAACCTCTGCTGCTTCTTGGAGGGAATGAGTGTTTTCTGCCGGGGTAAGACTGATTAAAGACTGATTAAAATAACACCAAGTTCCAAGTTGCTGCTTCTTTTATTAGAATCCCATAGAACAGTTTTTCAAAGTCACATTGCCACTTTGTGACATGCAAGGATCAAAATCTTAAAGCTTGTTGCTCTTTTCCCCAAAACTCTAGGTTGTGCAGAAAAACACATTCCAACCCAACACCTTCAGTACATCAATTTGGAAACATAAACAAAGTAGCATTTCACTTAAAGCATTCACTAGCTGAGACAAGCCATGTGAAAAGCAGAGTTACACAAGAGACAATACCACCAAACAGTCACACTACAAGTTTACCTTTCCACAACAATCAGTGCTTCCAGGTCAGTTCTTTCCACCAAAAAGATGCTGGAGTGGCAAAAAGATGATGCTGGGGAAACAACAACAAGAGCACGTTACACTGCCAGTCCTTCTCTGAGAATTGTAATGACAAGGCCATTTCTGGCCACCAGAAAGACAAAACCCCAGCACAAAACAGACAGGGAAAGACTGAAAAAATAGAGACAACATAAAGAATAACTGGTGCACGGTGATGTTAATTTCAGTTTGCAATGGTGTCTTCAGGAGTGTTATGGTTTGAGAGACCCATAACAATTTGTTGTCATTTAGACAATCATTCTATCACCCGATGACCCCTCCCCACCTGGGAAAGGGAAATTGGGAAAAACAAGAAAACCCGAGAGATGAACTATAAACAGATTTAATAGAATAAGATTAGATAATTAACATTAACAGCACTAAAGAACTGATATTGATCCCGACACCAGTACAGAATATGCAAAGATTATACTCAGCCAATTCTATCAGTAGGAAGCTGTGCACTCCCAGCAGTGGACAGCAAATGTGGGACACTGCGAGCGCTACGGCTTCAGGAGGAAGGGAAGGCCTCAGGGCTCCGGCACCAGGGCAGGAAGTTCTCAGGATGGCAGCCATCAAGGGAGAGAGAGCACTTCGCAGCAAACTTTCTAATTTATAATGAGTGTGACGCTGATCATAGAATCATAGAATCATAGAATCAGTGAGGTTGGAAGGGACCTTTAAGATCATCAAGTCCAACCATTAACCTACCCTGATAAAAACACCACCACTCCTAAACCATGTCCCTAAGCACCTCATCTACCCTTTTCTTAAACACCTCCAGGGATGGTGAATCCACCACCTCTCTGGGCAGCTTATTCCAATGTTTAATAACCCTTTCAGTGAAAAAATGCTTCCTAACATCTAATCTAAACCTGCCCTGACATAACTTGAACCCATTTCCTCTTGTCCTATCACTTGTCGCCAGGGAGAAGAGGTCAGCTCCCATCTCTCTAAAACCTCCTTTCAGGTAATTGTAGAGGGTGATAAGGTCTCCCCTCAGCCTCCTCTTCTCCAGGCTAAACAACCCCAGATCCCTCAGTCGTTCCTCATAAGGTTTGTCCTCCAGACCCTTCACCAGCTTTGTAGCCCTTCTCTGGACACGCTCCAACACCTCAATGTCCTTCTTGTAGTGAGGGGCCCAAAACTGAACACAGTACTCGAGGTGAGGCCTCACCAGTGCCGAGTACAGGGGGATGATCACTTCCCTAGTCCGGCTCACCACACTATTCCTGATGCAGGCCAGGATGGTGTTGGCCTTCTTGGCTGCCTGGGCACACTGCTGGCTCATGCTCAGCCGGTTGTCCACCAACACCCCCAGGTCCTCTTCTGCCAGGCAGCTTTCGAGCCACTCCGCCCCCAGTCTGTAGCGCTGCATGGGGTTGTTGTGACCCAAGTGCAGGACCCGACACTTGGCCTTGTTGAACCTCATACCATTGGCCTCAGCCCATCTGTCCAGCCTGTCCAGATCCCTCTGCAGAGCCAATCTACCCTCAAGCAGATCAACACGCCCCCCCAGTTTAGTGTCGTCTGCGAACTTACTGAGGGAGCACTCGATCCCCTCATCCAGATCGTTGATAAAGATATTAAAGAGAACGGGCCCCAGCACCGATCCCTGGGGGACACCACTCGTCACTGGACACCAACTGGATTTAACTCCATTTACCACCACTCTCTGGACACGGCCATCCAGCCAGTTTTTTACCCAACGAAGAGTATACCTGTCCAGGCCATGAGCAGCCAGTTTCTCCAGGAGAATGCTATGGGAAACGGTGTCAAAAGCCTTGCAAAAATCCAGGTAGACAACATCCACAGCTTTTCCCTTGTCCAGCAAGTGGGTCACCTTGTCATAGAAGGAGATCAGGTTTGACAGGCACGACCTGCCTTTCACAAAGCCATGCTGACTGGGCCTGATCACCCTGTTCTCTTGCATGTGCCGTGTGATGGCACTGAGGATGATCTGCTCCATGACCTTCCCAGGCACCGATGTCAGACTGACTGGCCTGTAGTTCCCTGGATCCTCCTTCCGGCCCTTCTTATGGATGGGCGTCACATTTGCCAACCTCCAGTCAGCTGGGACCTCCCCAGTTATCCAGGACTGTTCATAAATGATGCACAGTGGGCCGGTGAGCACTTCCGCCAGCTCTCTCAGCACCCTTGGATGGATCCCATCCGGCCCCATAGATTTGTGCACCTCCAGGTGCTGAAGCAGGTCCCTCACCATTTCCCTTTGGACTACAGGGGCTTCACTCTGCTCCCCATCCCTGTATTCTAGCTCAGGGGTCGGAGAATTCAAGGAACAACTGGTCCTACTGCTGAAGACTGAGGCAAAGACGGCATTAAGTACCTCAGCCTTTTCCTCATCCTTGGTTACTATGTTACCAGCCCCATCTACTAGAGGACAGATATTATCCTTGGTCCTCTTTTTATTGCTAATATATTTATAGAAACTTTTTTTGTTGTCCTTGACAACAGAAGCCAGGTTTAGCTCTAGCTGAGCTTTGGCCCTTCTGATTTTTTCCCTACATCGCTTTACTACCTCTTTGTAATCCTCCTGGGTGGCCTGCCCTTCCTTCCAAAGGCCGTATATCCTTTTTTTTTCCCTAAGCTGCAACACTAGCTCCCTGCTTAGCCAGGCCGGTCTTTTTCCCCGACGGCTTGTCTTACGGCACACGGGGACAGCCTGCTCCTGCGCCTTTAGGACTTCCGTCTTGAAAGACATCCAGGCTTCCTGGGCTCCTTTGCCGTGGAGGACTGCCTCCCAGGGGACTTTGTCGACCAGGCTCCTGAAGAGCCCAAAGTCCGCTTTCCGGAAGTCCAAGGTGGCAGTTCTGCTGACCCCCTTCCTTGCTTCTCCCAGAATTGAGAACTCTATCATTTCATGGTCACTGTTGCCAAGACGGCCTCCAACCATCACATCCCCCACAAGACCTTCCCTGTTTACAAACAACAGATCCAGCAGGGCACCTTCCCTAGTTGGTTCTTTCACTAGTTGTGTTAAGAAATTATCCCCAGTACCTTCCAGGAACTTTCTAGACTGTTCCCTTCCTGCTGTATTGTATTCCCAGCAGATGTCCGGCAAATTGAAGTCTCCCACGAGGACTAGAGCTCGCGATCTTGAGACTTCTCCCAGCCGTTTATAGAATATTGGTATGAAATAATAATGGTATGAAATAATCCTGTTGGCCAGCTTGGGTCAAGTGCCCGCGTCTCGCTCCTCCTCATCCCTGCACCTGGTGAGCTCGAAAACACTGAGACCTTGAGACCCACACACCATAGCTGGCTGTAAAGTCAATATTTTCACAAATTCAGACACTGGAGTCTTCTGAAAGTGCAGTTTTCCCAAGTGTTAGAAGAGAAATTAGTCCTGTGTCTCTCAAACCAGGACACCCTCCTACTTGTTTTTCGGCACATGGGAACAGCCTGCTCCTGTGCCTTTAAGACTTCTTTCTTGAAGTATGTCCATCCTTCCTGGACTCCTGTATCCATCAGGGCATCCTCCCAAGGGATTCTGTCTAGCAGTCTTCTGAATAGATTAAAATTTGCCCTCCAGAAATCTAAGGTGGCAGTTTTGTTAACCTTTCTCCTATATAATAGAGTAGATATTTTTTTTAGAGTAGGTTTTTATTTTGAACTCCTTCGATATACATAAATGAATGCTCATTTATCAACATAGATTAAAATAAGGGCTTTTTCTCCATTTCAGTGCCTCACACCCACATTCACAGGTTTTAATGGTATTTAATCCCCCCATGAACTTCCAGACATTTGGGGGCTGTGACCCACCTCTTTTGGAGCGACCTCCGCGTGACCCTCCCCATCCCCCACTCACCTGCTCCTCCACCGCAGCACTGCCCCCCACCCCCCACCCCCGGTGACCTTGGGCTGCCCCAAATGACACCATCGCCCACTCTGACACACACAGAGCCCCACTCGCAGCCTCGAGTGCGGTTTCGGCCGGCTGGCGGCGCGGGGCACGCGGGAGTTGTAGTCCCCGTGCCATTCCCTTGGGGTGCGCATCCGCACGACGCCTCACGCCATCTCCGCTGTACCGCGCTGCCCGGGGCAGAGCCGCTAGGGCTCGGGAGCAGAACGGGCGGAGTGTGGTGCTGGCGCGTGTTCGTGTGGTGTCTGTGGACGCAGAAACTCCCCCGTGCACCAGGGACCATTGTGCAACAGAAGCATTGGTGCTCACGGAACCCCCACCCTGCACCAGGGGCGATTGTGCAACACAACGGCGGGTGTGCACAGAAACGCCCCGTGTACCAGGAACACTCGTGTGAGCCTGACTCCGGCACCGCTGCGTGGGACAACGCGGATCCACCGTGCAACTCGCACGTGCACAGAGCCCCGTGCTGGGCAGGGGGCAGATCTGGAGTAGGTTCCCCCCCAAAAAAAAACATGCAGAGGAAGGGTGGGGATCTGCAGAAACACCTTTTTTTTTTTTTTAAATAGGGAGAATACACCTCCCCACATGCTTCCAACCCCCCCTGCCACCACAGAGGCACTGGGGACAAGGATGCTTTGGGGGTCACCAGCCACCCAGGGGGGGCCACTCATCCTGTAGCAGCGGGTCAGGGTGTCCCCATGACCCTTTCCCGGTCCCTCAGGGGGGTGACACCCATCGCAGGATCCCATCAGAGCTCATGTGTGGTGTCCGCATCAGCTTGTCCGGCAGTGCAGAGCTCAGCATTGTGGCAGCTGAGGGCAAAGAGGCAGCCAACAGCCAGCAGTGCGACAGCTGCGCAGACACCGAACATGCTCCTGGTGCCTGTCTGATGGTTGCTGTCATGGAGAGCCAGTAGATCCAGACAGGCCAGTAAGTTCAGGGGGAGGAAAATCCAGTTCATCACCAGGCTCAACCAGTTCACCACCGGGCTCAATTTACATGTCCCGCAGGAACGCTGGCACACCTCCAGGAGCCGGACAGGAGCAATGCCGGGGGACAAGGCCCAGGGCGGTGGCACTCCGAGCTGCTGAAGGCACCCAGGTCTGAGCTCTGCAGAGGCCGCTGGCACCGAGCTGTGCAGGAGGCGTTGGTTCAGGCCTCCCAGGGCCTCTCTGAGGGGAGAGCAGGGGCTGACCCATGCTGGGCATGGCCACCTTGGAGCCATGGCACAACCAGTCCAAGCTGGTCCCAGCCGGTCACAGGCATGGGCATCACCATGGCGACTGCCAGCGCTTTGTGATGGGGGCACTGCATCATGCCCAGCAGCCATTGTGACACGGGTGGCCACGGTGACCGTGGGGTATAGAAGGGGCCAGAGCCCTGGGGTGCCCACTCCCAGGAGAGCACCTGCCTCAGGAGGCAGCATCTCCCCTGGGTGCCCACGGCAGCTCTACGGCACAGGACGCCGAAGATGCCCATGGACAGAGACGCGAACACGCCATCTCAGCCCAACAAGGGGCTGCCGAGCCTGCAGAAGAGGCGCCAGGTGAGGGATAGGGCAGGAGGGAGAGGCTGCTGGTGGGATGGGGCCGCACCGAGCTGCCTTGGTGCCGAGGCCGGGCTGGATGGCACTCTGGGGGCCACTGTGCCAAGGCAGCCACCTCCATCCCATGCCTTCTCCTTCTTCTGCCCGCAGGTGGGCCAGAGGCCACCAACGCCAGCACCGCAGGGCAGGCAGAGCCCAGCCTCGTCCCTCCACGGGGTCAGGCTGCCAGAGCTGCACTGCCCAGAGAGCTTGCAGGCCGCTGGGAGTCGCCACGCACAGGTAGGGAACCTGCGAGAGACGGGGCTGAATGTTTTCCCGACCCTGGGGAGCTGCCAACGGGCAGGTGGGAGGTGCAGGAGAGGACAGGCGGGCTCGGCCCCTGTAGCAAGCTGGACCCCCTGTGCCATGCCCATCAGGCTGCCTGGGCATGCCGGGGATGCTCCTGCAGGGACCAGCCCTCTCCCAGCCGGCTGTGGGAACAGGGCGGCAGCTGCCTGTGGGGCTGAGCGCTGCCCTGGGGGCTGGCGGGGGAGCCCGGCCACAGGAGCTCTTCCAGCTGTTACAAGGGGGGCAAGGGCCACCGTCTCACAGCCTCTCTCCTCAGCTTCTTTTGCAGACAGACAGCGTGGCACACATGGAGGCACTGCCCTGCAACCCGACGGTACTGCCCAGCATCGTGGAGAAACTGGAGACTCTGCCCGGGCGGGCAGCGGCACCCAGATACGCACCCGCAGCTCGGCTACCAGCAGCTGACAGCACCCGCTGCAGGCTGCCTGCTCTGCCAGCAGCACCCGCTGCACCTTCTGCCGGGGCATGGGACACGGCCAGCAGCAGTGCAGCCATCAGACACCGACAGCCAGTCCCACCTCCTCGGGGCACCTGCGGTGAGCGGGGCAGACCTGCGAGGGTCAGGAGATTCAGGCCTGCCACGCAGAGCCCTGCAGCCTATACGCCAGCTGTGAAGGGGACAGCTCCGTGCCTCACCAGTGAGGTCCCAGGCAAGGTTTTCCGCAGGAGCTGGAGTCACAGCCAGCAGGCAGTGGCACCGTGGGACTGGGCACGTAACAGGGCCCTGTCAATAACAGCAAGAACAGACGAGGTCCAGGTGTCAATGGGAGCAAGGCTCCTGCAGCTCAGCTCTCGCCTGATCCCCATGCATGGGGGGGACACTGATGCTGCCCTCAGGGGCCCTGCACCAGCTGCCCGGGGACAGCATATGAGGCCGGGGTGCTGGGGACACGCAGCGGAGCACAACCCAGCAATGTGGGCGATGTGGATCAGGTGCGACCTCTACAAGAGATCACCGGGGGTGCACCACCAGGATTCTGCAGAGCATCTCGACATCCTATCCATCAAGATGCAGGCTCCGGAGGAGCTGGGGAGGAGCTTCCTGGCCCACACCGGGCACAGTCTGGCCCAGCTCAGGAATGCCAGCCTGCAGTGTCAGCGGGACTGCCCAGAGGAAAAGGCCTTGGCCGAGGAGGAGTGTCAGAACGACAGGGACAAAGAGCTGACCCAGGGGGAAGACATCAACATCCCCAGCATCTGTGTCAACAACTCCTTGGTCCAGGAGCTCTTCCAGGATGCCCACTCTAGTCCTCAGGAGGGGCCTGGCTGGCCCAGCAGCATGGACACAGAGGGGACCGGAGACAGAGCTGGGGATCTGCAAAGTCCCAGCTATGGTCCCAGGGACATTGAACCAACAGCTTCTGGCCTGGCCGGAGCTCATGAGGAAGAGGGGCAGCACACACCACTCGCTCCTGTGGCACAAGAGGAGGCAGAGGAGCCAGCTTCTGCCTTTGGCGAGCAGGCCCCAGCAGCAGAGGCAAAGAGCCGGGCAGCTGCCCCACACAACCCCGCAGGCTACGGGGCAGCACTGCAGGACACAGCCTGGTGCATTGTGAGGGAGGTTGTGGCCAGCGCTGTGCTTGTATTCCAACAAGAACAGGCAGCAAGAACACCGGCAGTACCTCAGGGCACCGAGGGTCCGGTGACCACAGAGGCTCATGGAGAGGACAGCACAGCTGTTGTCTCCCCGGCAGCGCAGGAGGATGAAGTGGCTGCTTCAGTGCTCCAAAATGCTCCGGCAGACGTTGGCGCACCCCACTTTGCCCCAGCAGAAGAGGCAGAGAGCCAGGCACCTGCCCCGCACAGCCCCACAGCATATGAGGAGGCTCTGCAGGACGTTGCCTGGCACACTGTGCGGGAGGCCGTGGCCGGTGCTGTGATTGTGATCCAGCAGGAGCAGGCACAGAGCGCGGATGCAGAGACGGCTGCGAGAACACCTGCAGCACACCAAGACACCGAGCGTCTCTTGGCTGCAGAGCCTCACGTAGAGGCCAGCACAGCCCCTCTCGCCCCAGCCGCAGACGACCAGGGAGGTGCAGCAGCTTCTCCCGTGGCTCGGGAACCTCAGCACCAGGTGAGCCAGGCGCACGTGGCCAGCACCGGGCATCCTGAGTTGCCAAAGGCAGGCGCAGCGCCCAGGCTGCTGCCTGGTGCCCTCCAGGTCTCCCGCTGACATCCCCTCCCTCCCCTACCTCTGCTCTTGCTCTTCCCCTGCAGGCGCTCTCCGAGCATCCAGGCAGCGCACAGCCCTCCTGCGGCTGCAGGGACGTGCCGGAGGATGTCCCAGGTAGGTCCCTGAGCCGAGGGCAGGCCTGGCTGGGTGCTGCTCATCCCGGCGAGCGGCACCCAGGGCAGGTCGGCAGCACTGCACACACGGGGACTGGCCGTGCTGTGGCCACCCCTCCCTGGGGAACCGCCTCGGTGGCAGGGGGCTGGCAGCGGCTTGCCCGTTGCCTGCCCAGCCCCTCACCTACAGCTCTCTGTTCCCCGCAGGCATCGTGGCCCTGCCACACACCCCGGCTCGACAGCGACGGCCCTCCTTCTTCAGGAGGGCGCTCAGGGCTCTGCGCAGGGCTTTCCGCTGTACCTGCATAGCGGGACAGAAAGAACAGTAGTGTCCTGCTGCCAGTGCCAGGAGGGTCCCCAGAGATGGCATCTGGCCCTGAGCCTGCACAGCATCCAGGCAACCGAAGGATGGGTGCATGGACAGCGCCCCAGACATTCATCTGCCCTGAGGACATCGTGCTGCCAGCCTCCGCTCGGCTATGGAGGCTTTCTGAGGCCAATAAAAGATGACAATTTTCCCCCAATGCTTGTCTGTGCCTGGCCCATCTCAGGAGAAAGATGGCTATTGACCAACACACCCAGGTCCCTTTCTGCCAGGCAGCTTTCCAGCCACACTTCCCCAAGCCCGTAGCACTGCACGGGGTTGTCACCCAAGTGCAAGACCTGACACTTGGCCTTGTTGAAACTCATACCATTGTCTGCAGCCCAGCCAGCCAGCCTGTCCAGATCCCTCTGTAGAGCCTTCCTACCCACCACTAGATCAACATTCTCACCCAACTTGGTGTCCTCTACAAACTTAGCGAGGCTGCACTCGATCCCCTCCTCCACATCGTTGATAAAGACATTAAACAGAACCGGCCCCAGCACCGAGCCCTGGGGAGCTAGGAGAGCACCCACCCGCCCTGTGCCCACGCAGCCTTACTTTGCCAATAACGAAGATGTTGGAGAGCCTGGTAGCAAAGCTATTGCCATTGGCATCCTTCACGTGAACCACGTCGAATGACCCGGGGTGTCTCTCCCGGTTGGTGATCACTCCAGTATGGCCCAAGTTGGCACGGAATACAGGTGTGAGAAGAGCTGGCACCAGGAGCCGTGGTGAAGGCCTTCCGCTTGGCTCCTTGAGGAGCACCACTGGAGAAGGGCAGCGACAGGGCCACACTGGCCCACGGAGCGGCCACCAGAGCACCTGGGGACACCTGCATGTCCCACAGGAACACTGGCACACTTCGAGGAGCCAAAGAGCTCTCTGGTCCCAAGACTCAAGCAACTCCTCCACCAGCTCATTGCTTTTACCTGGTGCCTGCTTGCTTTTGGAATCCCTCCAAGTCCCTATGCCAAGCGCCTCCTACACGGGAGGAAACCCTGCTCCAGGTGGTTTCTTGGGAAACCACCCCTTTCCCAAGACTGCCACCACTGCTTCTTTATTTTAGAGAAAAGCTGTTTGGCATTTGTACTTAACTCCTGTACTGCTCTCCACAGTGGGGAACTGCCACATGGGGTGCAAGACCCACCTGTGTCAAACTTGATGAAATCTGTGATCTTGTCTGTCTCCAGGTCAGTCTGGACCGTATCATTCACCTTGATGAGGGGGTCTGGATAGCGGATGGTGCGGGCATTGTGGGTGACCAGGTGAGGGATTCCTTTGGTGCCCACGAAGATCTTCCTCACTTTGCAAAGGTTGTACTGCAAACAGAACCCAACGCTGCTTAGCTGAGGCAGTGCAGCACCATGGACCAGGGGACTCTTGTCCCCTGTGGGAAACCTCGGCTGGTCCGAGGGATCAGAATGCGAGTTTAACATTGACCTTGAGCAGATATCCGTGTACCCTTGAAGAGACTGGGGAGTCCTGAGAAGAGCTGAGTAAAAAGATAAGGGTTGGCAAACATCCTGGCTCTGACCAGAGCATGAACAGCGTGTGATGTGAGAGCGTATCGGGCAAAAGTAGAATGCTGAATATATGCATAGATAAGCACCTGGGTAAGAGAATATAAAAAAGCACTGCTTGTTAAGTAAAGAAATTGGATTGCTGCAACTTGATGTCCAGTGTCGTGTCCGTCCCAACAACGACACCCCCTCATTTTGGGGAGGGCTGGGCTGGTTTCTTCGGCCTCGCAGTACCCGGGGCGGAGGGAAGCGGTGGCGCGGGGCTGAGGGGCCCTCGTTCTCCTCGGCGCGGCCCCACCCCCCGCTGGGGGGCGTGGCCCGGGTCTGGCCCTCGGCGCATGCGCGGGTGGGCGGACGCGAAGGAGAACGTTTCCGGTGTGGCGCGGCGGTCGGTACCGGGGAAGACGGGGGGGCGGCGCGGAGGTGTCCAGGGCAGGTTCAGGGGGTTTGTGGGGTGACGGGACCGGGCTGGGGGACTCGGGGGGCGGCCTGGGCCTCTTTGGGGGGGACAGAGCCGAGTGGGGGGTCCCCGGGGAGAACAGGGCCGATTCAGGCTCCCCCGTCCCCCGCTGCCGCCCCCTCACCCCCCGCTCGCTCCCCGCAGGTGGCGGCAGCCCCGGCCGCAGCGCAGGGTGCCCGGGGCCGGCCTGGCCGGGCGCTTGGCTCCGCTCTGGGCTCCGCTCTCAGCCCCCCCCGGCAGGTCAGCCCGGCCGTGCCCCCTTCGCCCGCCTCCAGCCCACGGCCGAGTCCCCCCAGGTACCCCCGAGATGGGTCGGGGGGTGTCAGCGCTGGGCCCCCTGAAGCGGGGGTGGGTGGTGGGCACGGGCATTGCTGGGAGCCCGTGGGAAGCCCTGGGACCCCCTTAAAGCCCACGGAGAGCCCCGGGGCCCCGTTGTCTCCCCCAGAGCCGACGGGGAGCCGTAGCTGTGGAGTCAGCTTAAGGAGTCTGCCCTAAGGACTGCTGCTTTTTGGAGCGTTGGGGGAGGGGGAGGGTTGTCGGTGTGGGGAGTGGAGGTGTGTGGGAGGAGTCCCGTGTCTTGAGGGAGGTTTGGGAGTGTTTGGCAGATTTGGGGGAGTGGGGGAGGTGTCCCCTCCTTTGGAGCTCCCTGGTTCATTTCTTCTAAACTGTGGGAGGCAGCGGGCAAAGGGGGAAGGCAATAGAGTGAGTTGCTGTATTTCAGTCCTTGGTTGAGAGTCAGCGACTCTGCTCCCTTGCTGCTCAGCAGACTCTTAGCTCCGTGGGGCTGTTTCTCCAGGCAGGCTACGACTACAGAAACGGGCCCACTTCCTCGGAAGAGTTGTTAGCGGTGACATCTGGGAACGTACTGCCTGACGTTGGATAGACCTGGCACCATGCAGCAGCTCAGAGCTCCACAGCGTATGCTTCCACGCTCAGTTCCGTCCCCTGCCTGGGAACCCACTCTTTCTCGGTCCCTGCTGGCAGCTCCTGTGGAGGCTCCTGGCCGAGGACCAGCCCCGGTTTCCCCACTGCTCCACTAGCAGCCATGGGAGAGCGGGGGTGTCCTGAGTGTGTGAGCACCACTGGCTCTGTTGCTGCACTGGGCCAGGGCTCCAGGAAGTGGTAGAGGGAGCTCTGGGAAGAGGAGCTGCTCCTCAACAGGCTGCTGCAGTCCTCCCAGTTGGCCAGCAAGCACAGGCTGCAGGGGCTCTTGCGGTGGCCCTCGGGGAGCCCAGGAGCCCAGGGGGTGCGTGGACCAGAAGGAGCTGTCCCCACTGATAGGACCTATAGGCGGCAGAGGAGGGCAGGGGGATGTGGGGGCTTGGGGTGGGCAGGGGGTAGAGAGAGGCATCACTGCTCAGATGGTATATGGTTGGCAGGGAGCCCAGTGGGTCCTGTGGGGCCCGGTGCTCCCTCCTCACTGCCTCCTCGGTTGCCCTGCAGAGGAGGAGAGAGAAGAGAGCCCGCTGCACCCTGTCTCCTCCATCGGGGCCTGCGAGCAGAACTCCCTCCTCAGCAGGCGGGCAGGGCTGCCCAGCGCAGGCAGGGCAGGGCATGGGCTGAGGGTCTGGGGCAGGATCTGGGGTTCTCCCCCACACTCCCTGCTTCTCCTGTGTCGACTCTAGCTCCCATCCTTCATCCACTAGCTGAGCAGCTGCTGAGGGAGGGGACGGAGTGAGCGGCCAGCAGCCCTGGGCACAGCCCCGTCCCTTGTTTTGGCTTTTTCCAGTCCCTCTCCTGGACCCCGGGAGCTGGGTGAGTGGGAGCAGCTCCCAGCCCCATGCCACAGCCCCCCACCCCACCCCAAGCTGCGGCACTGTACGGTGCAGCAGTCGCCTACCTGGAGCCGCTTGGTCCGTAGCACAGAAGAGACCGCGCTGAGCCCCATCAAAAGCATCACGAGCGGAGCCAGGTGAGCTGTGGGGGGGACGTTGGAGTCCCTCCTGGCACCAGCTGCGGTGCAGCCGCGCAACCCTGGGGTGCCCCCCATGGGAAATGTTAAAGAAATAAAATGTTGGTCTCTATCCCTGGTGCTGTGGTTCCTCCTCCCATCCCGCGGCTGGGGCTGTGCCCCCCTCAGTGCCCGACCCAGTGGGACAGGCTGGCTCTGCTGGCACCCACCAACCTGGGGGGGTGGTGGTGTCAGGGGAGCTGGGTGGGCTGGAGAAAGGGAGGAAGCACCTCTTGCAACCAGCTGGGCCCTCTCCAGCCACAAAACCCTCCCCAGAGGCACCAGAGGGGACCCCCAGATCCTTGAAGGGCTGCCCCAGACTCCCTCTGGCCTGCAAGAGTCCCCCCCAGGACCCCTAACGGACAGCCCAGTGGCGTCCCAAATCTGGGTTCTTTACCTGCTGGGCAAGCCAGTAACACACTGTGTGGGAGCAGCCAGCCAAGCCGGTTTCAGAGCACCAGAGGTGAGAGGCAGGGAGCTGCCATCCCACTCAGCTCCATCCCCGCCGTGCCTTGGCTGTGCAGAGAGAACTTGGGGGAGCTGCAAAACAGCTCAGCCCGGGCTTATCTCAAGATGGCACAGAACAACCAAAACCAAATGGCCCTTAACAATCAAAATGCCCCGAGTCCCATCCCACCACTCTTCCCGTGACGTTGAGCGCCGGACATCACAAACTGGCAACAGAGACTTCGCTATGGCACCACCAGAGGGAAATATCCCAGACAGTGTAATCCACTCGGGCATAATCCTGCACCCTCACCGAGTCAGGAAATATAAACCGCGGGGTCTGGGGAGACAAATGGGGAATCCTCCAAGGATACAGCTGGCCCCTAGGAGATCCGTCCCCCCCATCCAGGACGCTGTACAGGGTAACTTCCCCGGGATGGAGCGACCTCACCTGAGAGAGAGAGGGTAAGTGACTAAGAACCATCCGTACGGTATAGGGCATGCGATTGAGTTTGTGACTGGTGCGCTCTTCTAAGGCATTAATATCTAGCGCCCTCGTGGTTTGCGTTGCTACTTGTCGGGGGCATTTGTAGCTCGCAATAGTGGATCCCGCTAATTGCTTTTAAACCGCAATAGTGTAATCGCCATTGCACACACAGAATTTGCAATAGTGACGTATTGGACCTGTCAGTGAAGTCCAAATCAATTGTTAATCTGAACCTCTCAGTGAAGTCCTTTTTCCCGTTTCGTCACGCTCCCCGAGCCACTGGGTAAAGCGACACCTGGCAAAAAACCCCACACCACCCTCAAAAACCCCACACCACATCCCCCACTCCCCACCCACCCCTTCTCCCCCCATCACAGCCATGGGGCAAACTCCCACCACCACCACCCCCCCCACTCTCAGCTCGGCTATGACCCCCCCCCCCCCGAGTCACTGGAGAGAAAGCAACAGAGAGCGAGCTCAGGCTCGTGTGAGCTGGAGAGATTCCTCTTTGTTTTTTGATGTTGTTGTCGTTGGGTGGGTTTTGGTTGGTTTTTTTCACAGAACACTTTGGCAGTGTGGTGTCACAGCCACCGGGGCCGGCGCCGCTGCCTCTCGTCCCTCCTCTTGCCGGACAGCTTTCACCACTTACCTTGCCTGGTTTTGTTAGGGTTTTTTTTCCTTTCTACCTTTCTTTTTTTATATTTGGGGTTGTTGGTTTTTTTTCCTTTTCCCCCCCTTTTTTCCTTTTCCCTTTTTCCCCCCTTTTTATCTTTTTCCCTTTTTTCTTCTTTCCCCTCGTTTTTTCTTTTTTGTTTCTTTCTTTTTCTCTTTTTAAACATTTCTCAAGCTTTCTCCGAAGGAACGGCCCCTGGCTCTCAGCCAGCAGAAGGAGACTATGGAAGAGCTCTGGCACCCGTGGGATTGCTTTCCTTCTCCCGCCTCGCACTCAGTAGAGTAGAGCATGTTTTCCAATTCATTTTTTTTTTTAATTAAGAAAATAAACAAAAATAATGCTCCAGCTATCAGTTTTGTAAGGCACACAAAATCTCTAAAAGGGAAACAGAAGCGCACGGTGCTGAGGTATGAAAACCTGAGGTAGTTTTTGTGTGTGGTTGTGTGTGTGTCATCGGGGGTTGAGGGTTGTATGCGTTTTATTTTTGAAATTAAAAAAAAAAAAATTATTTTGCTAGTGTTTTTTTTTCCCCCAGCCCTGGGCTGACAACCTCTTGGAAATCTGGCTTTCCCCCCCTGCCCCTCTTTCCCCCTTCTCTCCTTGCAACCGGGATCTTTCCCCAAAGGGTTTACAGCCGAGCATGGCCTTTCCTTTAACCTCTAGAAAAGCCGGCTTGTGCTAAAAAACAAACATCCCCCTCCCGCCCCCACCGCCTCTGAAATGAAATAAATAAATAAAGAATTAAAATCCTTACAAAACTTAAAAATCGCCGTTAGTTTCATTATCATTACATTAATGCTAAAAACTGATGAGCCACTGCGCTGCGTGACGCAGCCCAACCTCCCCCCCTCAACGCTGGGCGAGCTCCTCTGGCCATTCCTGGGATGAAAACCAGGTGGCTTTTAGGAAATAAAAAATTAAAAAAAAAAAGAATAATAAAAACTCTCTTTCTCTCTCTCTGCCTATGTTAGTCCAACTAAAGGGATAGCATCGGGAGGTGATGGAGAGAGCCCTCCCCGTACCCCTCGGCTGTGCATCCTCACAGCGCCGCAGGGAATGGGGGGGATGGGGGGTGTTTGGGAGGGGTCTTTGGTTTGCTCCCCTGACCTGCTGGGGGTGGGGGAGGAGGGTTTGGGACGGGGGGGATGTCCGGCGTTGGGGTTACATTCATCGGGCGGTGCTGGGCGGCACGGCGGGAGCCTCCCTTGCTGTGCTGCGAGGCCGGGGCTCCCGGAGCGTGTTTCTGCTCCTGCTGCTTCACCTGCTGGAGCATTTCCCTCATCTTGCGCTGTGCAGTCCTGGGGAGGAGAGGGGAAAAGCAAGAGGTGGGGGTCAGGGCACTGCTTCTCCCCCCACCACCCACCACCAAGCCCCCACCGAGCATCTCGCCGCTCCCAACTTGTCACTGCAGACAAGCTGTAAGTAATTTCAAGGGTTTTGTTTTGGTGTTTTTTGTTTTGTTTTTTGTTTTTTAAAAAACAAACTTGTGCTTCCTCCATCGCTCCTCAAGAGCACCTGAATTTTTTGGGGGGTCGCCATGCCACCTAAGTGTACAGGAGACAAAGTTATGGAAGATGCACCCAGCTGCGATGCACGTGGCTTTGCCCGCACCGAGGAGTCCATTCACACCCTGGGTGCCGCTCTGCACGGCATCCAAAACACCCATTTTTAGCTCAATCGAGCCAATCTTCAATTTCAGCACTCGCACAGCCGGGGGAGCTACCGATACACCTTCAGTGCCTCTTGAGGGCACAGGGACCTCCCAAAAGAAGAGCGGCAGGACGCTTGGGTGGTGCTGGGCTCAGCACACACTGTGCCTTTCCTCGGTGGACGAAAGCAGCCGGGGAAGATCGGGTAACACCACGGCCAAACTGTACCTGACTGGCAAAGAAATGCCCAATGATTTTAATGATGACCTCCTCGTTCTCGTCCGGGGTTTGGTCGCGTGGCACAAGGATTTCCACACTGGTTAAGATTTGCAGTTCATTCACCTGGAGCGAACCACGAGAGGTTTTTTTGTGGAAGAGCCAAAAACCTCCACTGCTGGTGTCACCACGGCACCAGGCACCCTGTGTGTCTCCCCCTTCCTTGGGACCAACAAGAACCACCACCAGGACATGGGGGCTGAGGGTCAAGACATCGCTGAAACCACTGTGCACCCGGGATTTGTCCCCCTGGGGTGGGCAGGGGTGACGGCTGATGCCCAACCCTGCGTCCCCGGGGCACCACCACCTACCATCTTGCCACCTTTGCCTATCACACGGCCAGCAGCGAAGGAAGGCACCTTGATGTGGGCTTCAAGCTTCACGTCTTTCGTGTTTTCCTCTTTCATCTTCCCAACATATTCACCCCTGGGCCTGGGGAGGAGATGGACAGAAAGGAAAACCATCAGGCAGCGCCCACTGTGCCTCTCCATCCCCAAAGCTGATGATGTCCCCATGTCCAGCAGCATCAAAACCACTGTACCCAGCAAAGAGCTCCCCTGGTGCTGAGGGAGGCCAAGGCAGGCTGGCAGCACAGTGGTGACCACAGGGACGCCCTTGACTTGTCCCTTACTGTCCCCCCCACCCACAACCCCCACCCAGCGCACCTTGAACTGAGCCTTGGGCGGCCCCATGATGATGATCATCCGCTCGCTGGCCTCGGGACCTTCTGCCGGGGCGATCTGAGGAGGGATGAGGGAGAGGGAGCATGAGCACAGCCCCCACTTCAGCAAGACCTTCCCTTGGTGGGATGTACCTCCCCAACGCAGGGCAACCCCCCCATGCAGGAGCATCCCCTCCCACCTGAGCTGGGCTGATAACCGGGGTGCTGCAGGCCTGGCCTTCTACTAACGACAGGCTGGAGAGGTGGGCACATGCCAACCTCATGAAGTTCAAGGAGGCCAAGTGCAAGGTCCTACACACGGGTCGGGGAAATCCCCAGCAAAAATCCAGGCTGGGCGGAGAATGGATGGAGAGCAGCCCTGAGGAGAAGGACCTGGGGGTGCTGATTGATGAGAAGCTCAACATGAGATGGCAAGAGAAGCTGTAGCTGCCCCATTCCTGGAGGTGTTCAAGGCCAGGTTGGTCAGGGTTTGGAGCAACCTGGGCGGGTGGGAGGTGTCCCTGACCAGGGCAGCAGGGTGGACTGGATGGTGTTCAAGGTCTCTGTCAACCGAAACGATTCTATGATAATTTGGGGAGCAACACTGTAACCCGCAGACTCCCATTCCCTGCACTCGGCAGTGGGGAGGGGAAACTGAGGCACAAAACGCAGGACCAGCCCCGCGGCCCCTTCCTCACCTTGATGGAGGCACCCAAAAACCGCACCAGCTGCTTGATGTGCTGCCCCTTCTTCCCAATGATGGCCCCCCCCGCCTGCGTCCCGATGAACAGGTTCACAAACTCTTGCTCCGGCAGCTGAAGGGGCACAGAAGAGCGAGAGGGTCAGGGGACCGGCCGGACAAGGGACAAGGGAGGTGGCTGTCCCCATGCTACCATCCCATGGTAGTAGCTGCTCACCCTCCCAAGGTGCCCAAGTGAAGATCTCCTGGAAAGGGGTACCAGGCACTTACTGGGTGCTGATGGCGGAAGGCACCGGCCGGGGGGGGCTCCATACACACCCAAGAGGTACATCGAGGAGCCCTATGGTTGGAGAGAAAACAATGCTCACTGACAGCCCCAGCGTGCCAGACCCTTCCCGGCCACTCCCAGCCCCACGCACAGCAGCGTGCCACCACCGTGAGCCCAGCAGGGACACGGGGACAACCCTTCAGGCCCTGAAACCCCCCTCACAGAGCGTGGGTGCACCCGAGGGTGCATTGGGGTGAACTGCAGCCCCGACCCAGCGCGATGGGGCTGGGAGGTGGATAGGGGCTCCCAGTTACTCCCAGTCCCTCCCCGCTGCCACGTTTCCACCCGTGTCCTGCCTTTGTAGGGGAAAACCAGGACACAACTCTCTCCTGCTCTGCGTTCCAGCAACTGCAACCAGATGCTACCTGCAAACCACCATTGCTCAGGGGGAGGAGGAGCAGACCCAGCTCCCCTGCCCAGGCTGGACACTGCTCTCGCTCCCAGCCCTCCATTTAAAAGCATCACATTGAAGAGCCCCCTTAGGAGCAAGGGCAGGGCGAGGCCGTGCCCCAAGAGCCAGCCAACCCCCCGCACACAGCTCAGCACTCACCACACGCTCGCCGGCCCCCGCAGCAGCGGCTCGAGCGGGGCTGCCCGCGGCCGGCGGTCGGGCGCCGCTCCGTCACAGCCGCTCACCATGGTGGAACGCCGAACGCAGTCCGCGTCCTTCCAGTCGCGCCGCAGCCATGGCGCAGCCGGATGCGGCCACCGGAGCTCCGCGCCAGAGGGGCGCAAAGCGCCGTGCGAGCGCGGAGGAAAGGGCTCGGTAAGCCCGGGATTGGCATTCCCTCACCCACCGAGGGCAGAGGAGGCAGGAGGGGGCGCGCAAGAGCCCGCGCCGCCGGGCGGTGCCGCTCGCCTCAGTCCTGCGGGACGCCGAAAGGCTTCTCCGCTCTCGGGGGGGCCCTCCGCCCTCTGGGAGGCTTCTGGGGGGCCCCTCCGTCTCTGGAGGGCTTCTGGGGGGCCCCCTCCGGCCTCTGGAGGGCTTCTGGGGGGCCCCCTCCGGCCTCTGGAGGGCTTCTGGGGGGCCCCCTCCGGCCTCTGTGGGGGCCTCTCCCCGAGGGCAGACAGGCCTCTTCCCCGCCTCTCGGCACCCTCCGGCGTCCCAGCGCCCAGCTGCCAGCCGGGACCCGGCTCGAGGCTTTCGGAGAAGGGCCAGCGCCTCCCCCAGGCACAGGAGGGCGAGGCGGGACGGCGCCGGCCCGGCCCCACCGCAGGGCAGGGGCAGAAGCGGGCCGGGCGGCCCTTAACGGCTCCCTCAGGCAGAGCACAGACGCGGCGCGCCTGCGCGCGCCCACCGCCCCGCCCCTCTCTCCCCCCTCAGCCGCCCCTGTACCGATGGCTGTGGGGGGCCAGAGACAGTAACTCTGGGGTTTTGGTACACAAGTTTTCCTCTTCAAGTTATGAAGTAGTGGTTAAGACAGTTTATTTCCCCACCACCACCCCCCACCCCCCCTTATTTTGGAGACAGTAACTCTCTTTGAAATTAGCTAACGCACCTTAAGCAAAAGCCAGAAAGATGGGTGTGACCTCGTTAAGGGCAGAGTGAAGAAGGAACATCGTCAACTTCCATGGCTGAGCCGCACGCTTGCGCCTCGCAGCGCACGCGACCACATTACAGACAAATGGGAAACATCTGTGGTGGTGGTTACAGTCGTGTTTGCCCAACTTACCTTCCCAAGGACAACGTGCTGAACTACCGTCTCCTCAAAGAGAGTTTTCCTCTGTTTCTGGAATATCTACCATCTACTTGATTCCTAAAACTGGATTTGTCATGACCACGGAAAGAAAGCGTTTACCATCTCTTGATTTCTCACCAAAGCCCCTGTCCTTTGGGCTGGTTTGGGGTTGTTTGTTTTTTGCTGTCTCCAGGGAGTTATTTAATGTGAAAAGAGAAGTATTTATTTCTTTATATAATATAAATATTTATTTTAATAAAAAGAGCCTTAATGGAAGGAAACTCTCCCTGTGTCCTGGTTTGAGGTAAAAGAGAACCAATTTTGTTCAGTAACTTGGCTTCTTAGCTGGGCCTCTTCTACCAACTGAAATTAACTGCCTATTGTGCCGTCAGCGTTCACTCTCTCAGAGCGATAAGAGCAATGGTTACAGCTGATGCCCAGGCATGGGATGCAGAGAGGCTCTTGCTTATACTCATTGCTATAACCCCCACGGCCAACCAGCTTTGTTATTTGCCCCGTTGGAGGGTCGGAAGCGGAAAAGCATAGTGGGGTCCCACCTGCGGGGAGGAGCGACAGGACAGGTGACCCAAAACTGACCAACAGGGTATTCCATCCCATCTGCCTCATGCTCAGTAGAAAAGAGACCAAAGGGATCAAAGGGTTCTTCTACCTGGGGAATGTTTACTTCGCCCTTTGATAATTATGCTGATGTGACCCCATCAGAGCTGGGGCATGGCAACCTTCTGGGCTCTGAGGATAAGGACTGGTACCTTGTTAAGATCGTGGTTTTGTTGTTGATGCTCCTGAATGTGGTGCAGGGGTGGTTTCTTGTGAAACATCTGTGCAGGGGGAGCTGGAGGGGACCGTGCGCTGCCGCCACTCAGACCCGCGCAGCCGCTCGGCGATCTGCAGCGGCGCGAACCGCGGCCCCGCCCGGCCCGGCCGCAGCTGCCCCCCCCGGAGCAACGGCACCACCGGCAGCCGCCTCCCCCACGGCACCGGCGCCACCGGCAGCTGCCCCCCCCGGAGCAACGGCGCCACCGGCAGCCGTCTTCCGCACCGCCACGGCACAGGCGCCTCCGCCGCCGCCTGCACCGGCACCGGCACCCGCACCACCGGCAGCCGCCCCCCCCCACCGCAACACCACCGGCCCCTCCGCCGCCCGTCCCGGCACAAGCCGCGCCCCCCCCTGCAGCGGCACAAGCCACGCCGCCGCCTCTCCCGGCACAACCTACTGCAGCCACTACAGCCAGTACCAAAACTACTCCAACTCCATCAAAATCGGTACAAGCCGCCCCGGTAACCAGGAGCAGGAAGAGGAGGTCAACTCCTTCCCCTGCCCCTTACCACAAAGACCACCTCAAGTCACATAGCTTGGGGGAGAGTTCTGAACAAGATCCAGGGGAGGGTCCTTCAAGACCACAGAAGGGAAAGAGACCTTTGAAAACAGACAAAGGCCAGAGTCCTTCTAGAGCAGATGCTGGAGAGGCCCCTTCTGGGGCAGCCTCCCCACAGGAGGACTCAGATGTAGAGGGAGTTGTTCAATCCTTCTCCGTGAAAGATCTGAGAAGTATCAGGAAGGACTTTAGTCGTCATGAAGGCGAAACACTTGTCTCCTGGTTGCTCCGATGCTGGGATAGCGGGGCAGATACCCTAGACTGAGATGGCAGAGAAGCTAGGCGATTGGGAAACCTGTCCAAGGATGGAGGGATTGTACCTGAAAGAACTGCCTGTGCGAGAGGTGATTTATAGTGATGGGCAAGTGATTGTAGACCCTGATGAAATGCCATGCAAACGATCTCTGCTCAAAAAGTTTGTACAAAGTGCACCATCAACATATTCCCACCCATTGTCAACAATGGTCTGGGGAGGATCTGATACTGACACACCAACTGTAAATGAAGGGGTTAAGAAGGTACGACAGTATGAAGACAGTCTCTCTGGTCCCTTCTCTGTGGCAGCCATAGAAAAGCTGACTGTGACCACCGAGAAAATGACTGAGAAACTGACTGAGAAAATAGAGCAAATGACCCAGAGATTAGTTGAGCAAACCGATAAACTGTTTGATAAACTAACCAAGGTGGAGGAAAAACTCCATTCTTTCCCTGTACAGACTCATGTTGCAGCTGCTAAGAGGAAACGCCCTCCTACTCAAGAGAAAAACCACCCTCCGACTCAAGACAAATCAAAGCCGATGCGAGATATCCTGTGGGTTTGCCTCTGTGAATATGGAGAAGACATGAAGAAGAGGGATGGAGAACCTACCTCAGCCCTACAGGCACGGGTGCTTGAGTTGCAAAATGAAGCCGATAGAAGAAAGGATTCTTACAGGAGGAAGGTTGCTCCAACCTACGGTAGGCGATCCTACGGACCAGGTAGGAACCAATCTGCTAATCGTAGGTACTACGGTCAACAGTAGAGGTGCCCTGCCTCCAGCCAGGAGGAGGAGAGGGACAACCGACTTTATTGGACTGTGTGGATTCGATGGCCTGGCACATGAGAGCCACAAAAGTATAAAGCCCTGGTGGACACTGGTGCACACTGGTGTTGGGTTGTTTTTTGCTGTCTCCAGGGAGTTATCTAATGTGAAAAGAGAAGTATTTATTTCTTTATATAATTTAAATATTTATTTTCATAAAAAGAGCCTTAAGGGAACGAACCTCTACCTGGTAATGAGAGAGGGTGATTTATTCTTTTTTTTTTATTTAACTGAAAAAAAGTTGGATGTAGCGATGTGGATTTTCGCTCCCTCACAATCCCCCAGGAAGAGGATTGGAGCCAGGAGGAGCATCGGAGCACAGAAGCCGCGAAGCGATGGTCACACAGTGCTGCAGGGGCAATCGAGGTGTCGTTCAGTGATGAGATGAGCAAGCAGCATCCCGAAAATCCGCCCCTGGAGAGGGGTCAGCGGTGTACGGACGCTCTCTGTGTTCTGTAAGCCCCCTGTGGGGAGCCCCTGCTGCCCCCTTGGCAGTGCCCGGGTGGCTGTGACTGCTGAAAGCTGGTTTGGTGCGTTGAGGTGTTAGGTGGGGTGGCAGCAGCCCCTGCCCGCCCCGGGAGGGGGGACACCACCTCTCCGGTGGCACTGGATGGGTGGGAGGGAGGGAGGGAGCACAGCTCTGGGAGCCATGGAGAAAGGCATGGGGGTGTCCCTCATCGTGGCAGCCCCCAGCAGCCCTACCCCGCCACCCGGCCACCCCAAGGGACACCCAAGCCCCATCTTGGTCCTCTCCCTCTTGGGTGATGCCCTTCCACCCGCCATGGAGGTGCGCTCCTCTCCTGTGGGGGGGACGCCCAGCACTCGCCTGGCTAGAGAAGCACCGGGGGGGTGCTTAGGGGGCATCTGAGCTTCCCAGTTACACGGGCCTAATTACTGTGCTGTTAATAACCATTAATAACCACTTTGGCTCTGCTAACCAACTGCGGCGAGGCCCCCACCCCGCTTTAGCGCAGGCTTTGTGATGCCAACACCTCCCTGAGCCACTGGGTAAAGCGACGCCTGGCAAAAAAACACCATCACCCAAAGAAAACCCCACACCACATCCCCCACTCCCTGCCCACCCCTTCTCCCCCCATCACAGCCATGGGACAAACTCCCACCACCACCACACCCCAATCTCAGCTCGGCCATGACACCCCCAAGACACTGGAAAGAAAGCAACCGAGAGCAAGCTCAGGCTCCTGTGAGCTGCAGAGATTTCTCTTTGGTTTTTGATGTTGTCGTTGGGTGGGTTTTGCTTGGTTGTTTTTCACACAACACTTTGCAGTAGAGGACAAAAACGTGGTGTCGCAGCCCCCGGGGTCGGCGCTGGCACTGCCACCTCCCCCCCCCAGCTCCTGTCCCTCCTCTTGCCCCGCAGCTGTTCCCACTTTCCTTGCTTGGTTTGGTTGGTTTTTTTTCCTTTCTACCTTTCTTTTTTAATATGTTTTTGCTTCCCCCTTTTTTCTCTTTTACCCCTTTTTTCTTTTGACCTTTTTTGCTTTTTCCCCCTTTTTCCCCCCCTTTTTTTCTTTTTCTCTTTTTTATTTTCCCACTTTATTTTTCCTCCTTTCCCTTTTCTCTTTTTAAACATTTCTCAAGCTTTCTCCTGAAGGAACGGCCCCTGGCTCTCCGCTAGCAGAAGGAGCCTACGGAAGAGCTCTGGCACTGACATGGGCAGGAACACCCACAAGTGAGAACTGGATAGACAAAAGGCTCCTCAATGATGACACTGGGGCAGCCCGACCTTAGAAGCAGCAGAGGAGCAGAGCCACCCAGAGCCACCCAGAGAACAGGAAGGGCTATTCAGGGCCTTATTGTCTGCGCGAAGTAACCATCTGCTGAGAACCGGTCTGGCGGCTCAGAGCTCAGCCACAGCAGCACTCTTGAGCCAAAGGGGAAAAGTACACCGGCAGGAAGACTGGGAGCCTTCCTCCACAACAACCCACAGATCATGACCAGAGTGGTGCCTATTCCCAGCCTACACTAATGAATACGTACGCCTTTGCATCAGAAAGGAACGCTTGCTTTACCAGCCCCTGGGCGAGTTGGGAGCCATCCCCCTTGCACCCAGCGCTGCAATAAACATGCTGCTTTGTAACTCGCCCCGAGTTGGGGAGTTTCTTTCCGCACGTCAGCACCCCTGGGATTGCTTTCCTTCTCCCGCCTCGCACTCGCTCGACATGGTTTTTTCCAACTCAGTCTTTTTTATTAAAAAAATTAATGAAAAAATGCTCCAACTCTCAGTTTTACAAGGCACACAAAATCTCTAAAAGGGAAACACAAGCGTGAGGTGCTGAGGTACCAAAACCTGCCCCTGTTAGTCCAACTAAAGGGACAGCGTCGGGAGGCGACGGAGGAGGAAGGGGGAGGCTGTGGGATGGAGAGAGCCCTCCCCGTACCCCTCAGCTGCGCATCCTCGCAGCGCCGCGGGAATGGGGGGCTGTGTGTCTGGGCGGGTCTTTGGTTTGCTCCCCTGACCTGCTGGGGGTGGGGGAGGAGGTTGGAGGGGGTTGTCCGGCAGTGGGGTTACATTCATCAGGCGGTGCTGGGCGGCACGACAGGAGCATCACTTGCTGTGCTGCGAGGCCGGGGCTCCCGGAGCGTGTTTCTGCTCCTGCTGCTTCACCTGCTGGACCATTTCCCTCATCTTGCACTGTGCAGTCTTGGGGAGGAGAAGGGAAAAGCAAGAGTTGGGGGTCAGGGCACTGTTTCTCCCACCACCACCCACCCCTGAGCCCCCACCGAGCATCTCGCCGCTCCCAACTTTTCACCCCGGACAAGCCCTAATTAATTTCAGGTTTCTGGGTTTTTTTAACTTGTGCTTCCTCCATCGCTCCTTGAGAGAGGCTCAATTTTTTGGGGGGGGGGGCCGCCATCCCGCTCGAGTGCACAGGAGACAAGGTTATGGAAGATGAACCCAGGTGGGATGCGGGTGGCTTTGCCCGCACCGAGGAGTCCATTCACAATGTCCTCACGTCCAGCAGCATCAAAATCATGGTACCCAGCAAAGAGCTCCCCTGGCGCTGAGGGAGGCCAAGGCAGGCTGGCAGCACAGTGCTGACCACAGGGACGCTCTCAACTTGGCCCTTACTGTCCCCCACACCCACAGCCCCCACCCAGCGCACCTTGAACTGAGCCTCAGGCGGCCCTGTGATGATGACCATGCGCTCGCTGCCCTTGGGACCTTCTGCCGGTGCAATCTGGGGAAGTATGGGGGAGAAGGAGCGTGAGTGCAGCCACCGCTTCAGCAAGACCTTCCCTCGGTGGCATGTCCCCCCACAACGCAGGGCAATCCCCCCATGCAGGAGCATCCCCTCCCACCCGAGCCGGGCTCATAACCAGGGTGCTGCAGGCCTGGCCTTCTACTAAACACAGGCGGGAGAGGTGGGCCCATGCCAACGGGTACAGGAGAGCTGGGGAGAGACTTTTTACAAGGGCATGGGGTGACAGGACGAGGCGGAGTGCCTTCAAAGTGGAAGAGGGGAGATTTAGAGGAGATAACAGGAAGAAATTTTTCACTGTGAGGGTGGTGAATCACTGGCCCAGCTTGCCCAGAGAAGCTGTGGCTGCCCTAGCCCTGGAGGTGTTCAAGGCCAGGTTGGACGGGGCTTGGAGCAACCTGGGCTGGGGGGAGGTGTCCCTGAACAGGGCAGGGCGGTGGGACTCCATGATCTTCAAGGTCCCTTCCAACCTCAACCGTTCTGTGATAAGTTGGGGAGCAAAACTGCTCCCCGCACACTCCCATTCCCTGACCTCGGCAGTGCAGAGGGGAAACTGAGGCACGAAGCGCAGGACCAGCCCCGCAGCGCCTTCCTCACCTTGATGGAGGCACCCGCAAACCGCACCAGCTGCTTGATGTGCTGCCCCTTCTTCCCGATGATGGCCCCCACCGCCTGCGTCCCGATGAACATGTTCACAACCTCTTGCTCCGGAAGCTGCGGGGGCATGGAAGAGTGAGAGGGTCAGGGCACCAGCTGGACAGGGGACAAAGGAGGTGGCTGTCCCCATCCCACCATCCCATGGTAGTGGTTGCCCACCCTACCAAGGTGCCCCAGCAAAGATCTCCTGGAGAGGGGGGACAGGCACCTAAAGGGTGCTGATGTGGGAAGGCGCTGGCTGGGGGAGCTCCGCCGAGAACTGGCTGAGAGCTCCGCCGAGGAGCTCTATGGTGGGAGAGAAAATGAGGGTCAGTGATGGCCCCAGCATGCCAGACCCTTCCCGGCCACCCCCAGACCCACGCACAGCAGCAAGATACCACCATAAGCCCGGCAGGGACACGGGGACAACCCTTCAGGCCCTCAAACCCCCCCTCACAGAGCGTGGGTGCATCTGAGCTGCATCCAGCGCCATGGGGCTGGGAGGCAGACGGGGGCTCCCAGTTACCCCCACTCCCCCCACGCTGCCACCTTGCCGCCCGTGTCCCGCATCTGCAGGGGAAAACCACGACACAACTCTCTCCTGCTCTGCATTCCAGCAAGTGCAACCGGATGCTACCTGCAAACCACCACTGCTCAGCTGGAGGACGAGCAGACCCGGCTCCCCTGCCCAGCCTGGACGCCGCTCTCGCTCCCAGCCCTGGAAAAAAAGCCTCTCCAGGACGGGGCTGCAGCAACAGCCGCACATTTCCACCCCACAGGAAACAGCTCGTTAACGAGGGGCGAGCACCGCATTTCAAAGCCCCCTTAGGAGCAAGGCAGCGCCCCAAGAGCCAGCCCAACCCCCCCGCACACAGCTCAGCACTCACCACACGCTCGCCGGCCCCCGCAGCAGCGGCTCGAGCGGGGCTGCCTGCGGCCGGCGGTCGGGCGCCGCTCCGTCACAGCCGCTCACCATGGTGGAACGCCGAACGCAGTCCGCGTCCTTCCAGTCGCACCGCAGCCATGGCGCAGCCGGGTGCAGCGAGCGCAGCTCCCCGCCAGAGGGGCGCAAAGCGCCGTGCGAGCGCGGAGGAAAGGGCTCGGTAAGCCCGGGATTGGCATTCCCTCACCCACCGAGGGCAGAGGAGGCAGGAGGGGGCGCGCGAGAGCCCGCGCCGCCGGCCGCTGTCGCTCGCCTCAGGCCTGCGGGACGCCGAAAGGCTTCTCCGCTCTCCGAGGGGCCCCTCCGCTCTCTGGGAGGCTTCTGGGGGGCCCCTCCGTCTCTGGAGGGCTTCTGGGGGGCCCCTCCGGCCTCCGTGGGGGCCTCTCCCCGAAGGCCTCTTCCCCTCCTCCGGGCACTCCCCGGCCTCCCGGCGCCCAGCTGCCAGCCGGGGCCCGGCTCGGGGCTTCCGGAGAAGGGCAAGCGCCTCCCCCAGACAGAGCAGGGCCAGGCGGGCCGGCGCCGGCCCGGCCCCACCGCAGGGCAGGGGCAGAAGCGGGCCGGGCGGCCGCTAACGGCTCCCTCAGGCAGAGCACAGACGGCGGCGCGCCTGCGCGCGCGCACCCACCGCCCCGCCCCGCCCCGCCCCGCCCCGCCCCTCTCTCCCCCCTCAGCCTCCCCTCCACTAATGGCTGCGGGGGGCCCTCGGCGCCCTCCTCGCCGCCCCCGGCCCCGCCGCCGCGCAAGAGGCTGCCCCCCAGGTCAGCGAGCCGCCCCGCCGCCTCAGGGCCGCCCCCGGGCATCGCCCCGGCGCCCACTCCCCCCTCCGCCCCCCCCCCCGCCTGGGGCCTGCGGGACCCCCGGGGCTCCTTGGCGGGAGCCCGCCCGGCGCCTCGGCCGGGAGCGGCGTTAGTCGCTCTGTGGGCTCGGGTGCAGGGCGGGGTCTTGCTCTGGGGCTCCCCTGGCTCTGGCCTCGGCCCCTCTGCCCGCCCAGAGCCCCCCCTCCGGGGCGGTGGGGCTCGTGGTGGGCCCCGGCAGCCCCGTGCCCCCCCCGCCCTCTCCCAGCCCGGCAGCCCCGTCCTTCCGGCCCTGTGCGGCGGCTGTGGCTCCTGCCGCTGTGGGCTCGCCCCGGGCGCAGTCAGAGTCGTTCCCCTGTGATGCTGAGATGACTGTGGCTTCCAGATGTTCCCCCCAAATCCGTGGGCAAAGCCACCCCCTCGTTGGCTTTCCGTCTGCACAGCGGGGGCTTGAAAAGGGAAAAAGAGGGGGTGGAGACTTGGAGTGGTGAAGGAGCGGGGAGCAGCTTAGTACAACTTCCCAGGAGAGAATTCCTCTTTTCTCGCCCTCAAACTGATCCTAAACCTCCAAGCGGCTGGTAAAGTAAAAAAGGACAAAACAAGGCTCTCCCAGGTGCCGGGTGCTCTGGTACCGCTGGAGAAAGCGGCATTTCTGTTCACAGGCAGTTGCCGTAAGTGCCGTCAGGTATTGAAACTGCGCTTCTCTCAGGACGTAGCCTTGAGCCTGGAGAGCAGCTCAGAAGGAGTTAGCTCCTGCGAACAATTGAGCAGGACGATACAAAGATTTTGCCTTCCCTACTTTTGCCTTCTGAAGTATCAAATATGCTGAGTAAGAATGCATTTTCATGGGAAGATATTTACCTCTAATGCCTACCCCCCGATATTTTCTGCCTGACTTTAATAGCATAGTAATAGCCAATACTTTTGACATTGTATGAAAGGTGCCGTTAGGGACTTCTTTGTGCTCCTGATACAGAGAGAAGATAGTCCAGAAGCAATGCTATCATCAGGGTTCGGGGGCATAACATTTTAAAAGAAATTCCTTTGTGTAAGAAAGACCAAAGAATTCTTCAAAGAATCCTTGCCGTCTGTCATGACATTTGGGGGGGCAAATAGAGGCAAAAACCCACCTAGGACCATCCTTTGTGCTCCATTCCCAAAGGAAAAAGTGATTGAAGTGGGTGTATGCATGAGTTGCTTTGCCACCTTTTATTTCCTGTCCTCCTTAGACCTTTCTTTGCAACTCAGTGTAGTGATTTACGAAATGAGATGGCGTAGTAATCTCTGGTGTGCTGCTTTCCCTGATGAAAGAGGAAAACATTACATATAAACTCAATTTTTTGGCGATAGGAACAAATGTAAAATGTTAGGAAGCATTAACAAAATGAGAAAAAGAGGCCTAATGTGCTGCAGCGGGATCATTAGCTCTCTGAGAGCGGTCGTTGGCTGGGAGAGGTTGGGGGGTGTTGAGGAGGGGTGCAGTTAGGTGTATGTGCCTGAGATGATCCCAGGGGCGCTTGGAGGGGGAGACCTTTGGGATAGGAAAAGTAACTTGGGAAGTTTGGGCCCTGTGAAGGGAAGTCAGCCTGCTGGGAGCTTCCCTAGGGCTGCAAAACACTGTTGTGTGTGTTCTTTCCTCAGCGTTTGGATACCTGTGGACGATGGTGACGAGAGTCCGGCGAAAAAGAAAATATCAGGTATTGCACATTACAGAAGTATTGAATATGCCTGATTTTTCTGAGGTTTCGTGTCCCTTGGAAAAGTCTGGCTTTTGTGCGCTGGCATTGTTCCTGAAACTGTGGCTTTTCAAGCTGTTCTTTCCTTGTGGCTCTCTATGCCTATAGCCAATGGCTTGAGGGTGTACGGTAGGGCTTAGCCCTCTGTATGACGTTCTCTGCGGTGACTGTGGCAGGGCACAGTACTTTTACTGCCAGCAGGAGATAGCCCAGGTCTCTGGCGGTGAGCCCGCGCGTGTCAGCAGAAAGAGTATTTTAAATCAAAGCTGTGTGCTCCCTCCTGGCTGTATTCGCAATGTACCTCTGTTGGTTTTCATCATGTTCTTATATGGCCTGTCTTTGTTTTTTAGATTATTCCATCTCTGAGCAGAAAGAGAAAGTTGAAGTTTCTGCAGTGCTGCAGTTGCCGACCAAGGCAACCAAACGCCCGGCGGCTTCCGTCAGCGAAGATGCTCCATTCACAGAGTGTGCGGAAGAGGTTAGCGAGGGGTTTGAAATATTAGGATCTGTGCAAGGTGCGAGAGCAAGCAGCTCTCCCTACTGCATCTTGAGGTTGAGCCTGCTCTGAGCCTGTACAGCTGTAGGTGGTTCTTTTCCATTTCTAGCAGGCAGCTCTAATGTGGGCTGGGTTTGCCTTACTCAAGTCTGCGTTATTCTCTTTCTCGAGTTTGTGGTTAAGGAATCAAAATACACTACCTTACAAGAAAAACTGCGTACTTCCTGTGGATAAACCTCTTTCTGCTCATTAGCCTCCAGCCCAGGAGAGGATTCCTGTAGGACTTTGGCTCTGTAAAAATGAGCCACCTACTGCTTGACTCCCTAGTTTGGTTCAAAGGTGTAGTGCTATTTTTCTTATTACCCCATGGAATTAGAGGCCTAAGAGACTGTCGGGCTCTAATTCTTCATTCCTGAGAGAGTCGTTAACTCTTATTTGTACAAAATATATTTTTCAAGGGCTGAATTATCACACTTTGGAATGTTTAGGAGCTGACTGCACGTATGAGAGCCTGTATTCAAAAATTAAAGCGTACCTGTCAAAGGTCCTGCAAAGATTGGCATTCTTCTGCAATCTGACCCAGCAAGTCATGGTCCGCAAGTCATAGCAGAGCTGACTAAGTCTCAGGAAGTGTGTTTGCTTGGATTCTCATTCAGGTTATACTCACATTGGTACTTTTTTTTTGTTTTCTTTTAAGATTCGGTCCACTTCTTTTGAGCCTTCAAGTAAAAGACCAAGATTTTCATCGCTCGATGTAGCAATGCTACAAATTGGTAAGGCTGACATCAAGTTATACGACTTGTTTCATTTTCACCCTACCTTGTGTACCGTCCAAGCCTACCCCTGGGGTTCTGTACAGATTATTGCAGGCACAGGACGAGGCGGCATCTGGGAATACTTGAGCGTGACCTCTGTTTCTTACCTGCATCCTTGCATTGCTTCTGGAGTGGGGCCGGGCATTTATCTTGTCATCTCAGTGCCAGAGCTGCCTTGGATGCAGTCCTTCCATTCTGATAGGTCCACTGTTAGCTTGCCAGAAGCAAATTGTTTTCAATGCTTCTTTTAGGTAGTAGATCCCGAGAAGCCTTTTGTATTTCAGGTTTTGGCTGGCAATACCTTGTGCGCACAACTTGCTGTAGTTGCCGGTGTGAAAACCTGAAAATGTCCTCAAGTGACATAACAGAAATAATATGATGATGTGAGAGAGAAAATGACAGTTTATCTTTGTTGAAGCTCGTTACTGTAAACTCATGAACCTCTTCAGTTTCCTTTTAGAGTTCCTGATGCCTTATGCTCTTCCCTCGTAGGTCAGATGCCGTGTGGAACCCATGCTCACCTGACGAAGGAACCACTATCCCATCCTCACAAGATAATTCCACGTCTGAGGTAAAAATCCTTCTGTTTTCTTTGACTTCTTCCCCAAAAGGTTTACTGCCTATGGTAAGGGAGGTCTCCAGCTGCTTCCCCCCTGAAGAACCAATTTTCAACTTTTTCTTTAAACCCAGCTACTTAATTGACGCAGGAGATTAGGTAGAGATTAAAGGTCTGCAGTAAGAGGAAGTGTTGAACTTGAGAGGAGGCTGAGGACACAATCAACAGCGTATCTTCATCTGAAAGTCATGAACATCTCGTGTCTGTCTCCATCATCATCGGTGTACGTGCTTGACAAAGTAGTTGGTGGTGGAGGTGCATATTGGAATGTTCTCTGGATACCATTTCTTTTGCCGTTGATGTTTTCAGCACAATCCGGAATGGCAAACAGAGCATCAAAGCTGCTCCAGACAGCTTCTTACCCCTGAGGCCGCCCATGAAGGAGCGCGCTGCGCCAGAATCCGCCACTTCAGATGAAAATCCATATCATGAAAATGATACAGAAAACAGTTTCTCATGTAATTTTGTGTGCACTGAGTTTAAGTGCACTGCATTTGAGAGCGGGTCAAGACTCTGCTTTGGGCGTCTAATCTGCCAGTCGTTGCTTATTGTGGTTTGGCTCATATTTTGGAGCAGATCTGGAGCATGAGAAAGAGATTCCTTTCAGAGGAAGGTAAACCAGAGAAGGTTCCTGGGGAACGTGTCTAATGCACTCCAACTGCTACTGAGCATATAGTCCCTGAGGTCAGAGCAGGGCAGGTCTGAAGTAAAATGTCCCAGCAGTGTGGATGCTGTGGACATTGCCATTCTCAGCGTCAGCATAATCTTTAACAAATAGATTGAGCAGAATTGGTCAAGGCTGGTTGAAATGAACGCTGTCTTGTCCCGCAGAGTAAAGTGGCCTCCTCAGGTTGATGCAGATATTTGTCGGATGTGCAAAGAATATTTTTTTCTTTTCAAAGAAAAACCCCAAAAGCCACCGTGAATTGGTATACACTGATAACAAATGCCCCACATATAAAAATTGTGATTCTCCTCTGTTGTTCTTTCCTGCCCCAAAGTGTTCAAGCCTCCTCTAAGGAACCAGTGACGACTGTGAGTCACCTGGAAGAACCAAAATACGGAGGAGACGTCTATCCACGTCCAACACTAAGGACCGGTGAGTATCCCCATGATTCCAATCCGTTCCACTTTGTAGGTAGACTTCAAATCGGAATAGGGCATTTCTTATACACTGGCAGATGATGTTCAAAGCGCTTGCCAGAATTCAAACTTCCTGACCATACAGTCAGAATTCAAAGTTTTTCTTTTTTTTTTTAATTATCACTCAGAAATGGAGAGCTATGTACATCCGATGGTGACTGAAAGTCGACTTCTTGTTTTCTTACTACTGCTTTCCTGTGCAGGTGTCGAATGTATAGATGTTTGCTGCCCGCAGTGGTCGCAGAGAGGTGATACGATCAGGTAGAGTCTCTTTTAATGTAGTAATGAGTAGCTACCTTGCGGCTCCGGAATTGCTCGCAAGCCAGTTGCATCTCCAACACAGCTGCCATGTGAGAGCCGTGCTGCGTGACAAAGAGGGTTGTGCTGGTGTGGTGTTTGCTGTGGGAAGAAAGCCAGTAAGGGTGCGAGTGGTGGCCGTCCCAAGTTGTCCTTGGATGTGCAGAATCCGTTTTTGTTTGTGAGTCGTTCTGCCGAGCCATCAAGGAGCTGACATTTCACTTCTTTCACTTGGAAACTCACATCCTGAGCATAAGGATTAGAGAGCTTGTAAAGCCTGGTGGGACTTGAGGCAGTTTTTGGGACTTAGAGGATGCGTGGGGTTTGACTAGGAGGGGGAAAAAAGCAGCGTGCGGTTGGGTTTGAGAGGCCAGCAGCCTCTCTCAAAGGGGTCTTTTGGTGACAATGCGAATTCTTGTTTTTGAAGCAGGGACATATATCTGGACAACTTTAATGTCTGTGTATTTGTTTGCTCTTCAGAGTCTGTGTGGTTTGAATGACAATCCTCTCCAAATGGGGATAGTCACTCTCTTGACTGGCCTGTAGAAGGCAAGTAAACATCCTGTCGCTGTCCCATTTGGAATTCAGTGTGCTGGTCTTAGTTTCCCGAAGCTCACTCTGTTTGGATGCAAGTCTAGTTGCAGATGTTCCTGTTACACCTTGCAGTAGAACACCCAGCGTGCAGTGTTTATCAGCAGTAGATCACAAAGCCCTCGATAGAGGAAGTGCTGGTTGCTTCTCTGTTTTCTAAATAATGCAACTGATAAAGAGAAGGAAAAGGAGTCTTGTACAAGTAAATGGGAAAAAAAAAAATTGCAAAGCTCCCAGCTCTTCATTCTATCCCAGTCCTGCTGCTAAGAAAGAATGGTGCTGGACGTTGAGGCGATATTGTCACGTGTTGATGTGTGCAACTGGGGCTGTAGTCAGAATAAGCCTTGAAAAAGCCTTTCTTGTCCAGAAGGTGAATTCCTGAGAATTCCATGGGAGAGGACAGATACAAAGCTCACTTCTCTCTCTCCCTCTCCTGGCAGGTACTGCACACCAGAAGAAAACTCTCAGGAAGAGGAAGGAGCAGCGAAACAAACCATCGCGGGGGTAAGCTTGCGTTATTCACAAGGAAAATAGAGCTATTTGTGATCAGAAACTTCAGCACTCTCCACTTCACGTGACTTACTCAACAATATCTGTATTTGCCCAGGTTGTTTTTCCCCGGGAAAGCGGGAGCGTTATTTGATGAGTAGCGCTATGGCAAAGTGTTTTCCGCTACCGTTAATTTTGTTTCTGGACTATTAGGAGCACGCTACACTATAGCATTTTGATTCTTCCCCTTTCATGTGTTGGGTATAGCCTCAAAATCTTTACTGCACAGCCTTAGTTGACCTGCAAAGCTGGACTGGGGTGTCTTTAGTCTTATCTTGTTTGCTGGGATGGGAAGTACATCCCTGACTTCCATCTCTGGTCAGGATTGAGGTCAAAAATAAAATTTTAATCATGGAAATCATAAATAGTAGTCTCACTCTCAACTTAATACCTACACGTGGAGGCTTTGCTGGGGTTCTTAACGCTAGCCCAAGGCAAACGAGCTCTCTGCCTCTCTTGCCTCCGAGTGCAGCACTCCATGGGTGCACAGTTGGAATGCAGTCGTCAATAAAAAGTCACTTTGGGGTTTGCTGTTTGGATGTGTGTACAAAAACTCTTCCAGTTTTCTGTCCTGTCCCCAAGCAAACAAATCTGTGCTTGATTGCTAGCTTAATGTCCGTTTGTCTAACAGAGGCAGCGTGGCACTGAAATCTCAGAAGATGCGTTATTCCAAGGACATCCTATACCTGTTCGGTCCAAAAAGTCAGCCAGCCTCACCGTGGAAGGAAAGAAAGTGCCAGGCTTGGGAAAAACAGCGGAACGCTTTCCTCCGCTCACAGAGGTACCACAGCCGACAGTCTGTTAGACAAAAGAGAAGGTTGTGACAGAGCTGCAGGGAACTCCTCTTATTCTCGGTGGTTCTTAAGGCTCTTTGAAATCTGAAGAACTTGCATTGAACCTGTTAGCGAGTGTCTGCGGCTGTGACTTCGCAGTGCGAGGGTCAGCACTAAAGCTGGTTTGAAGGATTTCGTGTGCTCCAGCGCTCCTTCAGTTGTGCTGCCCTGAGGGTTTGTGGGCCTTCTGTTAGCAGGACAAAAAATGAGTCCAGGTTGAACACCAGTCTCCAGAGCAGTGCTAACCCGACTCATCCAGTTATATTGGATGTGCCTCTTGTCCTACCGTGGTGATAGAACCTGAAAGATCAGCTTGTGCTGATCCGTGGTGCCGTTCACCGGGGAGTGGGAGTTCAGTTTCCCCTGCTTGTATGAATTTTGGCTGCTTTTATTCTTTGGAGTTGCAGTCTAATTGAGCTCCCCCCACCTTTTCCTGCCTGTTGAGGATGGACTCGGAAAGGGCGGGCAAATGCAGAGTTTACAAAGTCTGCAGAATTGATGCTGGGTACAAGGGAAACCGGGTGGTTTTCTTAATTTGCTCGCCCAGATTCAAGCAAGAAGGAGATGCTATTGCAGATCAGAGTATTTTATACCACCATCCGTAGTGGTTTCTTTGCATTCCCCGCTGGGATTGGCTTAAACCTGGGTATTGCGAGGGCCGCAGCAGTACCTGGGAAAGGGGGTTGCCAGACTTGTGTTCCATTTTCAGCTGCTTTAGCATGTTTGCTGAGTTTACGGGTTTTATCCCAACGTCCTTGGTGAAAAGAAATGGCAGCAAGCCTGGGCTCTAAAGTTCAAAGTTGGGATGCTGAAGCCAACCAAGCAAGGCAAAAGCGCTATCGCTCACTGAGCCAAAAAAACGTCGAAGGCAGTTGCTCTGTCAGCTGAGCTGAATTTACAGGCCGTGTTTCAGTGGAAAGCTGCCCCCAGGTCAGCGTGCTCCATGCGCTGTTTCACAAGTCCTTCCCCATTTAATTGTTCCTTTCAGGCCATGGAGAGAGAGGTCAGTGCCGCATTTGGCAAAGGTGAGCCAGATGAGATCATGAGCAGTGCCTTCAAACTAAAGGTCACTCGCGAAGACATCCACACGCTCAGGAACCTTTGCTGGCTAAACGATGAGGTAAAACCAGCTGCAGCACAGGGACAGTCTCACTCAGCCTTTATTGAAAAATACCCCTCTGCCGTGTACAGAAGTCCCGTCAACGTTCTTTGACGACCTCCGTGGCAGAGCCTAAAAACCTCTGTAGAAGTCTTATTTGAGGTATTGAAGGGTCGGGCGTTTCTGGAAGTTCCGTTACTTCTTGTATGACGCAGCTTCCCGGAGTTCGTCCGGGTTTTTGGTGTGGGTGGCAGGTGTTTTGATCAAACTGCCGATGTAGCCCCGTGTGAAATTCTGGGAACAAAAGCTGACAGCTGAGGCTGGAGTTCTCTCCGCTGCGTGCTTAAGGGTGGCCAGAAAAGAGGTGGTGCTGTATTTTTGGTTGGGGAAGGCAGCGTCTTATTTTTACACCTCACGTTTCCTCTTTATGGTACAGGTCGTTAATTTCTACATGGGTCTGCTGATGGAAAGAGGCAAGAAGGAAGGATATCCAGCGGTCCACGCTTTCAGTACTTTCTTTTATGCCAAACTAAGATCTGGTGGCTACGATGCAGTAAGAAGATGGACCAGAAGTGTTGATGTCTTCAAGCAGGACATCATCTTCGTGCCTGTAAACTTGAAAGCGCACTGGACACTAGCCGTGAGTCCCACGGGCTTTTTCTTTAGAATTGGACGGGGAGCAAAAACTGGCAAGAGAAGTCATTTAGGTGTTGGGGGGTGTGCGGCAGAAGGTTGTGCTTTGTCTAATGGTCACCTTTTAATAACAGGTCATAGATCTCAGGAGGAAGACCATCATGTACTTGGACTCTCTGGGCCAGAAAGGGGACAAGATTTGTCAGACTTTGCTGTAAGTAACCGCTCCGTCACTGCTTTTATGGTGTGAATGAGGAGAGGGATTGAGTCCCTGTAAGGCGACTGCAAGTTTTCACATGGCTTGTAGATAACCAACCCGGAATCTTGGCGTTGCTTGCTGCGACTTGTCTGGCATCGACTGCTTATCTGGTGTCACAGCGTCCCCTCCGCCCAGGGTCTGGGGTGCCTGGATTCTGCCACCTTCCCGTGATAGGCACAGCCAAATCCACCATAGCCCCGTGGCACACGTCTACCGGCTTTGTTAGTTGGATCCCAGTATGTGGGATGAAGGCACACGGTGGAATTATGGCATTACAGTTCCTTGCTTGGTTTGTCTCTTTGTCTTCTGATAACATGTGATTTGGGGCTTTTTGACCTCTCTGAAGCAATGGAATCATTGGCCTTGTTCTTGACCATTAGCTCACAGCCTCTCCCTGTGTTTGTAAGTTTCAGATTGGGATTTTTCCTCAAAATCAGCCTTAAATCAGCTGCTGTGAGGATCCTCTGACATTTTACTGTCCTGCCGTTTGTCTTCCTGTGATCCTTCAGCCACTTTATTTTGTTGTTGGCCTAAATTACAGAGATGAAAAGGGATTTTTTTTTCCCTTTTGTTTTAACCAGCCAATACCTGCAAAAAGAAAGCCGGGAAAAAAGAAACCTGGAGCTGAATGTTTCAGAGTGGACTCTTCACAGCATGGAGCCACGTGTACGTGAGCACCACTTGGGTTTGAAATGGGAACTGTCAGTGCTTCTTTGGGGCCCAGATCCTGGCACGTGACAAAGAAAGGGCTGAGCTGATGTTTCTCGAGGAGTTGATAGTAAAAAGCAGTCCCTAAAGACTGGATTTAAGAAAGGTCACTTAAGAAAAAGGCGGTGCGAACCTCGAGAGGCCTCGCAGGGAGGAGGGCTGCTGCCCCTTCTGGGCCTGCCAAGAATTTGGATTGTAGTGTCCGAGTCCGGGAGGCAGAGGGGAGGGATGGTGCGCAGTGAACTGGGTCTGTTCCTCGTGGGCGGGAGTGGGTATCGGGGATTAGGCAAGTAGGGTCAGGAGTGTGCGGTGAGCGCAGTGTCGGTGTGGGTAATGTGCGCTGCTTCCAAGTTGCTTTTCTTTTGAGACAGAGGGAAATCCTCCATCTTCTTTGCATTCCTTAGGAGATCCCTCAGCAGCTGAACGGAAGCGACTGCGGCGTCTTTATGTGCAAATACGCCGAGTACATCGCCAGAGAGAAACCGTTCAACTTTACCCAGGTGAGTGAAGGTCATAAACCCCTCCAGCCCCTTTCGCGCAGGGACAGGAGCCGGGGAGGTTACGCAGCAGCTCTTAATTGTGTCCGGGGCAGGGGCTGAGGTTTCGTGCCCTGTTTCGGTGCGTAGTTGCTGTGGTCAGAACTTCCAAGTGGCCTGGGCAGGGCAGAGCTGTGGTTCTCCATCCCCGCCTTTGGGAGCTGCTGCCGGTGAGATTCCTCTTGGGCAAGATACTGCCGCCAGCGGGTTTGGCATATCTGGGCTCGTATCTTTTGGAGAAATGGCTTCTACCCTTTGACCAGTCAAGACAGCGCTTATTTTTATTGATTTCATTTTACACCGGTCTTTTATTAGCGTGCTTGTAAGCTGTCGCGCAGTCAAGTCAATCTGGTTTTGTCGGGTTGTCGTGTCACCCTCTTAGGAGCCGCGTGGGGTGTTGTACCCAAACGGTTGGCAGTTCTTAAAGGGAACTTCCTATTAAGGACTCCGCTGGGCGTTTATGCCGGTTTGCCGCCTCTTTCTACCGTGATGTCATTATTTAATGGATTTCTCTTCTCTTTTCAGACTCACATGCCATACTTCCGCAAGAAGATGGTGTGGGAGATAATCCACCAACAGCTGCTGTGACACGTGGACTATTAGAGTTCTTATTTTAATTACGTTTCTTAGACCTTAGTTACATTTCTTAGACCTTTAGTTACTTTTCTTAGACCTTTAGTTAGTTTTCTTAGACCTTTAGTTACATTTCTTAGATGAATTTTCCTCTTTAGGTTATGAAGTAGAAGTTAAGATGGTTTATTCCCCCCACCTCCCTTATTTTGGAGACAGTAACTCTGGGGTTTTGGGGTTTCTTTTTGCCAACACCACCAACAGCTGCTGTGAGATGTGCACTATTAGAACAACGCTGTGATCACCTCCGGGTGACTAGTTGTTATTGTAGTTACATTTCTTAGACCTTATTTGGAACAGCAGCAGGCACACAAATTTTCCTCTTCAAGTTATGAAGTAGTGGGTTAAGACAGTTTATTTCCCCGCCCCCCCCCCCCCCTTATTTTGGAGACAGTAACTCTCTTTGAAATTAGTTAACGCACTTTAAGCGAGAGCCAGAAAGATGGGTGTGACCTCGTTAAGGGCAGAGTGAAGAAGGAACGTCGTCGACTTCCATGGCTGAGCCGCACGCTCGCGCCTCGCAGCGCACGCGACCACGTTACAGACAAATGGGAAACATCTGTGGTGGTGGTTACAGTCGTGTTTGCCCAACTTACCTTCCCAAGGACAACGTGCTGAACTACCGTCTCCTCAAAGAGAGTTTTCCTCTGTTTCTGGAATATCTACCATCTACTTGATTCCTAAAACTGGATTTGTCATGACCACGGAAAGAAAGCGTTTACCATCTCTTGATTTCTCACCAAAGCCCCTGTCCTTTGGGCTGGTTTGGGGTTGTTTGTTTTTTGCTGTCTCCAGGGAGTTATTTAATGTGAAAAGAGAAGTATTTATTTCTTTATATAATATAAATATTTATTTTAATAAAAAGAGCCTTAATGGAAGGAAACTCTCCCTGTGTCCTGGTTTGAGGTAAAACAGAACCAATTTTGTTCAGTAACTTTGCTTCTTAGCGGGGCCTCTTCTAACTACTGAAGTTAACTGCATATTGTGCCGTCAGCGTTCACTCTCTCAGAGCGATAAGAGCAATGTTTACAGCTGATGCCCGGGCATGGGATGCAGAGAGGCTCTTGCTTATACTCATTGCTATAACCCCCACGGCCAAACAACTTTGTGATTTGCCCCATTGGAGGGTCGGAAGCGGAAAAGCATAGTGGGGTCCCACCTGCGGGGAGGAGCGGACAGGACAGGTGACCCCAAACTGACCAACAGGGTATTCCATCCCATCTGCCTCATGCTCAGTATAAAAGCTGAGGGATCAAAGGGTCAGCGGTCTTCCTTCAATGGCCGACGTCTGAGGAGGACTCTGTTTGTCTGCCTGTGATCCCAATCCTGAATCCAGATCCGGAATCCAGTTCCTGTCCGTCACTGAGTCCAGCCTGGGACTGCCCCAGTGCCTTTACTTCGCCCTTTGATACTTATGCTGATGTGACACCCTCAGAGCTGGGGCATGGAAACCTTTTGGGCTCTGGTACCTTCTCAAGATCGTGATTTTGTTGTTGGTGCTCCTGAATGTGTTGCAGGGGTGGTTTCATAGGAAACATGGGCACAGGGGAAGCCGTAGGGGACCATGCGCTGCCGCCACTCAGACCCGCGCAGCCGCTCGGCGATCTGCAGCGGTGCAAACCGCAGCCCCGCCCGGCCCGGCCGCAACCGCCCCCCCACCACAGCGGCACCGGCATCACTGGCAGCCGCCCCCCCCACTGCAACAACACCGGCCCCTCCGCCGCCCGTCCCGGCACAAGCCGTGCCCCCCCCCTGCAGCGGCACAAGCCACGCCGCCGCCTCTCCCGGCACAACCTACTGCAGCCACTACAACCAGTACCAAAACTACTCCAACTCCATCAAAATCGGTACAAGCCGCCCCGGGAACCAGGAGCAGGAAGAGGAGGTCAACTCCTTCCCCTGCCCCTTACCACAAAGACCACCTCAAGTCACATAGCTTGGGGGAGAGTTCTGAACAAGATCCAGGGGAGGGTCCTTCAAGACCAGATAAGGGAAAGAGACCTTTGAAAACAGACAGAGGTGAGAGTCCTTCTAGAGCAGATGCTGCAGAGGCCCCTTCTGGGGCAGCCTCACCACAGGAGGACTCAGATGTAGAGGGAGTTGTTAAATCCTTCTCTATGAAAGATCTGAGAAATATCAGGAAGGACTTTAGTCGTCATGAAGGTGAAACACTTGTCTCCTGGTTGCTCCGATGCTGGGATAGCGGGGCAGATACCCTAGACTGAGATGGCAGAGAAGCTAGGCGATTGGGAAACCTGGCCAAGGATGGAGGGATTGATAAAGAGATTGGGAGAAAGACAAGCACTCTCAGTCTCTGGAGGCGACTGGTGTCAGCCATAAAGCGCAGGTGTCCCTTTAAGGACGATATCGAATGCCGTCCAAGTAAATGGACCAACATGGGAAAAGGTATTAAGTACCTGAGAGAAATGGCTGTGAGAGAGGTGATTTATAGTGATGGGCAAGCGACAGTAGACCCTGATGAAATGCCATGCAAACGGTCTATGCTCAAAAAGTTTGTACAAATTGCACCATCAACATATTCCCACCCATTGTCAACAATGGTCTGGGGAGGATCTGATACTGACACACCAACTGTAAATGAAGGGGTTAAGAAGGTACGACAGTAAGAAGACAGTCTCTCTCGTCCCTTCTCTGTGGCAGCCATAGAAAAGCTGACTGTGACCACCGAGAAAATGACTGAGAAACTGACTGAGAAAATAGAGCAAATGACCCAGAAATTAGTTGAGCAAACCGATAAACTGTTTGATAAACTAACCAAGGTGGAGGAAAAACTCCATTCTTTCCCTGTGCAGACTCATGTTGCAGCTGCTAAGAGGAAACGCCCTCCTACTCAAGAGAAAAAGCACCCTCCGACTCAAGACAAATCAAACCCAATGCGAGATATCCTGTGGGTTTGCCTCTGTGAATATGGAGAAGACATGAAGAAGTGGGATGGAGAACCTACCTCAGCCCTACAGGCACGGGTGCTTGAGCTGCAAAATGAAGCAGATAGGAGAAAGGATTCTTACAGGAGGAAGGCTGCTCCGACCTACGGTAGGCGATCCTACGGACCAGGTAGGAAACGATCTGATAATCGTAGGTACTACGGTCAACATTAGAGGTGCCCTGCCTCCAGCCAGGAGGAGGAGAGGGACAACCGAATTTATTGGACTGTGTGGATTCGACGGCTTGGCACATGAGAGCCACAAAAGTATAAAGCCCTAGTGGACACTGGTGCACAGTGTACCCTATTGCCATTGAGTCATAAAGGGGCAGAAACTGTCACCATTTCTGGAGTGACAGGCGGATCTCAAGAACTGACTGTATTAGAAGCTGAAGTGAGCTTAACTGGGAATAAATGGGAGAAACACCCCATTGTTACTGGTCCAGATGCTCTGTGCATCCTTGGCATATCTCAAGAGAGGGTATTTTAAAGACCCAAAAGGGTATCGGTGGGCTTTTGGTATAGCAGCTGTAGAGACTGAGGATGTTACACAGCTGTCTACCTTACCCGGTCTTTCAGATGACCCTTCTGTTGTGGGACTGCTGAGGGTTGAAGATCAGCAGGTGCCAATTGCTACTGCCATGGTGCATCGACGACTGTATCGCACCAACCGAGACTCCCCGATTCCCACCCATAACCTGATTCGCTGGCTAGAGAGCCAAGGAGTGATCAGCAGAACTCGCTCACCCTTTAACAGCCCTATATGGGCAGTGCGAAAGTCTGATGGGCACTGGAGATTAACAGTAGACTGTCGTGGCCTGAATGAAGTTACACCACCACTGAGTGCTGCTGTGCCAGATATGCTACAACTTCAGTATGAACTGGAGTCAAAGGCAGCCCAATGGTATGCTACAACTGACATTGCTCATGCCTTTTTCTCTATTCCTTTAGCGGCAGAGTGCAGGCCACAGTTTGCTTTCACCTGGAGGGGTGTCCAGTGCACCTGGAATCCACTGCCCCAGGGGTGGAAACACAGCCCTACTGTTTGCCATGGACTGACCCAGACTGCACTGGAGAAGGGTGGAGCTGCAGAACACCTACAATACATGCATGACATCGTTGTGTGGGGTAATTCAGCAGCAGAAGTTTTCCACAAAGGTAGGGAAATAATTAAGATTCTTCTGAAAGCAGGTTTTGCTATTAAAAGAGGTAAGGTCAAGGGACCTGCACAAGAAATCCAGTTTTTGGGAATTAAGTGGCAAGATGGCCGTCGCCAGATCCCAATGCATAGGATTAACAAAATAACAGCGATGTCCCCACCTCCTAACAAAAAGGAAACACGAGCCTTCTTAGGTGGTGTGGGTCTCTGGAGAATGCATCTTGCAGGTTACGGTCAGCTTGTGACACCTCTCTATGAAGCAACGCAAAAGAAAAAGGAGTTTGTGTGGGGCCCTGAGCAACGACAAGCCTTTGAGCAAATTAAAGAAGAGATTGTGCATGCAGTAGCCCTTGGACCAGTCCAAACTGGACGGGACGTTACAAATGTGCTCTCCACCGCAGCCGGGGACAATGGCCCTGCCTGGAGCCTCTGGCAGAAAGCACCAGGGGAGACTCGAGGCCGACCCCTGGAATTCTGGGGTTGAGGATATAAAGGCTCCGAGGCCAACTATACTCCAACTGAGAAAGAAATCTTGGCAGCATAGGAAGGAGTTAGAGCTGCTTCAGAAGTAATTGGTCCTGAGGCACAGCTCCTCCTGGCGCCCCCATTACCAGGACTGAGCTGGATGTTCAAGGGTAAAGTTCCCTCTACTCATCACACCACCGATGCTACCCTGGAGTAAGTGGGTTGCCTTAATCACGCAGCGAGCTCAAACAGGAAACCCTAATTGCCCAGGAATGGTAGAAGTGATCACAAATTGGCCCGAAGGCAAGGCCTTTGGGGTGCCACCAGAGGAGGTGGTGACACGTGCTGAGGAAGCTCCACCATATCATGAACTCTCATTCTCTCAGCTAATGAGAACCAGCATGCTCTCTGATTACTGATGGGCCTTGTCGTACTGTAGGAAAGCATCGAAGGTGGAATGCTGCGGTGTGGAGTCCTACAGGACGAGTGGCAGAAGCTGCTCAAGGACAAGGTGAGCGGAGTCAATCTGCAGAGGGAAAAGCCGTCCAGCTGGCGTTAGCTGTTGCTGAAGGAGAAAAGTGGCCAAGACTCTCTCTCTCTCCTGACTCCGGGACGGCAGCAAATGCTCTGCGGGGGCGGTTAAAGCAGTGGAAGCAGAGCAACTGGCAGCCCTGTCCTGCCGGCTGGGCCTGTACTCTGTGTCTGTCGGGGCTCTGGTTGCCGGGGGCAGCTGTGAGGCGCTGAGGCGGGGGGGCTGGTTGGCGGCTGTGCCGGTGATGCGCTCTGGCGCTTGTGACATCAGAGGGGCCGCGTCACAATGGGGGCAGCTATAAAAGGCGCCCGCAGGCAGCGCTGCCCCAGCACAGCCTGAGCCAGAGGTGAGTGCGCAGGCGGCGGGAGGCTGGGCCGGAGCGGGGCCCGGGCAGAACGGCGGGCCCCCGGGGGGGTGGGTTCTCATCCTGCATCAAGGGCCCAGCTGCTGGCGGGAGCGCCTGGGGCCGGGCACGCTGCCACCGCCGCCGCCGGGGCTGGGCGCAGGCCTTGCTGCCCCCCAGCTGTCTCGCCCCCTCTCCTGCCTGCCCCCAGCTCCCTGCAGTGCAGCGGCAGGGCCCTTGCGCCACCACCTCCTGCCCTCCCAGCCCCACTAAACCCCTTCTCTCCCTCCTCCCACAGGCCATGGCTGACACAACCTTCCTCACCTTGCTCGTGCAGAGCATCCTCCAGCTCCTGCACATGGTCTGCCAGGAGCTGGGTGAGGCCACCTGCGGGCACATGCGGCAGCACGCGCAGCAGCTGAACCAGCCCAAGACTCGGCTGCTGCAGGACATGGAGCAGAGTGCCTCGGCCTGGGGAGACCTGCTCTTTGCTGCCTTGCAGCACTGGCAGGTCTGGGCGCTCGCTGCAGTCCTCGTCCTGATCTTCAGGTTCTGCTGGTGCCTCAGCAAAAGGAGCCCCCAGCCAGGCAGCAGCGCTGCAGAGGAGAGCTCAGGCAGCAGCAGCAGCACAGAGTGCAGCAACGAACAATGTGCAGGAGAAGGTTCTGGCGACTATGAGAAGCGTGTGTTTGGGAGGGTTTCAAAGCGCATCCGTTCATCAGTGCAGCGCCTGGCCTACAGGAGCTGCGTGGTGGAGGAGCTGGTGGGCGACCTCCTGGCTGTCTTGCAAGAGCGCATGTCCAATACTTTCTTCCCAGTCCTGCAGCCAGCCATCGGGGTGGGCAGTGCCTTTGAAGGTTGGAGTCCCCGTGGGCGTGATGCTGTGTACCGCCTGCTTGTGCCCCTTAAGCCCCCCCGTGGGCACGTTTTCCACCTGGAGCTGGGCACTGTGGCGGAGATGCCGGCAAAGAACTCCCGCGTCCGCGTGGAGCTGGCGTGTACCTGCAGCAGGGATCAGCTGGTGGAGAACACACCGTTCTACCTCCACTACCCCCAGGAGGAGGAGCTGAGGAAAAATCTGTCTGCCAGCCTCCTCGGCACCCTCTGCACCGGCTCCTACCTGGATGTGCACAAAACCGCCCAGTGGTTGCAGAACCTGGTGAGCTCAGCCTGGGAAGAGATGCCTCAGGCACGGCGCTACAGCATGAAGGTGCTGCCTTCCAGCCGCTCCTGCAAGCTGCAGCTGACGAACGCCTCCAGGAAAAGCCTCCTCGTTGACATCACGTTTGGGGTGCGGCGAGGTGACTCAGACATCTTCCTGAGCAGCCGGGAGACTACAGAGGCCATCCTCACCACCAGCACAACGTGGGTAGAGAGCTATGCAGTGGCAGAGGTGAAGTTCTTCAGACATGTGGCCAGGCAGGCCCCACACGACACCTCCCACCTCAAATGCCTCCAGCTCTTCGCTGCTATCCTGCTGGGCACCAGCTTTTCCACCACTACCTTCAAGACAGTTGCCATGCACCTCCTCAACACCTTACCAGTGTCGAGCTGGAGCAGGAGGGAATTCCTCATGCGGCTGCAGGATATCCTGTGGTACCTGCGCGGCTGCCTGCACGACAAACGCCTCGACCACTTCTTCTTTGCGAACGAGAACATGCCCGAGGACATTGTCTTGCCCCCAGCCCTCCAAACAGCGGAGCCACTCAACCTCTTCCAGCGCCTGCTGCACGACCCGGCTGCCCACGCCAAGGCAATGCGTGAGGCCGATGAGCTGCAAGATCGGCTCACAAGCCTGCTCTTCTACGGACACCGAAAGAGCTCCTCACGCACGGAGCTCTCTTAGTGTCCCCTAGATACTCCCCTGGGAGCTGGTGCTGCGGAACTGAGCACGCTGGGCACGCACAACACGCTACTCAGTCGGCTCTGGGAACTGCTGCCACACCTTTCCTCTGCAGCAGAACCACACTCTGGGGAGTGGGACGCGATGCGGCTGGAGTCGCCCTTGCAAGGAGCCTTGCGACAGAGACTCCTGTTACCACGGGCACAGCCACCGCCCTGTCCCTCGCGGAGCTTTACTCTGTACATAGATGTCAATAAATCATTTGTTTCACACACAGACGTGCGTCTGTGCGTGTGTGGGCATCAGTTTTGGGGGGAAGGCGGGCATAGGGTGCTGAGCGCTCGGCTGCCCCAGAGTGGTGGAGCGTTTTGCTGAAGAGCTGATGTGCTGGGCTCTGCTTTCACTGATTCTGGAGCTAAGGCTGCCACCTGTCTCTGCTCCAGCGCTGGGGCAATGGCAATCACTTGTCCCCCTCCACAGCTCTGCACATCGCCTGGGTGGCTCCATAGGTAGGGAGCCTGCAGTGCCTTCCTTGGGAGCCGTACACAAAGCACGCCCCGGTAGCCCGACAGCCCTTGGGTGACCCCCGAGAGGTGGCTAGGACCCTGCCCAAGTGGGGAGCCCTGTGCACAGGGAACAAGTGCCACGACTGCCGAGCAGGGCTCTGCCTCCTGTACGAGCACCAGGCTCATTCTCCATACCCTCGCAGCACCTGCACAACCTTCACCCAGCACAGGTCACACGTGCAGCGAGGTTCCAGAAAGCTTTGGAGATGTCTCCAATTCAAGGCACGCACTTGCGCCATCCAGGCCACCTTGAGGAGAAGCCATGGCCTTATGGCAGCTGCATGGCAGGAGACCTGTACTCATACCTCTCTTTGGGACACCTGCTGTGGAAATCCAATGACCCTATATGGGCAAAGACTTGCAAGATCTCTGAGAACTGTCCCCTCAAAAGAGCTGCCTCTGTCTGAGGGCTAAAGAAGCCCAATGGGTGCCCGCTGCCCATCAGCCCAAGGGACGTGGCTTCTCCGGGCTCTCCCAGGGCCCTGCTCTTACAACACCCACTCTGGCCTTTTTTTGCAGCAGGCCAAGTCGCAGACAGCTCCTGCTCCCTGTCTCTCCTGGCAGCCGGCTCACAGCTGCCAATAACCTCTCCTCCAAGACCAAGGCAAGAGCAAAGTGCCAGCTCTTCTCAGTAGCAACCTACAGGGGGTAGCAGGAGGTGCAGTGACTCACTGAGTGTCTGCCAAAGCCATCACTGCCCGAGTTACACCGCCAATTCGCCTTCTAGAGTAGTGGCCACACACCCACGTTGCAGCTGCTGAGAAAAAACAGCCCCCTACTCGAGAGAAAAACCACCCTCTGACTCAAGACCAATAGAACCCGCTCTGAGATGTCCTGTGTCTTTGCCTCTGCAACTATGGAGAGGACATGAGGAAGTGGGAGGGAGAACTGGAAGGCTGCTCTGACCTATGGTAGGCCATCCTACGGACCAGGTAGGAACCAATCTGATAATCGTAGGTACTACGGTCAACAGTAGAGGTGCCCTGCCTCCAGCCAGGAGGAGGAGAGGGACAACCGGATTTATTGGACTGTGTGGATTCGATGGCCTGGCACATGAGAGCCACAAAAGTATAAAGCCCTAGTGGGCACTGGTGCCCAGCGTAAAGATCAGCAGGTGCCAATTGCTACTGCCACGGTGCATCGACGGCAGTATCGCACCAACTGGGACTCCCTCATTCCCACCGACAGCTAGAGAGCCAAGGAGTGATCAGCAAAACTCGCTCACCCTTGAACAGCCCCATATGACCAGTGCAAAAGTCTGATGGGGACTGGAGACTAACAGTAGACTATCGTGGCCTGAATGAAGTCACACCACCTGGTCCTGAGGCACAGCTCCTCCTGGCGCCCCCATTACCAGGACTGAGCTGGATGTTCAAGGGTAAAGTTCCCTCTACTCATCACGCCACCGATGCTACCCTGGAGTAAGTGGGTTGCCTTAATCACACAGCGAGCTCAAACAGGAAACCCTAATTGCCCAGGAATGGTAGAAGTGATCACAAATTGGCCCAAAGGCAAGGCCTTTGGGATGCCACCAGAGGAGATGGTGACATGTGCTGAGGAAGCTCCACCATATCATGAACTCTCATTCTCTCAGCTAATGAGAACCAGCATGCTCTGGTTACTGATGGGTCTTGTCGTACTGTAGGAAAGCATCAGGAAATATAAACCACAGGGTTTCGGTAGAAAGATGGGGAATCTTCCAATGATACAGATGGCCCCTAGGAGATCCTCCCCCCACCCCCATCCAGGACGCTGTACAGGGTAACTTCCCCGGGATTGAGCGACCTCACCTGAGAGAGAGAGGGTAAGTGACTAAGAAACATCCATACGGTATAGGGCATGCGATTGAGTTTGTGACTGGTGCGCTCTTCTAAGGTATTAATATCTAGCGCCCTTGTGGTTTGTGTTGTCACTTGTCGGGATCATTTGTAACGTGCAATAGTGGATCCCGCTAATTTCTTTTAAACCACAATAGTGTAATCGCCACCGCACACACAGAACTTGCAATAGTGACGTATTGGACCTGTGAGTGAAGTCCAAAGAAATGGTTAATTTGAACCTCTCAGTGAAGTCCTTTTTTCCTGTTTCATCACAGGCATGATGTCCGTCGGGGGGGTTGGCAGGGGCTGTGCAGGCGGGATGTCCGTCGGGGGGGCTGGCAGGGGGTGTGCAGGTGGGATGTCCGTCGGGGGGGCTGGCAGGGGCTGTGCCGGTACGGTGTACAGCAGGGGTTCGGTGGGGGCTGTCATAGGAGCCGGCAGGATCTCAGACGGCGGAGTCTGGATGACATCACCGCCTGCCATAGAGGCTGGTGGTGTCTGTGCACGGTAGGAGCCGGCGGGGTCTCTGCCGGACGTTTCCCTCTACCACAGATCCAGACAATGAATAAGATCAAACCCTCAAAACTTAACAACCTGAGCACAACAATCAAAAGATTCCAAGGGTATTCCAAACTCTCAAAAACTGTTACTATTGATGACATTGGTATATACAAATTCTCAAGAGACATCCCCTCCTTTGCTAAATGGCCCGTAACATAACCCAATGCACAATGGTCAACAGTGGCCTCCCACCGTCCCGAGATGGTCTGACCTCTGTGATTTTTGAGATGCCATTACATAGGTGACAAATAACGAAAAGATTACAAACGACCTGATAACAGAGCAAAACACCGCCACACAAAATAACAAGGCAACGTTTTTGAGTCCACACTGAGAAACGATAAGCTGCCCTAAAGGAGAGAGAAACAGCAATGACCTCCCCCACAGCTCTGATAGCTCCTGACCTAAGTTTATACAAAGATAGCGGAGAACTCTGACCAGGTTCCTTCGAAACCATTCCAACAGAGTCATAGTGACTTTTCGAGGAATACAATAAAATCTTTTTAAAACTTCAACCCTTCAGAATTTTCCAATTAAAACCTATAGTTCTCCCAGCACTATGTAAATTAAGTGCAAAATATCACATTGAGTGCCAAACCCATTACAATACCACATTGGGCGCCAAATTTTGGTTTGAGAGACCCATAACAATCTGTTGTCATTTAGACAATCATTCTATCACCCGATGACCCCTCCCCACCTGGGAAAGGGAAATCGGGAAAAACAAGAAAACCCGAGAGCTGAAGTATAAACAGATTTAATAGAATAAGATTAGATAATTAACATTAACAGCAGTAAAGAACCGATATTGATCCCGACACCAATACAGAATATGCAAAGATTATACTCAGCCAATTCTATCAGTAGGAAGCTGTGCACTCCCAGCAGCAGACAGCAAATGTGGGACACTGCGAGTGCTACGGCTTCAGGAGGAAGGGAAGGGCTCAGGGCTCCGGCACCAGGGCACGAAGTTCTCAGGATGGCAGCCATCAAGGGAGAGAGAGAACTTCGCAGCAAACTTTCTAATTTATAATGAGTGTGACGCTGATGGTATGAACTAACCCTGTTGGCCAGCTTGGGTCAAGTGCCCGGGTCTCGCTCCTCCTCATCCCTGCACCTGGCTAGCTCGAAAACACTGAGACCTTGAGACCCACACACCATAGCTGGCTGTAAAGTAAATATTTTCACAAATTCAGACACTGGAGTCTTCTAAAAGTGCAGTTTTCCCAAGTGTTAGAAGAGAAATTAGTCCTGTGTCGCTCAAACCAGGACAATAAGGTGTCCCTGAGCCCATCCCAGGCTCACGTTATCTAAGTGCGGATATTCCACTTGTGAGCACACAGGTGTCCTGGTTTGAGGTAAAACAGAACCAATTTTGTTCAGTAACTTCGCTTCTTAGCTGGGCCTCTTCTAACAACTGAAATTAACTGCATATTGTGCAGACAGTGTTCACTCTCTCAGAGTGATAAGGCCAATTGTTTATAGCTGATGCCCAGGCATGGTATGCAGAGAGGCTCCTGCTTACACTTATTGTCATAACAGCCAAGGCCAACCAACTTTGTTATTTGCCACGTTGGAGGGTCGGAAGCGGAAAAGCATAGTGGGGTCCCACCTGCAGGGAGGAGCGGACAGGACAGGTGACCCAAAACTGACCAACAGGGTATTCCATCCCATCTGCCTCATGCTCAGTATAAAAGCTGAGGGATCAAAGGGTCAGTGCTCTTCCTTCAATGGCCGACGTCTGAGGAGGACTCTCTCTGCCTGTGATCCCAATCCTGACTCCAGATCCGGAATCCAGTTCCCGTCCGCCACTGAGTCCAGCCTGGGACTGCCCCAGTGCCAGCCGGTGACGTGATTGTCATCTCGGGAGCTTGATACGGTTTTGTATATATTTTTCATTATTTCTTTTTATTTTATTATTAATACTTCATTAAAGTAGTTTAGTTTCTTCTAAACTCTTAAGTCTCTTTTTCCTCCTCTGCCTCTCTCTTTGTAGAGGGGTAGAGGGGAGCATCTGTCGGTCCCGTCTGGGGTCCCTCGGGTCCCCAGTGGTGGATTTGGCCTAAACCACGACAGATTAATTGGCGCCCAACGTGGGGCCCGAACAGTGCTCCACCAGAGCTGTGATAAATTGTCCAAATAGTTTGAATTCCAACTTGCTCAGAGATTAGAACAGACAGCTTGCATCATGTCGTTCTTAGAGGAAATCATGTATCATGCCTTTAAACAGCTTTGTTGGACCTTAATGCAGTCAGCTTGGTCTAACCTGTCAAATGTGTTGCAAACTTCATTTATTCTTTGTCTTTTTATGCGAAGGTTTAAAGGTGCTATGTTGGTGTGGTTCGCAATTCAGATGTATAACACGATGAGTTGGGTAACGGCTCTACCTGTATATCTCGGGCATCAGGTGATGGATTCTGTTATTAATTATACTGTCGGTTCTACCTGGGGAATGTTTACTTCGCCCTTTGATACTTATGCTGATGTGACACCCTCAGAGCTGGGGCATGGAAACCTTTTGGGCTCTGAGGATAAGGATTGTTATCTTGTTAAGATCGTGATTTTGTTGTCGGTGCTTCTGAATGTGGTGCAGGGGTGGTTTATTGTGAAACATCTGTGCTGGGGTAGCTGTAGGGTACCGTGCGCTGCCGCCACTCAGACCCGCGCAGCCGCTCGGCGATCTGCAGCGGCACAAACCGCGCCCCCGCCCGGCCCGGCCGCAGCCGCCCCCCCCAGAGCAACGGCACCACCGGCAGCCGCCTCCCCCACCGCAACGGCACAGGCGCCTCCTCCGCCGCCGCCGCCTGCAACGGCACCGGCACCACCGCCGCCGCCGCCTGCACCGGCACCACCGGCAGCCGCCCCCCCAACCACCACGGCACAGGCGCCTCCGCCGCCGCCGCCGCCTGCAACGGCACCGGCACCACCGGCAGCCGCCCCCCCCACCGCAACAACACCGGCCCCTCCGCCGCCCGTCCCGGCACAAGCTACTGCAGCCACTACAACCAGTACCAAACCTACTCAAACTCCATCAAAATCGGTACAAGCTGCCCCGGTAACCAGGAGGAAGAAGAAGAGGTCAACTCCTTCCCCTACCCCTTACGACAAAGACCACCTCAAGTCAGATAGCTTGGGGGAGGGTTCTGAACAAGATCCAGGGGAGGGTCCTTCAAGACCAGATAAGGGAAAGAGACCTTTGAAAACAGACAAAGGCCAGAGTTCTTCTAGAGCAGATGCTGGAGAGGCCCCTTCTAGGGCAGCCTCACCACAGGAGGACTCAGATGTAGAGGTAGTTGTTAAATCCTTCTCTAGGAAAGATCTGAGAAATATCAGGAAGGACTTTAGTCGTCATGAAGGTGAAACACTTGTCTCCTGGTTGCTCCGATGCTGGGATAGTGGGGCAGATACCCTAGACTGAGATGGCAGAGAAGCTAGGCAATTAGGAAATCTGGCCAAGGATGGAGGTATTGATAAAGAGATTGGGAGAAAGACAAGCACTCTCAGTCTCTGGAGGCGACTGGTGTCAGCCATAAAGCGCAGGTATCCCTTTAAGGACGATATCGAATGCCGTCCAAGTAAATGGACCAACATGGAAAAAGGTATTAAGTACCTGAGAGAAATGGCTGTGCGAGAGGTGATTTATAGTGATGGGCAAGTGATTGTAGACCCTGATGAAATGCCATGCAAACAATCTATGCTAAAAAAGTTTGTACAAAGTGCACCATCAACATATTCCCACACATTGTCAACAATGGTCTGGGGAGGATCTGATACTGACACACCAACTGTAAATGAAGTGGTTAATAAGGTACGACAGTATGAAGACAGTCTCTCTCGTCCCTTTTCTGTGGCAGCCATAGAAAAGCTGACTGTGACCACCGAGAAAATGACTGAGAAGCTGACTGCAACCACCGAGAAAATGACTGAGAAAATGACTGAGAAGCTGACTGTGACCACCGAGAAAATGACTGAGAAACTGACTGAGAAAATAGAGCAAATGACTCAGAAATTAGTTGAGCAAACCGATAAACTGTTTGATAAACTAACCAAGGTGGAGGAAAAACTCCATTCTTTCCCTGTACAGACTCATGTTGCAGCTGCTAAGAGGAAACGCCCTCCTACTCAAGAGAAAAACCACCCTCCGACTCAAGACAAATCAAAGCTGATGCGAGATATCCTGTGGGTTTGCCTCTGTGAATATGGTGAAGACATGAAGAAGAGGGATGGAGAACCTACCTCAGCCCTACAGGCACGGGTGCTTGAGTTGCAAAATGAAGCAGATAGGAGAAAGGATTCTGACAGGAAGAAGGCTGCTCCAACCTACGGTAGGCGATCCTACGGACCAGGTAGGAACCAATCTGATAATCATAGGTACTACGGTCAACATTAGAGGTGCCCTGCCTCCAGCCAGGAGGAGGAGAGGGACAACCGACTTTATTGGACTGTGTGGATTCGATGGCCTGGCACATGAGAGCCACAAAAGTATAAAGCCCTGGTGGACACTGGTGCACAGTGTACCCTATTGCCATCGAATCATAAAGGGGCAGAAACTGTCACCATTTCTGGAGTGACAGGCGGATCTCAAGAACTGACTGTATTAGAGGCTGAAGTGAGCCTAACTGGGAATAAATGGGAGAAACACCCCATTGTTACTGGTCCAGATGCTCCGTGCATCCTTGGCATAGACTATCTCAAGAGAGGGTATTTTAGAGACCCAAAAGGGTATCGGTGGGCTTTTGGTATAGCAGCTGTAGAGACTGAGGATGTTACACAGCTGTCTACCTTACCCGGTCTTTCAGATGACCCTTCTGTTGTGGGACTGCTGAGGGTTGAAGATCAGCAGGTGCCAATTGCTACTGCCACAGTGCATCGACGACAGTATCGCACCAACCGAGACTCCCTGATTCCCACCCATAACCTGATTCGCCGGCTAGAGAGCCAAGGAGGGATCAGCAGAACTCGCTCACCCTTTAACAGCCCTATATGGCCAGTGCGAAAGTCTGATGGGGACTGGAGATTAACAGTAGACTATCGTGGCCTGAATGAAGTCACACCACCACTGAGTGCTGCTGTGCCAGACATGCTACAGCTTCAGTATGAACTGGAGTCAAAGGCAGCCCAATGGTATGCTACAATTGACATTGCTCATGGCTTTTTCTCTATTCCTTTAGCAGCAGAGTGCAGGCCACAGTTTGCTTTCACCTGGAGGGGTGTCCAGTACACCTGGAATCGACTGCCCCAGGGGTGGAAACACAGCCCTACTGTTTGCCATGGACTGATCCAGACTGCACTGGAGAAGGGTGGAGCTCCAGAACACCTACAATACATCGATGACATCATTGTGTGGGGTAATTCAGCAGAAGAAGTTTTCCACAAAGGTAGGAAAATAATTAAGATTCTTCTGAAAGCAGGTTTTGCCATTAAAAGAGGTAAGGTCAAGGGACCTGCACGAGAAATCCAGTTTTTGGGAATTAAGTGGCAAGATGGCCGTCGCCAGATCCCAATGGATATAATTAACCGAATAACATCTATGTCCCCACCTACTAACAAAAAGGAAACACAAGCCTTTTTAGGTGTTGTGGGTTTCTGGAGAATGCATATTCCAGCTTACAGTCAGATTGTGAAACCTCTCTATGAAGTGACTCGAAAGAAAAATGAGTTTATGTGGGGCCCTGAGCAACGACAAGCCTTTGAGCAAATTAAACAAGAGATTGTGCATGCAGTAGCCCTTGGACCAGTCCGAACTGGACGGAACATTAAAAATGTGCTCTACACCGCAGCCGGGGACAATGGCCCTACCTGGAGCCTTTGGCAGAAAGCACCAGGGGAGACTCGAGGTCGACCCCTGGGATTCTGGAGTCGGGGATATAAAGGCTCCGAGGCCAACTATACTCCAACTGAGAAAGAAATCTTGGCAGCATAGGAAGGAGTTAGAGCTGCTTCAGAAGTAATTGGTCCTGAGGCACAGCTCCTCCTGGCGCCCCCATTACCAGTACTGGGATGGATGTTCAAGGGTAAAGTTCCTTCTACTCATCATGCCACCGATACTACCTGGAGTAAGTGGGTTGCCTTAATCACGCAGCGAGCTCGAATAGGAAACCCAAATCGCCCAGGAATCGTAGAAGTGATCACAAATTGGCCCGAAGGCAAAGACTTTGGGATGCCACCAGAGGAGGTGGTGACACGTGCTGAGGAAGCTCCACCATATAATGAACTCTCAGATAATGAGAAACAGTATGCCTTGTTTACTGATGGGTCTTGTCGTATTGTAGGAAAACATCGAAGGTGGAAAGCTGCTGTATGGAGTCCTACACGACGAGTCGCGGAAGCTGCTGAAGGACAAGGTGAATCGAGTCAATTTGCAGAGGTAAAAGCCATCCAGCTGGCATTGGACATTGCTGAACGAGAAAAGTGGCCAATACTCTATCTTTATACTGACTCATGGATGGTGGCAAATGCTCTGTGGGGGTGGCTAAAGCAGTGGAAGCAGAGCAACTGGCAGCGCAGAGGTAAACCCATCTGGGCTGCTGAGCTGTGGCAAGATATTGCCGACCGGCTATCAAACCTAGTCGTAAAGGTACGTCACGTAGATGCCCATGTACCCATGGGTCGGGCCACTGAGGAACATCAAAACAATCAGCAAGCAGATCAGGCTGCTGAAATTTTCCAGACAGACTTGGACTGGGAACATAAAGGTGAACTATTCTTAGCTCGGTGGGCCCATGACACTTCAGGTCATCAAGGAAGGGATGCAACATATAAATGGGCACGTGACCGAGGCGTGGATTTAACCATGGACGCTATTGCGCAGGTTATCCATGACTGTGAAACATGCGCCGAAATCAAGCAAGCTAAACGGTTAAAACCTTTGTGGTATGGGGGACGATGGCTGAAATATAAATATGGGGAAGCTTGGCAAGTTGATTACATCACACTCCCTCAAACTCGCCAGGGTAAGCGCTATGTGCTTACAATGGTGGAAGCAAGCACCGGATGGTTGGAAACCTATGCTGTACCTCATGCCACTGCCCGGAATACCATTCTGGGCCTTGAAAGGCAAGTCTTGTGGCGACATGGCACTCCAGAAAGAATTGAGTCAGACAATGGGACTCATTTTAAAAACAATCTGATAAGTAATTGGGCAAAAGAACATGGTATTGAGTGGATATATCATATCCCCTATCACGCACCAGCTTCTGGGAAGATTGAGCGATACAATGGACTGTTAAAAACCACCCTAAAAGCTATAGGAGGTGGAACCTTTAAAAATTGGGACAAGCATTTACAACAAGCTACCTGGCTAGTTAACACCAGGGGATCCATCAATCGAGCTGGTCCTGCTCAATCAGACCTTTTACATACTGTAGAAGGGGATAAAGTCCCTGTGGTGCATGAAAGGAATTTGTTAGGGAAAACTGTTTGGGTTTTTCCTGCTTCAGGCAAAAGCAAACCCATTCGTGGGACTGTTTTTGCCCAAGGACCTGGATGTACTTGGTGGGTGATGCTGAAGGATGGAGAAGTTCAATGTGTACCTCAAGGGAATTTAACCCTTGGCGAGAATACTCAATCCTGAGCTGTATGATGCTGATCACTACATAATACTAACAATGTTCAATAAGTGTTTTTCAGAATAACACAGTGGTGATGAAACCTGAGCTAACTTCATCAAGTGGCGTCCAGCAAGCTCTTCAAGATGAACATGCTACCCATGGGCATAAACCACAATGAATTTTGTACCATCTTCACTGCCCTGAGATGAGATCCTGCAATCATGAACTAAATGGACTTAAAAATTTGTATATAAACATAAACCATAGATGAGTGACCTGCATATATCTATATCATATATAACTATGTGTGTGTAAATTTGATGTATAAAAGTAATAGTAATCTGAGCAGGATGCAAATGGTATGGAATAAGGGGTGGAATGTCCTGGTTTGAGGTAAAACAGAACCAATTTTGTTCAGTAACTTCGCTTCTTAGCTGGGCCTCTTCTAACAACTGAAATTAACTGCATATTGTGCAGACAGTGTTCACTCTCTCAGAGTGATAAGGCCAATTGTTTATAGCTGATGCCCAGGCATGGTATGCAGAGAGGCTCCTGCTTACACTTATTGTCATAACAGCCAAGGCCAACCAACTTTGTTATTTGCCACGTTGGAGGGTCGGAAGCGGAAAAGCATAGTGGGGTCCCACCTGCAGGGAGGAGCGGACAGGACAGGTGACCCAAAACTGACCAACAGGGTATTCCATCCCATCTGCCTCATGCTCAGTATAAAAGCTGAGGGATCAAAGGGTCATGGGCTCTTCCTTCAATGGCCGACGTCTGAGGGGGACTCTCTCTGCCTGTGATCCCAATCCTGACTCCAGATCCGGAATCCAGTTCCCGTCCGCCACTGAGTCCAGCCTGGGACTGCCCCAGTGCCAGCCGGTGACGTGATTGTCATCTCGGGAGCTTGATACGGTTTTGTATATATTTTTCATTATTTCTTTTTATTTTATTATTAATACTTCATTAAAGTAGTTTAGTTTCTTCTAAACTCTTAAGTCTCTTTTTCCTCCTCTGCCTCTCTCTTTGTAGAGGGGTAGAGGGGAGCATCTGTCGGTCCCGTCTGGGGTCCCTCGGGTCCCCAGTGGTGGATTTGGCCTAAACCACGACAACAGGGCTGAACAACAATTAGTGTGATAGATGTGTTGTCCAGCACCCCCAGGTGCGCGTTGCTTGAGCGTGTTTACAGTCCTCCTCTCCAATCTTCCGTTACTTTCCCACATTCTACCCCCTCGCTCAAGAGACCGCTTCTCCTGGGGCTGTCGAAGTTGGAAATGTTCGTTCAAACGTGCAGGGTGTAATACAGAGTAATTTACAGAGGCATGAAATAAACATACGTAGCAAAATGAATAAACATCTCTACAGTAATGCTTTGAATCAGCTGTCCAATTCTTCCTGTCAAGAAATTAAACCCCTCAGCCAGCCGGGCACCACCAGTGGGTTGTTTCACTGTATGCATTATGTCCTGGAGAATTTTGCATGTCTTGCTTCATGCTGGCTGCATTGTTGGAACAATGCGTGTTTTCAAAGTCGAAGCAGCGTTTCTGACGTTGAGGGAGGAAACAGTCCACCATCAGTTGGGGTTGTGATATTCATTGGCAGATAACAGCCGTTACCTACTCAGGAGAGAGAGCAATGAGAGACATTAACACCAAAATCACGTAGCACAGTGTAGTTCTACAGTACAGCTGCTGGGGCTGGTATGCCACGGAAACAAGGTACCAAAAGATCTGCAGCTGCTCATCTTCCCTTGATACAAAAACCAGATGAGTTAGTGACAGTAGAGGCTGACCAAATCTCACTATTTGCGTGTTGGTGTTTCAGAGCTGTACCCAGGGCATGCGCTTGTAGCACAAGACTACAAAGCCCGAGGAGCCAACCTGTGACAGGGGAGAAAAGCAGCAGTGTCATCTCCTTCCAGTGATACATCGCGTCGCTCCAGCTCCTTCAGCAATATTACTCCGGGTTTGATACCCTGATGTGGGGTAATTGCCCACACAGACTGGAGAGCTGTGGCATGCACTTTTTCAGATGGAACTTCAATGGGATGCTGTGTTTGCAACACTGTTCCAGTGCCGTCTCCTCTGGGTAAGATGCAGGTATTTGTCGAAGATACCTGAAATACAAGAACTCGAGAATCTGATATGAACAAGTGATGTCAAATAAGAGGAGAAGTTGGGGTGTAATGTAGAGTGGAGCCTTGTAATGCCTTGGACCAAAATCCTACAGGTGGTAAATGGGAGCACCTTCCTCACTTGGTTGCTGCGCTAGCGATAAGCAATGTCCCCCATTATAGAGCTCGCACTGCCAACACCTTCCCACCAGGAGAAGGATGGTGGCAGATTCTCCCAACAGCTCTTCCTTGCACCACCTTCATACCTTTGTCAATAACATTTTGTCAGGACAACCCGAGAGGTCCAAACCCTCAGGGCACGAGGATGCTCAGGGGCAAGTCGCCAGTGCACACGTGCTCGAGCAGTGGCTGTCGTGCTGCTGTGCTGCACCCTGAGCATCCAGCCTGGCTGACATGCAGGTGCAGCCTCCAGGTGTCCAGCTTAGTGCTCCAAGGAGCTTCATGGCCAGAACTGCCCAATTAACACCCTGTTAATGATGTGCTCTGGCACTTCTACACCAAACTGAAACCACACAGCTCATGAAGTATCCTAGATGAAGACTAACGTCTCAAATTTTGTATTGGAGAGGAAGGACTTCCAAAAGTTTCCAAAAGGGGACCAGCGGAAATTCTCCTTCTCGTTGCCACGTGAGGAGAGGCTGCGAGAGCTGGCACTCCTCAGCTGGGAGAAGAGAAGACTGGGGGTGGGTGTGGGTGGGGTGTCTTATCAATGTGTATAAACACCTGCTGAGAAGGAAACAAGAAGAGGGAGCCAGGCTCTGTTTAAGAGTGTGCACTGAGAGGACCAGAGGAAAGGGGCACCAATTAGAAGACAGGATATTCCAGCTGCACATGAGAAACCAGTATTTTAATCTTGGGGTGATATATTTTACTGGATCTAGATGATGCTCCTTGAGCAGAGGGGATGGACCAGTCTCCACAAGTCTCACACAGTCTCCACAACCTCAGCCACTCTGTGTGATTCTCTGCTTTGGTGAGACTCCTAAAGCCTTTGAACTAAGCCCTGATGCCCCCTGGAAAGGATTCTGGGACAAGGGATGATCCCAAACTCCTCCAATACCATTCATCACAAAACATCTGCCTAGTCCAGAACATCGTACGGCAGACACAGTCAGGAGAGAGAAAATATCCTTTTATTGTGGGTATCAAGTGTGGGAGCCCGGGAGTCACAGGGGTTCAGGCAGTAACAGGAAATCTGCACCTACAACGACAAAGTCAGAAGCACCGATAAATCCACGAAAGAAGAAGAGGCATGACGCGGTTCCCCTTTCCTTGGGGAACACAGCTGGCCAGGAATGGTTTATAGCCCAGAAGAGAGAGCGACTGCTGGCAGTGACTGTGGGAGGGCTCTGGTGCCTTATCCCCATGGGTAACACCCTGAGCGCCCCACGAGTGTACAGAGATGCGCCGTGGCCCTGTGCCACACAGCAGTGCTCCATGGGCAGCCCCTGGGGAGTTACTTCCAAGCCCTGCGCAGCACTATCCCTCACCGTCCCTCGCCCGCGAGTTCGGCTGACCAAGAGCAGTGTCCGAGTGGTGAAAGATGGGCAGCAGAGCCTGGTACGCACCTGGGCTTCTTCACCTTCTAGACCTGACTGATTTTTTTCCAGTCCCCATCTTTTCCTATCTTCCTTCTTTTTTTGTCTCGTTGGCATTCCCTCGCCTCTGCCCAGGCCTCCTTTCTCTTTCTTTTTCTTTGGTTTTCAGTTTCCTGGCAGGAGCCTGCAAACCTTTCCATCCCAGTGTGATTAGACAGGTAAAGCCAGGATCAACCGGAACCAGTTCTTGGTTTAACCAAAGCTGACCCGTTTTACCTTTTTTCCTCTGAAAGGCTCTTTAGTTCTTCTGCACGTACCGGGGAGTCTACCGTGGTCTCTGGGGTGATAGGAGGCAAAGCAACGGGTGCCTAAAACAGGAATGTCAGCGTTAGCAGGTGGCTTGGGACGGCCTGGAGTAGCAGGTGACTGTTTGGCAAATGGCTCCCTTGGCCCTGCAGAGAAGATCCCTTCGGCTGGTTTGCATCAGCCCTTTCTTCCAAGGGCCTCACTTTGGAACACAGTGTTCACGCGGCTGTGTGACACTCAGTTCGTTTGTGGGGGCCACTCAGCGGGGAGCCCGCGGTCCCTCTCACGCCAAGAAAAGGCTTGCCCACGTCATTCTGCCGGGGTTTCTTCTGCCCTCCCAAGACAGAGCTCTGCGGATACCCCTTTGGTGCAATCCCACCTCCTGTGGTGGGAGGCCTTGCTTTGGAAATGTGTCTTTCTGTAGGTGTTTCCTTTGATGCCTAACCCTTTTGAGAAACAACCTTTCCTCTTTTAATTACAGTGTATCATTCGGGGGATAAATAAACCCACACAAAGCGACGTGAGATGGAATGCCAGGAAGAGGCACAGCAGCTACTTGGACTCCTCAGAAACTACCTTCCACACGAGACAGGTTGTCTCAGCGGTTGCGGAGCTGCCATACCTCTGCTGTTTCTGATCCCACCACTGTGTCTGCCCCTGCTGCTTTCTGGAGGACAAGCAGAGAGGGCGGTGTGTCAAGGAAGGCTTTTGCCTGGTGCTCCACATCTGCTTTGCCTCCACGGCCATGTTGCTCTTCCAAAGGCAGCTCTGGAGAGCAAAAGCAGGTGCAGCAAAGTGACTTGTTGGAAGTGAGCAACAGCTAAAGCAAAACCCACCCGAAGCCCTACACCAGCTGCCTGCTCAGGCTGTGACAACCCTCAGGGCCTCCTCATACCTGTGGGTCTGCCCACGGGTGCTGGCACCTCCTCAGCTGAGGGACTGGAAAGGCCAGCCATCTTCGTCCCAAAGATTTCATGGCAGTTTTCAGTCAGAAACTCCACCAGCGTCTTCACCTGCACACATGACAGCCTTGGTTTCAGCGCAGGTGCCTGAAAACACGTCGAGCAGCCTTTCCTACTCCTGACCCCTGCCTCTGCGCAGAAGGCTGTCGCTGCGGGCTGCTCTTCCAGGTAGCCACCCCACCAGCGCTTGTTGGAGAAAGGGGGCAGCCAGGGACCTCTGCACAGCCAAGCTCTGATGGGCCAGGAAGGCTGCAGCTGGCTGGTCAATACAGCGTACCTTCTCAGACACCTCCAGCATGGCCTCCAGTGGGAGCAGGTCCTCGTTGGGCGGGCTCAGCAGGTTTGGCCCAACGCAGATGGCCAGATTGCTGCAGCTCATCCTGCTGGTGGATGCGTTGTGGCCAATATGCTGGAGAAGGGACAGCAGCCGCTCGAGAAGGAGGAGATTTGCTGCAGGCAACTTGCCGGCCACCCTGAGGGAACAGGAACACAATGTTTAAAAAGTCAATGTTGCCCACAGCTGTCCCCAAAACTTGCACAAGGCAGGTGGGAGCCAGCGGCTGTGCTCTGCAGCTTTCCAGGTGCTCTCAGCCAGCGGTCAGTGCTCCTGCGCTTCAGGAAGGAAGCACGGCGTTGCTCTCCAGCTCCTGATTTCCCCCAAGCCCACGCAAGGGAAGGCTCCCTGTCCGTGTGCTTTTCCCCAAAACCCAACTCCACCCCCCAGCAACACTGGGCTGCCAGGAAACACGGCTTTTTAAGGAGCCTGTCCCTTTGCAGGCAAGTCCCAGGCCTCTACCAGTTGCTGCTCAAAAGGCAAGCTGCTGGCCACACTTACGCTTTCAGCTCTTCCACCTTCTTGCTTGGCTTCTCCATGGCTTGCATCCAGTCCCCATAGAGGTCAACGACGAGGAGCTTGGCGGGGATGCTTCGGAGGAAGTCCTGCAGTGCCAAGAGCTCCAGGTGAGTCTTTGAACACTCCAGGCCAGCCAGGAGCTCTTCCAGCTGCAGGTCAGAAGCGCTCACCTTCAAGATGACGGCCAGCAAAAGCACAGGCTGGCTGCCCAGGTCGACATCTGCGCCACTGTCGAGGGCCTCCTTCAGCTCCCGAACTGCTGTCCCACTGGCAGCTCTCCGGAATATTCCCTCCGTCGACGGTCCTTGTTGGTGCAGGATATTCAGGAGCTCCTGCAGGAGACGCAGCAGAACAGTTGCTTGGCTGAAAAGCTGCCTTCTGACAGCAGTGTCCGTGGCCAGAGCTCTGCCCCAGACCCGGCTGCCTCCCCTGCAAAGGGGCTGGGGCCAGAAGCATGAGCCAGGGGTGAAGAGCCCAATGCCCCGTCCTCGGTGCTCCTCGGGACACAGGGCTGGGGCCCCCTGTCCAGACTGGCTTACCTGGATGGGCTGGGGCAGCGTGCCATCATCCCCGCAGAGGGCTGCAAGGGGCTGTCCAAAGAGTGCCCTGCGGCAGTCTGCCTGCCCGGGAGCCTGGGCAGCGAGCGGGGTCCGCCGCAAAGCAAAGGGCCAGGGCAGCCCTCTCCTCCTCCTCCTCCCGGTCCCTCCTGCCACAAAGGAAAACACAGCAAGAGCCCCTCAGTGGAGACCACTGGAGCAGCACTCTTGGAGCCTGCCCTGCCCTGCCCTGCCTGCAGCGCAGTGATGAGTGGTGCAGCAGGACTGGCAGGGAGCCAACAGCTGGAACCGCCTCTGCTGCTCAGCGGCTCCAGCTCAGAGGCTCCTGACAGCCAGCGTGCCACCGGGACAGCCTGGCCCAGCCCTCGCCCTGCCCTCCACCCAGCTCTGCGCAGCAGCAGAGGCTCTGTCTCCTTGGAGAACCACATTCAGCAGCCGCTGCCCAGCGAGTGTCCTTCCTCATCCAGGTGACGTCCTTCCTTGGGGGGCCAAACCTGCATGGCGACACTCAGGGGACAAGTGAGCAGAGCTCCCGCTGACTCCAGCCGAGGGGCAGAGAGCCATCTGCCTGGCTCTCGGGATGGAGCAGAGGCAGGCATCACCTCGAGCACGCTGCCCTGCACGCAAGGGACAAATGTCAGGTGGGAGCGAAGGGACCTCAAGGGCTCAGCTCTCTCCTGCTCTACAGCAATGGGGACCGACTTGCTCAAGGCGAAGGGCAGCTGCAGCAGCATCCCATCTTCTGCAGAAGTGCTGGTTGCAGGAGCAAAGGTGCCTTTCCCCACCTTTTTTTCAAAAACTCACCTTCCGAGTGGCAACATCCTCCTTCTTTGCCAGAAGGGACTGGCAGAGGCCCTTGCTTGAGATCACCCTGCAAGAACCAGGCTGTGCTTAGAGAGCAGCCCTGCAGCAGAAAGGGCCACCAGCGAGCTGCCACCTGGCACCAGCAGCCTGAGCGTGGCAGAGCTGGGACCGTCAGCCCTGACAGACTCTCTGCCCTGTGCAGCAGGTTTCCTCCCAGCGTCGCCAGCAAGGACATGCCAGCGTTCCTGGTGGCTCGCCAACCCTCTCAGCTCCCCAGGTGGTACCTTGGGACCCTCCCGCAGAAGCTCACCCCACTCGCCAGAGATGCCTGCCACTCCAGCACAGCGAGAGGCGGGTGAAAGGCAGCCACTCTCACCTTTGCCTGGCCCTCGATCAGGGTCTCCAGGCTCCTGGTGCTTAATGTCCTCCACTGGGCAAGAGAGAAGGAGTGGAAGAAGGTGAGAAGCGATGCCTCTGCTGCTCGGCTGGAGGAGCAGCGCTCAGGGGACAGAGCTGAGATGAGAGAGACACTCACAGCATGGCAGTTGCACAGCTGCTTCTCTAGGAGTTTGAGGGAGGGCAGTCGCGTCACCCGGGCTCTCTTCACTCCACCTGGTGGCCTATGCAGCAGAAGAGAGAGAAAGACTGAGCCCCAAGCCACCTCTTCTCTCTCCAGTGAAAGGGATCCTGACCCTCCCTGGGTACCACCCCAGCGCCAAGCAGAGAACAGAGCTGCCTGCAGAGCTCCTGCCTGCCAAGCACTCCACCCTACTTCTCCCTCTTCTCCTCCTTGCTGTAAACAGAGGAAGAAGAGGCTTTCCATTCCCGCTCATCCCTCGTCTGCCCAAGAGCTGCCCATAGCCATGCAGAGCTGTGTTCCCCTGTACGGATGCACCTGGAGCATCCCCTCAGCTTACCCCAGCAGCGTGTCCACCCACAGCTCCTTCACCACACATGAGCTGCAGAAAGAGAGGAGAAACAGCGTCAGGCCCCACTGCCCCCCAGCCCGTGGGCAGAGCGGGCACCTGCACAGCCCTGCCCTGTGGGGAGGGACACAGTGGCAGGATGAAGCCCCCTGGGGCAGGACAGAGGCGCTGCCAAAGCCCTGGCTCCCTCTGTCATGCCAGAGCAGCTGCTTTTGGCCTTCCCTTCTGGTGACCAAAAGGTGACCAAAAGGTGACCAGGGGATGCAGGACACAGAAACGCCCCCACCCCTCTCCTTCCAGCTGCCTGCAGGCCCACCCCTCAGCCAACCCGGCCTCCCTCCCTCCCTGCCGGTGTACTGCCTGCTCCCCGCCCAGGGTCTGCATGGCAACCAGAGGCCCTTCACAGGATGGCGTGGGCATGGTAGGGATCCTCTCCTGCTTCTTGCCAGCCCTGACTGCAGCTGCCAGACCCCAGAGATGATGGGGGCCAGCACCGCCCTGCACCGCCCAGCCCGTGGGATGTGGCATCATGACTTACTTGAAAGTGGCAAGGCAGTAGCCTGTGGGCCAGACAAGGATGAGGGAGTTGCTGCCCTCGCTGCTGCCATCCTCGTCTTCTTCTTCCTCCCCTCCTGCGTCCATCCTCCTGCTCAGCACCCACAGCTGGTCCAGGGCCAGGCGGAGCTGCGGGCGCACGCTGGTGCCATGTCTGCTGAGAGAAGAGGCAGGCAGTGAGCTGGAGGTGGCCTCCTCAGGCCCTGGCCAAAGCCCTGTCTCCACCTGCCCTTGGGTTGGACACCACAGGGCCTGGGGCTGGTGGCAGGGTGTCCGTGCCCTGGTCCCAGGGCCGGGGATGGGGCAAAGGCAGCCGGGGTCTCAGGGGCTTACTGCCGCTTGGCGATCACCAGTTCCTCCTGCAGGAGGAGCAGGCGCCTCTCATTCCTCTTGCGGCCCCGGGTCAGCTGCACGCCCGTGCTCAGCACCGGCTCAACGTCAGTGAGAGCCTCCCTGCAGAGCAGAGAGTGGGGGGCATGAGCGCTGAGGGGCCCCGCTGTGCCCCCGTGTCCCTCCTCTGTAGGGGAGCCCACCTGGGCCTGCAGCAGCAGTTGGCCTGGCCCATCCCGCCCAGGCCAGGAGGACCGTCACGGTGTGCAGCGCTGGCTGACACCAAGGACGTGGGCCAGTGTGCAGGAGCGTGGCTGGGAAACCGGTGCCAGTGGTGGTGCCTGGGCAGCGCTGCTCGGCCAGACCCTGCCTCCTCCAAACGCCGCTCTGCACCAGCACAGCTCCGTCCTGCCGCACTGGTGGCTGTTGGCTCCAACAGACCAACATTCCGACCCCAACTGAAACTCGGGGGGGGGAGCTGGGGGCGGAGCTGGGCTGGGGGTTCTCTCCAGTAGGGCCATGTCTGTCTGGCACTGGGGAGCCCAGGGGTGGACGCAGCAGAAGGTAAGCATCACCTCCCTCCACCTGCTGCTACGGCTTTGCATTTTGCAGCCCAGGACACAGTTCACCTTCCTGGCCCTGAGGGCACTTTGCGGGCTCCAAATCGGTCAGCACGGGGTCCGCTGTGAGCCCAGGTGTCCAGCTGGGTTTCCCCAAGCATATACTGGTGCAAGGGCTCGTTCCTCCCCGGGTGCAGGACTTGGCTCTTCCCCTTGTTGAACTGTACCAGGTTCCTGCCAGCCCCTTTCTCCAGCCTGTCAACCCCCTCTGCTTGGCAGCACCACCCTCCAGTGCATGAGCCTCTCCTCCCGGTTTTGTGCCACCTGCAAGCTATCTGAGGGGGCGCTGCCCCGTCCTCCACATCACTGAATGCCAACAGGACCCACATCGTGCAGCGCAGGGGGTTGCAGACATGCACCTTGATGTGGCATGACTTGTCACAGAAGGTTCAGAAATTTAGGGGAAAAATCCATGTGATTTTTTTATTATCTATACAGTGCTTCCCCTTTTTATTCATTCAAGCTATTAAAAGGTGTACAAACTGTCTCATTTTTCATTTGAACATCACGTCTCTTCATAGTTCTGATGTTACGTGGAACATCGGATCGGGTTGTATTCTTGCATAGATCGTTAGACAGTAGGTAGCCGAGATTATTCGATAGTAGGTAGCAGATTACCTGCATTAGTTGTGCTAACAGAATTGACAGGAGGTTGCATTTAGCGCTTGAGCCAAAGGATAAAAATCCAAGGGCTCCAATGAACTCAGTGGGCTTTTGATCAGCAGATTGAATTCGCCACATTCAGAAAAAGAAAAGGTACATGAGAAAGGCGTGTTCTACCTGGACTGCCACAATGCATGTTTTAGGAGGTATGAAGCTAAATTATTCTAGCCCTTCCCCTCACCCCCTTCCAAAAAACAGAAAGCACTAGAAAAAAACAACCAACAACTTCCAGAGCAATGGGGCTTCTAATAGCCAAGTAATTTTCCCTGTATCATTCCCATTCAATGAGCCACTTTGTCTGATGGGTACCAACGTAAGACTCTTCCAGGAAAAAGTAAACAAAGAAAAAAACTTGTTGCACAGGCAGTTACCCCTGCTATGCTATGGAAGATGCAGAATTCTTCCCTCATCCAGAACCTTCCACCTACTTACAAAACCATGCTGACGTTTTCCTCCATCTCTACAACTCGCAGGTGCCTCTTCCCTGGGAAAGTCTTTCCTCTGTCAGGCTGTGGGGATGGCTGATCATAGGCAATGCAAGCCCCAAGCCCCAGCCGCCATCTGAGGCCACCATCCTCCTTTGGCCATGAGCAAGAGCTCAAATTCCTTTTCAGCTTTAGCACAATCTATTCCCAAATAGCCACAGTCGCTAAAAGCTTTCTGTGTCCTGGATTGGTGGTTTGCAGGACCACCTCCCGGCTCCACGTGAACCAAGGCTAGCGGACAGCTGGATTTCAGGGAGGTCATTCAGGTTTGATCCTTTGTCCCCCGAACCATCCCCACAGGCCCAGCAGCACTGAAAGTCACAGCGGGCTGCGTGTGAGCAACCTGCTCCACTGGACTTTTGCCTCAGTCTTCACTGGCAAAGACTGCAGCCACACTACCCGTGAGGCAGAAGGCAAAGGCAAGGACTGGGAAAATGAAGAACTACCCACTGTAGGTGAAGATCAAGTCTGAGACCACCTGAAGGTGCACAAGTCCATGGGATCTGATGGGCTCCAGGGAGACCTTAGAGCCCCTTCCAGTCCCTAAAGGGACCCTACAGGAGAGCTGGGAGGGACTTTTTACAAGGGCATGTAGTGATAGGATGAGGGGGAATGGTTTCAAACCGGAAGAGGGTAGATTTAGATTAGATATTAGGAAGAAGTTTTTCACTCTGAGGGTGATGAGGCTGCCCAGGGAAGTTGTGGAGGCCCCATCCCCGGAGGTGTTCAAGGCCAGGTTGGACAGGTGGAGCAACCTGGTCTGGTGGGAGGTGTCCCTGCCCAGGGCGGAGGGGGTGGAACTGGATGATCTTCAAGGTCCCTTCTGACCTAAACCGGTCTGTGATTCTATGATGATAAGGAAGGAGCAAGACAAAAAGGAGGATGGGTACAGGGAGACATACAGGATGAGAGAGAAAAAGCAGGACAGGGAAGAGGCCAGAGACACTGTGAAAAACAGAGGGATGCAGAGCAGGACAAAGAGGCAGAGAATGAAAAAAACATCAATGTGCTTCAGGACAGAGACAAAAAAAGAGAAAAAGAGGAGCAGGGAGCAGGACAGAGAAGGAACAAGAAAAAAAAAGTGACAGGTAGCATGCCAAAGAAAGAGAGGGGCCGGAGACTAGAGCAGGGGCAGGCAGCAGGATACAAGAATCGCCAGATGAAGAGAGGTACAGGGAAGCAAAAATGTGACACCAGCGAGGGAAAGGCCGGGGGGCACAGCCACAGGGAGGGACCCGGACGCGGCAGAGGGGCGACACAGCCCCAGGGGCACAGGACTCAACGCAGTTCCTGCTCTTGGTGCTACCAGCAGAATTTGACAGTTCAGGCGCTTCTCTCTGCCTCTCTCAGCTCTTACAACACGAAGCTTTCCAGAGACACAGCCTCGCACATGCACACTCACACTATGTGGCCGTACCATACTTTTGGTTACGGATATGGACCCCACGGTGCATGTTGCGATCAGGTCTGCTGAGGACCACTCACAGGGACCCTTCCTCACCTGGAGAGGGCGGCTGTCTCTTGTCTGCAGCTGGGGGCAGCTTCCAGCTCCATCCCCTTTGTGTCCTTCTCCAGCAGCTTCACCTTTTCTGATCAACTTTAGCCGGAGCCAGAGGCAGCCACCAACATCCCAGGGGGAGGGACGGACAACCGAGCCCTCAGCGCGGCCTCTGGGAGAGGGAGAGAACGGCGATCCCCTCAGCCGGCCCCGGGCTGGAGCCCCTCCTGCTGCAGGAGCTGCTGCAGACACCGCTCCTTCCCCGCGCGGGCGCTGACAGCACTGCGTTACCGGGGATGGAGCGCGCCCGAGGCCCAGCTGGCTGCTGCCAGGACAGGCCGTGGGGCGGCCTGGGGCTGCGGGACAGCCCTCGGGGGAGGCGCTGGGGCCGGGACGGCTGCAGGGGGCGAGCGGGGCCGGGGCGGCTGAGGGGGGCTCAGGGGGTCGGGGGGCCCGCTGCCTCTGCCCGGCTCTGGCTGAGCGGGACCCCATCGCTGCGGGCGGTTCGGGGCGGCCCCAGCCCTCCCCTCAGCCTGCGGGGCCACGGCAGCTGCCGGCGTGCCCCGGGAAGGAACATGGCCGCCGGGCAGCCCCGTGCCCCGAGACTACAGCTCCCGGCATGCCCCGGGGCGCGCCTGCTCCCAGCATGCCCCGCGCGCACCTTCCCGCCCTCGGGCCCTGCGGGACACCGCCCCCGCCCCCCGCAGCAGCCATGGCCGCCTCCCCGGGGCTGCCCCGGCCCAGGGCCAGGCCCCGGAGCCCCGGTGGGGCCGGGAGGAGGGGCGGGAGGGAGGGGGAGAGCGGGGAGAGGGGTGGGACGGGGCGGTGGGGTGGGGTGGGTGGAGAGGGGCGAGAGATTAGAGAGGGAGGGGAGAATACACAGGGGAGAGGGACAGAGAGCAGAGAGAGAGGAGGGGGACGGGGAGCGGAGAGGGATGGAGGGAGGTGTGAGAAACGCGCTCACTGTATTGAATTTTAGTCCGGGGCAAATTCGGTGGAGCAAAGAATATTTACTACAGCGCTGGGAGTTACACGGGGGATTTCTCCTCCTGTGGCTCATTTTTCCCTTTACAACCGCTTGTTTTTATTTCATATTCCTTATAATTATTCATGTTTCTTCTTGGAACATAGTTTGCATAATCAGTGAGTTTTTGGAACGCGACCCACCGCCAAATACATAATCAATGACTTCTGGGAATGCAACCCACCCCGCAATTTACATAATCAATGGCTTCTTGCAATGCAGCCCACCCCCGAGCACGCCCCTCCCTTCCAGCGGCGCAGGCGCTGCGCTGCCTCAGGGGTCTCCTGGTGGTCGTCGGGGGGAGGCTCGAAGTCTTTATCGCCATGTCCTTCTTGTGGCTTCTTCATTCCTTACACTCCTGTGGTTATCTTAGCTAACGACACCACCCTTTGCTCTGCAAATTTTTGGTAGTTCTACCTGTTGCTTTCGTCTGACATCCTGTGTAACACTATCCCTTTCCCAAACGCACAGCGAGCACAGACCCATCTTAGCTGAAGCCATAGCGAGCACACATTCATTTGAGCTGAAGCAAAATTTTTGCCAAATTACTTATTACAATTCCACCCTTTTTATCATCTAATTTTGCTGAAGTGTTTTACATCTATCTCGCAGGATTCTTCCATTTTAGCAAGAATTTGAGTGGCTTCTTCGAGGTTTTCTTCTTTCTTGGTTTTTCTCAAGCTCGTGATTTTCTGAGGAGTGGCTGCCACTTGCAGTCTTTGGACTACACTGTGAATTAATCTTATGAAACGGGGTATTTAAACAAGGCAGAAATAATAAACTTTCAAAAGGCACACAGCAGAATCAGTCTTAATTTCTTCCACCAAGCGATTTTCAGTAATTCATTTCACCAACTGGCGTTTACCATTGAATTTCTTTTTTGCACCAGCATGTGTTATTTTTTGGATATCAGCAGCGATTTCTCATACTGCCTTTTCATTATCATCAATTTTTAAACAACAATCAGGTATGTTAAATTTTCTACACACCTCTCCTTTTACTGCTCGCAGATAGTCTAGTGCGAGCCGATTCTGGTTGACTGCCGCCCTTGTCCGAGTTTGTTGGTGGGTTAACAGTTTTAGTCCTGAAGCCGTTTTGTTAGTGATCAGCTCAACTACTGCTTGTAGTCTTATAATTTGATTCAGCATATAGGTGGGGGTTTATATCCCCAGCTACCGTCTTGGGCCCACGTGGCTGGTTTGTGTGTCCTGGTTGAATTACTCTCAAGGTGCAGGTCTTTCTTCAGTGAGGTGGTAATTCTGGGAATGCCCAGTTTTTACATATCCAGAAAAACACATCCAGTGCCTGCCAAAACTCTTTCATTGTATCTTCTACATTTTCTTAATATTGTGAGCTGTTTTTCATTCCTGAGAATGGATTCATACCCTCCTTCTTACGTTTAAAGAGACTATTTTTTAGTACCCGGGTGTCATGGTTTAGGCCAAAATCCGCTACTGGGGACCTGGGGGACCCCAGATGGGACCGACAGAATGTTTTCATTAATTAAGAAACGAAGTTACTGAACAAAATTGGTTCTGTTTTACCTCAAACCAGGACACCGGGTACAATTTTTGGTTTCGTTTTGAAACGTTAGGTATGACTTTGATTTTCTAGGAAACCAAGTTTGGGTGAAACTTGAATCTATTTTTAAGACTTTATTTTTTACATGGGGTCTCCCCCATTCGATCTGAAAAGTTCCCCCCCTCCCAAGTCAAACAGACTTTTTCAATTACTGTGGAACTTATCACCCACTCGTTAGGCCTCCTTTTTTTTTTTTTTTTTTTTTTTTTTTCTCATGGTGAGGGTATAATTCCATTCCAGGATTTCAATCGGACTCAAACTTGCACTTCTCCACAGCCACTCTCCAGTCATTAAAGGTCCCCCCACAGACTCAGCAGTCAGTCACATTTAATTCTTTAGCTATGTCTGTTGCTAGATTTAAAAACAAGTTTTGCCCAAGAGTGGGGAATCCTAACTCTTTTGGTAACTGTTTTTGCAGCTTCTGGTATATGCTCTCGTTTTGTACTTTTAATTTTTTTCTTCTCTGTTTTGTGACCTTTGTCACGCTCTTCACTAGTTCTTCCTTCACCATATCTTGTACTCCCTCTTTGTCTTTGTACTCCCTTTTTGTCCCTCAGTGAAGCAGAACCTTTTTTTTCCTTTTAGGACACCTTACTCCTAATCTTGTTCCACCTATTCCTAAATTCTGTCCAACCCAATATTCTTGTCTGCCATATTTGCACACTTTTAAACTCTCACGGGTATAACACTGGTGATTGATATGTGTGTGCACAGTTATAGTATAAAAGGATCGTCTACCCCAGGAGACCGTCTGAGAGCACTTCCGGCATTCGTCACCAGGTACTAGAGATACCACTAGTGATAATACCACTGGCAGTGGAGGTCCAGCATGGCTTATACTCCTACCTCTCGTGCCTATTGGGGTGCCTCCAACAGCCGAGAAATAGTTCTTCTTGGCAGCGAGTCCAGAGGCCAACCTGGTCTTGCCCTCCATCCTCTTTAGTTCGGTATCTCTGATTCTTGTGGCACAGTAGGGTTTTTTTTTTTTTCGGTCCTGGAACTCGTATTGGAGTTGATATTTTAAGGATCTATAAACATTCTGGTTGGGTCGGTCCACATTACGTAATTTTCTGTGGATTCTGCAACAATAATATCTAATCTACTTACACTTATCTATTGGGGTATACTCACATCAGATACACTAAAGATCGAAGACTTGGGAGAGGTACTGCTCCTGTCTGCCACGGGGACCTAAAATGACCTTATAACAATTATTATACTTAAACCGTATATACACGCAACAATTACAATCGCAGCAAAGTAGGGTCGAAGGGGTTGGATGCCACTCTAGTCCGAAGGCACTTTCAAGGCTTTTGCTGTCTGTTGCTCTCATGCAGCAGCACTGACTCTTATGCATCTTCTGAAAGCTCTCCAGGGCTTTTTCCTGTCAAAGCAAAAACACCAGACTTCCTTCTCATGGTTAATTTCCATATGCATACTTCGAATCTGTATAGATAATGCCTTCTTTTCTCTGGAGATAATCTAAAGCTCTCTTCAGAGTGTATAGTTCACAACTCTGGGTTGACTAATTCGCTGTTAATCCTCCTTCTTCAATTACTGCTTTTTTTTTTTTTTCCCCCTATTGATGATGACATAACTACTTGCTCTCTTTCCATCTATACATCAGGAGGAATCGTCTATAAAAAAATTTTTGGATATTTTTGTTGTTGTTGTTGTTTTTGTTTTTGTTTTTGTTTTTATAAATATATATAGGGCATCAGTGTGTTTATTAGGTCTCCTCTTATCCTGGTTTGGTAATCTATAAAGTCTAAACAATCATGTTCCATCTCCCCACTTGTCTGTCTATACAAGAATTGTGAAGGATTCGTGTTTCCGTCTACTATGAGGGTCAAATCATTCTTTTCTATTAAAATGGTTTCGTACTTCACAATTCTGGAATCTGTTAACCACCGGCCAGTCTTCTGAGATAAGATAGTTCTTACAGTGTGTGTGGGGGTATGTACAATTAGGGTTCTTCTGGAAGTTAATTTTTGGCTTTTTTCTACTGCTGTGGCCACTACTGCCTGTATGCATGTGGGCCACCCCCAACATACTGGGTCTATTAATTTTGAATAGATATGTCACCGATTTTCTTTCTCCGATGCATTCCTGCATTATGACTCCATGCACTATCCATTCTTCCATGTTTACAAAAAGCTGAAACTTTTTTTTTTTTTTTCTTAGGGAGGGGAGGGCTAAAACCAGGGCTTCTATTAACTTTTGCTTTAATTCTTTAAATTGCTCTTGTTTGTCTTCTGTCCACTGTATTGGACTGTCTTTTACAAGTTTGTCATACAGAAATTTTATTGATTGAGTGTACCCTTTAACCCATAATTTACAGTACTCTAGTAACCTTAAAATCTTCTTTATTTCTCATTTCATTCTTGGGACACTTAATGCTGTAATTCGTTCTGGATTGATCTTTCTTTTTCTTTCACTAATTAGATACTCTTTCTTTTGTACAAACTGCAGTTTTGTTGTTGAGACTCTTAATTCTTGTTCTTCAAAAAAAAATTCAGCAAACGTATCGATGTCTCCTTCTGACTTTTTGCTCTCTCTCTTGATACTAACAGGTCATTTACATATTGCAAGATTCTTACTGCGGGTTCTGCCTGGAACTGCTCTAAAATTTTCTCTAGTGTCTGTTCAAATAGATTTGGGGATTTTGTGAATCCTTGAGGCAGGGTGGTCCAGCGGAGTTGCTGCTTCTTCCCGGTGTCTGGATCTTCCCATTCAGAGGCAATTTCATAATACAAGATTTCTCAGCTCCTGAGTCTACTAAAAAGGTGTAAATTTCCTCCTTGGGGCCTAATTTTAAATTTATCAAGGGCTCACTAATTCTTTCTTCCCCCAGGAGGTAGAGCCTTTGACACCCTTAATTGGTAGTGTATTCTTCCTGTTGACGTAACACTCATGGATCTCTCTCTCGCCTGGGACACTCTTTCTTAAAATGTTCTTCCTGCCCACAATAGTAACACTTTCCGCCCTCTGGGGCTCCTGATTTCATTCATATGGGCTTTTCTGAGTGGTGGCAGATGGGCTCCTTGTATCTTGTATGGTCTCATCCCTGGCCCCGGATTCTGGAGCGCTTTAGTTTTTGTTATTTCTTTTACAGTCGCTACCATTAGTTTTGCTTTTGCCCTCTGCTTCTCTTCATCGTGCCTCACATGTATACTTTTTGTGCTTCTCGTAACAACTCATTGATTCTTCTCTTATGCCAGTTTTCCATCTTTTTCATTTTTTTTTCTTAATATCTGGCCAGGCATGGGTGACAAAATTTACTTTTTAATAATTCCTGGCCAGCCACAGTCTCTGGGTCAATCTTAGAAAACTGCTGAATATTCCTTCGGAGCCTCTCCAAACACTCCATCGGAGATTCCTCTTTCCCTTATTTACTTATTAAAAGTTTTGCTCACATTTGATCCCCTCAGGGCTGCTTCTTTAATTCCCCTTATAATTAACGTCTGATAATTAGACACGTTTCTTCTTCCTGCGGGGTCATTTTGATTCCAATCAGGTCTTCGTAGGGGTAACTTTTGGTCCCCCACCACTCTATGAACATTTTTCCTTTCTCATATTCTCATCCCTGCTAAACAAATCATTTGTCTGTCTTCCGGGGAGAACAAAGTTCCCATGATGGATTGCATTTCTTCCCAAGTGTATACATTTGGACTTAAAAATTGGTCTAATTGTTCTGACAAACTTAGGAGATCTTCCAACAATTTCTTCATTTCTTTTTTAAAGTTCCTGACTTCCGTACTGGTTAGGGGCACATTCACAAATCCTGCCCCATTTTGAACTCCTGGCATCGGGACCTCCCGTAAAGGATGCAGCCCGATTGGTTCCGTCATCTTCTCATTTTCTTCCACTATGGACCTCCCCACTTCCCGCCTCCATTTCCTCTGGCTTTCCCTTCTAATGGGGACCTGAGGCTCTCTCGTGCCTTCCGGAGGGTCCGGGTTATATGGGGAGGTAAGTATTCGAGAGGATCCCAGACTGGTCTCTGGTCTTCCTCCTTCTCCTTTTGTATCTCCCATTTTAAAACCCCTGCAGCTCCTTTCCAACACGCTGCATATTCACGTTCTTCTGGATCAAATGATTCTTTGGAGTTAATGTATACATTTAGTGCTTGACACAGCTGTCCCTCTATAGAATCATACTTTGGCCAATACAGCTTCTCTGGCCTTATGGGCTCTTTTGTCCATTTAAACATACAATATATAATCTTCTTTCCTTTATCCTTACCCCGGGTGCAGGACTCTCCTTCCTGCCCTCATTGTAACAACATCCTCCCAAATGGACTGTCCAGAGGTATTCCTGGAATTTCCCTTAAATTCCTTTTTACTTTTCCCTTGTCCCATTTTTTCCCCCGGGGGATCTCTCAACTCCAGCCTTTCGCTTCGTCTCTTCACCGGCCGGTCTCCTCGCGGAGATACGGAACCGCGGTTAGAAAGACTCCGCACTCGCTTCTCAGATCTAGTCCGTGTCTCACTCACACCACTCTCAATCCCCCGTCACCCAGCCGCCCGAGCAATACTTAACAGTCAATTTTCTTACCCGGGTCTCGTGCACAAGTATTATCGGCTGCCGCGGTTATCCCTGGGACCCCTCTTGTGTCCATGAGCCCCTTCACCGGGCTGTTGCCGCTGGTCTGTCACCATGGGCAGGGAGAACACAAGGATTGCTGAAATCAGCAGTGGCGCGCTGTCCCGGTCTACTCACCCATCCAAGGCTCCGAACGTGGGCTTCAGTTATCCCGGATGAGCCCCCAGATTGTGAGAAATGCGCTCACTGTATTGAATTTTAGTCCGGGGCAAATTCGGTGGAGCAAAGAATATTTATCACAGCGCTGGGAGTTACACGGGGGATTTCTCCTCCTGTGGCTCATTTTTCCTTTACAACCGCTTGTTTTTATTTCATATTCCTTATAATTATTTATGTTTCTTCTTGGAACATAGTTTGCATAATCAATGAGTTTTTGGAACACGACCCACCCCCAAATACATAATCAATGAGTTCTGGGAATGCAACCCACCCCGCAATTTACATAATCAATAAGTTCTTGGAATGCAGCCCACCCCTGAGCACGCCCCCTCCCTTCCAGCGGTGCAGGCGTTATGCTTCTTCAGGGGTCTTCGTGGTGGTCGTTGGAGGGAGGCTTGAAGCCTTTATCGCCATGTCCTTCTTGTGGCTTCTTCATTCCTTACACTCCTGTGGTTATCTTAGCTAACGACACCACCCTTTGTTCTGCAAATTTTCGGTAGTTCTAACTGTTGCTTTCGTCTGATATCCTATTTAACACTATCCCTTTTCCAAACGCACAGCGAGCGCACACCCATCTTAGCTGAAGCCATAGCGAGCACACATTCATTTGAGCTGAAGCAAAATTTTTGCCAAATTACTTATTACAGAGGGGAGAGTGATAGAGGGAGGGTGAGAGAGAGAGGGACAGGACAGGACAGGACAGGGATAGAGGGAGGGAAGAGGCATGGAGGGGAGAGGGAGAGAGGGAGGGGAGAAGACAGAGAGGCATTGGCTTTTAATTTTAATTTTCACTGGAGACATTCTGTAAGAATAACTTCACAAGTTTTCTGTTTAGCCCCAACCCGTGCTCTGTGCGGCAAAGCAACGCGCTTCTTTACCTGAGTTACCTAATTTTTGATGTATCCATTCCCCAACCAATACGACTCAGGATTTAAGGTGATCCCTACTTTTATTTTCCTTATTCTGGTCAAGTCATGCACCTTGAGGTTCCACTTTGTGTCTGGTTTACTGTTCTTGGTGTGAGCTTTCACCCATCCCATACTGAATGGTGTTTTTCTGGCTACATCGAGTGAGAATTGCCAATCCTGAGTTCTCCAAACTGGAGATCTGTTTCCGGCCCAGTTCAGGGTTACCCATTGACGGAGGTGTTGGGTGACACTGGCCCACGCAGTGTAGAAGCCTACATAGATGATTTTTGCTCCATTCTGTGCTGCTCAAACAACTGCTCCTAATTCTCCCACTTGTGCACTGCCCTCACCTCCTTTTATTATTTGTCTGCCAGTGCTGATGTTTAATGCAGTGGTCTTATAGTGCCATTTACCGTTTATCCTTTTTGCTGATTGAACCAACCGTTTTCTGTTGGTGTTCCCTCCGTGAGGGGCCGTGCATCTAAAAGGTGGTTGTAACACTAATGGATCTGCCTTTATAGGCAACTGTAATTGGGAAAATTTCATATGTCCTTTGGTTAACTTCATTTCCTGCACAATTCCTGTCCTTAGGCATACCATTTTATGACCCCTTTCACCACCGGCGCCCTACGAGGTTGAGCTGCGTCAGACGGGTGAGTGAGGGTCCCTGCCAGGCTTAGCAGGGCTGGGGCCAGCAAGCACACCCTGCGGGATGCCAGGATCTCCTTTCCCCAGCAGAGCGGCAGTGGGGGTCCTGCAGCTGCCCTGCAGCCTCTCCACTCTGCCTGTTTGGCTCTGCACCAGCTGCAGGCTCAGCTCTGGCTGGAGAGGAGCAGGAGCAGGAGAAGGTGCCTACAGCCCTTTCCCTCCTGGGTGGCCCCGTGTCTCCCCCGATGGCCTCAGCCCCCCTCTGGGGTCTGGCGGGGCTCTTGGGTGGTGGCACTGGGTGGCTGTGGCTGGGGAGCGTGGTCCCTCCTGCAGCAGCTTTGGGGAGCCATGGGGGTGGCGTGGAAGTGTCAGTGCCCGTTTGGCAGCTGGGCCTGTCCCCGGGGGAGGTGGGAGGGCTGTCCCGTGCCCTGGGCTGCTGCCCACTTTGCGCCTGTCTCTGGCACGTGCAGGAGCAGATGGCAGAGGAGCCCCCGGACTTCCCAGTGCTGCTGGTGCATGGGAGCCTGGAGGAGTTGAGGGGAGGGCTGTGCCCCCGGCCGGGGACTCGCGGTGTGTCCCAGCCCGGCTGGCTGGTGCCACCCCAGTGGCCCTGAGCGTGGGGCTGGGAGCTGGTGGGGCTGTGGAGTGGGAGGGTGTTCTGCGGTTTGGGTGTCTCCTCACAGCCTGGGGGGCTGGGGATAAGGAGCTGTGTCAACACAAGATGGGGCTGGTTTGTGGTCCCCCAGGAACTGTGGGGAGGAGAGCAGCTCTGGCTGGCAGTCAGTCCCTCCGCTGCAGCAGGCTGGTGCGAAGGGGGAGGGGAAGGGAGCTTTGGTCCAGCTTCACCTTAGAGTGCAGGATTGCCTGCTGCCTTGGAGGAGGATGAATGGCTGGAGTTGAAGGCAGTGCTCGCCGGCAAGTGTTGGATTTGGGGCTCCTGATTAGCACAAAGCCAGGTGTCATGGGAGCTGCTCTGGAGAGGGCTCGTAAATGCCCCGTTTCCTCTTTTTTTTTCTGGGCAGGTCTCTGAAGCAACTTCTTAGCAGTGAGGAAAGTTTGAACATGCTGATTGAGTGCTGCCGGTACGTCTTATCCTTTCCTTCTATGAAGGAGATGGAAATACAAGGGGAAACGAAGGCAACGTCTCAGCACATGCAGTTCCTGCCCACCTCTGGGTTGGGATCCCAGTGTGCCCTGGCAGCCCCCATGATGCCAAACCTCCATCCTCTTCCCCTGCTTTCAGGCTAAGCTCAACTCGTATGTGGAAGATCTGGGCCAGATCATGGCAGCCCTTCTCGAGACAGAGGTGACCTCTGCCTGTTCCAACACCATGGTCGATGTGAGTAGCCCTCGGGCAACAGGGAAAGCACTGGCCTGTCAAGAGTCGGGGCAGAGAGTTGCGGTCAGTGCTCAGTGGGGCTGAGGGTTGTGCGGAGCTACAGGGGAGCCTTCAGGGAAGCAGTGAGATGGAGAGGGTCTCGAGGAGAGAAAGGCACCCATCATGAGACAGACGCATCCTCCACCAGGTCCTGCATTGCTGGCTCAGCTCGCCCAAAGCATGGGAGCGGGAGAGGGCCCTGCGGGTCTGCACCCACACACTGGATATTCCTGAGGAGCCATTCAGGCTCAAGGTGAGTCGGCACCCCCGCGTGCCGTGTGTCCCCTCCGTGCTGGCCACAGCCCCCAAAGGGAGCCCTGCGTGTCCAGGCGCTGGGTTTTTGGTCTCCAGGGTGATAAGGAAAACCCCTCTGCCCGGTCACTGCTCAGGGGCAGCACGGGCACTGGGGCTGTCAGTGATCCTGTTCCTGGCCCTTATCCCTGCGGAGACAATGCATCTGGAAGCACTTGGGCTCCTTGGTGGTGCTGCTGGGGCCTCTTGCTAGGGATTCCCTGGTGCTGTCCCGTGAGCTCGCAGGGTTATGCCTGGGCAGCTTCTCCAAACGCTGGGTGAGGAGAGCGGGCGCTTCCCTGTCTTGGTCAGCCACGTTCACCCTCCAGTCCCTGTCTGCGCCTGGGGCAGGGAAGGGGGAAGCAAAGTACTCATCTGCTCTCTCTCCCCGGTCCTGCCCGTCCTGTGCCCTCCAGCCACCTCGGGAGGCATGCCTTGGAGAGAGAGGGTCACCGAGTGCCACCTCCCCAGGGCATTTCCAGCAGCAGAGAGCAGTCTGGGAATTCCCCGCCGCTGTCCCCCCCGCAGGACCTTGTCTCCAGTGCCAGGGACTGTCTCCCTCTGTGCCTGAGCCCTCCACACCCAGGAGAGACAAGGTAGTCAGAAAAACGGCTCAGATGTTTTCTCAGGCATTTAGGGGGTGCCTTTGCCCTCGCTGCCAACAGGCAGCTCTCCATGGGGTTTCCCCAAACCCATCCCTTCCGGGGAGGAAATCTCCTGCCCAGGACCAGAGAGGACATCATCGTGATGGCCACATTTAGGGAGGGGGGACCTGAGCTGCCCAGCCTGAGATTTGTCAGCCACAGAACCTGGCTAGTGATGTCTTGCTGCACTGAGTTCAGGGTCCCAGCTTCGCTGCCCTGGGCAGAGGCCAGAGTCTGGCTGTCCCTCAGCGTGACTCTCCTTTTCTACATGGAGTCATAGGCGGACTATGTCATGTACCACTCCAAGAAGCCCTTCCTGCTCTGCAGCGTTGGAGCAGAGCTGTGACAGGGTCTCTCCTGTTTCTGATTTCTCAGAATATCCCATTGTCTGAGTTGGGCCGGAGTGGAAGAGTACCTGACAAAAGTCAGTTATCTCCAACACTATAAGTAGCAATTCCAGTGAGACCCTGGAGCGCTCCTGGATGTCAGCGGGCTGTGCCCAGCACCTCCCCTGAGTTGGGACACCGCTCAGGCAGACACCTCGAGGACTGGAAGTCAACCCCCCTTGAGTCCCAGTTATTGCCCGCTGAGGAATGCCAATGAACTGTGAGTATTTGCTCTAAACTCAAAGAGGGAAATTTTAACTCTAGACAAGCCCCTCTTTCATCCACCTCTCTATCCGTGTGCCTCTAATATACACATTCGCTCTTCTGAGTGTGGGTGCTGTTATACTTTTTTGGACCCAATACTTTCTGTCCATTTCTCTGTGTGCATGTAAAAAGGGGCACCTGTGGGCTCATTGGAGTTGCCCGTTGCGAAGGGACCTTTGGCCCAGGCAGTTAAAAACTCAGGTGAAGGGGTGTGTGTGTCCCCTCGAGTGGTGTGTGTTTGTCTGTTTGTGCTCATTTGCCTCTGTATTGGTTTGGGATACCTCAGAGTGAGTTAGTGGGAGTCTTGTCATTTTTGTGTCTGTCATTAAGTCACTGCTCAGTTATTTTGTTAAATTACCCCTTAAATGGGTTAATGATTAAGTGCTGCTGAAATTCAACCTCTTGATCTGCCTTGAAGCGCAAATAAATTTTGAATTGCCGCTGAATCATAACTGTGTCAACTATTTCCATCCGCAGTACCAGCTGACAGATGGGGTTTCTGAATTGCTCTACGCAACCCTGGCCTCCTGCGCTTCAAGGAATAGATCATTCTTCACCAGAGAAGTGGAGGAAACATGAATGAGGCTTTTCCATCACCTCCAGGATCCTCATCCCAGAGTTTTCAACCTCAGAGCCGCTGGAGCTTATTCGCAAAGCCGTAGAAAGCCACGTGGTGACAGCAGAGACACTGTGCCGCTCCTGCCCACTCAGCAGCTGCCGAGTATCTCTGCAGATGGTTCCTACAACTCTTCCAGGCAGGTTTCTCCCGTGCTGCCCAGGGCAGTCTTACCAGGGCTCCAAGCGGTGCTGCCTCAGGCCTCTGAGGCTTGCTTTGGCCACGTGCCTTTGCCTGTAAGAGGGAGCGAGGAGCCACGGACATGACAGAGCGCAGAGGAAAGGCAGTCGGCTGTGAGTGAGGCCGGCGAGCAGTCGGGACGGGTCTCCCTGTCCCCCCGCTCTCCCCTCCTTGGCCCCACCGGCACCTCCCACCCCTCCAAATTGGCAGAAGATATGGCAGTGACAGAGTTTTTGCGGCTTCATCACTGACATCAGCTCGCCTGTGTCTGCGCTTCCTCCTGTGGGAGGTGGTACGGGGGCACTTGAGCAGCAGTGGGTGCCAACATTTGGGGAGCTTTGTACCCCGGCTAAATAATATTAAAAAGTTGCAGGGGAATCACGAGGCTGGTTTTGCTCAGAGCAGCCACCAACAGGGTATAGGTACAGGGTCCGTCAGACTCTGAGCTCTGGTGGAGGGGGCTCACAGCCGGTCCTGGGTCACTCCTGCACTTGTGATGTCACTTTGGGGCACGTTCCAGAGCCACCAGCCAGGCAGTGGTTGGGAGACGGTGTTAGAGGGAGGGCATGGACAAAGCGCTGTGGCACCTCCGGGAGAAGAACCTTCCACTGCCGCAGGCTGTGACGTGGGCGATAGCTTGGCTCCCAGTGGACACTCATCCTCACCCAGGGAGAGGAAGATGAGTGCTGTGCTTTGCACCGTCTTCAGTGAGCTTTGCCTGGAGGAGAGACTCTGCGATGTGGTTATCAGCGTGGGTGGCATTGAGTTCAGTGCTCACAAGAACATCCTCTGCAGCTGCAGTTGGGCGGAGAGGAATCTTATGAAATTCAATAAGGGCAAGTGTAGGGTGCTGCACCTGGCGAGTAATAACCCCCTGCACCAGTACAGGTTGGGGGCTGACCTGCTGGAGAGCAGCTCTGTAGAAAGAGACCTGGGAGTCCTGGTGGACAACAGGATGACCATGAGCCAGCAATGGGCCCTTGTGGCCAAGAAGGCCAATGGCATCCTGGGGTGCATCAAGAAGAGTGTGGCCAGCAGGTCGAGGGAGGTCATCCTCCCCCTCTACTCTGCCTTGGTGAGGCCGCACCTGCAGTACTGTGTCCAGTTCTGTGCTCCCCAGCTCAAGAAGGACAGGGAACTGCTGGAGAGAGTGCAGCATAGGGCTACCAAGATGATTAGGGGACTGGAACACCTCTCTTATGAAGAAAGACTGAGGGAATTGGGTCTCTTTAGTCTGGAAAAAAGACGGTTAAGGGGGGACCCGATCCATGCTTATAAACACTTAAAGGGTGGGTGCCAGGAGGATGGAGCCAGGCTCTTTTCGGTGATGCCCAGTGACAGGACAAGAGGTAATGGGCACAAACTTGAGTATAGGAAGTTCCACCTAAACATGAGGAGGAACTTTACCTTGAGGGTGGCAGAGCACTGGAACAGGCTGCCCAGGGAGGTGGTGGAGTCTCCATCTCTGGAGACATTCAAAACCCGCCTGGACGCGTTCCTGTGCAACCTGCTCTAAGGTGTCCCTGCTCTGGCAGGGGGGTTGGACTAGATGATCTCCAGAGGTCCCTTCCAACCCTATGATTCTATGATTCTATGAAACTGCGTGACTTCTTCAACCACGCCTTGGCAGTTACTCTATCGGTGTCAAAAACCAGAGGCTCCAGCTCATCCAGGCCGAGGGCATCAGTGCCCGTAAGGGCTGTAGCACCTCAGGTGTAGCACCAAGCAGGGCTCTGACTGACAGAAACCTGGGACCAAGCGTTCCAGACCCTCTGTTTGCAAAGGCTTTACTTCAGAGAAGAGCCATGCCAAAGGGGATGGAAACCTAAAGCTGAAATTGGATGTCAAGAGAGTGAGCAAAGCCTGCCATCCCCAAGGACAGAGAGAAACAAAGCTCCTGCCCTACATCTTCATTCATTACCATGGCAGCTGAGACAAGGAGCTCACATGCAGGTGCCTATTAAATGCCCACCTGAATAAGGTAGAGGTGAATCTGTCCAGGGGGATCAGGGGCAACAAGAAAGACTTCTATAGGTATGTGGATGAGAAAAGGATGACTAGGGAACACGTGGGCTCACTTGGGAAGGAACTGGGAGACCTGGTCACCTGGGACATGGAGAAGGCTGAGATATTCAACGACTTCTTTGCCTCAGTCTTCCCTGGAAAGGGCTCTAACACTGGTGTTGTCCTCTCCCAGGCACTTCCCAACCCTTCCCAGCCCTCCCCAGCTCTGCCCACCTCCCCTGCCCTCTCCCCGGGACAGCCCAGCAGCCCAGTCTGGGCTGGCCCCACAGCACTGCCCGCCGCAGGGTGGTGCAGAGCTCTGGGCACTCACCGCACAGCCCCAGCTCCTCCCAAGGGCACAGCAGCTCCTGGGGGGCAGACAAGGAGGTCAGCCTGCCCATCAGCCTCAGGGCTTGTGCTGGCGCTGAGGGAAGGAGGAAAGAGAGGTTGGTCACTCTCTGCCTCTCTGGAATTCATATTGTGCGTGATCCACAGCCCTGACTGAATTTGCACCCTTCTCTCCCCAGTCAGCCCCACGCCCCAGGACAGCACAGCAGACCTGGCCCTGGGGTTCCCTCAGACAGCTCCTGCGTCTCCCCACTCTCCCCTCCCTGTGCCTGATGAGGCCCTGCTGACTCCCTCGGCACTGCAGCGTCCTTGTGCGTGGACACAGTGATTCAGTGCTTTATATTGATGGACTTCACCTTTGAGTGAATTCACCTTGGTGCGGTGGAACCCAGTAGTACCCAATAGAACCCAATGAGCTTAGCTCCAAAAACATTGAAAACACAAGGAGAAGAGACTCATTAAAATATTGATTCCTTGAACATGTTCTTGGAAGCAACTTTGGAGGAACAGCCCATCCTTCAGGCACTGCACTTGGGAGGTGCCCTTTTATTGAAGAGCTGTTATCTGTCAGGCCACACCTGACCCAGAGTTGTGCAAGGGTCAGACACAGTAGGATCAATCCTCAAGACAAGTAGTATAAACACAGAAAAATATCAATAAGCAGGATTATGAAAAGAGAAAAAAGCAGGCTCATGGTTTAAGATAAACTCTGGGCAATGTGCGGAGAAGTGGCGGCAGGTTATTGTCGGTGAAACAGCGTCCATTTGGCCAGTTTCCATAGGGCATCCTTGAGCTCCTGGTTCCTCATGCTGTAGATGAGGGGATTCACTGCTGGTGGCACCACCGAATACAGAAAGGACACAAAGAGGTTCAGGGATGGGAAGGAGATGGAAGGGGGCTTCAAGTGGGCAAACACTCCAGTGCTGACAAACAGGGAGACAACCACCAGGTGAGGGAGGCACGTGGAAAAGGCTTTGTGCCGTCCCTGCTCCGAGGGGATCCTCAGCACCGCCCTCAAGATCTGCACATATGACAGCACAATGAAAACAAAACACCCAAAGACTAAACAGACACTAACTACAATAAGCCCAACTTCCCTGAGGTAGTCTGAATGAGAGCAGGAGAGCTTGAGGATGTGGGGGATTTCACAGAAGAACTGGTCCAGGGCATTGCCCCGGCAGAGGGGCAGTGAAAATGTATTGGCCGTGTGCAGCACAGCATTGAGAAACCCACTGCCCCAGGCAGCTGCTGCCATGCGGATACACGCTCTGCTGCCCAGGAGGGTCCCGTAGTGCAGGGGATGGCAGATGGCAACGTAGCGGTCATAGGCCATGACCGTGAGGAGACAATACTCAGCTGAAATAAAAAGGAAAAAGAAAAAGAGCTGGACAGCACACCCTTGGTAGGAGATGGCCCTAGTGTTCCAGAGGGAATTGGCCATGGCTTTGAGGAGAGTGGTGGAGATGCAGCCCAGGTCAAGAACAGAGAGGTTGAGGAGGAAAGAGTACATGGGGGTGTGGAGGCGGTGGTCGCAGGTGATGGCGGTGATGATGAGGCCGTTTCCCAGGAGGGCAGCCAGGTAGATGCCCAGGAAGAGCCAGAAGGTCAAGAGCTGCAGCTCCCGAGTGTCTGTGAATGCCAGGAGGAGGAACTGTGTGATGGAACTGCCATTGGACATTTGCTGCCTCTGGGCAGGGGGACCTGTCCAAGGAGGAAAAGGCAGTGACAAACTGGGAGACTTCTCTGAGGAAATCCCAATGCCATTACTCACAGAATACGCCCTCCCTCATCTGAATGAGGAATGACCCAGCTCCTTCCCAACCCCACAAACTCAATGACATGCTCCTTTATCGGGTAAAATACTACTTTGACACCTACTTTCCATGAGGACACCTCTGGGGCAGGACTCCCAGAGTCAGAGGCAGAAGAAAAGCTGACCCACACCCCCTCCCCAACTCCTGAGATGCAGAGTTCAACAGAGGGGTGGGGAAACAAGGAGAAATGTGTCTGTGCTCTGAAAAAAGGAAGCGAGGAGAGGGAGTCAGACAGACATGTAGTGAAGCCTTCTCCTCAGTGACAGTGTCTCCAGACAGCGACACTGCAGGGCACTTGTTTTTATGTTGTGCATCACTTGTAGGACACACTCACTTCTCCTGGACTGGAGGTGCAGCTCCTGAGAAGGCATCTCGGGCTCTGGACCCTGTGGCTGTGGGGTGGGTGGGAGAGGAGAGCAGAGGCTTCCTGCGGAGAAGTTGTCTGAAGGTCAGGGGATGGTGGGAGGTGCCGGGATCCCCCCTGCGCGGGCACTTCTGGCAGCAGCTCCCTCTGTCCCTGCCCATGTCTGGGCTGCCAGGAGCTGCCCCTGCCTGGAGCTGCTTCTCTGCCCCCAGGTCTCCTCCTGCCAGTGCCCCAGAGCCCATCCCACCCGCTGTGTGCTCAGCTCTGCCCTGCAGACCCCTCCTGGCAGCACAGCACTGCCTGGGGGCATCTCTGGGTGTGCAGGGGCTCAGGAGGGGTTCAGGGATGTGCTAACGAGAACGGGGGTCTCTGTGCCTTCTCCACAAAGGAGAAATCCATTCCCACCTCCCACTGCCCACCCGGACAGCCAAGAGGAGAAAACTCACAGCACAGACTTGTTCCCTTTCAGGGGAAAGGTGCCTCAATGTCCTTCTTCAAAAGGGCCCTCTGCAAATGTCCTGGGGGTGATGGGGATCCAGGAGCAGCCCTGACCCACACATGTCCCTCTCCACAGCAGAAGGCATCTGCCTTGCTGGTGGTCACTCCTTCCACCCAGAGCTTCTCCCCACACAAACTCTGTGGGAGCTCCCCAGGCAGGCGGAGAGCTGACCCTGGCAGGCGGCAGAGTCCCTGCCCCGGCACACAGCCCCCGGGGTGCAGGGACCCTGCTGGCAAGGACAGCCCTGCCCACCCCTCCCTGCACACCCAGGGTCACCTCCTGCAGATGTCCCCAGGAGCAGGCAGCCATTGTGCCCTGTGCCTCTGATGGTGGGGCAGGGAAGCCCTGCTCTGGAGCACGCCCTTCTCCTCTGCCCCAACCATGGAAGGTGCCAGCTTTAGATCGTGCCAGGATCTGCAGCTGCATTGCCCCACAGCCAGAGACTTACTGTGCCGAGGGCTGTGGAGATGCCTCCTCTGATGAACACTCCACTCTGCCCTCGCTGCCTGCAGGCAGTGCCCTCAGCCCTGCTGCGCTGTGCAGAGGAGCTGCTCCTGGGCAGAGCTGTCTCTCTGCAGCGCTGCCCACTTGTCAGAAGCTCCCTCCGTCCCAGCAGCCTGGCCCAGCTCAGCAGCAGAGGACCAGCCCAGAGTGGCACTGTCTCTGTCCCCTCTGGGCTCCCTGGAGCTGTCCCTGAGGCTCCAGGGGAACCTGCTGGGAAACAGGATGGAGTCCCTCATGTTCCCTCCCTCAGCTGGGGAGAGACCATTCTTTCCATCAGTGTTGTTTCTCTTAGCAGAGTCAGATTTAGGTCCTATAATGCCTTTTCCTTGTCCTGTCATTAGGTGGGACAGTCAGACAGGGACAGGCAGGGATGTTCTTTACCCCTGCTGAAGGAAGGGATTCAACAGAGTCCGTTGAGGCATTTCCCCCTGGGATCAATTCTTTGGGCTGTAAAGGGGACTGAGCTCCCTTCCATGCTGACAAGAAACCCACAGGAGTTGGAGTTCCTCTTGCTTTGTTTCTGGCGTGCACAAAATCAGCACCTGCATGTGAGCTCCTTGTCTCAGCTCCCATGGTAATTAATCATAGACTCATAGACTCATAGAATGGTTAGAGTTTGAAGGGACCTTGAAGATCATCTGGTTCCACCCCCCTGCCCTGGGCAGGGACATCTCCCACCAGCCCAGGTTGCTCCAAGCCCCGTCCAACCTGGCCTTGAACACCTCCGGGGATGGGGCAGCCACAGCTTCTCTGGGCAACCTGTCCCAGTGCCTCACTACCCTCACAGGAAAGATTTTCTATCTAATATCTAATCTAAATCTGCCCTCTTCCAGTTTAAAAGGGTTACCCCTCATCCTATCACTACACTCCATGATCAAGAGTCCCTCCCCACCTTTCCTGTAGGCCCCATTTAGGTACTGGAAGGGGCTATAAGGTCTCCCCGGAGCCTTCTCCTTGGTCATTCAGATTCCTGTCACCTACCCAGCTGCTGCTTTGAGCTTCAGGGAGTTAAAAGTTTGCCTGTCTTTCAGTAGTCTAATTATCTCCTTTAGCCACCTCTGTAACTACGTTTATATCTCTCCTTTTGTACATATCCATCTAAAGCATTTCAGATAAGATCATCCCTTGTAGCAAAGCAACCTCATTAGAGGCAGCTTGTCCTGAGCATCTGGTTGCAGAGGGTGTTTTATTGTTTATCAAACTTGATCACGCTTTACTTTTCTCTGCTTGCAAAGAGGAGAACTCCTCCTGCGCCTGGGTGCAGCCAGGTCTCTGAGAAGCACAGGTGGGAGATGGTGCAGTGGAGCTGTGACAGCCCGCTGCAGACTTCAGTGGAGAAGTCTGAGGTAAGGAAAAGTGATGTAAATCCCAGTTGGCCAATGACAGGGATGGTGAGGAAGGGGATGTGAGGAGCAAGGCTGTCCAGACAGTCTCAGACCTCAGGGGACTGCTTTTCCTGGCTGTCCAGACCTCCTGAGGGAACCCTCTGCATCAATATCAACTGCTGACCGCTTCTATCGCCTCTTCTATAACTAAAAAGTAAATAAAAAGAACCTTTGAAATAAAAAAATATTTTTTTTTCTATTACATTCTCTTTAAAATCTTCCTTCTAAATTACACTATGAAACAACTCCAATTAGCTCTATTGAAAACTTGAAGAAAATTACAGGAAGAAAAATAGCTCGTTAGGACTTTCTGTACTTTAACGAGCCCCGTGGTGTATTTGGCCCTGACTCCATCAACCTCAGACACTGAGAGGAGACTGAACAAAGTGCTCAAGAAGTCCAAGTCAGAAGCAAAGTACCTTGAGGCCTTGATTGGCCCCACTGAGGGTTGTTACTGCCAAAGCCTCCCCAAGGGCTCGTTAGAGGAGATAACTGGAGGCTGTGGTTGCAGGTAGGCAGAGGCACTGTGCAGGTGGCTGTAATGCTGAGGAATCCCTTGGCTTGGTTGATGCAGCAGAAAGGCCAAACCCTGACCCCAGGCCCTGAGAAGGCAGGTCCTGCCCCTCACTGGTGGCTCAGGGCTCTTCCTGGGGGTGGTGGGGTGTGAGGGTGATCAAGGCCGAATGTAGGAAAACTGCACAACCCTCCCAGCTTCCCCGAGCAACGGGGAAGAAGAAAGCAAGTCCAGAGCCTCAAAGTAAAGTTGTGCCTGTGTTATGGTTGGTTCCCTCTCGCTGGACGCTATTTGAAGAAGCTGGCTCCGGCTTCGTTAGTGCTCTGTTATCCTGAAAAACACTTATTGAACACTGTAAGTGTTACATAACAATTAACACCACACATTTTAAAATTAAGGATTCTCACCCAAAATCAGATCTCCCAAAGGTACATATCAAACATCTCCATTCTCCTGCATCACCCACCAGGTACGCCCCGGTCCTTCAGCAAAAGCAACCCCACGAGTGGGTCTGCCCTTACCTGAGGCCGGGGCAACCCAGACTGTTTTCCCCAACATATTCTTTACGTGCCCCACAGGGACCTGATCCCTTTCTACAGTGGGTAAAGCTCTGACTGAGCTGGACCGGCTCAGCTGACAGTTCCCCTGCTGTTGACCAACCAGGTGCCTTTTGCTAAATGCTGCTCCAATTTTTTAAATGTTCCCACACTCATTGCTTTCAAAATAGTCTTCAGTAATCCATCACATCATTCCACCTTCCCAGTGGCTGGTGCGTGATAGGGGGTGAGATATATCCACTCGACACCACGCTTGTTAGCCCAGGCGTCTATGAGATTATTTCAGAAATGAGTCCCGCTGTCTGACTCAATTCTCTCTGGAGTACCATATCGCCACAACATTTGTCTTTTAGGCCATGAGGCTGAAAATAGTGTTATGGGCAGTGGCATGAGACGCAGCATACGTTTCCAGCCATCTGGTGGTTGCTTCCACCATTGTAAGCACAGAGCACTTGCCCGGGCAGGTTCGCGGAAGGGAGATATAGTCATTTTGCCAGGCCTCTCCATACTTGTATTTCAGCCACCATTCTCCATACCATAAAGATTTTGACCATTTAGCTTGCTTAATTTCAGCACATGTTTCACATTCATGGATAACCTGTGAAATATTATCCATAGTCAAATCCACCCCTCGGTCACGAGCCCATCTGTATGTTGCATCTCTTCCTTGATGGCCTGAGGTGTCATGGGCCCACTGAGCTAAAAAGAATTCACCCTTACGTTGCCAATCCAAGTCTACTTGGGACACTTTAATCTTAGCAGCCTGACCCACCTGCTGGTTGTGGTGTTGTTCCTCAGTGGCCCGACCCTTGGGTATATGGGCACCTACGTGACGTACCTTCACAGACAGCTTTTCTGATCAGGCAGCAGTATCTTGCCACAAGTTGGCAGCCCAGATGGGTTTGCCTCTACGCTGCCAGTGTCTCTGCTTCCACTGCTGTAACTGCCCCACAAGGCATGTGCCACCATCCATGAGTCGGTATAGAGATAAAGCACCAGCCGCTTTTCTCGCTCGGCAATATCTAAAGCCAGCTGGATGGCTTTCACTGCTGCAAACTGACCCAACTCACCCACTCCCTCAGCCGCTTCTGCGACTCGTCGAGTGGGACTCCACACAGCAGCTTTCCACCTTTCATGGTTTCCTACAATACAACAAGATCCGTCAATGAGCAGTGCATATCGCCTCTCATCTGATGATAATTAATTATGTGGTGGGACCTCCTCAGCACGCACCACCCACTCCTCTGGGGACCCTCCAAAGTCCGTACCTTGTGGCCAATCCATGATCACCTGTCGGAGTGGGATTGTGTCCTGGAGTAACGACGTAGCCTCACTGTGAGTATGGTCGTTCTCCTTTATTAGGTGTTTTAGCAGAGTATATATAAGCTTGCTAGTAGCCGAGTATATAAAGGCTTACAAAAATAGCACACACAAACAATATGGTGAATATATATATGTTTACAGAAATAGCACACATAAACAACATGGTGATTGGTTTAACCTGATCAGCGATGTGCTATGCCCATGGACACAGCACACGCTGATTGTTTTCCCTTCTGCAGTTTCGCTCCCAGGCCAAGTTTGTTCCCACGTTGTCCAGAATAGACTTCAAGGACAGCACGCGTAGGCCTCTGCGCCTGGCTAAAATCCTGGGTTGCTCATTGGAATCAGGTCATGACCTCTCGCCCTCAGGAATTCCTCCACAATTCCCCCTTCTTCCTTTTGAGCAACCCAGGCTTGATTTACTACCTTTTCTAAACCTTGTTTAATACAATTTAATGCTAAACAGAGACAGATACCCATTATCACAATAACAATTAGAATGCGCAAGCCTTCAGTTAATAATCCTAACAACCATTGTGGAAGGGACCCAAAAGCACTTGCCAACCACCCATCTAACCAGCCATGCGATTGCTGAATCTTATTTGCGTGATCTTTTAGCCGTGCTAACTGCTTGTGAATTGATTCACTGTGGTCAGACAGATTCATGCAACACATCCCTTCAAAATCTTCCCATCCATGTCCCTGTGCTAATAGCAAAAAATCAACAGCTGCTCTATTTTGCAAAATAGCATGTTGCAAGCCATTTTGGTCCTCTAATAAGCGTTCTAATATTTTTGTTTTGACATCAGCTTGCTTTTCTGCCCAACAAGCTAATTTCCCTAGCTGATTGAGTGCATTGGCTGCTGCTGCACCTGGTACAAACAATGACAAAAACATTTTTCCATCAATTTTGACCTGGGGCCAATAGCATCAATTTTCCAAGGTAACATGGACTGCCAAATACATTCTTCGGGATTCCCTGCCACGCCCGGTCGCCACATATCAGAAACACATTTGGTGGCAGCGCCTTGGCAGTGCCATTATTCCAAATTGGTATAGGGCGCGGTGTCTCGGCACCGAGGGCTCCCAGCCCCTGCCTGCTTGTGTCATTAGTGTTATAAGTTGATCTCACAAATTGATGCGAGACAGAGTCAATTAAAAATTTGGAATATTTATTTAGCAAGCGGCAGCAAGCAAAACAGCGCTGGGCGGCCCGGGAGTCTCACTGCGCCGACGGCTCGCACCCGGTTCCCGAAAGTCCCTGGTTTTATACTCTTCTTTTTCCGGTAGAGGGGTACTCTGCATCTGCACGACACGACTTGTTGCTAGGGGGTCGTTTTCCGCTTTCCTTTTCCTCCTGGTTGTCGCAGGGATGAAAGATTCATGTCTTCCTCACATCATGTACTCTTCGTCTCCATGAGCCCCCCTCCCCTCCTCCAAGTCTTTTTCACATCCTACTTTGTTTGCATAATCTGACCTTTGCAGTTTTAGCCTTGCTCGCTCAACAGGATGCTGGCTATCTTGCAACAGCAGGTTCAGCAATTGCCTTTTTGTAAAACAATGTAACAATGTAAGTTTCTAGGTTTGGTGAACAAACAGCGCTGAGCTTATCACAATTCCCCCCTTTTACTTTTTACTATTTTGTTCATCAAACCGCTTAAGCGCTTGTGCTTGAGCTTTTATTGTGCTTGAGATAACCTACTGTCCAGATGGTCCTTGAGCGACTGGTTGGATCAGCAAATGATCTTCTGTTACTTATTACAATCCTTCCCCTCTTTTTCTTTTATTTACAAGAAATTTGCTGATCAAACCTGGACAGTACTTCACAAGCTGCATTTAACTCAGAGTTTTCATCTGGTATAATCTTCATTTCTAGTTTTGATTGCTTTATTACCATTAGTTGCACTGTTTTTAACTTGTTCTTAACAAAAGCTACAAATTTATTAACAATAACAAGGCCCGAAGGTTAGAATTAACCACAGTATTATGAGGGGCCCCGCCAGGGTGGAAATTAAGGTAGTTAACTGTGGTGCCAATTGAAGGGTTGGTGCTCATTTCTTGAGGCCGTGGTAGTGAAAGGATACCAGCTTTCATTGCCCCACTGTTTAATACCTCTCTGCCTGTCCTCGTCCACTCTCGTGCAGAGAGCAACGGGATATCAATATCTTCTCGGCAGCAGCAGGTAGTCTTCAGGGGAATTTTCTGGCTTTTCTTTTACCACGCCTTTCTCACTTTAGTAACTCTGCTGTTAATTTATCAATAATTCTTAAATATATTTCCACCTGTTTTGTTGCTGGACCTGTTTCCAGAGGAATCTTACAGCACACTGTCTTAAGGCTCAATACCAGTTCATTTCATATACCTCCCAGGGTTCAGATATTGATAGTTCTCATCCCCAAAATAATTTACAGATTTTTGCTTGACTTTCTGATTCTTGATATGTCAGATTTTTGCGACAATTCATACAGCAAGATTGCATGTTAAACGAGACACATGACCACTTCTTACCAAACTTTGCACACTTGCAAACAACCCAACATAGGTATCCAGAAGTATGGTGCTTTATACATGGTTAAACTATCCGTTACTTCTCTTCTGGAAAAGTGCATTTACCAGTCTCGTTCCTTAATCTTACTCAAAGGTCTCTCGGTTCTGACATCATAGTCCACCTTTCTGGGAAGATAGGTCCTTTTATTCTGCTAGTGTGAGTCTATCCTTTCTCCGCTGTCCATACTGCTGTATCTGTGGTAAGTAAAACAACAAAAAGGTCCCTCCCAGCGGGGCGTTAATGATGTTTCTTTCCTGGTTTTGATCAACACCTTATCTCCAGGTTGGATTCGGTGTATGGAAATGTCCAAGGGAGGTCTCTTCTTTTAGTGAGTTCTAAAATATACTCCGTTAAGATTTCATCTTCGACTTTCAGGTGTTTTACTAATATTCTGAAATTGTAAGGCATCCCATACAACAATTTAAAGGGGGATATACCAGTATCTGTTCTTGGTTGAGTTCTAATATGTAGTAAGGGTAATGGCAAACATTTAACTCAATTCATTCTCGTCTCTACCTTTAGCTTGGTTAGATGTTTCTTTATCTCCTCATTCATTCTTTCTACTTTCCCAGAACTTTGAGGATACCAGGGAGTGTGGTATTCCTATTTTGTCCCAAATAATTTAGTTGCTTCTTGATTATTTTGGAAGTAAAATGTGGGCCTCTCTTCCAAGAGAACTTTAATAACTGTTTTCGCCGTAGTTCTTACCACCGAGAAGGCTTCTACAAAGACGATCAACCAAGACTAATAGATACTGATATCTTTCAACCTTCGGTAATTCAGTAAAATCTACTTGTATTTTTTTTTTTTTTTCAAATGGTCTTTTAGCCAATTCACGCCCTTCTTGTACTTTTTCTTTAAGTTGTCTTTTATTCACTTTGTGACAGGTTAAACATCTTTCTAAGATCTTTTTTTCTAAACCGTATATCTCGACACAGGCGTAGTTAGTTTCAAATTGATATACAAGGGCTTGAATTCCTCAATGGGTTCTGCTGTGTAATTTGTTAAGTATGCCCCGGGCTAATTCTTTTGGTAGGATTTCCAAAGGTATGTACCACCTCAAAGGCATACTTGGAATCCATATAAATAGTCCCAATTTTATTTTCTAAAAGTTTTTGGTGCTTTCAACATAGCATATGATTCACAGGCTTTTGCAGACCCAGCCGTATTCAATGGCCCCGATTCTCTTATTTGAAAAGTGTACTTATCCATGATGGCATATCCCGATTTTTGTTTCCCTTCCACTACTCATGAGGAGCCGTCCACAAAGAATTTTTCTCTTTCATCTAATTCTTCTTCTTCTAAATCTTCTCTTATTTTGGTCTGTAGATTTATTAGCTGGAGACAGTAGTCTTTCTTTGGGCTCTCCGTATAAAAATTGGGCCGGATTTTGAATGGAAGTCATTTCCATTTCTAATCTAGGGGAGTTAATCAGAATTCTCTCATACTTCGACAACCGACTGTCAGTAAGCCATTTATCAGCTCGTTGTTGCAACACTCCCCGGATGTTATGGGGGGTATATACTTTCAGTTCACCTCCTAAGGTGACTTTTCCAACCTCCTTTATTAATAATGCGGTTGTCACTACCACTTGCAGGCAAGTGGTCCACCCCTGGCTTACAGGATCTAAGATTTTAGAATAATATCCTACAGGTTTTCTCTGCCCTGCCCATCCCTGGGTCAAATCCACATATGTTGTTCTATTATCCACATTGATGAAAATTTGAAAGGGTTTACGGATATCAGGTAAGCTGAGGACAGGTGCTTCTATCAATTTTCTTTTTATCTCTTTCCAACGCCTCTTGTCCTCAGAGGTCTACTTTACTAGTTCATTTTTAGTTAATTTCATTCATATAAATATTTTACTTTATTACTATAATCTTTTATCCATTGTCGACAGTACTCTAACAATTCTAATTGTCTTATTTGCCTTTTATTAGTAGGTATTGTTAGAGGCAAGATTCCTTTTACTCTTTCGGGATTTAATTTCTAATGCCCCTTTGTAAGCCAGTGCTCTAGATATTTTACTACTTCTTCTGTAAACTGTAATTTAGATCTTGAAACTTTTAGTCTTTGGAGACTTAGAAAATTTAGCAACTTAATGCTTTCAGTTCTAACATTTTCTTGAGTTTTTCCAGCAATTAGTAAGTTATCTACATATTGTATCAGAATGAACTCTTGATTTAATTCATAGGATTCTAATAATTGCTCTAAAGCTTGTCCAAACATATTTGGGGATTCTGTAAACACCTGGGGCAAGACGGTCCACCGTAATTGCTGTTTTCTATGTGTTTTGGGATTTTCCCATTTGAAGGCGAAATAATCCCTGCAATCTTCCTCTAAGGAGGAGGCCCAAAAGGCATCTTTTAAATTTATGACACTATACCACTTGTAATCTGGGCTTAATTGATTAAGTATAGTGTTGTACCAGACGATAGGACCCATCTGGCTGCTTTACGGGCAGGATGGGAGTATTGTGAGGAGACTTACAGGGTTTTAAAAGTCTTCGGGTCAAAAATCTCTAGATTGTTGGTTGCAACTCTTCTCTCCCTTCTCTGGAGATGGGATATTGTTTTATCTTAATTGGTTGGTCTGGGTCTCTTATGGAGACTGTGATCGGTTTAATATTTTTTTATTTTATTTTATTTATTTTTTTTTTTTCACCGATCCTGGGCTATACCAGGTTTCTGGATTAATTCTGGCTTCATGTTCCGCAGTTAATAAGCATAATTTTACTTTTAGTTTCTCCTGATCTACTCTCAAATTAATTCCTTATTTTACTATCAGGTCTTGTCTCAAAAAGTTATATTCAGCTTCTGGAACTAATAAAAATGTTCTCACTCCATATTTATTTGGAGTTTCTATTGTTACACTTTTTATCAGGGGCACTTTAAAAGTTTTCCCCTTTGCACCAATTACTCGGAGTTTTTCCTTTGATTCAACACATCCAGATGGTAACCTTTGGACGGTTGATCTTTTGGCGCCCAAGTTCACAAGGAACTCGGACACTTCATGTTGGGGACTCAATTTTAACTTCATTTAGGGCTCGGTGACTTTACGAGTCCCCAGTAAATAGAAACTTTGACCCCTCTAATCTTCATTAAAATCTTTTTGTCTTATATTCCTTTTCAACAATGTTTTTATAAATGTCGGGGGGGTTATCTTTCCTTTGATATTCACTAAGAGTTTTATTTATATTCTGTCTTTGAGGAACAGATTCTTTAATTTCTTGATCAACTCTGGTGCGCAGATCCACCATATGAGTTTTATGTTCAGTGTCTTGATTAGTCCAGTTTGGCCGCTGTAGTAGCCATTTAATGTCTGCGCCTGGACTATGTCGATGTTCACTCTCCTCTATTATAAAAATTCTTTTTCGCTTAGGGCGAACACACAAACTCTGCACCTCACTCACTCAAACACTCACTCAGTCATATCAAAGAGCCTATTACACTTCTCACTCACACCAAAAGATTTTCTAATTAAAACAATAGCCAGTTACGTGTAACTTAAATCTTAAACTATTTGCCGTTTACCACTAATCTGCACCAAGATAGTCAGACTGTTACCACTAATCTGCACCAAGATAGTCAGATTGTTACCACTAATCTGCACCAAGATAGTCAGACTGATCACAAATCTAAATTGGCCAATATAAACATTTTCTTATTTGTTTCTTTCTCTCCATATTTCCATACAATAGTGAATCAATTTCACTTTGTCCTTACCCCGCCTAGAAGGGGTAATCATCCTAATATTTGATCATTAAACTTAACGGACTGTCTGGTGGTATTTGGGGAAGTCTCACATGAGGTCCCAATCCACCCATGGGATCAGAGGGCTTGCTCTTCCTCTGTCCCATCTTCCGGAGTGCCTTCTTACACACACACACACGCTCCCCCTATTCGTGGCCCAGTCCCTCGCGGGAGATGGGAACCGCACTACTAAGGGGTCCGCACTCGCTTCATCCGGTGGACTACTAAGTCCGGTGGACGTCTCACATTATCACACTCCGGGATACCCAACCCCAACCGAACGGATAACCGGCCTATACTCACGCGTTCCTGCGTCTTCGTTCGGGGCTTCGTGCACAAAGATTACAGGGTTTGCCGGCTTTCTTTTGCTTGTTGCCGAACTTAGGGTTCGTCGGTAGAGGATGTGATGCGATAGCACCCAGCCAGGGCCGCTGAATTTCAGTGGGGCGCCTCCCCGTATGGGGCTTCTCACCAGATTGCCTCTATCCGAGTCATGGCACCAAAAATTGTTATAAGTTGATCCCACAAATTGATGCGAGACAGAGTCAATTAAAAATTTGGAATATTTATTTAGCAAGCGGCAGCAAGCAAAACAGCGCTGGGCGGCCCGGGAGTCTCACTCCGCCGACGGCTCGCACCCGTTTCCCGAAAGTCCTTGGTTTTATACTCTTCTTTTTCCGGTAGAGAGGTACTCTGCATCTGCACGACACGACTTGTTGCTAGGGGGTCGTTTTCTGCTTTCCTTTTCCTCTTGGTTGTCGCAGGGATGAAAGATTCATGTCTTCCTCACATCATGTACTCTTTGTCTTCATGAGCCCCCCTCCCCTCCTCCAAGTCTTTTTCACATCCTACTTTGTTTGCATAACCTGACCTTTGCAGTTTTAGCCTTGCCCGCTCACAGGATGCTGGCTATCTTGCAACAGCAGGTTCAGCAATTGCCTTTTTGTAAAACAATGTAACAATGTAAGTTTCTAGGTTTGGTGAACAAACAGCGCTGAGCTTATCACACTGCAGATGGCCTTTGTGCTTCATAGTTCCTTTTATCCAGGGCACTCATCAGAGGTGGCACTACAGGGCATAGGGGAGAAACTGGGCTGGACTCCCAGTTCAGGGTGACTGGGGAAGGTGGAAGAGCACCTAGGTCTTGGGCATGAAGACTTCAGACGCTGACTTGCTTTTACAGTGCTTTTCCATGAACTATTTAGACAAACGCTGTGCGTAACTCAATACATAATCGGAGGAATAATTTCCTGCTCTTTCCTCTCTGTGTTAACGTAGGAGACGCTTACTAGCTTGGGTGCAGTGCTGATTGCATTTTCAGTGTTGAAGAGCATAACAAAGCTCGTTAGTCTTGGCAGTCAAACAGATGACTAGTTTGCTCTGATCTCTTGAACAACCCTAAGTACGTTTCTGTACACAGCCACAGTGCTGTGGGATCCGTCTAAAACGTCTTTTGTTCCCTCCTAGTGCAACAGTGAAAGAGCTAAAGAAGAAGCATCTCAGAGTTTTGAGAAATTATCTCATGTCCTGGAAGAGAAGAAATCCGCAGCTCTTAGGGCAATTGAAGCTTCTAAGAATTTAAGGCTGGAAAAATTGCAAACACAAGCAGAAGAATCTCAAGGGCTCCTGGAAAATAATGGCCTTGTAGGACTTGCTCAAGAACTGCTTAAAGAAACCGATCCATCTTGTTTTGTTCAAACAGCAAAACAACTTCATGTCAGGTATCTTATTAATTATCTTCCGTTTGAGGTACAGGTACTGTTCCAGGGATGTCTGGTCAGTCATATTCTTTGGACACCTGCTAGGAAAGTACTGAATGCAAGTACTTTGTGTTGCAGAGCCTCAGAGGCGGTCCCGGTACCATTCAGTAGAAATTCCTATATTACAGTGTGCGTTAAAAAGCAGCCCAGAGGAGGGGCTCTGTCCTGCGCCAACGCCTAGCCTTCTTCAGTAGGACTGCAGTGGAAGGGTAACCCATTCAGCTCACTGATACAGTCCTTTGCTCAGAGATTGCATCGGGTATTTGCAAGTTAATCTAACAGGTCTCTTCTGGCTTTAAACTCTTTGATCTGAATAGTTGTGCTCCATTAGCGCTTCACACCTATTTTGTTCTTTGAATGTAATGCCCCAAATTGTTAAAATGCTCTGCCAACCAAAAGATTCCCTGTTAGTTATCTTTACACTGATGTACAAAAGGCCTTTAAATTTTGCATTTTAATTCTGTCTAGAGAGACAAGTTTCTGGGACACATGAGTAAGTACCTGAAAAGAGAACTTTTTTTAAAGCAAAACCTAGCGGTTTTGCTTTAAGGAATGCACCCATGTGAATTCCTTTTTCCCTCTTCTGCCATCCCTCTGCTTCTGTGCTTTCAGAATCCAAAAAGCTACTGAATCTCTGAAGAGCTTCAAGCCAGCAGCTGAAACTACTTTCGAGGACTTTGTGATGGACATAGCCAAGCAAGAAGAGATCCTTGGTGACTTGTCCTTCCGTTCCAATGGCAAATTATGAGAGCATCACGTCTTTCTTGAGTTACAGCTTTAAGGGCTTCTCTGGAAAGAGGCAAAACTTGTGCAGGGCTGCAGTTGCAGAACTCAATCTTGTGACTTGCATTGTCCCTTCTGCCTCTGTGATTCACAAGGCGTTACCTGGCAGCAATGCTAGCTTCAGCTTTGATAAAGAAGCTAAGATGCCATGGCATTCAGAACCAGTTTACATTGGCTTCCAAAATATTGTAGTTAAGTAATACTAGGTCTTCCTAGCAGCTTTTTGTCGTGATTGCATGACAGAAAAGAATAGGTTTTTATATGGTTTTTTAGTTGCCAGCAAAAATAAATAATACAACTTTCAAAGTAAAACCAGAAAGGATTTAAGTGCATGAACAGACCCATCCTCATCTGCACTCTTTGACTGAGTCAGATTTCCCCCCCGCACTGTCCCCCCAGTGCTGTAGCCACTCAACAAAGGGCTTCTGTGTTTAATTCTAAAACAACATGTATCTACCTTTGAGGTTTTTTTCTCCTGAATCTCTGTCATTCCAGGTCTAGAAATACCAGAAATCAATGAAGAGCAGAGCAAAATGTACAACAAAGCTCTGATCAGTTGGGAATGCCCTGGGAAGACAGACTCAGCTGATATCTATGTTCTTGAGTATCATAAGCTTAATAGAGAAGAGGAGAGTACAACGTGGCAGGAGATCGAAGTTTGCAGCAAGAGCAAAGTCATATCTGATCTCGATGACGACAGCAGCTATGCCTTCAGAGTTCGAGGATATAAAGGATCCATCTCCGGCCCTTGGAGCCGAGAAGTTATCTTGCGTACGCCTCCAGCCCCAGGTATTGGGTTTTCTTATGTCCACGAGCTGCTGGTGGTGGTAAGAGCTGTAGGTGGTTTCCAGTAGCTCCCAGACTTCTACTACACTGTTACCGGTTGTATAAATGTTTAAAAGCACTGTTAACAAACAGGTTAAGTAGGTAGCATACTGAGACTGTGTTAGCTTGCGTAATGTTCCTGGCAGCCTTTAAAAGCGAGGAATTCTAGTGCCAGCATGACTTAAAATATAGTTTATAAGCACAGAAATACTTAACTAAGAGAAAATTTTTTGGGATGCTGTTTTTCAGTTCTCAGTTTTCTTTTTGATGACAAATGCGGGTACAACAGTGAACATCTCCTGCTGAACCCAGGAAGAACCTCTGTGGAAAGTAGGGCTGGATTTCCTCTACTGCTGGGGTCTGAGCGCATGCAGGTCGGATGCTACACAACCCTGGATTACATCATTGGCGACACTGGGATTGCCAAAGGGAAGCACTTCTGGGCTTTTCACGTGGAAGCCTATTCCTACCTGGTGAAAGTGGGAGTTGTTTCTAGCAACAAGACACAGAAGTTGTTCCATAATACCCATGATGTGACCAGCCCAAGGTAAATTGCAGACTCTTGCTTAATACATGTTTTGTATAAGGAGATGGCTTTTTAAAAAATAAATTAAGAGCGAGCCTGGTCTCAATTAGTATACAAGATGAACCTAAGCAGTGGGAAGTGGCTTGAAGGATATAGTGTAAGCAGGTTGTCCTGTTCATCCTCTACTATTAGTAGGAAGATGTTCTAATTGTCCAGAGTCCTATTTTCTTTCTTTTGGGAAAGAAATCGGGTTTCTACAGATATCAAGATATGTCAGTTAAAGCAAGAAGGTTAAAAAAGAGAAAAAAAAGCATCATTTGCAAGATTGAAGCAATGCTTAGTTGTCAATAGTAAGATTCTGCCTTAATTCCCTTAGCATACTAGGTTTGGCAGCCACTCAGAGGTACAATGTTCACTGGGCATATCTGTGTGTCTTTGCTGTAGCTTGCGTCATGGTGGATTCCAAGTCACTGGCTCATCCCAGGCTATAGATTTGCATATGACACTGGAGTGCTACTGAGCACAAGCCAAAGTGCAGTGGATAAACCAGCAAAAAGATTTCCAGCTCTCAATTACAGTTGTAGTAAGCCTGGATGTGTCTAGGAACTGCAGGCTGGGAGGCTATCTCCCAGGGGCTCTTAACTTTTTCATGAATCTAACAAAAGTGTTGGCCTTCTGCTGTATAACATACTGAAATTATAAAAACGCCAGTGTCTCAAGCTTCTGAAAGCCAGATGGAGACTTTTTGAAAAATGAGAAATTAGATCCTGATTTTCTCATTTCTCCCGGTCCCTGCCAGGAGGGAGTGAAGCTCAGCCCCGCTCCCTCCTTTTACAGGGAGGAAAACAAAATGGAAAAAAGAAAACCAAATTGTCCTATATTAGAAGTGTATAATTCCATTTTAAGGGTAGGGCAGCAATAGGGCTGGTACCACAGCCCCCCAGCCCCACAGCCACTGTGGGTCACCGGCGTAATAATGTACCTCTCCGGTAATCAAAGTTTCTTTTGGGAAGGGGGGAGAGACGGGGACTCTCCTGCGCCGGGACCTTTCCCCTCCAGGGAGGCAGAGCCGGAGCAGCGAGCACGGTCCTGCCCGGAGGGCAGCGTGGAGGGGACGCGCACGGGCATCCCGGAGGAACAGCAGCAAGGAAACCCGGCGCTGCACCTTTCCCTTCCTCCGAGCCTTTTTCTTTTCCTCTTTTTAAGGGCTCAACCAGTTTCTTCCCCCTCTGACCGTCACCATGGGGCACTGGCACCAGCAGCTTTGCAAAACCCCATCCTGTAAAAGCCGCCTGATTTTGGCCCTGTTTGGGGATGCGCCGCTTCCATCCTTACAGAGCAAACTGATAGATGATTTGTTTTTCTCCCCCCTCCCCATTTAGCAAGAAGCACCAACGTGCCGTTGTCGTTTTGGGTCGGTTTGCTGCAGAAAAAGGCTCCCGCAGGGGACGGGATAAGCCGATGGCAGGAGGGTCCCTGCACCCATCCCACCACTGCTGGTGGAGGGCGGCAAGGGGACCTTTTCTTCGGGGTTGTCCTCTCCTCCCGGGCTCCGCGGCCCCACGCCGCAGCCCAACGACCCCCCCGAGATGGGAAGAGAGCACGAGAACCATCTCTGCTCAACAGCTTCTTCCTGCAAAGGGGCAGGAAAAAGGAGGAGGAAAAGGCACCTTCCCACTTGCCTCCGGGCTCATCCCACCCTGCGAGAGAGACGCGGCTTTGTGAGGAGAGGGGAGGAGGAAAAAACACCACAGCGAGAGAGCCAGGGAGGGAAAAGGAAGGAAAGCGGAGGGACAGCGGAGGGGCCGCCCGGGGACACAGAGCCCCAGGTCTCGCCTGGCCGCTCCCGCCACCACCCGGCGGATTGGAGGGGTTTGATCTGAAGCGCTGCCTTATATTAATTTAACAGCCGGGGGAGGAGAAGGCGCCGTTTCTGCCTTTTGCAGCTTCCAGGCTGATGGCAGAGCCGAAACAAGAAAAATAATTATCATAAAACAAACAAACAAACAAAAATTCCCCCAAAACTCCAATGTAAAACTGGAGCGCAGGGAGCAAATGCTTTTCCTTCGCCTCGGCCCAAGCACCTTGCATGAAAATCTGGCAGGAGTTCAGACCAAGTGGATTTGGGAGGTTTGTACAATAGCTACTTCTCAAAAAAAAAAAACAAACAAAAAAGACTATTTTCATTCATAAAGAAAGTTCTACCACTGGCAAGCAAGGCGTGACCCCGAGTTATCCCTGGCAGCGCGTCAAAACGATTCCTTCCCCCAGCTCCTGCTGGCGTTCTGAAACAAAAACACGCTTCTATAGTACTCGAAAATTAATTTGTTCCTCCAAAAGATTGCTCATCTGAACTGCCCTCGTTTGCTCCCTGTGACATCACTAATCCAGCAGAGCATCCTGTCACACAGCCTGACCTTGTCCCAAGCCAACGCCTTCACAAAGCACTTGGCATAGGAGCTTCTCCCCACACCTGCAGCCCAGAGTGGGGTGGGGATGGGGTCAGCTCTTGCAGCCTCTTACCTTCAGCTTGTGCTCCTTCCTGTTGACAATGACAGCCGTGATCTGCTGGTCCATGAATATCAAGATGGTGCAGAGCAGAGCTGGGATGGACGTGCCAACACCCGTCCACCAAGGGTTGGGCCCTATGGGGTTGCCCAACCACCCGCGGTCGTCTCTGGTAGGCTGCAACAAAGCCAAACCACACATCAGGATCAACTCCCAGCCCAGCCACTTCACTGGCTTTGATTTTCCCCTCCATTGCTGTGGTGCCTCATCTCCTGGCCCTGACTTCATGTCACCCTCTCCTATGGGGTTCAGCAGTGCCAGTGTCCTCGTCGCAAGCACCTATAGATGCTTCTGTAGGTATCAAGTTTTGGGGCTGGCTTCTTCTTTCCAGAAGGAAACGATGCACTCGGAGGTGGAAGAGGAGATGGTAACACCACCAGCATCCTCAGACTCAGCCCTGTCCTGTCCCAGCATCACCCTGTGGCATCCCCAAGAGCTGAAAGCAGCTCCACACCAAAACACCCCGTTACCTTGAACATGTGGGGGACATGGAGCTTCGGTGACGGGATCCCAACCAGGAAGTCAATGAGCACCATGATGACAATGGTGAGGAAGACACCAAAGTCACTTACTGCGGACCGCACCTGGGGCAAGAAAGCAGAGCTGAAAGGGACAGCACAAACAGGGCCATACCGTGAGATGGAAAAGTTAAAGACATCAACAGCATTAAGGCTGGTTAACAAATTCCCACCACTCTGAGGACATGCAGCAAATCCCTCGGTTAGATACTGTTGCTGTGTTTGTACCTGCGAGATCTGGTGTCAGAGAATAAAAAAAGTTTAATAAAAGCCAATAAATATTAAAAAAATAAGGAAACAGATGTCTGCCACTACAGCTGCACTCACAGCTACAATGGGAATAAGGCACTGAGGCATCATTTACTCCTCAAAAGGAAGAAACAGTGTCTTTTGTGTCTTTTTCTATGGCAGTTCCTCATTTGAATCAACTTTCCCCTTGGGCACACCAGGTGAAAAAAAAACACAAACAAAAAAACAACAACCAACCAACTTTGGAAGACCTGATTTCCCACTGCCTGGGCAAAAAACGCTCCAGGACAGGTTGCGAAGCAGGTGGGAAACGCTACGATCGTTTTGCACTCCTGGAAATGAGTGAGGGACATCCAAGTTTGGCCTTCAAGGTCAACATTTCCCAGTTTGACCAAGCGGTGGCAAACACTGCTTAGTGCTCCGGGAAAGCCATTTTGGGAAATGAGTGGGGAGACTGCTGCTGGCCACTGTCTTCTACCTACTCTGGTTGGGAAGTAACGGCTGGTTTTAAACTTCTTCAATAAGCTCGACAGGACAAAGGTGGAGAAGAAGAGGATGCAGCACCAGAAGAGGACTTCAGGTGTGTAGGGGCCATCGTGTCCACAGGCAGGTCCATGAAACTCTCCACGACAGCGGAGACAGGAGATGTGATGGGACACCGTACCACAGACCTATGGCACATCCTCCGCATGAACGGCAGGTAACCGTGGCTGAAGAAGACACCAGAGGGGAAGGAAACACTGGAAACTCTTGGGGAGAGTGAAAGAGGGAACGGGGAAGGAGGGCTAAGACAACAGTGACAGGAAAGGAGAAGAGACAAATTGTCCCTTCCCAGGGGCGGGCTCACAGGGGGCGGGCTCACAGGACACAGCCAAGGGGGGTGAAGATGTCCATAAGAGCGTCCCACCCTGTGCCTGAGCTCTGCTTCCAGCAACAATGGCCCAAGGAGCTGCTCAGACATGCAAGTTTATGCACGTACCTTCAGACAGCGCTGAGTAAGAAAGCAAGGCCTGGAGTTACTAGGAACCAATTAAGGAAGCTAATTATGGCCTTCAAGCATGAACTGAAGTCCTCCAACTTCTCCAATAACCAAAGCACCCACTGAACCTTGCTCCCAGACAGAACCGCTGTCCTGAGGATAACGGTTATTGCCCACCATGTCAGGGATGAGGTGGACTCTCCTTCCCAGGCCCAAGGGGGTTAAACCCACACCTTAGACTGAAATAACGACTTTTCAGAGCAGCACTGGCACAGTTGGAAGCCCATCATCACCTGAAGGGCTCTGAGCTTTGCACCAGGCCAGTGCCCCTGGACGCCACGGCCACGGCACGAGGAAGCAGTGACTCGGGGCACTTACAGTCACCGTGAGGTTCTCCCAGGTGATGCCAGACACATTGATCTTGTTGCTCTCCCAGAACTGCAGGGTTTCGTTGCTGGGATGGGTCGGTGCCTCACACTTACAGCTGGGAGGAGAGAAGCCAAGACAGGGGTGAGGGGAAGGCGATGGAGGTGCAGCCCTGAGCTCCTGCCAAGGGGCAGCAGCACTTTAGGAGGAAAAAACCCACTAGGAGATGGTGAGGAAGTCCAGCTTGCTGTGCGTCTGCACAGGGTAGGCCTCTCGCAGGTGACTCAGCTTCTCCAGAGCCTCATAGATGAAGATGATGCAGATGAGGGAGGCGAAGGCTTTTTCGGTGAAGCGGGTGATGTAGCACACCAAAGAGCTAGCGTCAGTGGCCACCAGCACTATGCAGAAGAAGGCGGTCCACAGCCCAATGCACGCCTGTAGAGAGAGGTAGAAGAGTGCGTAGTCCCTGGGAAAGCAAAAGAAAACGCAGGGTGGAAAGGGCAGCAAGAGGCTCTGAGCCGTGCCTTCCTTTGGGGAAAGTCGGCAGTAATTCAGGAGCGTGTCAAGGCTGCGGATGGTAAATGCAGTTTCCACGTCCTAGGACACACAGCCTCGGGGCTGCGGTGCAGGGTGTGGGCCCGCAGGAGGAGAGGCCAATTATTTAATTATCATTCTTTAACAATTACCTTGTGTTAATGCCTCGGAGGCTAATTGAGGTCAGGTCCCTGTTGTGGAAGGTGGTGTTCTCCCACATCACCCCGATGCCCTAACAGCGAAACCGGCTGGGTTTGCACCCAGTTACCTGCTGCCAGCAAGTTGGGGCTTCATAACAAATTTAATTGCAATAAGAGAGGTTAATCTCCCATCACAGTTGCCACAACAAAAAGACTGTCATGGAAAATATCCATTTTGCCTGAGAAGCTCCTGCTTTTTCAAAAATCATCAAAACATTTGACCAGAGAACCGTTTGGATATGTGGGTAAAATATATTTCCACTTCCAGCAAAAAACATGCAAAAAAGTGCCCGAGTTTGTACTGAGAGGAAAGCAAATCTTCCCTCATTCCCAAACCAGAGTCATTTGTCTCATCTTCCCTGTGCAGCCCATCTCGGGCATCCATATCCTTGTGGTTTCTCCTCCTCCTGCTCTTTCACTTTAACTCTAAAAACCCTGAACCACCCATCCATCCTTCAGAGACCGAGGGCTCCTGCACCGTCACATACTAAAGCAGCAGCGCGTGATGTCTGTGACACAGAAGACAACTTAAATCTACCAACTACCACTAAGAAAAACATCTTTTCTCCATCCCTGCCTTCTTCTGAAGGCGCTCGCAGCACCTGGCCGCAGCAGCCAGCCTTACTTGCAGAATTTGTAGAGGATCTTCTCGAACACGAGGACGGGGCCGGTGCTGCCGAGGATGGTGAGAGGTTGGCCAGCAAAGAGGGAATACACCACGCCGGTCATGGATGCGCCCAGCAGCGACTCCATGGCACTCTGTCCAGGGAAGAGAGGCAGCAGCGAGTAATTAAATCATTAGAGGGAAAACCACAAGTGCAAATTCACTGCAGCAAGGACTTTTGCATGAGTGTTGTCCTCCCTCGTGCCACCCAACAGAGAGAGGTGCTCACTATGTGGCTGTTGGTCGCCTCCCCCAGCAGTCCCCCAAAGGTGATTGATGACGGGGGACATGCAGGCACAGTAGAGGAAGAGGAAGGACGCCAGACACTGCAGGCTCAGACCATCCCGAAAGTCCCTCCAGAACCAGGGGGCTTTTCGCTTCACATCCCGGATCAAACCTCCAAAGAGCCTGGAGGAAGGAAAAAAAATTAAACCATTTTCGTGGAAGACCACGTTAAGTTTTCTTGGCTGAGGAAGGACAATCGCAAGCACAGAGTAACTTCCATTGCTAAAAAGAAGTCTCCTTCTCCCATTGTAGCCCCAGTAGAAACTGAGGCATACAAAAAAAACACAGAATCACAGAATAGTCAGGGTTGGAAGGGACCTCTGGAGATCATCTAGTCCAACCCCCCTGCCAGAGCAGGGTCACCTACAACAGGTTGCACAGGACAGCGTCCAGGCGGGTTTTGAACATCTCCAGAGTGGGAGACTCCACAACCTCTCTGGGCAGCCTGTTCCAGTGCTCCACTACCCTCAAAGTGAAGAAGTTCCTCCTCATGTTAAGATGGAACTTCCTATGTTCAAGCTTGTGCCCATTACCCCTCGTCCTATCAATGGGCACCACTGAAAAAAGACTCCTCCCATCCCTCTGGCATCCTCCCTTTAAGTATTTGAAAGCATTAATAAGATCCCCCCTCGGTCTTCTTTTCTCTACACTAAAGAGACCCAAGTTCCTCAGCCTTTCCTCATATGAAAGATGTTCTAATCCCCTAATCATCTTCGTAGCCCTTTGCTGGACCCTCTCCAGCAGATCCCTGTCTTTCTTGAACTGGGGAGCCCAGAACTGGACGCAGTACTCCAGATGCGGCCTCACCAGGGCAGAGTAGAGGGGGAGGATGACCTCCCTCCACCTGCTGGCCACACTCTTCTTGATGCACCCCAGGATGCCATTGGCCCTCTTGGCCGCCAGGGCACATTGCTGGCTCATGGTCATCCTGTTGTCCACCAGGACTCCCAGGTCCCTTTCCACAGAGCTGCTCTCCAGGAGGTCAGCCCCCAACCTGTACTGATGCGTGGGGTTATTCCTCCCCAGATACAGTACCCTACATTCACCCTTGTTGAATTTCATTAGGTTCCTCCCTGCCCAACTCTCCAGCCTGTCCAGGTCACGCTGTAAAGCAGCACAGCCTTCTGGCCTGTCAGCCACTCCTCCCAGTTTAGTGTCATCAGCAAACTTGCCGATGGTACACTCTATCCCTTCATCCAGATCATCGACGAATATATTGAACAGGACTGGACCCAGTACTGACCCCTGAGGGACACCACTTGTTACTGACCTCCAACTAGACTGCACCACTAACCACAACCCTCTGAGCTCTATCTGTCAGCCAGTTCTCAATCCACCCCACTGTCCATCCTCCAACAAAAAGAAAAAGAGACCAAACCTGAGAGCCCGTCCCCTCTTATTGCAACAGTCCCTCACTTTGAGAAGCAGCAGAGCTCTACCTGGAGGTACTTACACATCTGCTTCCACCCCAAAGCAAGAAAACCTGTGTGCAACCACGCTGCGGCTGAGCCCAGCTGCCCAAATCTCCCACCCACCCAGCCCAAGGGACCAAGCTGGTAACCTGGAGCCCCTTCACTGACCCACTTCACCCCAAAACTCTGCTAGAAGGGAGGTGCGCACTCAGATTTTAGGGGCAAACAGAAAAACACCCCACCAAACTATTGCAGTTCACACCTTCCTGTCCGCTCCAGTTCAGGACCGCTGTGTTTCTCCGGCTTGCTGTGAGAAGCGCTGTCATCGAGAGCTTCTGGCACCTTCCTTTTTTCCTGGTAAAATGGAAATAAGATAAAGATATGTCTTTTAAGCCACTGGCTTGTTTTGCTTTTTGGGCTGGGTATGTGACCTGTAAATTTGGGCCCCTGAGCAGCACCCCCAGCCGTGCTGCCCTCCTGCCCGTCCCCATCGTGCCTCCTTCTGCCGCAGCACCCACCTGCGAAGGGACGTTTTTCGGGGGCTCAATTCGGATGGAGGGATCCCACTCTCCTGGCAGCAAAACCATGACCTGATCCAGAAACTCATCGATGCCAGCCACCAGGTCAGCCCGGTTCTTGGCTTTATAGGCAACATCGTGGAAGACCTGCCGTAGGAGACAACCAGGTGAGAGGATGACCCATCTCGGATGTCCTAACCAGTGCAATAAGCTCTTGGCTAAATGCAAGGTCATTTTCCGCAAATCGCCTGTTGGAAATGGCAGGAAATATTCCCCCCAAAGGAAAAATCTGTGCATCACAGTATTTGTAACCATCTCCACCAGGCTCCCGTCCCCCATGGCACCCCACAGCCTTCTGCTTCAAGAGGAGAAGTTTCACTGGCCCTGGCAATGCCACCACTGGGGGCAGCATGCTGGGGACCCTGGGGAGAAGGATGAGGCGCAGGCTGCAGCCCAGGTGGGATTTTAGCCTCCTGCAGGCAGCTAAGAGGGACAACAAACCCTCTTCCTCACTACTACAGAGACAGGGAGAGGTGAAGAAAGCCCCAAAAATGACCCAGAGATATCTCTTATCTCGTCACACCTCATCCGTCATGATAGTAGCCACGGACCTGCCGATTTCATGGTACTGATGGACTTTTCCTCCTGGTCCAAGCAAAACAAACAGGAACCTAGGCAAGAAAACCAAAATGAGAGAGAAGAACATGGCCTCACTCAAAGGGCGCCCAAGGAAATCCCTGGGAGCTCCCAGCCCAGAGCGTGGCTCCAGGGGGGATGTGTAGGCTCACTGGCTCCGGTGATGAATTTGAAACGCATCAAAACCAAACGCAAATTTGAGTTTTGGGCAAACTTTCATTAAAATTGGCCAATGGGTTTAAAAGCTCCAGCAGGGAAGGGAGAAATGAAAGCACGGAGATGTGGGTGGGAGAAACGTGCTTGCTCCCACTGGCTGTGTTCCCCTGGGACGCCCAACTGATGCGTGCAATTTGGTGTTTTGTTGTGGTGGGTTTTTTTTTAAATAAAAACTTTGTGCTTCTCATTCAGACCTTGTTGGGATGGGAACTTCTGTCATGCCCGAGAGGAGGACAGCCAGGCTCAGGCGGACAAATGCCACGATGGGCTGGCGAAGGAAATCCAGCTCTCCTACAAGCACATTGGACGCTTCAGCCCCGGTGGGAATTTTCTTCATGAAGCGCAGCTCCGCCTGGGCATGACAAGGGATTTTCAGGCCATTACCCCAAAAGCAAAGCCCACAGCGCTCTGCAGAACACTCTGCAGCCAAGTTTGCAAGAGTAAATCTGGCCCTAAAGGTGTAAGAAAGCTACGAGTGACTCACCTTGCTTAGATCCATCGCATTGGTGTCATGGTTCACCCCATTTTTAGCTTCTGCAGTGGTGGGAGATGGATGAGGAGTGAGTGTTTGGGCTGGGAGGAGAAAGAAAGACACTCAGAAAGACGGGCAAGGAGCAATTGGGACGCTTCTCCTTTGCCAGGAGAAGTCTAATGGGGCCAAAGCCCTGCAGAAACCTTCACCTGGTGCCAAAGCTGGCAGAAACCCTCACCAGGTACCAAACCCTGCAGGAACCCTCACCTGGCTTGTCGAGGGGATGCACGTCTAACTGCTTCTTGCTCATGTCAGCAAACGAGTGGACGATGGGGAGAAGGTTGTTTCTTTTCTTCTCATTCTGATGGTGATGCTTCTTCAAAAGCACTTCTTGAACTTTCGCCCACGTGCACTCATCAAAATCCGCGGACTGCTCTTGCTGGCCCAGGATCATATCTGGAGATGGCAACGGGAAACGAAGCCGTCAGAGCAGAAAGTCCCCAAGTCCCGACCCCTCAAGCCCCTGGCGAAGGCTGCGACACACAGGATACCCTAACGCGGGCTCAGCCTTGCTTAGCAAGACATTTTAATGCAGTTCAGCCTTTGCAGGAAAAGGAAGAATTCTCTTTTGCTAAAAGCCATCATCAAAGTGCTTATTCATCACTCCGCTCAGATAATTATTTCCCATCCTAGATAATGACATTTTTTGCCTGATCTGGCGTTTCTCCTTCTCCATGGCTCTGTGCAAGCCTGGCCAGACCTGGGGGAGAGGGGCCAGCCCAATATTTAGGGCTGAACTGGTGCCAATCGATGGCCGCTTTGCATGTGAGCGTGACAGGCCGAATGCAGGTGTGGTAACGGGATTTATCTTCTGCCCCCAGACACCCCATCCCAGTGGGTGTAGTTCATCCTCGGCACCGAGGAGGATGAGCAGCACATTCCCCACCACTTGTTCACCGAGCTGGATGAGATCTTCCTGAAGGAGGGTGAAGATGCCGAGTGGAAGGAAACGGCAAGGTAAATCCCTGCTGCCAGCTGCGGTGGCGGCCGCGGGCTCTGCCTTCCGCTCTCTGGGACGCAAAGCTTTTGCAGCTGCAGGTGCCGATGCACGGAGCCTTCTCCTCTTGCCGCCCCGTAGCTGCACCAAAGGGGTTGCAGAGCTGAGGCTGTTTTCTTGCAACGGGGCCAATCGTGCCCGATGTCCGCAGGTGGCTGAAGTTTGAGGAGGACGTGGAAGACGGCAGCGAGCGCTGGAGCAAGCCCTACGTGGCCATCGATTGGCACCAGTTCAGCCCTAAATATTGGGCTGGCCCCTCTCCCCCGGGTCTGGCCAGGCTTGCACAGAGCCATGGAGAAGGAGAACCATCTGTTCCACCTCTGCATAAGGATGGGCCACTTTCCTTCCCCACGTTTCCATTTTTAAAGGCAGGATCCCTCTAAGGAAGACCAGCCTCAATCCATTATGCCTTCAACTGCCTCCCAAATAATGCCACTTTCCCTCAGAAGAACAGCAAACCACACCAATCAGCCACACGGACCTGCTTGCAGAGGACCCCGGCACCCACGCAGCCCCGAGGAGGCTCACGAATGCTGCGGCGGGACTTACAGTGGTAGCCCTGCTCCATCGGGGCACAGTCCTCCCGTTCCTTCTTCCGATGCTTCTGGCGGTGGGGTCGGTGGTGCCGGTGGCTTTGCCTCACCAGCGGCATCCGCATGCCCACGGACAGGGTGTGGTGGCCTGCAAAAAAAGCAGCGTTCTCATCACTCTCGATATTGCGGAGACGGTTGACGCCGCTGCCATGATTAAACCAGCACAGCCATCCCAGGAGGAAACACCAACTTCTCTTCATTTTAGTTTCACTGCATTCCTGAATGTCAGAGACCCCTCCCTTTTTCCAAGCCTGTTTTACTCTAACTTTGCAACAACAGAGCAACAACAAGCGATGGCTCCGGGTCACCTAAAAGTGCCCTGAAAGTATCAACCCTCGTCTCAAATTCCAGCTTCGGCTCGACAACACTCAGACCTGCTCATTAAGCAGCCACAGAAGGTAATTATTTTTAAAATCTTTGTCGGCACAAGGCGACAAGAGGAGATCCAATTAGTCCCGTGATAATGAAGTCTGGAACAAAAAAAAAAGAAAATCACAGCCCTGTGTCTGCAGCCATCAAATTATTCTCCTGACCTCTCCAAGCCAAGAGCAGCCTCTGAGAAAACAAGCTGGGAACTGCCCAGCTCTGTGGCCAACACTCACACCACAGATGCCGCGGGGGCTTTTTCCCCTCTGTCTAAAAGCCACAACATTAAAAAAAATGTGAAAATAACTGTGCTTGTTTATTTAGAAGCACGCCACGTTTCGCTGCAGGTGATGCGTACACTGAGCACAGGACGCGGCAGGGACTTTGCGCAACGGGAAAACGCGTGGGGCTGGTGCCACCTCTCCCGACTCACCTTCCAGCTCCTCCTTCTCATACTGAATATTGGCAACGGTGCTCGTTCTTCCCTGGTCCATCACCGCCTCCTCGTCGTGTCTCTGTTTAGCGAGAAGAAGAAGGTACAAGTTGGGGCCAGGTGAGGAGAGCTCCCTTACGTCCTCCCAGTCATCACCCATCCCCGCGGCCACGCGAGCCAACGAGCATCACACCTCTGCATGTCTCCCCCTTCAGGCACAGCCCTAAAAACACGGACTTGGAGGAGGTTTTTTTTCCCCTACCCAAATAAAACCACCTGTAATGTCACCTGTATTGTATACACCGTGAGTCTGGAAGGATTTACTAAAAGGGGAGACAGTTGAGTGTTTCAAACCAAAACCAAACCTCCTGCTTCATTCTTGTGGTTCCTTTCGAAAAATTAAAATAGGGATTTCCAAACTGGGGGTGGGCTGGGGTGGGGAGACCCAACCCCACACTTTTGAGCACAGCCAGTTTCATTCTCCAAACGTGATACCTGCAGGACTCACTAGATGGCACTTGGCCACAGGACATGGCCACCACCTACCTCCAAAGGCCCTCAGAACCTACAAGGGTGAAGCTTCGTCTTCAGCCCAACCAGGCTCAGGCTTCTCTTGCTGCAAGCCCGCTTTCCACACAAAACTGCATTTTTCTCCTCAAAAAAAAAAAGCCAAGGGCTGACAGCTAATGCCCTCCTTGGCTGAAATACCACTGCCAGCGCTGCACAAAGAGCATCTGTGCCTTAAAAGCTGAAGGAGAACTACAGGAGTTCTCTTCTCCCCTTGCCCCCGGGGTTGGGGAAGCATCACTGGGATCACCGCGCTCAAAGAAATAAAAAACCAACCACGTCTCACACTCGAGTCGCAACTGCAGCTTTGAAAGGGCCTCCAGGAAACCCTTCTCTTTAGAGAAGAGCAAAATACCGGAAATCTGCTTTTTATCCCCCAAATTCCTGCTTCGACCGAATGGCATCGCCTGCCGCCGCGCAGCAGCGACGCTCGGGGAAGCTCACACCTCCCACTCGCCAGCCAATTTAACGAGCAAAAGGAACAAACGTTCCCATCTGGGAATGAGCTTTTTCTGGCCCCCCGAGTACTCTGTCCTTCGCCGCCGCTGCCAGGTGCCTGGAAAACATCAAAGCATCGAAACTGGGCTGGGAAAGGGGATGGCGAGCTCACTTTTGAGTTTCGGAGCAGAGAGTGTTGTTCCATCTCAAGAAAACTTTTCCAAATTATTATTTTGCTGCAGCGTTTTTTTTGTCCCAGCAGGAGAGAGAGGGATTTTTGACTGTCCTGCCTCAGTTTACCTGTCTCAGTGCAACTCCTCCAGTTAGAAAGAAAAATCTTTCCCTGGGGAAGCGTTGGTGTAATTGAGGATGAGGAAAAGTACAAAGCAGAGGTTCAGGTCCGGCTTTGACTCCTCCCGGTGCCGGGGGAGGCCAAAAGCATCGCACGAGCAGGCAAACTTCCCACCTCGGCCCCCTCGTCCTGTCACATGCAAGCTGGACTGGCCACCAGCAGCAGGAGGGAGGATTAATGTAATTAATCTCACGCAAAGTGTAATTAATAACACTGATCCCAGTGTTATAAGGGGATGAGGGGCCAAACTGGGGGAGCTGCTCTGGTGGCGGAGCAGGAGACCCCCCTCCTTGCCCCTCTCCATCTCCATCCTACCCAGTCGAAGCCACCAGTCCTGTGGCTCCCTCCTTTGCTATCGTGGGGGTCAGCACCGTCCCCTGCGGGGACCCCTCTGGCTCCTGAGCCAGGATTTGGGCTGTGACGGGGACTGGACCCAGGAGAGGACACATCTCCAGAGCCCCAAAGTGGGGCTGTGAGGGGGGGACACACGCAGGTCACAGCTGAGCATCACCAGGACGTGACCGTCATCCCTTGCTGGCGGAGACGCAAATTCCTCTCAGTCTTTGCCGTGAGCTGTAATTTCAGGGCAGATTAATTAATTCCCCACCTCTCGTTTGCCCCCGAGAGCAGCTCCTGCAGCCGGGTCCCATGGGTGCAGCGGGGGGGCGGACAGGCCCTCCCCCAGGCTAAGGAAATGCAGAAAGATGGGGGGACCACCCAGCCACCTCCTGCCTGCACCCCAACACCAGGCGCATCCGCACAAGCGCCCGGTGGGACAATAGCTGAGGTGACCGGGTGGCATGGGGCTCTGTGGGGACAGTGGCCTTTGTCCCCCTGCTCTGAAGGGCCACAGCATCACCAGGGGGTCACATCGAGATGCGGAGGAGGGGACAAGGAGGGGGGGTCTGGTGGGGAGACCCACAACAGGCATCGCCCAGGTGCCTCCCTCCCACACCCACCTTGGGTACCCCTCACCTCCCCCTTTGAGCCCCCACCCCTCCGCCTTGCAGATGCCTTACACCCCCTTCAGCGGCCTGCTGCCCCCCCTCCTTGCACACCCCCAGCACCCCATTTTAGACACCTACCACCCTCCTTACCCCCTCCAACCTTGCAGATGCCCTTCACTCCCCTTTCCATGGCCCTCACAGCCCCCCCCCTCCTCCCCGTGCAGATGCTTTGCCTCCCCCATTTGCCCCCACCCCCTGCTCCCCCTGTGTTTCCTCCCTGCCATGGGAAATGCCGCAGTGAGCAGCCATGGAGCATCCTCCAGCCACACCGGCGGCACGGCCCGCCCGGGGGTACCGGGCATCCCCCTCCCTGCCCCGGTGCCTCTGCCTCCCACCTGACAGCTGAGGACCCCATCGGCCCATTGCTGCCGGCGGGCATGGCGGGACTGGGGGGAGATAATTGCTTGATAACAATACTCTTAAGACATCCAAACAAAACACCAACAAAAATCACTACGATCACAAAAATGAATAGGTTTCGCAATAGGCTTTGCAGCCGTCAGCTCAGGGCAAACTCAAAGCCATGCAAGATTTTGTTCAACCATCCGACTTCTATTGCCTCTCGTAGATTTCTGCCATCCAAGTAGAAGGCAAATTAATTTTTCTTATTTTCTCTTTTGACTGATTCCCTGTCCAATCAACACACCAAGGAGTAGATCGCATGTAATGCCATTCTCCGTGTTCTGCCGTCTTCCAAACTGAAGGGAACTGCATTCGAGAAAGTGCTCGAAAGCCCAGCAGTTATCACCTCTGTTTTGGACCCGCGCTTCAAGGAGATGCAGTTTCTCAGCCCCAGCCTGAGAAGCGAGCTGCACCAGCCAGTGAGAAACACGCTGTTGTGGGTTTCCAACCACCAGTCCCCATCTGCCACCCAGTCTGGGGTGCCAAACTCGGATTCCAAAGCCACAGGCGCAGATGCCGGCAGCCAGCTGCCTGCTCGCAAGGACCCATGCACCAGCGCCCCATCTCAGAGCATCTATGACATCCTTTTGGGGTAGGACCCGAGGAGAGCATACCCGAGATCCACCAGCAACTGGAAAACTACATCCTGGAGCCCCTCTGCAAGCGCAGCACCAGCTGCTGCGCTGGTGGAAGAAGAACGAGCATCGCTTCCCGGCCATGGGGCGGCTGAGCCGGCAGTACCTTGCCATCCCCACCACCGCCTTCCTGCCACACCAGGCCTTCGCTGCCGGGGAAAGCACCCTGGAGCATCGGTGCGCTGTCCTGGCGCTGGAGAATCTGGTCCAAATTCTGTTCTTGCATCCACATTCTGATTTTTTAGAATGCACAATTTTTGGGATGGCGACTGAGAAATTAGGTCTTGTGGTTCCCATTGAAACACCCATTAATTCATACAACCAAAACCCAGCCAAATGAAAAGGCGATGTTAAACCTCAGCCCCGAGGGAAAAGAAATGTGCCCGACCAGGTGCTAAAAGGCGCTCTGGCAAACCACCCCCCCTCTCCAAACTGCAGTTTGCTCCAGGAAACTGACAAGTTTTCTTCCTCTGCAGCCTCAGCGAGGCTGTAGATTTTTCCACCCTGCAGGGAAAGAAACAATCCTCAAAAGCAGATGTTATTCTGCCTGCAAGGAAAGCTTTAAAATATTTTTCTTTTTTTAAAGGCAGAATGCCTAAATGGAACATCCGAGCTGGTTTCTCCATGAAAATTACACTTTGCACTTGCACAGCAAAGCAACGCTCATTAACCAATCTCATAAAGCTTCGCAGGCATTAAGAAACACTCCACGTAACACACCTGTGTGCACCCTGTAAGCACATGTGCAAAGAGGAATCCCCGTTTACGCACCCCGGCTATATCAAACCGCACTATTTCCCTCACAAGCCGTGATGGAAACGGGCCACGCTCCCATTCCTTGGCTCCAGAGCTCCAGCGATGCCGGGATCATGCCGACCCTCAGCCGCTGCGGGCATCAGCTCTGCTAACACCCTGCTGGTGGGTCAGCGACAGGAATCTGGGAGCAGGAAGGGGATTGTACCACCCAGGCTCCCCAAAATCCCCCGCACTTAAGAGGAATGAGAATCTCAGGCTCCCCTAAGCCACCACATTTCTCACCGTGACCACTGCACTAACACCCAGAGCAGTTTTTAAGCAGCACGCACCGGGTTTAACCTCCGCGCCTGAGAAAGTCCCTGTCCTGAGGGCTGCCGGTCCCCTCGGCCCAATGCAGGAGGCAGCAGCAAACCCCTCCAGACAGGGCAAGAGGTGCTTGTAAGAGTGACATCCAGCTAATAACCAAAAAGCACTTAAACCAACCCCAAACTTTGGAGACATTTAGTCTTGGGCCAGCAGCAGCATGTTGCTCAGTAAAGCACGCTTCCACGACTCCCCTCAATTAACCGTCACCTCCAGAGCCCGATCTCTGAAGGTGAGAAGTTCCTTTAGGTTGACTCTTGACATCCCTTTCCCTCCTACAGGCAATGAGACCCCAAGTATTTCCACTTGAGAGTGCAGTTCCCCTTCCACGAGCACCCAGCTCGCTCTGCAGTTTTGGATTATCACTCAGCAGGGAGTGCGGGAGTCGCGGCAGCAGTTGCATCGATAAGCAATCTGTGCAACAGTTCCTAAAACAGGGGCTGCCCACAATCAGAAGTTGACTCTTTGGTACAAACTCCCTCCACACCAGTCATCACACAGGGGGAAAAAAAACAACCAAGCTATTGTAGGGCTCAGTATTACCCATTTCTCCGCAGCTGGGCAGAAATACACACTTTTGCGGCTTTTCCCACACTGGAAAATTCAAAGCATTAGTACTAAGAAAAAAACTTCTTTTTCTAATGCCTCTGTTGGAGGGCTCCGGCACGTGGTCTGCAACGAGCGAATATCCACACAAAAACAAGCCCCAAAAGTCCCACAAAGCTGCTTTACCTCTTACGGTTTATTGCTGGGGTCCCCACCAACACCTAAACCCACGTCCCACCCCCCACACGGTACATCCTTTGCCATTTTGAACTTTGCTGAAAAACATTTTACCATTTTCCACCCCTCTTTCTTGGGAAAAGAAAGAGGGAACGAGACAACTCCAAGCCGCTCTCTTTTATTTGATTTGCAGTGATCTGACAACACCAGCCCTTCCCGCTGCCTTAGGCTTTGGGAAACAATTCAAGGGTCCTCAGCCACCAGTAAGGAACGAGCTGTTATTCATGGGCCAATCAGTAGAAACAGCAGCCCCGATCATTAGGAGAAAGTCTCATTTTTCAGTCATGGATTTTCACGGGTTTTGTTTTCAGGCCACCCAAACAGGGCGCGCTTTTATAGCCATCAGCAATTAAGTTCTCCGTCCCCTCCAGAAAAGCCTTTTCCTAAAGGCGCTCTCCTTCCAAGGGCAGACCCACAAAAAGAAGCCCACACTGCTTAATCCATTTCACAGAGAATTTCAAATGCAAACAACAATTAAACAGGACGTCTTTTCCCCGCTTCAGGGAAAGCCAGTAATATACACCTTGGCAACAGATTTAGCAAATCTATCATTGTAATGCCTTTGCATTTCCCATTTCCACCTGGAGAGCAGGCTGAAAGGACTCTCATAAAAAAAAAAACAAACCAACCACAAAACATATTCCTGTCTAGGGGGTAATTTTATGAAACGATTTGAACACCTTAACGATTTGAACATCTTTTTACAGGTACAAGGCAACAAGAAACATTCTCGAGGTGAAAAAAAAGAAAACCCCACCTAGTCACCTCTTTACCCCAAAGATCTTTTCACCACATGGATTCCACCACCAATACACAGCTGCTAAATATCCCCGGCTGCTGCCGATCCGTAAGAAACCCTTCAAAATACAAGAGAACGCCGAGCCCGGCGCGCTGACGGTGCTGCCAGGGCTGTGAGTCAGAGCTGGACAGAGTTGCAGCCCCTGAGGTTGAAATCAGACCCACGTTTAGGCACAACCCGGGGTTTTAAGCCTCGCTACAAACCAGCCCACTGCTTTTGAAAAAAAAAAAAAACAAACAGGGAGATTCACCTCAAAAAAAACCACGTTCTCGACGCCAAAGGGGCACTGGTCCATGCCCGCCGTCGCCCTTCGGGCCAGTTCCATGGGGCTTCGCTTGACCTGGAGCAGAACTCGCGGGCGTGAGGACAACAAGCCCCCTACACAAAATCTAAAAAAAAAGAAAATTTAAATAAGATTCGCTGTTACTCACCCACCAAAGCCTAACCACTACAACTGGCCCTTTCACAACCAGGCCTGATCGCAGAAGAAAACTGAAATATCCCAATTCCCGGTTCAAACACAAGGCGTGGAGCTGCCCAGACCCCACGTGTGGGCTGGGCAGACGGGGGGCTCTTCTCAAAACCCGCAGGAAGAGAAAGGGCAGGAGTGTTTTCCCAGCCCTGGAAGAGGCTGTGGGGAGAAGGTGGGAGGGAGGAAAAGGCTGCCCAGGAGTGGAGTTGGGGGAAGGAGAGGGCTCCATCCATAGGGGAAACGCCATTCCTGGCCACACAGGAGGCTGCGGGACCACCCTGGGGATGGATTTGGGGGCTCTCCCTGAGGGAAACCCCATTCCCGGCCACACAAGAGGCTGTGGGGACACCCCGGGAATAGGTTTGGAGACTCTCCCTGAAGGAAACCCCATTCCCGGACACACAGGAGGCTGTGGGGCCGCCCGGGGGACAGATTTGGGGGCTCTCCCTGAGGGAAACACTGCTCCCAGCCATGCAGGAGGCTGTAGGGCAACGACAGAGATGGATTTGGGGCCTCTCCCTGAGGGAAACCCCATTCCCAGCCATGCAAGAGGCTGTGGGGACACCCCGGGAACGGGTTTGGACACTCTCCCCGAGGGAACCGCTGCTTCCAGCCTCACAGGAGGCTGTGGGGCCGCCCGGGGGAAAATTTGGGGGCTCTCCCTGAGGAGAGCCTGTGGGGAGGAGGGAGGCGGGGGCCGCCCCAGGGCCGGGGCCACTCCTGGATGGGGAGGGGGGGATCTCCAGCCGCCCACGCGGGGCTGCCCGAAGCCTGAGGAGATGAAAAGAAGAGGAGAAAAGCCAAGAGTTCCCTCACCGCCATCGCCTCTCACAGCCCCGGCCCTCCCCGCCGCGCCTCATGGCGGCTGTGTGCGGCGTCACCTGAGCGGGGGGCGGGGGCTGAGGCAGGAAAAGGCGAGAGGGGGAGGGAAGGGCCATTTTGAATGGGAGGAGAGGGGAAGGGGGGGCGAAAGATGGGGGGGCGAGAGATGGTGGGGGGTGTGGGAGCGAGTGTGTGAGGGGAATAGGTGTTGCGTGAGAGGGGAGTGAGGGGGGAATGGGTTTTCGGGAGAGGGAGGTTTGCAGGGCTGTGAGGTGCCTGTGAGAGAGGAGGCCCCGGAGGGAGGTGAGTGGAAAGGGCTGTGTGTGGAAAGAAAAGCTTTAAGGACAGGCTGGGCTGGGGAAAGGTGGTGGGCCCTGAGGGAGGGCTTGGGGAGTGGGGCTAGAAGCGTGGGTTTGGGGCAAAACTCTGGGAAAGAACTGCAGGAAAGGGCCAATCTGAGTATACAGTTTTCGCGAAGCTTCGAGGAAAAGGTGACCAAACGCGCCTCTTGTCCTTTTGAGAGCTGGTTTTGTCTAAGTTATTCATGTGAGTGGATTTTTTCCACATGGGATGGGAACTTTCGCTTCCCGGGATAGCTGATGCCCCTGGATAACCACTGCCCGCGAAGCACTGCGAAACCCCACGTTCAAAAATGAGAACAAAGGCCGGGTTTTGCCTCTCGGAAGGATCTCTAAGCACCGCCTCCACGTTATTTTCAGTACCTTTCTGGTTGTTTTCTTCCCCCCCATCCCCGTGATGTCCGTCGGAGGGGCTGGCGGAGCTCTGCAGGCGGATGTCCGGCTCTTTTTGGGGAGGGCTGGGATGGTTTCGGACTCGCATTACCCGACGCGGAGAGAAGCTGTGGTGCGGGGCTCGTTCTCCTCGGCGCGGCCCCGCCCCCTCGCTCGCGTTTGCCGCGGCGACGCAGGGGGGCGTGGCCCGGGTTTTCGCCTCGGCACATGCGCGGTTGGGCGGACGTGAGGGGGAGCACTTCCGGTGTACGGCGGCGGGCGGGAGCTGCGACGGTCGGTACCGGGGGAGACGGGGGGACGGGAGCCGCGGAGGGCGGGAGCGGGCAGGAGGGCGGGAGGGAGCGAGCGGGCGGGCGGGCGGGGTGGCGGCGGCGGCGGCGGCGGCGCGGAGGTGTGCCGGGCCAGTTCGGGGGGTTTGTGGGGTGGCGGGACCGGGCTGGGGGGCTCGGGGGGCGGTCTGGGCCTGTTTGGGGGGGACAGAGCCGAGTGGGGGGTCCCCGGGGGAAACAGGGCCGATTCAGGCCCCCCCCGTCCCCGTCCCCCGCTGCCGCCCCCTCACCCCCCGCTCGCTCCCCGCAGGTGGCGGCAGCCCCGGCCGCAGCGCAGGGTGCCCGGGGCCGGCCTGGCCGGGCGCTTGGCTCCGCTCTGGGCTCCGCTCTCAGCCCCCCCCCGCCCCCGGCAGGTCAGCCCGGCCGTGCCCCCTTCGCCCGCCTCCAGCCCACGGCCGAGTCCCCCCAGGTACCCCCGAGATGGGTTGGGGGTTGTCAGCGCTGGGCCCCCTGAAGCGGGGGTGGGTGGTGGGCAAGGGGATTGCTGGGAGCCCGTGGGCAGCCCTGGGACCCCCTTAAAGCCCACGGAGACCCCCCGGGGCCCCCTTGTCTCCCCCAGAGCCGACGGGGAGCCGTAGCTGTGGAGTCAGCTTAAGGAGTCTGCCCTAAGGACTGCTGCTTTTTGGAGCGTTGGGGGAGGGGGAGGGTTGTCGGTGTGGGGAGTGGAGGTGTGTGGGAGGAGTCCCGTGTCTTGAGGGAGGTTTGGGGATGTTGAGCAGATTTGGGGGAGTGGGGGAGGGGTCCCCTCACTTGGAACCCCCTGGTTCTTCTAAACTGTGGGAGGCAGCGGGCGTAGGGGGAAGGCAGTAGAGTGGGTTGCTGTGTTTCAGTCCTTGGTTGAGAGTCAGCGACTCTGCTCCCTTGCTGCTCAGCAGACTATTAGCTCCGTGGGGCTGTTTCTCCAGGCAGGCTACGACTACAGAAACGGCCCCACTTCCTCGGAAGAGTTGTTAGCAGTGAAGTCTCCTGGGAACGTACTGCCTGACGTTGGATAGACCTGGCACCACGCAGCAGCTCAGAGCCCCACAGCGTACGCTGCCGCTCTCAGTTGGCTCCATCAAATCTTCCGACCTGAGAATACCAAAGGTACGGAGTTGAAACGGGCCCTTCCTCACCCGCTGAGTCAGATGAACCTTTTTGCGCCCAAGTCGGCTGGGGACTGCTCCTGCCTCGCCGCCTTCAGGCGGAGCATGGCTGTGAGCAGGGGAGCTCAACACACAGTGCTTGCTGATTGCACCTGCTCCCTCAGGGGAGCACCCGCAGGGGTGGGATGGGAGGAGGGAGGACAGCACGAGGGCTAGAGACAAACATTTTATTTCTTTAACGTTTCACATAGGGGGTACCCCAGAGGGGTTCCCGGCCCCACACCCCACAGCTGCTCAGTATTCGGGGCACTGTTGGTCTTCTGGGCCTGGCGCTGTCACCACTTGCAGGGCTGGCAGAAGCAGACACGGCTAGTGGCATCTCCACCAGCCCTTCAAGTAGCCCCACAGCCAGGCGCAGCCCTGCCGCAGGCACCTTCCTGCCCTGCACAGCCCTGGGTCTGCCTGGCCACACTCCCTGCCCGTGGTCTTGCAGGACTCCTCCGTCTTTGCCTTCAAGGCCTGGAAAGTGCGGGTGATCTCCAGCACCCGCTCCACCTTGTCCATGTCCATGGCTGGGGGGCTTCCGGGGGACAGGTGCTTGTCCATGGGTCTCTGTGTCCTGTCCATCCCCTACCTGGGAACCCACTCTTTCTTGATCCCTGCTGGCAGCTCCTGGCTGAGGACCAGCCCATTTCCCCACTGTCCCACCAGCAGCCATGGGAGAGCCGGGTTGTCCTGAGTGTGTGAGCACCACTGGCTCTGTTGCTGCACTGGGCCAGGGCTCCAGGAAGTGGTAGAGGGAGCTCTGGGAAGAGGAGCTGCTCCTCAACAGGCTGCTGCAGTCCTCCCAGTTGGCCAGCGAGCACAGGCTGCAGGGGCTCTTGTGGTGGCCCTCGGGGGGCCCAGGAGCCCGGGGGGTGCCTGGACCAGAAGGAGCTGTCCCCACTGATAGGACCTATAGGCGGCAGAGGAGGGCAGGGGGACCTGGGGGCTTGGGGGGGGGGGGGCAGGGGGTAGAGAGAGGCATCACTGCTCGGATGGTATATGGTTGGCAGGGAGCCCAGTGGGTCCTGTGGGGCCCGGTGCTGCCTCCTCGGTTGCCCTGCAGAGGAGGAGAGAGAAGAGACCCGCTGCACCCCGTCTCCTCCGTCGGGGCCCGCGGGCAGCACCCCCTCCTCAGCAGGCGGGCAGGGCTGCCCAGCGCAGGCAGGGCAGGGCACGGGCTGAGGGTCTGGGGCAGGATCTGGGGGTCTCCCCCACACTCCCTGCTTCTCCTGTGTCGACTTGAGCTCCCATCCTTCATCCGCTAGCCGAGAAGCTGCTGAGGGAGGGGACGGAGTGAGCGGCCAGCAGCCCCCGGCACAGCCCCGGCTCAGGGCTGCCGTGGGGTGTGGGCTGTTTGCATGGTGCTCGGTGCCGGGGCCACTCACTGCTCTGCTCCTCTGGGCGGGCTCTCGTGTCCGTCGTCCCTTGCTTTGGCTTCTTCCAGTCCCTCTGCAGGACCCCGGGAGCTGGGTGAGATGGGAGCAGCTCCCAGCCCCGCGCCGCAGCCCCCCACCCCTCCCCACGCTGCGGCACAGTGCGGTGCAGCAGTCGCCTACCTGGAGCCGCTTGGTCCGTAGCACAGAAGAGACCGCGCTGAGCCCCATCAAAAGCATCACGAGCGGAGCCAGGTGAGCTGTGGGGGGGATGTTGGAGTCCCTCCTGGCACCAGCTGCGGTGCAGCCGCGCAACCCTGGGGTGCCCCCCATGGGAAATGTTAAAGAAATAAAATGTTGGTCTCTATCCCTGGTGCTGTGGTTCATCCCCCCATCCCGCGGCTGGGGCTGTGCCCCCCTCAGTGCCCGACCCAGTGGGACAGGCTGGCACTGCTGGCACCCACCAACCTGGGGGGCAGGGTGGTGTCGGGGGAGCTGGGTGGGCTGGAGAAAGGGAGGAAGCACCTCTTGCAACCAGCTCGGCCCTCTCCAGACACAAAAGCCTCCCCAGAGGCACCAGAGGGGACCCCCAGATCCTTGAAGGGCTGCCCCAGACTCCCTCTGGCCTGCAAGAGTCCCCCCCAGGACCCCTTACGGACACCCCAGTGGCGTCCCAAATCTGGGTTCTTTACCTGCTGGGCAAGCCAGTAACACACTGTGTGGGAGCAGCCAGCCAAGCCGGTTTCGGAGCACCAGAGGTGAGAGGCAGGGAGCTGCCATCCCACTCAGCTCCATCTCCGCCGTGCCTTGGCTGTGCAGAGAGAACTTGGGGGGAGCTGCAAAACAGCTCAGCCCGGGCTTATCTCCAGATGGCACAGAACAACCAAAACCAAATGGCCCTTAACAAACAAAATGCCCCGAGTCCCATCCCACCACTCTTCCCGTGACGTTGAGCGCCGGACATCACAAACTGGCAACAGAGACTTCGCTATGGCACCACCAGAGGGAAATATCCCAGACAGTGTAATCCACTCGGGCATAATCCTGCACCCTCACCGAGTCAGGAAATATAAACCGCGGGGTCTGGGGAGACAAATGGGGAATCCTCCAAGGATACAGCTGGCCCCTCGGAGATCTGTCCCCCCCATCCAGGACGCTGGAGGGGAGCATTTACAGCCGAGCACGGCGTTTCCTTTAACCTCTAGAAAAGCCGGCATTTGCTAAAAAACAAATGTTCCCCTCCTGCCCCGGCCCCCTCTGAAAAGAAATAAATAAAGAAAGAATTAAAATCCTTGCAAAACTTAAAAATCGCCGTTAGTTTCGTTAGCGTTACATTAATTCTAAAAACTGACAAGCCGCTGCGCTGTGTGCCGCAGCCCAACCTCCCCCCCTCAATGCCGGGCGAGCTCCTCTGGCCATGCCGGGGATGAAAAATCGGTGGCTTTTAGGAAATAAAAAATTAAAAAAAAAAGAAGAATAATAAAACCTCTCTTTCTCTCTCTTTCTGCCTGTGTTAGTCCAACAAAAGGGATAGCGTCGGGAGGCGAGGGAGGAGGAAGGGGGAGGCTGTGGGATGGAGAGAGCCCTCCCCGTACCCCTCGGCTGTGCATCCTCGCAGCGCCACGGTGAATGGGGGTGGGGGGGTCTGTGTGGGGGTCTTTGGTTTGCACAGGGTGGCCGTGGTGGGGGCTCAGCCCCATCCTTACAGTGCTGGGGCGCACGGGGCTACCAGGCACAGGGTCCCTCCCCCAGTGAGGTGCTTTGGTGCGTTGAGGTGTTAGATGGGGTGGCACCAGCCCCTGCCCACCCCGGGAGGGGGGACACCACCTCTCCGGTGGCACTGGATGGGTGGGAGGGAGGGAGGGAGGGAGCAGAGCTGTGGGAGCCATGGAGAAAGGCGTGGGGGTGTCCCTCATCGTGGCAGCCCCCAGCAGCCCTACCCCGCCACCCGGCCACCCCAAGGGACACCCAAGCCCCATCTTGGTCCTCTCCCCGTTGGGTGACGCCCTTCCACCCACCCCGGAGGTGCGCTCCTCTCCTGCGGGGGGGACGCCCAGCACTCGCCTGGCTAGAGAAGCACCGGGGGGGGGTGGTTAGGGGGCATCTGAGCTTCCCAGTTACACGTGCGTAATCAGTGCACCATTAGTAACCATTAGTAACCACTTTGGCTCTGCTAACCAACTGCGGCGAGGCCCCCACCCCGCTTTAGCACAGGCTTCCTGATGCCAACGCCTCCCCGAGCCACTGGGTAAAGCTGCGCCTGGCAAAAAACCACCACCCCAAAAAAACCCCACAGCACATCCCCCACTCCCCACCCAGCCCTTCTCCCCCCATCACAGCCATGGGGCAAACTCCCACCACCACCCCCCCCAATCTCAGCTCGGCCGTGATCCCCCCGAGACACTGGAAAGAGAGCAACGGAGAGCGAGCTCAGGCTCTTGTGAGCTGCAGAGATTTCTCTTTGGGTTTTGATGTTGTCGGTGGGTGGGATTTGGTTGGGTTTTTTTCACAGAACACTTTGCAGTAGAGGACAAAAACGTGGTGTCGCAGCCCCCGGGGCCGGCGCTGGCACCGCCACCATCCCCCCCCCTCCCCCGGCTCCTGTCCCTCCTCCTGCCCGGCGGATGTTCCCACTTTCCTTCCTTGGTTTGTTTGGTTTTTTTTCTTTTCTACCTTTGTTTTTTAATATGTGGGGTTTTTTTCCGTTTTCCCTTTTTCTTTTTTCTCCCTTTTGTTTTTTGCTTCCCCCTCCTTTTTCTTCTTTTTCCCCTTTTTGCTTTTTCCCCCTTTTTTCTGTTTCCCCTTCCCCCCCCCCCGTTTTTTTTTCTCTCTCCCCGCCTTTTCCCCTGTTTTTCTTTTTCATTTTTCCCCCTTTTTTTCTATTTCCCCTTTTTTCTTTTCCCACTTTTTTTTTTCTCCCCCCCCCCCTCCCATTTTTTTTTTCTCTTTTTAAACAAGCTCTCTCCCGAAGGAGCGGCCCCTGGCTCTCCGCTGGCAGAAGGAGCCTACGGAAGAGCTCTGGCACTGACACGGGCAGGAACACCCACTCACACATCGCAACACAGCAGTTAGTTTGGCAACACCCCCACCCCCTGTCACAAGTGAGACCTGCACAGACAAAAGGCTCCTGAGTGAGGGCACTGGGGCAGCCCCACCTTAGAAGCAGCAGAGGAGCAGAGCCATCCGGAGCCATCAAGAGCACAGGAAGGGCTATTCAGGGCCTCATTGTCTGCGCCGAGTGACCGTCTGCTGAGAACCGCTCTGGCGGCTCAGAGCTCAGCCCCAGCAGCAGTCTGGAGCCAACGGGGAAAAGTACACTGGGAGGAAGACTGGCAGCCTTCCTCCACAACGCCCCGGAGAGAATGACCAGGGTGCTGCCTATCCCCATCGTTTTGTCCAACTCGGTTCTTTTTTTATTAGAAAATTAATAAAAAAACCCTGCAACTCTCAGGTTTCCAAGGCACACAAAATCTCTAAAAGGGAGACACAAGCGTGAGGTGCTGAGGTACCCAAACCTGCCCACGTTAGTCCAACTAAAGGGAGAGCGTCGGGAGGCGAGGGAGGAGGAAGGGGGAGGCTGTGGGATGGAGAGAGCCCTCCCCGTACCCCTCGGCTGTGCATCCTCGCAGCGCCGCGGGGAATGGGGGGCTGTGTGTTTGGGGGGGTCTTTGGTTTGCTCCCCTGACCTGCTGGGGGTGGGAGAGGGGGGGGGATGTCTGGCGGCGGGGTTACAGTCATCGGGCGGTGCTGGGCGGCACGGCGGGAGCCTCCCTTGCTGTGCTGCGAGGCCGGGGCTCCCGGAGCGTGTTTCTGCTCCTGCTGCTTCACCTGCTGGAGCATTTCCCTCATCTGGCGCTGTGCAGTTATGGAAGATGCACCCAGGTGGGATGCGGGTGGCTTTGCCTGCACAGAGGAGTCCATTCACACCCTGGGCGCTGCTCTGCACGGCCTCCAGAACACACATTTTTAGCTCAATCGAGCCAATCTTCAATTTCAGCACTTGCACAGCCGGGGGGAAGCTACCGAAACACCTTCAGTGCCTCTTGGGGGCACAGGGACCACCCAAAAGAAGAGTGGCAGGGTGCTCGGGTGGTGCTGGGCTCAGCAAGCCCCACGCCTTTCCTCGGTGGATGAAAGCGGCCGGGGAAGATCAGGTAAAGCCACGGCCAAACCGTACCTGCCTGGCAAAGAAATGCCCAATGATTTTAACGATGACCTCCTCGTTCTCGTCTGGGGTTTGGTCTCGTGGCACAATGACTGCCGCGCTGGTTAAGTTTTGCAGTTCGTTTACCTGGAGCGAACCACAAGAGGGTGACGCCCTTCCACCCACCCCGGAGGTGCGCTCCTCTCCTGCGGGGGGGACGCCCAGCGCTCCCCTGGCTAGAGAAGCACCGGGGGGGGGGGTGGGGTGGTTAGGGGGCATCTGAGCTTCCGCATTACACGGGCGTAATTAGTGTGCCATTAACCACCATTAATAACCACTTTGGCTTTGCTAACCAACTGCCCCCACCCCGCTTTAGTGCGGGCTTCGTGATGCACACGCCTCCCTGTGTGGGAGCAGCCAGCCAAGCCGGTTTCAGAGCACCAGAGGTGAGGGGCAGGGAGCTGCCATCCCACTCAGCTCCATCCCCGCCGTGCCTTGGCTGTGCAGAGAGAACTTGGGGGGAGCTGCAAAACAGCTCAGCCCGGGCTTATCTCAAGATGGCACAGAACAACCAAAACCAAATGGCCCTTAACAAACAAAATGCCCCGAGTCCCATCCCACCACTCTTCCCGTGACGCTGAGCGCCGGACATCACAAATTGGCGACAGAGACTTCGCTATGGCACCACCAGAGGGAAATATCCCAGACAGTGTAATCCACTCGGGCATAATCCTGCACCCTCACCGAGTCAGGAAATATAAACCGCAGGGTCTGGGGAGACAAATGGGGAATCCTCCAAGGATACAGCTGGCCCCTCGGAGATCTGTCCCCCCCATCCAGGACGCTGTACAGGGTAACTTCCCCGGGATGGAGCGACCTCACCTGAGAGAGAGAGGGTAAGTGACTAAGAAACATCCGTACGGTATAGGGCATGCGATTGAGTTTGTGACTGGTGCACTCTTCTAAGGCATTAATATCTAGCGCCCTCGTGGTTTGTGTTGCTACTTGTCGGGGGCATTTGTAGCTCGCAATAGTGGATCCCACTAATTGCTTCTAAACCGCAATAGTGTAATCGCCATCGCACACACAGAACTTGCAATAGTGACGTATTGGACCTGTGAGAGAAGTCCAAAGAAATTGTTAATTTGAACCTCTCGGTGAAGCCCTTTTTCCCGTTTTGTCACACACACAGAGCAGAGGTATTTCTAAGTTTATGCCATTAATGCGCAGAAATGGGCTGCTTGTCCCAAAACAGGAGCGCTCACACCTTAGTTCCAAAAATCTCCACTTTCATTCATTGATTATTACATATTCGAACAATTAATACATATTCCCTGTCATTCCCTCTAATGACTGGTCGAGATTTCTTTGCTTCCCACGTAAAGGAGTGCGCAGACTCTGTCTTTTTTTTCCTTCTTTTGAGTAGGTGGTACCGTTTGGGGAGGTGGTCAATGAGTGGGTGGTCACCATCTCCCCCTGCCGGAACTCCCTTTTACCTGCTTTTCCTCTCATCTTGGCACTTCCGAGTGGTTTTCGGGGTTTGCTGACCAGGCCTACAGTTCATGGCTCTCTCGACAGGAACCCCCTGCTTCTCAACAGTGCTCCATCGCCTGCTGGGTAGTTCCTTAACTGAACCATAGATAAATCGTGTCCAGTAACTATTTCTCTATGTGAAGATGAGGTCAAGAAATGGCGTTGGGGCAGTAGAGAGGACTTGAGCAGCAGCAGGTTTCCTTTGTTGCTTCAATGACATTTAATTTTCCTAGTTGATGTCCGTTTTACTACAACAATTCCCCCCTTTGAGACTTATCCAAGTCTTTCTGTACTTGGATGAGCCTCATTTTCTATCCCGTATCACTAATACATAAGATTGAGATAATTGCTTGATAACGAGACTCTTAAGACATTCGAACAAAACTCACTATGATGACAAAAACCTTTGCAGCCATCCGGTCAGGGCAAACTCCAATGTCATTCCCTGGACTAATCCAACTGCCATTTTCACTGCCGAAAGCCGCGTTATTTGTGCAATCAAACACCGATGGGCGCTACAGTGCAGCACGAAAGGCCAACGCCGACTCTGGCGGATAACCGAGAGGCTTCGCGGCCATCCAACGCCTTCACCTGCCCCAATCCTGCTGCTGGCTCTGCCACGGTGGTGCCACAGTGCTTTCCAGTGGGAAAACCAACCAGAGAACAGCACCACGCGGCGCGGACCCAGGTTCTCCTTCACTTTGCACCACCAACCGTGTGGAACGGGTTTTGACGGCTTCAGTTATTTACAGCACAAACCCAGCAAGAGCAGCCCCAGGACTGGAACGTTCAACAACCCAATGTAATAAATTAAGGAGAACAACACATAACCCCCCCCACTTACTCCTATAACAAGATAAACATCCTGACTCGTACCAGAAGAACAACAAACCTCACTCCTATCAGAAGAACACTAAAGCCTAAAACTAAGACCTAAAGGATGGCTAGCTAAGACCTAAAACCTACACGGGACTATTACCTAAGGGGGAAACACTATTAAATATGATAACTCTTTCTCTGCCATTCTCATCTTGTGGGTCTTTCGTGAGTGGGGGCGACCTCGTGGTGGTGGACCCTCCGCAGAGCTCAGGTGCTGCCGGAGGCGAGAGATGGTGGGTGGGTTTTCCCAGTGGAGGAAAGGGACCTGGTTGCCGGGCTGAACCGGCAGTTGCCCAGTTGCCAACTAGAGGCGGTCACCCTCTGGGCTTCTGCCGGCTTCGCCGCCCTTTAAAGACTCCTCTGGGGCCTTCCGATCCTCCTGCAGGCGATGGTGTTTCACGTGCGCATTCCTCCCGTTGACTGTCCCAAACACCCTGGAAGGGAGAAAACAAACAGGGATTTTGAATTCCTTTTTTTTTTTTTAAAAAAAAAAAATCATTAGATGACATTTCATTATTTCTACTTTTGTGAGCTTCTGGTCTGTTTTGCTGCGTGGTGCCATACAGCTTGTGCCAGTACCCCCGGGTGGGTGGGACCTCGGTGGTTAAACACGGCAGATCATTAGGGATTAAAATAAGAGAAGTAACGGCGAGACGGCTTAAAATCGGGTCAGACTGAAACTCAAGTGGCTCTGCGTGGCACAAGTGACCGTAGCGCAGGAGCCCTCGGGCCGCAAACCGCAAGAAGGAACTTCAGTGGAACCTTTTTCTCAGCCAAAAAAAACCGAGAAACGCTGGGATTCTCGCCCGAGGAGATGAACCGCCCCAGGCCTGTAATGGGAGGAAAGGGCCTTCAAAGGGAGAGAGAGAGAGAGAGACCCTTGTGGCTGCAGTCAGCGGGAGACGGAGGAGCTCCGAGTGCGGAGGAGATGGGAGGAGGATGGAAATGCCGAGTCTCCATCGGTTTGAGCCCAGATCAGCAGGTTTCGAGAAGAAAAAACAAGCGGCTCACCTTCCACACCACACTGCCCGCAGGGAAACCCAGCCACATCGCCTGCGCCTCCAGCCCCGCACGGAGCGTCCCCGGGATGGCGGGAGGGACTGCCTGTGCCACGGGGCGTCTTTTCGCTGCTCTTCTGCTTCTTGGTGAGCTTTTCATTGGGCCCGAGCCGGCGCCTCTTCTTCGGGCTGCAACCAGCCTGTAAAGCAGACAGCCTGTGCTCATTTCTCCTTCTCCTCAGCAAGGGGGACAGCTAAAGCGAAAAACTGGCTGGAAACATCCCCAAATGGCCCGGGCAGTGAGGGGTCTATTTGTGTGCCAGGTGGAACGTGTTCTATCAGCCCCAGCCTGCCCCGGTGAGCTCCTCCGAACACTAAAACAGCCCAAACAATGCTGAAACTCGGCGGGGAGGATGGGGTGCAAAGACAGATGGTGAAAGAAAAACCATATTATTTCTACCGTCCTCAGCGGAACAGCACTTTCCTCCACAAAAGTCTGTAAAATGGGTTTAAAACGTAGAATTACTGAGCACTGAAGGGACATGGTTACCCGGTGTCTACCACCAAAAAAACCCCTAAATAATATGTGTTTCTGTGAGCCAAAGTCCCATTTCCTGGCAAGGAAGGTTTTGGCAACACCCGCGCAGAGGTGGGTCACCAACAGTTCCTTTGACGGAGCACTGGGACGTTACGAAACATCCCCAAAAATCATCATCAGCAGGTTTAACACGAAGTGGATCGTTTCCCAGAGCCTGGGACAAAGGGTTCATGGAGGAGCGGCATCTCGCACCCACCCCCGGCAGTTTTCCTACCTTCTCTTCGGCCTCCTCCACCTCATCCGTGCCTCGCTGCAGCCTTTTGGCTGTCCATCCTGGTCGGGTGGCGCCAAACCTGACGTGTTTTTTCCAGGTGTAGTAATATTCCACACACTGGGCCACGGTCTTCGTCTGAATCTGTCGGGAGAAAACCAGAAGCGATCGATGAGGGAAATACCACAGGAAAACAATGAAGGCACAGACCCAGGACGGATCTATCCAGCACTGTTTGTCCTCCCCTGTGTCTGCGGTTCCCACAGCGCAACGCACGGGTGAGATCAGGCCGAAAACGAGCCCCCTTCTTCTGAAAGGGCCGTAAAGAAGCCTTGGGAGGGCAGAACTGTACGTTTCGTGCCGATGGTCAGCGGAACGTGTCAGTATTCTTCTAGTATTTCCTGTATTTTGTACTGGAGAGATTAAATATTCGGTTGATATTCGGGCAAATTCGGTAGACATTAGAGCCAATTATGTCTTGTACCGGTATCTTTTTGGAATGAAGCGGCATCCCAAGGACAGGATTACAATGCACCATTCAAAAGACAACTTTTCTGGGTTAAAACTCCCCTCCACGCTACCAACCCGTGACCCGCCTCGGTCTAACGGCTTTACCTTCTTCTGGATCAGGTGGAAATTCTTCTTATGCACATAAAAAGCCTCTTTAAACAACTGCTCCTCCAGGGGCGTCCAAGTGTCTGAGCCTGGGAAGAAACAGCCACGTGCAAACGTTTAGACCCCTTGCAACCTCACGGAAACGCGCATGTATTTGTCACGCGTCCACATGTCTCCTCCTTCGGAAAGCAATTAGCCAACACCGCAGGCAGTTTGTTAGCACGAGCAGTTATGGCTGCCAGCAGAGCAAGCCCTGCACGCAGTAAAGCCGGGGCGCGAGGGAAAGGAGGAGCGTTGGGCGGCGTGGGGTGTCACCGCAAGGGACAGCAGCAGGCTAGAACACAGGGACGAGGCATTCCCCGTGCCAAAAGGCCCCCAGAACAGATTAAAAAGACTATTTCCCTGCCCCAAAGAACACGAACCGCTGCTCGCACGTTTCTAAAAATCACTTCTTTCAATCAGAACAAAGGGAACGGCAGTACCCGCTCGCATTCCCGGAGAAGCAACAAGCTCTGCTTCCACTTTACCTGCGTAATGATAATCAGCCAGGGGATGGGATTCAGGTCGCTGGGGTGCCCCAGACCGCAACATCTCCAGACCCTCCTGCAGGAATTCAGAGAACAAGACTTAGATTCCCCCTCAGCAGGGGCCAAAAGATCAACTCTTCAGCCCACTGTGGGAAGATGGTACTCAGTCGACACTCAGCAACAGCGCATCGGGGTCACCTCCGCCCACGGCAGTTGATGAGAATATTTCCTAGTCCAGTAGGAATTCAAAAAGAGCTGCTTCTTACCAGAGCTTCATGCAGGCGGTGCAAGGCGTGCTCCAGGTTGGCTCTTCCCCCCGGCATGACATTGGAGCAGGCGAAGTTGAGCAGATTTGTCACTAGAAATGCAACAAAAACCAACAGAAAGTCAGTTTTCATCAAGAAAGGAGAAAAAGTGTGATACAAGGCAGAGGGCAAACAGAGCAGACAGACTGGAGACCCAGAAAAGGCACCGAAAAAAAGGCAGGTTATCCGGTATCGCTCTCTCTCCCTTCAGAGCAGCTTTGGGACCGGTAGCTCCAGAGACAGATCTCCCCTCTCCCGGGGTCGCTGCAGCTGACGTGGGACAGCTACAAACGCCCCTGACCGTCTCTCCCAGAGGACGCGACTCAGAGCACCACCGGTTGTTATCTGTTCACTGTCCCACCAGATCTGAGCCACCCTCAGGTGCTACCAGCCACGAATGCTGTCAAGGAAAAGAGGGAGAGGGTCCCAACGGACAAACAGCTGCTGTGAAAACGTGCAGTTTTCGACCCTTAGTATCTCGGGGGGGACCTGGGAAGAAAAGCGTTAAGAGAAACCTCTGTCCTGTGTTTCCGGGTTCGTTGCGATGTCTCCCCAAGGCTTCCACACTAGCGACGCTCCCTCCTCCTCCTCTTCCAAACGGGATCTGTCCTGGAGGTCTGGGATCTCGGCCTGAAATTCACTGCCGACGTTGACGTGTCTGAAATTGTTAAGGCAGAGGAGGTGAGGAAGGAGAGCTGGGAACAGCACGCTAGCACGCACCCGCTTCGAAGGAGGGGACGTGTCAGGTACGGCAGTTATTTCCCAGCACAGTGTCACCAACTGCCCTCTAACAACTCCCACAGCCCCTTCTCGCCACCAACAGCATTACCGTTCCACCACGTGAGCCCTTTTGCGCCCCATCGGGCAAGAAAATTGCCACTTCCTTCCTCAAACCCTGAGCAAACTGGCGAGGTTCACTCTGAGACCGACAGCCAGCAGCAGAAGAGCTGCGACGGTGGGCCAAGACCACCGTTGGAATGTTGTGTAGAACGCGGGAGGCCGGCAACCGGCATCATGAGGTCAGCCTGAGTGGCAAGCCCAGCCTGGGCTAGCACTGGCCATTTCTGGCAAGCACGGGGGTATACTCCAGCCAAAATAACCCCTCTGTTACCCTCTGCAGCGCTGCGGGGCAGTGGGAGAACTGGCCAAGCCATGGGGAGCAGGTCAACAGCAACAGCAAGGACTGGCAGAGCCCCGGTGCCGAACCAACCGTGCACTCGCTCCTCAGCCCCCTTTCCCCAGGGTTTGCAGTTATTCTGACCGCTGGGCCGGAACTCACGGCCCAACGCTGATTTTAGGGTTATCCTTCTTCGGCTAAACCCAAAGTCCCCATCCATTCTGCCCAAAAGATGTATAGAAAAAACAGCACAAGTTAAAATCATTGAGATCATCCTTTAGCCTTCCTCACCGCCCTCATCATCACACACCGCTCCCCATTCTCCCAGAATTTCCCTCCTTTCGGGGAAACTGCTCACTGGACACGGAAGCTGTGGAGATGGACCCTCTGGATCTCCTGGCACAGCTGCCCCTCACCCTGCTCAGAGTTGGCCCCACAGGGATCAAACCGTTCAGGGCTTTTTCCAAGCCAAAGCCAGGAGCGGAGCAAAACCCCCGTGGGTTGTTTCCATCCCCTCTGCCACAACAGCAATCCCAAAGGAGAAAGGCACCTCCTTTTTCACTTTTCCAGACTTTCATTAAAAGGAGGAACCTCTGAACAACGTAATTTAATTACCGTCAACGTTGGATCCGCGCTCACATTCCTGCGTAGAGCTCACTGCCTGTCTAGCTGGGAAATCTCTGCCGCTCATTTAGTGGCAAAAGGTGGAAACTGGAGAAAAATCTCCAGCGCGACATCAATCCCCGGCATTATCACGATACAGCCTAAAATCAGAAATGCGGTTAAGATCCCTTCTCCTGTGAGCGGCTATGTGAATTGTACCCGTTGACAGATGCATACAAATATTCATTTCAAAGTTACAGACATCACGTTTTAACCGCTACACCAAAAAAGAATGACCTGCATTAAAAACTCCAGGAGCGTTTTCTTTCCATAACGTACTGGAATTTCTGAAAAATCCATTTCCTGCACGGAAAAACACGTCGTTTGTGGATAACAAATGGCAAACTCAGCGTTTGGGGAAGGGGAGCTCCCAAGTGCTGCGGATCCATCTCTCCATCTGGAAGACAGCAAAGGCAGTCAAAGCTCCCCAGCACAGCATCCTTACTGCCTCCCCTTTCCTACAGCCCAGGAGATCCTCGGAGCCTTCCCACAGGGAAAGGGAGGAGCGGACTGATCACCAAGGCTGGCTGGACCAGGTCACCATTGTCACCACATTCGTTTGTTGCCAAAGAACGATGAAATTCGTCCACCTAACGATATAGCAGGTCCCTTCCCTGCCATGGTTCCAGCGCTGCAGGAAAGGTGCCTCTCCCGAGGCCGCATTGGGACGGCACTGCTGCACAGAAGGATAGAGATTTTTAAATCTCTTTATTTCTTCCAGGGAAAAACTTGCTTTCTCACTCAGTAAAGGACAAGCTCCCCAGGCCGGGCAGGAAGGCGGCACAGCCACAATTTACTTACCGAGAAACGTGCAGAGGGCTGTGTGGTCCCTGTGCCCAAGGAAAGCGGCCATTGCCAAAGCAGAGGGAAGGACGTGTCTCACCTTCAGCACAGAGAACCGATTCACAGACTCACTCTGAAAAAAAAAAAAGCATTAACCACAAAATTAGCTAATGGCTTCCCAAACCTGAATTCAGGGCCTCCCTCCGTGATTATAAAGTAATAATGGTCTTAACAGGCAGGCAGCTCACCAGGAATGAGATGGAGAGTGACCCCCATATTCCCCTGGAAACCCTTCGATGAGGCAAATCCCTGAACGCCCTCCCAGATTGTCGGTTCTTTACCTCCACGAGGAACTCGTGGCCTTTTATTGTCATAGTGTGTGACCAGAACAAGCCCCGCCATTCCTTATTCCAGCCTTAACAGCCTTCAGCGTTTCACTCCGGTCACCTCCCTGTCCCACTTCCGTCCCTGCACAATTTTTAAGATGGCGACTGAGAAATTAGGTCTTGTGGTTCCCATTGAAACACCCATTAATTCATACAACCAAAAGCTAGGCAAATGAAAAGGCCGTGTTAAACCTCAGCCCCCAGGGAAAAGAAATGTGCCCGACGAGGTGCTAAAAGGCGCTCTGGCAAACCACCCCCCTCTCCAAACTGCAGTTTGCTCCAGGAAACTGACAAGTTTTCTTCCTCTGCGGCCTTAGCGAGGCTGTAGATTTTCCCACCCTGCAGGGAAAGAAACAATCCTCAAAAGCAGATGTTATTCTGCCTGCAAGGAAAGCTTTAAAATATTTTTATTTTTTTAAAGGCAGAATGCCTAAACGGAACATCCGAGCTGGTTTCTCCATGAAAATAACACTTTGCACTTGCACAGCAAAGCAACGCTCATTAACCAATCTCGTAAAGCTTCGCAGGCATTAAGAAACACTCCAAGTAACACACCTGCGTGCACCCTGTAAGCACATGTGCAAAGAGGAATCCCCGTTTACGCACCCCGGCTATATCAAACCGCACTATTTCCCTCACAAGCTGTGATGGAAATGGGCCACGCTCCCATTCCTCAGCTCCAGAGCTCTGTCGATGCCGGGATCATGCCAACCCTCAGCCGCTGCGGGCATCAGCTCTGCTAACACCCCGCTGACGGGTCAGTGACAGGAATCTGGGAGCAGGAAGGGGATTGTACCACACAGGCTCCCCAAAATCCCCCGCAGTTAAGAGGAATGCAAATCTCAGGCTCCCCTAAGCCAACACATTTCTCACCGTGACCGCTGCACTAACACCCAGAGCAGTTTTTAAGCAGCACGCACCAGGTTTAACCTCCACGCCTGAGAAAGTCCCTGTCCTGAGGGCTGCCGGTCCCCTTGGCCCAATGCAGGAGGCAGCAGCAAACCCCTCCAGACAGGGCAAGAGGTGCTTCTAAGAGTGACATCCAGCTAATAACCAAAAAGCACTTAAACCAATCCCAAACTTTGGAGACATTTAGTCTCGGGCCAGCAGCAGCATGTTGCTCAGTAAGGCACACTTCCACGACTCCCCTCAATTAACCATCACCTCCAGAGCGCGACCTCTGAAGGTGAGAAGTTCCTTTAGGTTGACTCTTGACGTCCCTTTCCCTCCCACAGGCAACGAGACCCCAAGTATTTCCACTTGAGAGTGCGGTTCCCCTTCCACGGGCACCCAGCTCGCTCTGCAGTTTTGGATTATCACCGACCTCTGTGCCAGCTCCACCAAGAAGCCAGGTGAGAGGCTCTGAATCACGTTACTAAAGATCCCAAGGCTTGACCTTGTTCCATTTATTTCTAAACCTTTGGCCCTGGATCAATGAGTTCATTGTTTTCAGGGAGTTCCAGATGTAAGTGCTGAGTACTGTTATTGGTGAATCCAGAACTGTCAACAGTGATAAAAAACAGAGCGCAGGAAGACAGTAAGGCCTCCGAGTCCCAAACTCAAATAACAGATGGCTAAAAAGGAAGGAGGAGCACACAGACATACTCGAATCCTACTGAAAATAGTCAGCCATGGCCAACAGGAGCCGAGGAGGCAGTGGCCGTGGCCACCTGGCTCGGGGGAGCCGCGCAGCTCAGCACGTATTTCGAGAGCTTTTCAGAACAAGTAATAAAAGCTTGACAGCAGCAGGGAGTGCGGGAGTCGCGGCAGCAGTTGCATCGATAAGCAATCTGCGCAACAGTTCCTAAAACAGGGGCTGCCCACAATCAGAAGTTGACTCTTTGGTACAAACTCCCTCCACACCAGTCATCACACAGGGGAAAAAAAACAACCAAGCTATTGTAGGGCTCAGTATTACCCATTTCTCTGCAGCTGGACAGAAATACACACTTCTGCTGCTTTTCCCACACTGGAAAATTCAAAGCACCCAAACAGGGCGTGCTTTTAGAGACATCAGCAATTAAGTTCTCTGTCCCCTCCAGAAAAGCCTTTTCCTAAAGGCGTTCTCCTCCCAAGGGCAGACCCACAAAAAGAAGCCCTCTCTGCTTAATCCATTTCACAGAGAATTTGAAATGCAAACAAGAATTAAACAGGACGTCTTTTCCCCGCTTCAGGGAAAGCCAGTAATATACACCTTGGCAACAGATTTAGCAAATCTATCATTGTAATGCCTTTGCATTGCCCATTTCCACCTGGAGAGCAGGCTGAAAGGACTCATAAAAAAACCTCAAACCAACCACAAAACATATTCCTGTCTAGGGGGTAATTTTATGAAACGATTTGAACACCTTAACGATTTGAACATCTTTTTACAGGTACAAGGCAACAAGAAACATTCTCGAGGTGAAAAAAAAAACAAACCACCTATTCACCTCTTTACCCCAAAGATCTTTTCACCACACGGATTCCACCACCAATACACAGCTGCTAAATATCCCTGGCTGCTGCCGATCCGTAAGAAACCCTTCAAAATACAAGAGAACGCTGAGCCCAGCGCGCTGACGGTGCTGCCAGGGCTGTGAGTCGGAGCCCCTGAGGACGGAGTCGCAGCCCCTGAGGTTGAAATCAGCCCCACACTTAGGCACAACCCGGGGTTTTAAGCCTCACTACAAACCAGCCCCCCGCTTTTCAAGAAAAACAGGGAGATTCACCTCAAAATAAACCACGTTCTCGACGCCAAAGGGGCGCTGGTCCATGGCCGCCGCCGCCCTTAGGGCCAGTTCCATGGGGCTTCGCTTGACCTGGAGCAGAACTCGCGGGCGTGAGGACAACGAGCCCCCTACACAAAATCTGAAAAAAAGGAAAAGTTCAATAAGATTTGCTGTTACTCACCCACCAAACCCTAACCACTACAACTGGCCCTTTCACAACCATGATTGATCGCAGAAGAAAACTGAAATATCCCAATTCCCGCTTCAAACACAAGGCGTGGAGCTGCCCACACCCCACGTGTGGGCTGGGAAGACAGGGGGCTCTTCTCAAAACCCGCAGGAAGAGAAAGGGCAGGAGTGTTTTCCCAGCCCTGGAAGAGCTGTGGGGAGAAGGTGGGAGGGAGGAAAAGGCTGCCCAGGAGTGGGGTAGGGGGAAGGAGAGGGCTCCATCCATGGGGGAAACGCCGTTCCTGGCCACACAGGCGGCTGTGGGACCACCCTGGGGATGGATTTGGGGGCTCTCCCTGAGGGAAACACTGCTCCCAGCCATGCAGGAGGCTGTGGGACCACCCTGGGGATAGGTTTGGGGATGAGGGGGGATCTATCCCTGAGGGAATCACTGCTCCCAGCCATGCAGGAGGCTGTAGGGCAATGACAGAGATGGATTTGGGGGCTCTCCCTGAGGGAAACCCCATTCCCGGACACACAGGAGGCTGTGGAGCCGCCCAGGGGACAGATTTGGGGGCTCTCCCTGAGGAGAGCCTGTGGGGAGGAGGGAGGCGGGGGCCGCCCCAGGGCCGGGGCCACTCCTGGAAGAGGAGGGGGGGATCTCCAGCCGCCCACGCGGGGCTGCCCGAAGCCTGAGGAGATGAAAAGAAGAGGAAAAAAGAGGAAAATTCCCTCACCGCCATCGCCTCTCACAGCCCCGGCCCTCCCCGCCGCGCCTCATGGCGGCTGTGTGCGGTGTCACCTGAGCGGGGGGCGGGGGCTGAGGCAGGAAAAGGCGAGAGGGGAAGGGAAGGGGAGGGCGGCGGCATTTTGAATGGGAGGAGAGGGGAAGGGGGGGCGAAAGATGGGGGGAGGGGGAGGAGAGAGGAAGAGAGGATGGTGGGGGGTGTGGGAGCGAGTGTGTGAGGGGAATAGGTGTTGCGTGAGGGGGGAGCGAGGGGGGAATGGCTTTTCGTGAGAGGGAGGTTTGCAGGGCTGTGAGGTGCCTGTGAGAGAGGAGGCCCCGGAGGGAGGTGAGTGGAAAGGGCTGTGTGTGGAAAGAAAAGCTTTAAGGACAGGCCGGGCTGGGGAAAGGTGGTGGGCCCCGAGGGAGGGCTTGGGGAGCGGGGCTAGAAGCGTGGGTTTGGGGCAAAACTCTGGGAAAGAAACTGCAGGACAGGGCCAATCTGAGGATACAGTTTTAGCGAAGCTTCAAGCAAAGGGTGACCAAAGGTGCCTCTTGTCCTTTTGTGGGCTGGTTCTGTCTAAGTTATTCATGCGAGTGGACTTTTGCTACACGGGATGGGAACGTTCGCTTCCCGGGATAGCTGATGCCCCTGGATAACCACTGCCCGCGAAGCACTGCGAACCCCCGTGTTCAAAAATGAGAACAAAGGCCGTGTTTTGCCTCTCGGAAGGATCTCTAAGCACCGTCTCCACGTTATTTTCAGTACCTTTCTGGTTGTTTTCTTTGCCCCCATCCCCGCGATGTCCGTCGGGGGGGCTGGCGGAGCTCTGCAGGCGGACGTCCGTCTCATTTTGGAGAAGGCTGGGCTGGTTTCGGGCGGTCCCGGCTGATTTTGGGGAGGGCAGGGATGGTTTCGAACTCGCAGTGCCCGGTGCGGGGCTGCGGTGGGGCCCGGCCCCCTCGTTCTCCTCGGCGCGGCCCCGCCCCTCTCGCCCGCTTTCGCCGCGGCGACGCTGGGGGGCGTGGCCCGGGTTTGCCCTTCGGCGCGTGCGCGGTTGGGCGGACGCGAAGGAGAACGTTTCCGGTGTGCGTCGGCGGTCGGGCGGACGCGAAGGAGAACGTTTCCGGTGTGCGTCGGCGGTCGGGAGCTGCGGCGGTCGGTACCGGGGGAGAGGGGGGGACCGGGGCCGAGGAGAGCAGGAGCGGGAGAAGGAGAGTAGGAGCGGGAGAAGGAGAGTGGGCGGGCGGGGCGGCGGCGGCGGCAGGAGCGGTGGTGCGGAGGTGTCCAGGGACAGTTCGGGGGATTGTGGGGTGTCGGGACCGGGCTGGGGGGCGCGGGGGGCGGCCTGGGCCTTTTTGGGGGGGGCAGAGCCGAGTGGGGGGTCCCCGGGGAGGACAGGGCCGATTCAGGCTCCCCCGTCCCCCGCTGCCGCCCCCTCACCCCCCGCTCGCTCCCCGCAGGTGGCGGCAGCCCCGGCCGCAGCGCAGGGTGCCCGGGGCCGGCCTGGCCGGGCGCTTGGCTCCGCTCTGGGCTCCGCTCTCAGCACCCCCCGGCAGGTCAGCCCGGCCGTGCCCCCTTCGCCCGCCTCCAGCCCACGGCCGAGCCCCCCCAGGTACCCCCGAGATGGGTCGGGGGATGTCAGCACTGGGCCCCCTGAAGCGGGGGTGGGTGGTGGGCACGGGCATTGCTGGGAGCCCGTGGGCAGCCCTGGGACCCCCTTAAAGCCCACGGAGAGCCCCGGGGCCCCCATGTGTCCCCCAGAGCCGACGGGGAGCCGTAGCTGTGGAGTCAGCTTAAGGAGTCTGCCCTAAGGACTGCTGCTTTTTGGAGCGTTGGGGGAGGGGGAGGGTTGTCGGTGTGGGGAGTGGAGGTGTGTGGGAGGAGTCCCGTATGTTTGGGGAGCTTTGGGGATGTTGGGCAGATGTGGGGCAGGGGTCCCCTCCTTTGGAGCTCCCTGGTTCTTTTCTAAACTGTGGGAGGCAGCGGGCGAAGGGGGAAGGCAATAGAGTGAGTTGCTGTATTTCAGTCCTGGGTTGAGAGTCAGCGACTCTGCTCCCTTGCTGCTCAGCAGACTATTAGCTCCGTGGGGCTGTTTCTCCAGGCAGGCTACGACTACAGAAACGGCCCCACTTCCTCGGAAGAGTTGTTAGCAGTGACGTCTCCTGGGAACGTACTGCCTGACGTTGGATAGACCTGGCACCACGCAGCAGCTCAGAGCCCCACAGCGTATGCTTCCACACTCAGTTCCGTCCCCTACCTGGGAACCCACTCTTTCTCGGTCCCTGCTGGCAGCTCCTGTGGAGGCTCTTGGCCGAGGATCGGCCCCGGTTTCCCCACTGCTCCACTAGCAGCCATGGGAGAGCGGGGGTGTCCTGAGTGTGTGAGCACCACTGGCTCTGTTGCTGCACTGGGCCAGGGCTCCAGGAAGTGGTAGAGGGAGCTCTGGGAAGAGGAGCTGCTCCTCAACAGGCTGCTGCAGTCCTCCGAGTTGGCCAGCGAGCACAGGCTGCAGGGGCTCTTGCGGTGGCCCTCGGGGGGCCCAGGAGCCCGGGGGGTTCCCTGGACCAGAAGGAGCTGTCCCCACTGATAGGACCTATAGGCGGCAGAGGAGGGCAGGGGGATGTGGGGGCTTGGGGGGGTCAGGGGGTAGAGAGAGGCATCACTGCTCAGATGGTATATGGTTGGCAGGGAGCCCAGTGGATCCTGCGGGGCCCGGTGCTGCCTCCTCGGTTGCCCTGCAGAGGAGGAGAGAGAAGAGACCCGCTGCACCCCGTCTCCTCCATCGGGGCCCGCGGGCAGCACCCCCTCCTCAGCAGGCGGGCAGGGCTGCCCAGCGCAGGCAGGGCAGGGCACGGGCTGAGGGTCTGGGGCAGGATCTGGGGGTCTCCCCCACACTCCCTGCTTCTCCTGTGTCAACTTGAGCTCCCATCCTTCATCCGCTAGCCGAGAAGCTGCTGAGGGAGGGGACGGAGTGAGCGGCCGGCAGCCCCCGGCACAGCCCCAGCTCAGGGCTGCCGTGGGGTGTGTGCTGTTTGCCCGGTGCTCGGTGCTGGAGCCACTCACTGCTCTGCTCCTCCTTGCGGTCTCTCGCGTCCGTCGTCCCTTGCTTTGGCTTCTTCCAGTCCCTCTGCAGGACCCCGGGAGCTGGGTGAGACGGGAGCAGCTCCCAGCCCCGCGCTGCAGCCCCCCACACCACCCCACGCTGCGGCACAGTGCGGTGCAGCAGTCGCCTACCTGGAGCCGCTTGGTCCGTAGCACAGAAGTGACCGCGCTGAGCCCCATCAAAAGCATCACGAGTGGAGCCAGGTGAGCTGTGGGGGGGACGTTGGAGTCCCTCCTGGCACCAGCTGCGGTGCAGCCGTACAACCCTGGGGTGCCCCCCATGGGAAATGTTAAAGAAATAAAATGTTGGTCTCTATCCCTGGTGCTGTGGTTCATCCTCCCATCCCGCGGCTGGGGCTGTGCCCCCCTCAGTGCCCGACCCAGTGGGACAGGCTGGCACTGCGGGCACCCACCAACCTGGGGGGGTGGTGGTGTCGGGGGAGCTGGGTGGGCTGGAGAAAGGGAGGAAGCACCTCTTGCAACCAGCTCGGCCCTCTCCAGCCACAAAACCCTCCCCAGAGGCACCAGAGGGGACCCCCAGATCCTTGAAGGGCTGCCCCAGACTCCCTCTGGCCTGCAAGACTCCCCCACCCAGGACCCCATAAGGGCAGCCCAGGACCCCTTATGGACACCCCAGTGGCGTCCCAAATCTGGGTTCTTTACCTGCTGGGCAAGCCAGTAACACACTGTGTGGGAGCAGCCAGCCAAGCCGGTTTCAGAGCACCAGAGGTGAGAGGCAGGGAGCTGCCATCCCACTCAGCTCCATCCCCGCCGTGCCTTGGCTGTGCAGAGAGAACTTGGGGGGAGCTGCAAAACAGCTCAGCCCGGGCTTATCTCCAGATGGCACAGAACAACCAAAACCAAATGGCCCTTAACAATCAAAATGCCCCGAGTCCCATCCCACCACTCTTCCCGTGACGTTGAGCGCTGGACATCACAAACTGGCAACAGAGACTTCGCTATGGCACCACCAGAGGGAAATATCCCAGACAGTGTAATCCACTCGGGCATAATCCTGCACCCTCACCGAGTCAGGAAATATAAACCGCAGGGTCTGGGGAGACAAATGGGGAATCCTCCAAGGATACAGCTGGCCCCTAGGAGATCCGTCCCCCCCATCCAGGACGCTGTACAGGGTAACTTCCCAGGGACGGAGCGACCTCACCTGAGAGAGAGAGGGTAAGTGACTAAGAAACATCCGTACGGTATAGGGCATGCGATTGAGTTTGTGACTGGTGCACTCTTCTAAGGCATTAATATCTAGCGCCCTCGTGGTTTGTGTTGCTACTTGTCGGGGGCATTTGTAGCTCGCAATAGTGCATCCCGCTAATTGCTTTTAAACTGCAATAGTGTAATCGCCATCGCGCACACAGAACTTGCAATAGTGACGTATTGGACCCGTGAGCGAAGTCCAAAGGAATTGTTAATTTGAACCTCTCAGTGAAGCCCTTTTTCCTGTTTCGTCCCACTCCCCGAGCCACTGGGTAAAGCCACACCTGGCAAAAAAAACACCACCACCCCAAAAAAAAACCCACACCACATCCCCCACTCCCCACCCACCCCTTCTCCCCCCATCACAGCCATGGGGCAAACTCTCACCCCCCCCCCCCCAATCTCAGGTTGGCCGTGACCCCCCCGAGACACACACGAAAGCAACGGAGAGCGAGCTCAGGCTCTTGTGAGCTGGAGAGATTTTTCTTTGTTTTTTGATGTTGTCGTTGGGTGGGGTTTGGTTGGGTTTTTTTCACAGAACACTTTGCAGTGTGGTGTCACAGCCCCCGGGGCCGGCGCTGGCACCGCCACCTCACCCCCGGCTCTCGTCCCTACTCTTGCCCGACGGCTTTCACCCCGTTCCTTGCTTGGTTTGGTTGGTTGTTTTTTCCTTTCTACCTTTCTTTTTTTTTTTATATTTGGGGGTTTTGTTTCCTTTTCCTTTTTTTTTCTCTTCCCCCCCCCTTTTTTCCTTTTCCCTTTTTTTCCGTTTCCCCCTTTTTTCTTCCCCCCTTTTATCTCTTTTTCTCTTTGTTCTTCTTTCCCCTCTTTTTTTTTCTCCCCCCATTTTTTTCTTTTGTTTTTTTTCTTTTTCTCTTTTAAAACATCTCTCAAGCTTTCTCCGAAGGAACAGCCCCTGGCTCTCAGCCAGCGGAAGGAGACTATGGAAGAGCTCTGGCACCCGTGGGATTGCTTTCCTTCTCCCGCCTCGCACTCAGTAAGAGTGTGTTTTCCAACTCATTTTTTTTTTATTAAGAAAATAAACAAAAATAATGCTCCAGCTATCAGTTTTACAAGTCACACAAAATCTCTAAAAGGAACAGAAGCGCAATGTGCTGAGGTATGAAACCCTGAGGTAGTTTTTGTGTGTGGATGTGTGTGTGTCATTTGGGGTTGGGGGTTGTGTGTGTTTTATTTTTGAAATTAAAAAAAAAAAAATAATTTTGCTAGTGTTTTGTTTTTTTTTTTTTTCCCCCAGCCCTGGGCTGACAACCTCTTGGAAATCTGTTTTCCCCCCTGCCCCTCTTTTCCCACCTTCTCTCCTTGCAACTGGGATCTTTCCCCAAAGCGTTTACGGCCGAGCACGGCCTTTCTTTAACCTCTAGAAAAGCCGGCTTGTGCTAAAAAACAAACATCCCCCTCCCGCCCCCACCCCCTTTGAAATGAAATAAATAAATAAATAAATAAAATCCTTACAAAACTTAAAAATCGCCGTTAGTTTTGTTATCGTTAATTCTAAAAACTGATGAGCCGCTGCGCTGTGCGCCGCAGCCCAACCTCCTCCCCTCAATGCTGGGTGAGCTCCTCTGGCCGTGCCTGGGATGAAAACCGGTGGCTTTTAGGAAATAAAAAATAAAAAATTAAAAAAAAAAAATAATAAAACCTCTCTTTCTCTCTCTCTCTGCCTGTGTTAGTCCAACGAAAGGGATAGCGTCGGGAGGCGAGGGAGGAGGAAGGGGGAGGCTGTGGGATGGAGAGAGCCCTCCCCGTACCCCTCGGCTGTGCATCCTCGCAGCGCCGCGGGGAATGGGGGTGGGGGGTTCTGTGTGGGGGTCTTTGGTTTGCACAGGGTGGCCGTGGTGGGGGCTCAGCCCCATCCTTACAGTGCTGGGGCGCACGGGGCTACCAGGCACAGGGTCCCTCCCCCAGTGAGGTGCTTTGGTGCGTTGAGGTGTTAGATGGGGTGGCACAGCCCCTGCCCGCCCCGGGAGGGGGGACACCACCTCTCCGGTGGCACTGGATGGGTGGGAGGGAGGGAGGGAGGGAGGGAGCAGAGCTGTGGGAGCCATGGAGAAAGGCGTGGGGGTGTCCCTCATCGTGGCAGCCTCCAGCAGCCCTACCCGGCCACCCCAAGGGACACCCAAGCCCCATCTTGGTCCTCTCCCTCTTGGGTGACGCCCTTCCACCCACCCCGGAGGTGCGCTCCTCTCCTGCGGGGGGGACGCCCAGCGCTCGCCTGGCTAGAGAAGCACCGGGGGGGGGGGGTGGTTAGGGGGCATCTGAGCTTCCCAGTTACACGGGCGTAATTAGTGCACCATTAATAACCATTAGTAACCACTTTGGCTCTGCTAACCAACTGCAGCGAGGCCCCCACCCTGCTTTAGCACAGGCTTCCTGATGCCAACACCTCCCTGAGCCACTGGGTAAAGCGACACCTGGCAAAAAACCACCACCACCCCAAAAAAAACCCACAGCACATCCCCCACTCCCCACCCACCCCTTCTCCCCCCATCACAGCCATGGGGCAAACTCCCACCACCACCACCCCCAATCTCAGCTCGGCCGTGACCCCCCCGAGACACTGGAAAGAGAGCAATGGAGAGCGAGCTCAGGCTCGTGTGAGCTGGAGAGACTTCTCTTTGTGTTTTGATGTTGTCGTTGGGTGGGATTTGGTTGGTTGTTTTTCACAGAACACTTTGCAGCAGAGGACCAAAACGTGGTGTCACAGCCCCCGGGGCCGGCGCTGGCACCGCCACCTCCCCCCACGCCCCGACCCCCCGGGTCCTGTCCCTCCTCCTGCCCGGCGGCTGTTCCCACTTTCCTTCCTTGGTTTGGTTTGGTTTTTCCTTTCTACCATTCTTTTTTAATATGTGGGGGTTTTCTTCTTTCTCCCTTTTGTTTTTTGCTTCCCCCTCCTTTTTTCCCTTTTTCCCCTTTTCTTCTTTTTCCCTTTTTTTTTGCCTTTTCTCCCTTTGTGAGAAACGCGCTCACTGTATTGAATTTTAGTCCGGGGCAAATTCGGTGGAGCAAAGAATATTTATTACAACGCTGGGAGTTACACAGGGGGTTTATCCTCCTGTGCCTCATTTTTCCCTTTACAACCGCTTGTTTTTATTTCATATTCCTTATAATTATTTATGTTTCTTCTTGGAACATAGTTTGCATAATCAATGAGTTTTTGGAACGCGACCCACCCCCAAATACATAAACAATGAGTTCTGGGAATGCAACCCACCCCCAAATACATAATCAATGAGTTCTGGGAATGCAAATGCCCCCCTCCCAGGCGGCATGCTTCTTCAGGGATCTTCCTGATAGTCCATGGAGGGAGGGCCAAAGTCTTTATCACCATGTCCTTCTTGTGGCTTCTTCATTCTTTACACTCCTGTGGTTATCTTAGCTAACTACACCACCCTTTGTTCTGCAAATTTTTGGTAGTTCTAACTGTTGCTTTTGTCTGATATCCTATTTAAAACTATCCCTTTTCCAAAGGCATAGCAAGCACAGACCCATCTTAGCTGAAGCCATAGCGAGCACACATTCATTTTTAGCTGAAGCAAAACTTTTGCCAAATTACTTATTACAATTCCACCCTTTTTCTTTTTATCATCTAATTTTGCTGAAGCGTTTTACATTTATCTCGCAGGATTCTTCTATTTTGGCAAGAATTTGAGTGGCTTCTTCGAGGTTTTCTTCTTTTTTGGCTTTTCTCAAGATCGTGATTTTCTGAGGAGTGGCTGCCACTTGCAGTCTTTGGACTACACTGTGAATTAATCTTATGAAACGGGGTATTTAAACAAGGCAGAAGTAAGAAACTTTCAAAAGGCACACAGCAGAATCAGTCTTACTTTCTTCTACTAAGCTATTTTCAGTAATTCATTTCACCAACTGGCATTTACCATTGAATTTCCTTTTTGCACCAGCACGTGTTATTTTTTTGGATATCAGCAGCGATTTCTCATACTGCTTTTTCATTATCATCAATTTTTAAATGACAATCAGGTATGTTAAATTTTCTACACACCTCTCCTTTTACTGCTCGCAGATAGTCTAGTGCGAGCCGATTCTGGTAGAACGCTGCCCTTGTCTGAGGTTGTTGGTGGGTTAACAGTTTTAGTCCTGAAGCCGTTTTGTTAGTGATCAGCTCAACTACTGCTTGTAGTCTTATAATTGGATTCAGTATATAGATGGGGTTTTATATCCCCAGCTACCGTCTTGGGCCCACGTGGCTGGTTTGTGTGTCCTGGTTGAATTACTCTCAAGGTGCAGGTCTTTCTTCAGTGAGGTGGTAATTCTGGGAATGCCCAGTTTCTACATATCCAGAACAACGCATCCGGTGCCTGCCAAAACTCTTTCATTGTATCTTCTACATTTTCTTAATATTGTGAGCTGTTTTTCATTCCTGAGAATGGATTCATACCCTCCTTCTTACATTTAAAGAGACTACTTTTTGGTACCCAGGTATCGTGGTTTAGGGCAAAATCCGCTACTGGGGACATGGGGGACCCCAGATGGGACCGACAGAATGTTTTCATTAATTAAGAAACAAAGTTACTGAACCAAATTGGTTCTGTTTTACCTCAAACCAGGACACCGGGTACAATTTTTGGTTTCATTTTGAAACGTTAGGTATGACTTTGGTTTTCAAGGGAACCAAGTTCGGGTGAAATTTGAATCTATTTTTAAGACTTTATTTTTTTACATGGTGTCTCCCCCATTCGATCTGAAAAGTTCCCCCCCTCCCATGTCAAACAGACTTTTCCAATTACTGTGGAACTTATCACCCACTTGTTAGGCCTCCTTTTTTTTTTTTTTTTTCTCATGGTGAGGGTATAATTCCATTCCAGGATTTCAATCGGACTCAAACTTGCACTTCTCCACGGCCACTCTTCAGTCATTCAAGCTCCCCCACAGACTCAGCAGTCAGTCACATTTAATTCTTTAGCTATGTCTGTTGCTAGATTTAAAAACAAGTTTTGCCCAAGAGTGGGGAATCCTAACTCTTTTTGTAACTGTTTTTGCAGCTTCTGCTATATGCTCTCGTTTTGTACTTCTAATTTTTTCCTTCTCTGTTTTGTGACCTTTGTCACGCTCTTCACTAGTTCTTCCTTCACCATCTCTTGTACTCCCCCTCCGTCTGGAATATCCCAGTGACCTGCCTTAGTGAAGCAGAGCCATTTTTTCCTTTTAGGACACCCTACTCCTAATCTTGTTCCGCCTATTCCTAAATTCTGTCCAACCCAATATTCTTGTCCGCCGTATTTGCACACTTTTAAACTCTCACGGGTATAACACTGGTGATTGATATGTGTGTGCACAGTCATAGTATAAAACCTACCCCAGGAGAAGGTCTGAGAGCACTTCCGGCATTCGTCACCAGATACTAGAGATACCACTAGTGATAATACCACTGGCAGTTGAGGTCCAGCCTGGCTTATACTCCTACCTCTCGTGCCTATTGGGGTGCCTCCAACAGCCGAGAAATAGTTCTGCTTGGCAGCGAGTCCAGAGGCCAACCTGGTCTTGCCCTCCACCCTCTTTAGTCCGGTATCTCTGATTCTTGTGGCACAATAGGGTCCTTTCTTCAGGAACTCATATTGGAGTTGATATTTCGAGGATATGTGAACATTCTGGTTGGGTCGGTCCACATTACGTAATTCTCTGTGGGTTCTGCGACAATAATGTCTAATCCACTTACACTTATCTATTGGGGTTGTATACTCACATCGGATACACTAAAGATCAAAGACTTGGGAGAGGTACTGCTCCTGTCTGCAATGGGGACCTAAAATGACCTTATTACAATTCTTACACTTAACCCGTAGGTACACGCAACAATTACAATTGAAGCAAAGTAGGGTCGAAGGGGTTGGGTGCTGCCTGAGTCCGAAGGCACTTTCGAGGCTTTTGCTGTCTGTTGCTCTCATGCAGCAGTACTGACTCTTATGCGCCTTCTGAAGGCTCTCCAGGGCTTTTTCCTGTCAAAGCAAAAACACGAGACTTCCTTCTCATGGTTAATTTCCATATGCGTACTTTGAATCTGTATAGATAATGCCTTCTTTTCCCTGGAGATAATCTAAAGCTCTCTTCAGAGCATATAGTTCACAACTCTGGGCTGACTAATTTGCTGGTAATCCTCCTTCTTCAATTACTGCTTTTTCTTCCCCCCAAATGATGACATAACTACTTGCTCTCTTTCCATCTATACATCAGGAGGAACCGTCTCTAAAAAGTTGTTGGATAGTTTTTTGGTTTTGTTTTTGTTGTTTTTTTTTTTTTTACATAGGGCATTGGTGTGTTTATTAGGTCTTCTCTTACCCTGGTTTGGTAATTTATAAAATCTAATCAATCATGATGCGGCTCCCCACTTGCCTGTTCCTACAGGAGTTGTGAAGGATTCAGGTTTCCGTCTACTACGAGGGTCAAATCATTCTTTTCTATTAAAATGGTTTCGTACTTCAAAGTTCTGGAATCTGTTAACCACTGGCCAGACTTTTGAGATAAGATAGTTCATACAGTGTGGGGGTATGTACGATTAGGGTTCTTCTAGAGGTTAATTTTTGGCTTTTTTCTACTAATATTGCTGTGGCCACTACTGCCTGTATGCATGTGGGCCACCCCCAACATACTGGGTCCATTAATTTTGGATAGGTATGCCACCGGTTTCCTTTCTCCGCCCCGTTCCTGCATTACGACTCCATGCGCTGTCCCTTCTTCCGTGTTTAGAAGAAGGTGAAATTCTTTGTTTTTTTTTTCTAGGGAGGGGAGGGCTAAAACCGGGGCTTCTATTAACTTCTGCTTTAATTCTTTAAATTGCTCTTGTTTGTCTTCTGTCCACTGTATTGGACTGTCTTTTACAAGTTTGTCATAGAAAAATTTTATTGACTGACTGTATCCTTTAACCCATAATTTACAGTACTCTAGTAACCTTAAAATCTTCTTTATTTCTTATTTCGTTCTTGGCACACTTAATGCTGTAATTCGTTCTGGATTGATTTTGCTTTTTCTATTGATAATTAGATGCCTTAAATACTTCTTTTTGTACAAACTGCAGTTGTGTCGTTGAGACTCTTAACTCTTGTTCTCCAAAAAAAACCATTCAGCAAACGTATCGATGTCTCCTTCTGACTTTTTGCTCCCTCTCTCCTGATACCAACAGATCATTTCCATATTGCAAGATTCGTACTCCGGGTTCTGCCTGGAACTCCTCTAAAATTTTCTCTAGTGTCTGTTCAAATAGATTTGGGTATATTGTGAATCCTTGAGGCAGGAAGGTCCAGCGGAGTTGCTGCTTCTTCCCGGTGTCCGGATCTTCCCATTCAAAGGCAATTTCATAATACAAGACTTCTCAGCTCCTGAGTCTACTAAAAAGGTGTAAATTTCCTCCTGGGGGCCTGATTTTAAATTTATCAAGGGCTCACTAATTCTTTCTTCCCCCAGCAGGTAGAGCCCTTGACACCCTTATTCTTCCTGTTGATAGATTTTAAACACTCGTTGATCTCTCTTTTGCCTGGGACACTCTCTCTTAAAATGTTCTTCCTGCCCACAATGGTGACACTTTCCGCCCTCTGGGGCTCCTGATTTCATTCACATGGGCTTTTTGAGCAGCAGCAGATGGGCTCCCTGTATCTTGTGTGCTCTCATCCCTGGCCCCGGATTCTGGGGCCCTTTATCTTTAGTCTTTGTTATTTCTTTTTGTTATGGTTTGAGAGACCCATAACAATTTGTTGTCATTTAGACAATCATTCTATCACCCGATGACCCCTCCCCACCTGGGAAAGGGAAATCGGGAAAAACAAGAAAACCTGAGAGCTGAAGTATAAACAGATTTAATAAAATAAGATTAGATAATTAACATTAACAGCACTAAAGAACTGATATTGATCCCGACACCAATACGGAATATGCAAAGATTATACTCAGCCAATTCTATCAGTAGGAAGCTGTGCACTCCCAGCAGTGGACAGCTAATGTGGGACACTGCGAGTGCTACGGCTTCAGGAGGAAGGGAAGGCCTCAGGGCTCCGGCACCAGGGCACGAAGTTCTCAGGATGGCAGCCATCAAGGGAGAGAGCGACTTCGCAGCAAACTTTCTAATTTATAATGAGTGTGACGTTGATGGTATGAAATAATCCTGTTGGCAGCTTGGGTCAAGTGCCCGGGTCTCGCTCCTCCTCATCCCTGCACCTGGCGAGCTCGAAAACACTGAGACCTTGAGACCCACACACCATAGCTGGCTGTAAAGTAAATATTTTCACAAATTCAGACACTGGAGTCTTCTGAAAGTGCAGTTTTCCCAAGTGTTAGAAGAGAAATTAGTCCTGTGTCTCTCAAACCAGGACATTTTTACAGTCACTACCATTAGTTTTGCTTTTGCCCTCTGTTTCCCCTCATCGCACCTCACATACACTCTTTGTGCTTCTCGTAACAGCTCATTCATTCCTCTCTCATGCCAGTCTTCCATCTTTTCCATTTTTTTCCTAATACCTGGCCAGGCATGGGTGACAAAATTTATTTTTTAATAATTCCTGGCCAGCAACAGTCTCTGGATCAGTCCCAGAAAACTGCTGAATATTCCTTCAGAGCCTCTTCAACTTCCATCAGCGATTCCTCTTGAGTTCTTGGAACACAACCCACCCCCAAATACATAATCAATGAGTTCTTGGAATGCAGCCCACCCCCGAACATGCCCCCCCCTTCCAGCGGCGCAGGCGCTGTGCTGCCTCAGGGGTCTTCCTGACAGTCATTGGAGGGAGGCTCGAAGTCTTTACCACCATGTCCTTCTTGTGGCTTCTTCATTCCTTACACTCCTGTGGTTATCTTAGCTAACGACACCACCCTTTGCCCTGCAAGTTTCTGTACTTCCAACTGTTGCTCTCGTCCGATATCCTGTCTAACACTCTCCCTTTCCCAAACGCACAGCGAGCACAGACCCATCTTAGCTGAAGCCATAGTGAGCACACATTCATTTGAGCTGAAGCAAAATTCTTTTGCTAAATTAGTTATTACAACAGCAACACACACTGACACACCCCCCGACTGCATAGGAACACACACACTGACTACAGACCAACACACACTAACACCCCACACACGCCCCCACCACACATGGAACACCCCACGTAATGCACACAGTGCTCGTGCACGTCATGCACAGAGCGTGGAAGGCATGCACATGCAGCACGCACACACACACACAGTGCGGGCACGTACAGCCTGCCAGCATATGCACAAAATGCGCGCACACACGGCACGCGCTCGACCCAGTGAACGCATACCTGCAGTGCGCACGCTCACAGGCTCATCTACACCACACTGCACGTAAACAGTGTGCACCCACCGTGTGGGTACCGGGACACGGAGTGCACCCAGACACCGAGTGCACCCACACACAGGGCACACACGATGCGTGCACACACAGAGTGCAGCACACAAACTGACGTGCCGGCATTTCCCAGTCCCTGAAGGGCCGACGGGAGAGCTGGGGAGGGACTTTTTACAAGGGTGTGTAGTGACAGGATGAGGGGGAAGGGCTTCAAACTGGAAGAGGGGAGGTTTAGAATAGATCTTAGGAAGAAATTCTTGACTGTGAGGGTGTTGGACCCCGGCGCAGGTTGCCCAGAGAAGCTGTGGCTGCCCCATCCCTGGAAGTGTTCAAGGCCAGGTTGGACGGGGCTCTGGGCAACCTGGTCTGGTGGGAGGTGTCCCTGCCCAGGGCAGGGGGGGGACTGGATGGTCTTCAAGGTCCCTTCCAACCTAAACCATTCTGTGATTCTGTGTGTGCGCCCAGGCGTGCGCATAGGTACGGAGTGCAGCATGTGGGGGTGCTGGACTCGTCCCGCTCGCACATCACCGCTTGCCTGCTGCGGCTGTAGCCAGATGGGCCCCTCAACACCCAAAACCGTGCATGCTGCCTGTAGCAGTTCTGTTCTCTGGTGTATGTGTTTTGGGAAGGCCCTGGTGGCACAGGGCTGCAGAGAGCGGGGTGGCAGTGAACTTCCCCAAGAGGCCGCGATGCCACACGGGGTTTTTTGCTGCCAGCTGTCAGCAGGCAGCGCTCGCAGCCAGGCGCTGCTGCCTGCCGCAGGGCCTGCACAGCCTCGTCCCGCAGGCAGAGTGTTCAGCAGGGGTCTGTCGGGGGTGTCCCATGCCGGCTTCTGCCTCCCCTCCTGCCGGGAACCCCCCATGGTGCCCCCCCTTCTGCCAAGAGGCCACCGGGCCCGGTGCCCGGAACCAGCGACTCTGTGACATCAGCCCCGGGAACAAGAGCACCGTGGGCAGCGTGAGCACTGCGGGCACTACGTCGGCTGCGGCACTGGTGGCGACAGGCCCTCGGTTCGCTTCTTGCAGGTGCCACGTGCCGCCACTGGCAGCAATGAAACTGCTCCTCGTCGTCGTCCTGCTGGCCCTGTGCTGGCCTGTGCAAGGCGCGTGGGACAGCTGTGGGTAAGTGGCCCCAGGCTCTGGGGGGGAGCTTGGGCAACCCTGATGGGGTTCACTGGAGGGAGCCTGCTTGTCCCCCGTGGCCACAGCTTCCCCAACCCCGCCTGGGAGCCTCAGATCCTGGCCAGCACCCCGGCTGCTGGCACAGCTCCTCTGCGGGGCTCAGGCAGAAACAGGGGCGCCCGCCCGCCCGCCCCAGGGGGTTCCCTGGCCCTGCTGTCCGTGCAGCGCCTTGTGGGGAGGGAAGAGGGCTGACCTTCAGCCTGAACCGCAGCACGCGTGGAGCAGGACAGTCATGAGTTTCTGGTTACAGAGGGACCTGCGGGCTCCGGCCCATGGCTTACCAGTACGGCATGTCGCGCGTGGTGGGTGGCACCGATGCCCGTCCAGGAGCCTGGCCCTGGATCGTCAGCATCCAGGACCCCTGGGAAGCAGGCACGGGGCACATCTGCGGAGGGTCCCTCATCAGCCCACAGTGGGTCCTCACGGCGGCACACTGCTTCATCGAGGCCAGGTAAGGAGGGCCAGGGAAGGGGGCTGTCCCCACCACCCTCGCGGGTGCCCTGCGCGCAGCACCGCCTGCTACTCCCATCCCCATTCCTGCCAGTACGCCCAGTGCCTGGGCACTGCCGAGCCCAGCCCAGAGAGTGCTCAGGAGAAGGCTGGGCTCGGGCCACTGCTTCCTAGCAGCCTCCAGCGCCACATGGCTCGTGCCTAAGGCATGCCAGGGCAGTGGCAGCCTGCGTGGCACTGCTCTCCTCTCTGCCCTGGGAAGCAGAAGGCAGGGAACGGCGGGGCTGCTGCAGCGCGTGGCTCCGCTCCCTCTGACCCCCCTCTCCATCTGCCTTCCAGGCACATCAGCATGTGGCGCGTGGTGATCGGGGCCACCCAGTTGACTCGGCTGGGCCCCGGGACCCAAGTGCGCCATATTAAGCGGCTGCTGGTTCACGAGCACTACCGGAATATCACGCAGAGGAACGACATCGCCCTGCTGGAGCTGGACCAGCCGGTCCAGTGCAACTCCTACACCCAGCTTGCCTGTGTGCCCGACGCCTCAGTGAGAGTGTCAGAGCTGCACACCTGCTACGTCAGCGGTTGGGGCGCCACCACTGCAAGATGTGAGTTCCCCAAAAGTGCTGGTGTCCTGAGTGCAAGCTCGGCACACTGGGGAGAGGGGTTGGGCTTCCCGAGAGCAGAGGCGAAAGCCAGAGTCAGGCTGCGGGGACGTATGCCTCCAGGGAGAATGGGCTGACCCACCGCCCAAAGCCAGACAGAGGGGAAACACGGGCACAGTGCCTTCAGGACGCAAAGCCAAGCCCTAGGGAAGGGGTTCACCCAGGCAGGGGGGGAGCTGCTGGGGCTTCATTGCTTTCTGTGCTCACAGCTGCAGGGTCAACGGATGTCCTGCAGGAGGCCAAGGTCCAGCTCATTGATGTCAACCTCTGCAACAGCAGCGGGTGGTACAGAGGGGCCATCCACAGCCACAACCTGTGTGCTGGCTATCCGCAGGGTGGCATCGACACCTGCCAGGTAGGACATGCTGCAAGTCAAGCCCCGGCAGCACCGGCAGCCCTCTCGCAACGCCCAAACATCGCCCGGCACGTTGCTTGGCCTGGCAAGTCACCCTGCCACCGCTGGGTCTCCACCGCTGCTGGTGCTCACCTCCCCTTCCCCAGCTGCAGGTCCTTGCCCAGTGCCCGCCTTGTCCCAGAGCCCGGGGACGCTGCCCAGAAAGCCCATCCTGTGCTCCCGGCAGCCCATAGGTCCAGATCCCAAAGCATCCCCCTTCCACACAGCCGGGAGCACTGTGCAGAGATGAGAGAGCGCCCGACCTTACAGGCCCTCCACCCTCTCCCAGATGAGGCTCTGTAGGCTCCAGCGCCGGAGCAGCGCCGTTGTGTGCAGTGAGCAGAGCTCTGGCAGGTGCTGGGAGAGAGAAGGAGCCGGCCAGAGCGCTGACAGCGGCCACCCACCACCACCTCAACCCTCTCTCCTCCCCTGCAGGGTGACAGCGGTGGTCCTCTGGTGTGCAAAGACAACAACGCGGACTACTTCTGGCTTGTTGGGGTGACCAGCTGGGGGAGAGGCTGTGCCAGAGCCAAACGGCCCGGAGTCTACACCTCCACCCAGCACTTCTATGACTGGATCCTGGTCCAGATGGGACTGCGCCCAGCACCATCGGCTACTACAACACCACAGCCAGTCTTTACTTCAACCCCCTATCAGAGGCCAAGGCCAATACCCACACAGTCGGGCGGGTTTGCACCATGTCCATTTCCACGCCAGAAGCTGGTGGAATTTTTTAAGCTGCTGCAGGAGCTGCTGCAGGTCCTGTGGGGGAAAAAGACTTGAGCAGCATGACAAACAGGCTCCAGAGCAGGCTGCGCTGTTCCACGACCATTTCCTTCCGGGGCAATGCCTGCTGAGCCAAAGGCAGCCTCAGTGCCAAGGCCTGCTCTGTCCTGCCCGCGCTCCTCTGAGCGCAGAAGGGCTGATGTTGACTCGGTTGTAGAAATAAAGTTCCTGATTTTCACAGCTGAGCGTGCTTGAGTCCAATTCAGTCTCCGGTGCAAGGCAAGGACTTGCATGCCCGGCGCCTGCCAATGAGGCCGCAGGCAGACAGCAGGGCACGAAGGGAAAGAGTGACTCCCAAGGGCTGAAACGGTGCCTGGTCAGAGAGGAGGGTGCTCAGAGCCACCATGGGACGGAGAAGACTGGCACATGGAGGATAGGAAACAGTGATGTGACCTGCAGACAACTTTGGGGCTATGCATTAAGGCACTCAGCTGGAGATTAGGGCCCAGTGTAAGCCGTAGCTAATCGAACAGACGGTGTGAAACTCCTGAGCGTGACAAGAGAAATTGCTGACCACAGCAAAGAGTGAGAAGCCAACAGGGCTCTCAGTCCCAGAAGGAAGAGCTTGATTTCAGGGGTAGTTAACGGGGGATTGATCCCCCCTTGTCTCCATTTTCCCTGCTTGAACATCCCCCTCATCTTCCTTGACTCCTCCCTTTCTCCTCCCTTGTCTCTCCTCCCAAACAAGGGACCCACCCCAGGTCACTTCCTCCCTCTCCTCCCAGGTTTGCTCCATCGGTGAAGAGATTTGGTGTTTCAGGTGCTGGTAGCTCGGTCGCCTGGGACCGCCATGGCATTACTGATGCGGCTTCCTGGGCACTGCTGGCCCTGCTAGATGCCTCTGCCCACACGGACCCCAACCATTCCTCCAGTTGTCTGTGCAGTGTGGCCACTCTCATCATTCCTCCTTGACCACCTGCCAAACGTGGTGCTGGAATAGCAGAGTACCCACAGAAGAAGGTTTGCTCCATCGCTGAAGAGATGGGGTGTTTCAGGTGCTGGTAGCTCGGTCGCCTGGGACTGCCTCGGTCCCCGCCACTGCCTGCATGCATGTGGGCCACCCCCACGTACTGGGTCCATTAATTTGGATAGGTATGCCACTGGTTTCCTTTTTCCGCCCCGTCCCTCCATTAGGACTCCATGCGCTATCCCTTCTGCCACGTTTACAAGAAGGTGAAATGATTTTGGTTTCTTTTTTTTTTTTTCTAGGGAGGGGAGGGCTAAAACCAGGGCTTTTATTAGCTTCTGCTTCAGTTTTTGTAATGGCTCCTGTTTGTCTTCTGTCCACTGTATTGGACCTTCTTTTACTAGTTTGTCATACAGAAATTTTACTAATTGAGTGTATCCCTCAACCCATAGTCTACAGTACCCTAGTAACCCTAAAATCTTCCTTATTTCTCTTTTTGTTCTTGGGACACTTAAAGCTGTAATCCCAGAAATTTGTTCTGGATTGATTTCTCTTTTTCCTCCACTAATTAAATGCTCTAAATACCTTACTTCCTTTTGTACAAACTGCAGTTTTGCCTTTGACACTCTTAATCCTTGTTCTCCTAAAAAATTCAGCAAACGTATCGATGTCTCTTTCTGACTTTCTGCTCTTTCTCTCCCGATACCAACAGATCATTTCCATATTGCAAGATTCTTACTGGGGGTTCTGCCTGGAACTCCCCTAAAATTTTCTCTAGCATCTGTCCAAATAGATTTGGGGATTCTGTGAACCCTTGAGGCAGTGAGGTCCAGCAGAGTTGCTGCTTCCTCCCGGTGTCCGGATCTTCCCATTCAAAGGCAAATAAGTTTCTACTCTCCTCTGCTAATGGACAGGCCCAAAAGGCATCTTTAAGGTCTATTACACTAAACCATTTATGATTATGCGATATTTTACTCAGGAGGGTATATGGGTTCGAAACCACAGGCTGCCGAGTCTGTACTCGTTTATTGACTTCTCGTAGGTCTGTGACTAATCTCTATCTCCCCTCAGCCATCCTGACCGGTAGAATTGGACTATTGTAAGGTGACATCCAGGGTTCCAACAATCCATCCTTCAACAATGAATCAATTACTGGTTTTAGACCTTTCCTCCCCTCATAAGATACGGGATATTGTTTTATCCTTACTGGCTGGTCCTCTTTAACTTCTATTTTCGTGCGGGTTCATTTACTTGTGCTGTTTTCTTCTCCTGGCAACGCCAGCAGCAGAGCGGTCGGAGGAGAAGGGTGAGTGCCAGGCTGGTGGTGCGGAGGGGCATGTGAGTGTGATGTGCGCGGTGGCCCCGGAGGGCACTGAGAAGGGTCGGTTGGTCTGGCTGTGCGGGAGGATGTTCTGCCCGCGGCAACCGCCTGAGCAAGCGTGGCCTTGGGGAAGCATCTGGTTGAGAGTTTGTTGGTGTGCTGGAGAAGAGCTGGGCAGGTGTCCCAAAGGGCAGCGTTTGGTGGGACCTCCTTCACCCCAAAGCTTTGTGGGACCTTTTTGAAGCCACCCTGGTGAGGCCTCTGCTCCTTCCACCCAAGTACTTTATGTTTCACACCATGGAGTGGTCATTTCTGACTGCATCCTCAGCAGGACCTGGGGCCGGTGGCAGTAGCTTCAACTGTGGAGCTGTAGAGACCTGGCAAGGATGGAGGAGAAGGAATGAGGCTCCTGGTGAAGGGAGGGAAGTGAGGAGGTGCAGTGTCCACGCTGGCCTTGAGGACTGGCTGGGCAGGAGAGGACATGTTGGTGTAGGAGCCATGGAGCAGCCCGTGGCCAGAAGCAGAGGGTGGACACAGGGAGCATGGGCTCAATGTGAGAGGGAGCATGACCTCGGCGCAGCGCGTTTAACTAGAGGGCTGGGAGCGAGAGCGGCGTCCAGCCTGGGCAGGGGAGCTGGGTCTGCTCGTCCTCCATGTGAGAAATGGTGGTTTGCAGGTAGCATCTGGTTGCACTTGCTGGAACGCAGAGCGGGAGAGAGTTGTGTCCTGGTTTTCCCCTACAAAGGCAAGACTTGGGTGGAAATGTGGCAGTGGGGAGGGACTGGGAGTAACTGGGAGCCCCCATCCGCCTCCCAGCCCCATCGCGCTGGGATGGGGTTGCATATCACCCCAGGGTTTCAGGGCTTGAAGGGTTGTCCCCGTGTCCCTGCCGGGCTCATGGTGGTGGCACGCTGCTCTGCGTCGGGCTGGGGGTGGCTGGGAAAGGTCTGGCACGCTGTGGCCGTCACTGACCCTCGTTTTCTCTCCCACCATAGAGCTCCTGGGCGTACCTCTCAGGTCTGTACGGAGCCCCCCTGGCCGGCGCCTGCTCCAGGCTGAACAACCCCAACTCTCAGCCTGTCCTCCCAGCAGAGGGGCTCCAGCCCTCACAGCATCTCCGTGGCCTCCTCTGGCCCCACTCCAGCAGGTCCATGTCTTTCCTATGTTGTGGGCTCCAGAGCTGGATGCAGTACTCCAGGTGGTGTATCACCAGAGCAAAGCAGAGTGACAGAACCCCATCCTTCGCCCTGCTGGCCACACTTCTGATGCAGGCTGGGATATGTGTGGTTTTCTGGGCTGTGATCACGCATTGCCATCTCATGTTGAGCTTCTCATCAGTCAGCACCCCCAGGACCTTCTCCTCAGGGCTGCTCTCCATCCATTCTCCGCCCAGCCTGGATTTGGGCTTGGATTGCCCCGACCCACGTGCAGGACCTTGCACTGGGCCTGGTTGAACTTCATGAGGTTGGCATGTGCCCACCTCTCCAGCCTGTCGTTAGTAGAAGGCCAGGCCTGCAGCACCCCGGTTATCAGCCCAGCTCTGGTGGGAGGGGATGCTCCTACATGGGGAGGTTGCCCTGTGCTGGGGGGGGACATCCCACCGAGGGAAGGTCTTGCCGAAGTGGGGGCCGCACTCATGCTCCCTCTCCCTCATCCCTCCCCAGATCGCCCCGTCAGAAGGTCCCGAGGGCAGCGAGCGGATGGTCATCATCATGGGGCCGCCCGAGACTCAGTTCAAGGTGCGCTGGGTGGGGGCTGTGGGTGGGGGGGACAGTAAGGGCCAAGTCGAGAGCATCCCTGTGGTCACCACTGTGCTGGCAGCCTGGCTTGGCCTCCCTCAGCACCAGGGGAGCTCTTTGCTGGGTACCGTGGTTTTGATGCTGCTGGACGTGGGAACATCATCAGCTTTGGGGATGGAGGGGCACAGCGGGCGCTGCCTGATGGTTTTCCTTCCTGTCCGTCTCCTCCCCAGGCCCAGGGGTGAATATTTGGGAAGCTGAAAGAGGATAACTTCTTTAACCTGAAAGAAGAAGTGAAGCTTGAAGTCCACATCAAGGTGCCTTCCTTCGCCGCCGGCCACGTGACAGGCAAAGGTGGCAAAACGGTGGGGGGTGGTGCCCCGGGCATGCAAAGTTGGGAATCACCCATCACCCCTGCCCACCCCAGGGGGACAAATCCCGGGTGCTCAGTGGTCTCAGCGATGTCTTGACCCTCAGCCCCCATGTTCTGGTGGTGGTTCTCGTTGGTCCCAAGGAAGGGGGAGACACACAGGGTGCCTGGTGCTGTCGTGACTGTGGCAGTGGAGGATTTTGGCTCTTCCACAACAGAAGCCTCTTGTGGTTCGCTCCAGGTGAACGAACTGTAAAACTTAACCAGCGCGGAAGTCCTTGTGCCACGAGACCAAACCCCGGACAAGAACGAGGAGGTCATCATTAAAATCATTGGGCATTTCTTTGCCAGTCAGGTACAGTTTGGCCGTGGCTTTACCCGATCCTCCCCGGCCGCTTTTGTCTACCGAGGAAAGGCACAGGGTTTGCTGAGCCCAGCACCACCCGAGCGTCCTGCCACTCTTCTTTTGGGAGGTCCCTGTGCCCCCAAGATGCACTGAAGGCGTTTTGGTAGCTCCCCCTGGCTGTGCGAGAACTGAAATTGAAGATTGGCTCGATTGAGCTAAAAATGGGTGTTTTGAATGCCGTGCAGAGCAGCACCCAGGGTGTGAATGGACTCCTCTATGCAGGCAAAGCCATGCGCATCCCACCTGGGTGCATCTTCCATAACCTTGTCTCCTGTCCACTCAAGCAGGATCGCAGCCCCCCAGAAAAATTCAGGTGCTCTTGAGGAGCGATGGAGGAAGCACAAGTTAAAAAAAACAAAAACAAAACAAACAAAAAAAAACAACACCCAAAACCGCCCCCAGAATTAATTATGGCTTGTCCAGAGTGACAAGTTGGGAGCAGTGAGATGCTCGGTGGTGGCTCGGGGGTGGGTGGTGGTGGGAGAAACAGTGCCCTGACCCCCACCTCTTGCTTTTCCCCTCTCCTCCCCAAGACTGCACAGCGCCAGATGAGGGAAATGCTCCAGCAGGTGAAGCAGCAGGAGCAGAAACACGCTCCGGGAGCCCCGGCCTCGCAGCACAGCAAGGGAGGCTCCCGCCGTGCCGCCCAGCACCACCCGATGAATGTAACCCCACTGCCGGATATCCCACACACCCCCTCCCCAAACCCTCCTCCCCCACCCCCAGCAGGTCAGGGGAGCAAACCAAAGACCCCCCCAAACACACAGCCCCCCATTCCCCGCGGCGCTGCGAGGATGCACAGCAGAGGGGTACGGGGAGGGCTCTCTCCATCCCACAGCCTCCCCCTTCCTCCTCCCTCGCCTCCCGACGCTATCCCTTTCGTTGGACTAACAGAGGCAGAGAGAGAGAGAGTTTTTAGTATTTTTTTTATTATTATTTTTAATTTACTAAAAGCCACCTGTTTTTCACCTCAGGCACAGCCGGAGGAGCCGGAGGATTTTTCAGTTTTGTAAGGATTTTAATTTTTTTTTTTTTTTCAGAGGGGGTGGGGGCGGGAGGAGGATGTTTGGTTTTTAGCCAAAGCCGGCTTTTCTCGAGGTTCAAGGACAGGAACTAGTCCAGTGGTTCTCTAATGCCCGGTAGAGCAGGGATGTAGGATTGCCAGCAGGGGGTGAAACCCCCAATAATAATTAAAGGAGCGTTAAAAAGCGATTTCTTAAGGGCTTTGAGAAGAGCAGTGCCTGTATGAGCCAAGAGAAGGTATCCCGTCTCCTCAAAGAGGCATTTCTCTTTCACGCGCCCTTTCCTCTTTGCTTCCCTGAGTCCCAAACTGGGGTTGGCATCTGCTGCGTCCCCCCGTCCCGGCTGTCCCTCTGTCCCTTCGCTCTCCACCACCGCCCCGACGCGGCTGAAAGATGCGGGTTGCAGGAGAGAAGGGGGGAAAGAGGGGCGGGGGGTGTCCTGGTTCCGGCGGGGATGGGGTTAATTTCCCCGAGGAGCCGGCAGGGACACAGGTATCCCATCCCCTGTGAGCCATGCCCGGGGCTGGGGGGAGCTCGCCGGGGGAGGGGGCGGGAAGTGGCGGCTGGGAGCGGGCTGCGGCGGTGCGGGGCCGGTCGGTGCGCGGAGGCGCTGTCATCGCGTCCGTCTATTCCTTTACCGCTGTTATTGGGATTGTTTGCCCTTCCCGTTGCTCTTCTCTTAAACTGCCTTTATCTCAACCCGCGAGTTTTTTGCCTTTTTCTTCCGATTTTGCCCCCGGCTGCGGGAGTGGAGCGAGCGGCCGCGTGGTTCTTTGTTGCCGGCTGAGGCCAAACCACGACGGGGGAAACACCGGATTTCCAAGAGGTTGTCAGCCCAGGGCTGGGGAAAAAAAAAAAAAAAAAAAAAAAAACCTAGCAAAATTATTATTTTTTTTAAATTTCAAAAATAAAGCACACACAACCCCCAACCCCAGATGACACACACACATCCACACAGAAAAAAACACCTCAGGTTTTCATACCTCAGCACCTTGCGTTTGTGTTTCCCTTCTAGAGATTTTGTGTGCCTTGTAAAACTGATACTTGGAGCTTTTTTTTTTGTTTAATTTGTTAAAAAAAAAAAGACGAGTTGGAAAAAACGATCTCGACCGAGTGTGAAGCAGGAGAAGGAAACCACTCCCACGGGTGCCAATGCTCTTCCGTAGTCTCCTTTGGCTAGCTGAGAGCCAGGGGCTGTTCCTTTGGAGAAAGCTTGAGAAATGTTAAAAAGGAGAAAAAAAAAGGGGAAAAAAGTGGTGGAAAGAAAAAGGGGGAAAAGAAAAAAAAGCAAAAGAAAAAAGGAGAAAAGAAAAAAAAAAGAGAAAGAAAAAAAAGGGGGGGAAGAAAGGCGGAAAAAAAAGGGAAAAAGAACCCCAACTCAAATATAAAAAAAGGTTGTAAGAAAAAAAAAAAAAAAAAACAAACACAAAACAAAACCAAGCAAGGAAAGTGGTGAAAGCCGCTGGGAAGAGGAGGGACGGGAGCGGGGGTGGGGGGGTGGGAGGGGGGGTGGGGTGTGTGAGGTGGCATTGCCAGTGTGGCCCCAGGAGCTGTGACACCATATTTTTGTCCTCTACTGCAAAGTGTTCCGTGAAAAAAAAAACAACCAAACCCCACCCAACGACAACATCAAAACCCAAAGAGAAATCTCTCCAGCTCACACGAGCCTGAGCTCGCTCTCCGTTGCTTTCTCTCCAGTGTCTCGGGGGGGTCACGGCCGAGCTGAGATGGGGTGGTGGTGGTGGTGGGAGTTTGCCCCATGGCTGTGATGGGGGGAGAAGGGGTGGGTGGGGAGTGGGGGATGTGCTGTGGGGTTTTTTTTTGGGGTGGTGGTGGTTTTTTGCCAGGTGTCGCTTTACCCAGTGGCTCGGGGAGGTGTTGGCATCAGGAAGCCTGTGCTAAAGCGGGGTGGGGGCCTCGCCGCAGTTGGTTAGCAGAGCCAAAGTGGTTATTAATGGTTATTAACGGCACAGTAATTAGGCCCGTGTAGATGCCCCCTAACCAACCCCCCCGGTGCTTCTCTAGCCAGGCAAGCGCTGGGCGTCCCCCCCGCAGGAGAGGAGCGCACCTCCGGGGTGGGTGGAAGGGCGTCACCCAACGGGGAGAGGACCAAGATGGGGCTTGGGTGTCCCTTGGGGTGGCCGGGTAGGGCTGCCACGATGAGGGACACCCCCACGCCTTTCTCCATGGCTCCCACAGCTCTGCTCCCTCCCTCCCTCCCACCCATCCAGTGCCACCGGAGAGGTGGTGTCCCCCCTCCCGGGGCGGGCAGGGGCTGCTGCCACCCCACCTAACACCTCAACGCACAAAGCAGCTTTCAGCAGTCACAGCCACCCGGGCACTGCCAAGGGGGCAGCAGGGGCTCCCCACAGGGGGTTTACAGAACACAGAGAGTGTCCATACACCGCTAACTCCTCTCCAGGGGCGGATTTTCGGGATGCTGCTTGCTCATCTCGCCGCTGAACGACACCCCGATTGCCTCTGCAGCACTGTGTGACCATCGCTTCGTGGCTTTTGTGCTCCGATACTCATCCTGGCTCCAATCCTCTTCCTGGGGGATTGTGAGGGAGCGAAAAACCACATCGATACATCCAACTTTTTTCAGTTAAATAAAAAAAAAGAATAAATCACCCTCTGTCATTACCAGGTAGAGTTTCGTTCCATTAAGGCTCTTTTTATTAAAATAAATATTTAAATTATATAAAGAAATAAATACTTCTCTTTTCACATTAGATAACTCCCTGGAGACAGCAAAAAAAACCCAACACCACTGTGCACCAGTGTCCACCAGGGCTTTATACTTTTGTGGCTCTCATGTGCCAGGCCATCGAATCCACACAGTCCAATAAAGTCGGTTGTCCCTCTCCTCCTCCTGGCTGGAGGCAGGGCACCTCTACTGTTGACCGTAGTACCTACGATTATCAGATTGGTTCCTACCTGGTCCGTAGGATCGCCTACCGTAGGTCGGAGCAGCCTTCCTCCTGTAAGAATCCTTTCTTCTATCGGCTTCATTTTGCAACTCAAGCACCTGTGCCTGTAGGGCTGAGGTAGGTTCTCCATCCCTCTTCTTCATGTCTTCTGCATATTCACAGAGGCAAACCCACAGGATATCTCGCATCGGCTTTGATTTGTCTTGAGTCGGAGGGTGGTTTTTCTCTTGAGTAGGAGGGCGTTTCCTCTTAGCAGCTGCAACATGAGTCTGTACAGGGAAAGCATGGAGTTTTTCCTCCACCTTGGTTAGTTTATCAAACAGTTTATCGGTTTGCTCAACTAATCTCTGGGTCATTTGCTCTATTTTCTCAGTCAGTTTCTCAGTCATTTTCTCGGTGGTCACAGTCAGCTTTTCTATGGCTGCCACAGAGAAGGGACCAGAGAGACTGTCTTCATACTGTCGTACCTTCTTAACCCCTTCATTTACAGTTGGTGTGTCAGTATCGGATCCTCCCCAGACCATTGTTGACAATGGGTGGGAATATGTTGATGGTGCACTTTGTACAAACTTTTTGAGCAGAGATCGTTTGCATGGCATTTCATCAGGGTCTACTATCGCTTGCCCATCACTATAAATCACCTCTCGCACAGGCAGTTCTTTCAGGTACAATCCCTCCATCCTTGGACAGGTTTCCCAATCGCCTAGCTTCTCTGCCATCTCAGTCTAGGGTATCTGCCCCACCATCCCAGCATCGGAGCAACCAGGAGACAAGTGTTTCACCTTCATGACGACTAAAGTCCTTCCTGATATTTCTCAGATCTTTCCTAGAGAAGGATTTAACAACTCCCTCTACATCTGAGTCCTCCTGTGGGGAGGCTGCCCCAGAAGGGGCCTCTCCAGCATCTGCTCTAGAAGGACTCTGGCCTTTGTCTGTTTTCAAAGGTCTCTTTCCCTTCTGTGGTCTTGAAGGACCCTCCCCTGGATCTTGTTCAGAACTCTCCCCCAAGCTATGTGACTTGAGGTGGTCTTTGTGGTAAGGGGCAGGGGAAGGAGTTGACCTCCTCTTCCTGCTCCTGGTTCCCGGGGCGGCTTGTACCGATTTTGATGGAGTTGGAGTAGTTTTGGTACTGGTTGTAGTGGCTGCAGTAGGTTGTGCCGGGAGAGGCGGCGGCGTGGCTTGTGCCGCTGCAGGGGGGGGCGCGGCTTGTGCCGGGACGGGCGGCGGAGGGGCCGGTGGTGTTGCGGTGGGGGGGGCGGCTGCCGGTGGTGCGGGTGCCGGTGCCGGTGCAGGCGGCGGCGGAGGCGCCTGTGCCGTGGCGGTGGGGGGGGCGGCTGCCGGTGGCGCCGGTGCCGTGGGGGAGGCGGCTGCCGGTGGTGCCGTTGCTCCGGGGGGGACAGCTGCGGCCGGGCCGGGCGGGGCCGCGGTTCGCACCGCTGCAGATCGCCGAGCGGCTGCGCGGGTCTGAGTAGCGGCAGCGCACGGTACCCTCCAGCTCCCCCTGCACAGATGTTTCACATGAAACCACCTCTGCACCACATTCAGGAGCCCCAACAACAAAATCACGATCTTGAGAAGGTACCAATCCCTATAGTCAGAGCCCGGAAGGTTGCCATGCCCCAGCTCTGAGGGTGTCACATCAGCATAATTATCAAAGGGCGAAGTAAACATTCCCCAGGTAGAACCCAAAGTGTAACTAATAACAGAATCCATCACCTGATGCCCGAGATATACAGGTAGAGCTGTTACCCAACTCATCGTGGTATACATCTGAATTGCGAACCACACCAAAACAGCACCTTTAAACCTTCGCATAAAAAGACAGAGAATAAATGAACTTTGTAACACCTTTGGCAGGTTAGACCAACTTCACTGCATTAAGGTCCAACACAGCTGTTTAAAGGCATGATACAATATTTCCTCTAAGAACGACGTGATGCAAGCTGTCTGTTCTAATCTCTGAGCAAACTGGAATTCAAACTATTCGGGCAACTTATCACAGCTCTGGTGGAGCACTGCTCGGGCCCCACGTTGGGCGCCAATTAATCTGTCATGGTTTAGGCCAAATCCACCACTGGGGACCTGGGGGACCCCAAACGGGACCGACAGATGCTCCCCTCTACCCCTCTTCAAAGAGAGAGGCAGAGGAAGAAAAAGAGACTTAGGAGTTTAGAAGGAACTAAACTACTTTAATGAAATATTAATAATAAAATAAAAGGAAATAATGAAAAATATATACAAAACCGTTTCAAGCTCCCGAGATGACAATCACGTCACCGGCTGGCACTGGGGCAGTCCCAGGCTGGACTCAGTGACGGACGGGGACTGGATTCCGGATCTGCATTCAGGATGGGGATCACAGGCAGACAAACAGAGTCCTCCTCAGACATCGGCCATTGAAGGAAGAGCGCTGACCTTTGATCCCTCAGCTTTTATACTGAGCATGAGGCAGATGGGATGGAATACCCTGTTGGTCAGTTTGGGGTCACCTGTCCTGTCTGCTCTTCTCTGCAGGTGGGACCCCACTATGCTTTTCCGCTTCCGACCCTCCAATGGGGCAAATCACAAAGTTGTTTGGCCGTGGGGGTTATAGCAATAAGTATAAGCAGAGCCTCTCTGCATCCCACGCCCGGGCATCAGCTGTAACCATTGGTCTGACCTCTCTGAGAGAGTGAACACTGTCTGCACAATATGCAGTTAACTTCAGTAGTTAGAAGAGGCCCCGCTAAGAAGCAAAGTTACTGAACAAAATTGGTTCTGTTTTACCTCAAACCAGGACACAGGGAGAGTTTCCTTCCATTAAGGCTCTTTTTATTAAAATAAATATTTAAATTATATAAAGAAATAAATACCTATCCTTTCACATTGGATAACTCCCAGGAGACAGCAAAAAACAAACAACCCCAAACCAGCCCAAAGGACAGGGGTTTTGGTGAGAAATCAAGAGATGGTAAACGCTTTCTTTCCGTGGTCATGACAAATCCAGTTTTAGGAATCAAGTAGACGGTAGATATTCCAGAAACAGAGGAAAACTCTCTTTGAGGAGACGGTAGTTCAGCACGTTGTCCTTGGGAAGGTAAGTTGGGCAAACACGACTGTAACCACCACCACGGATGTTTCCCATTTGTCTGTAATGTGGTCGCGTGCGCTGCGAGGCGCGAGCGTGCGGCTCAGCCATGGAAGTTGATGACGTTCCTTCTTCACTCTGCCCTTAACGAGGTCACACCCACCTTTCTGGCTCTCGCTTAAGGTGCGTTAGCTAATTTCAAAGAGAGTTACTGTCTCCAAAATAAGGGGGGGGGGGGGGGGGGAGCGGGGAAATAAACTGTCTTAACCCACTACTTCATAACTTGAAGAGGAAAATTTGTGTGCCTGCTGCTGTTCCAAATAAGGTCTAAGAAATGTAACTACAATAACAAATAGTCACCTGGAGGTGATCACAGCGTTGTTCTAATAGTGCACATCTCACAGCAGCTGTTGGTGGTGTTGGCAAAAAAAAACCCCAAAACCCCAGAGTTACTGTCTCCAAAATAAGGGAGGTGGGGGGAATAAACCATCTTAACTTCTACTTCATAACCTAAAGAGGAAAATTTGTCTGAGAAATGTAACTAAAGGTCTAAGAAAAGTAACTAAAGGTCTAAGAAATGTAACTAAGGTCTAAGAAACGTAATTAAAATAAGAACTCTAATAGTCCACGTGTCACAGCAGCTGTTGGTGGATTATCTCCCACACCATCTTCTTGCGGAAGTATGGCATGTGAGTCTGAAAAGAGAAGAGAAAGAAAAGAGAAATTAAATAATGACGTCACGGTAGAAAGAGGCGGCAAAGCGGCATAAACGCCCAGCGGAGTCCTTAATAGGAAGTTCCTTTTAAGAACTGTCAACCGTTTGGGTACAACACCCCATGTGGTTCCTAAGAGGGTGACACAACAACCCGACAAAACCAGATTGGCTTGACTGCGCGACAGCTTACAAGTACGCTAACAAACAAAATGCTATAAAACAAAATCAATAAAAATAAGCAGTGTCTTGACTGGTCAAAGGGTAGAAGCCATTTCTCCAAAAGATACCGAGCCCAGATATGCCAAACCCGCTGGCGGCAGTACCTTGCCCAAGAGGAATCTCACCGGCAGCAGCTCCCAAAGGCGGGGATGGAGAACCACAGCTCTGCCCTGCCCAGGCCACTTGGAAGTTCTGACCCCAGCAACTACGCACCGAAACGGGGCACGAAACCTCAGCCCCTGCCCCGGACACAATTAAGAGCTGCTGCGTAACCTCCCTGGCTCCTGTCCCTGCGCGAAAGGGGCTGGAGGGGTTTATGACCTTCACTCACCTGGGTAAAGTTGAACGGTTTCTCTCTGGCGATGTACTCTGCGTATTTGCACATAAAGACGCCGCAGTCGCTTCCGTTCAGCTGCTGAGGGATCTCCTAAGGAATGCAAAGAAGATGGAGGATTTCCCTCTGTCTCAAAAGAAAAGCAACTCGGAAGTAGCGCACATTACCCACACCGACACTGCGCTCACCGCACACTCCTGACCCTACTTGCGTAATCCCCAATACCCACTCCCGCCCATGAGGAACAGACCCAGTTCACTGCGCACCATCCCTCCCCTCTGCCTCCTGGACTCGGACACTACAATCCAAATTCTTCGCAGGCCCAGAAGGGGCAGCAGCCCTCCTCCCTGCAAGGTGTCTCGAGGTTCGCACGGCATCTTTCTCAAGTGACCTTTCTTAAATCCAGTCTTTAGGGACTGCTTTTTACTATCAACTCCTCGAGAAACATCAGCTCAACCCTTTGCTTTGTCACGTGCCAGGATCTGGGCCCCAAAGAAGCACTGACAGTTCCCATTTCAAACCCAAGTGGTGCTCACGTACACGTGGCTCCATGCTGTGAAGAGTCCACTCCGAAACATTCAGCTCCAGGTTTCTTTTTTCCCGGCTTTCTTTTTGCAGGTATTGGCTGGTTAAAACAAAAGGGGAAAAAAAAATCCCTTTTCGTCTCTGTAATTTAGGCCAACAACAAAATAAAGTGGCTGAAGGATCACAGGAAGATGAACGGCAGGACGGGAAAACGTCAGAGGATCCTCACAGCAGCTGATTTAAGGCTGATTTGGGAGGAAAAATCCCAATCTTCAATTTATAAACACGCTGAGAGGCTGTGAGCTAATGGTCAAGAATGAGACCAACAATTCCAACAGAGGCTTCCACACAAACCTAAGTTCATTGCTTCGGAGAGGTCAAAAAACCCCAAATCACATGTTATCAGAGGACCAAGAGACAAACCAAGCAAGGAACTGTAATGCCGTAATTCCACCGGGTGCCTTCATCCCACATCCTGGGATCCAACTAACAAAGCCGGTAGACGTGTGCCACGGGGCTATGGTGGATTTGGCTGTGCCTATCACGGGAAGGTGGCAGAATCCAGGCACCCCAGACCCTGGGCGGAGGGGACGCTGTGACACCAGATAAGCAGCCGATGCCAGACAACTCGCAGCAAGCAATGCCAAGATTCCGGGTTGGTTATCTACAAGCCATGTGAAAACTTGCAGTCGCCTTACAGGGACTAAATCTAAAATCCCTCTCCTCATTCACACCATAAAAGCAGTGACGGAGCGGTTACTTACAGCAAAGTCTGACAAATCTTGTCCCCTTTCTGGCCCAGCGAGTCCAAGTACGTGATCGTATTCTTCCTGAGATCTATGACCTGTTATTAAAAGGTGACCATTAGACAAAGCACAACCTTCTGCCACACAACCCCCAACACCTACATGACTTCTCTTGCCAGTTTTTGCTCCCTGTCCAATTCTAAAGAAAAAGCCCGTGGGACTCACGGCTAGTGTCCAGTGTGCTCGCGAGTTCACAGGCACGAAGAGGATGTCCTGCTTGAAGACATCAACACTTCTGGTCCATCTTCTTACTGCATCGTAGCCCCCAGATGTTAGTTTGGTATAAAAGAAAGTACTGAACGCGTGGACTGCTGGATAGCCTTCCTTCTTGCCTCTTTCCATCAGCAGACCCATGTAGAAATTAACGACCTGTACCATAAAGAGGAAACGTGAGGTGTAAAAATAAGACGCTGCCTTCCCCAACCAAAAATACAGCACCACCTCTTTTCTGGCCACCCTCAAGCACGCAGCGGAGAGAACTCCAGCCTCAGCTGGAGGCTTTTGTTCCCAGAATTTCACACGGGGTTACATCGGCAGTTTGATCAAAACACCTGCCCCCCACGCCAATAACCCGGACGAACTCCGGGAAGCTGCGTCATACAAGAAGTAACGGAACTTCCAGAAACGATCGACCCTTCAATACCTCAAATAAGACCTGTACAGAGATTTCTAGGCTCTGCCGCGGAGGTCGTCAAAGAACGTTGACGCGACTTCTGTACACGGTGGAGGGGTATTTTTCAATAAAGGCCGAATGAGACTGTCCCTGTGCTGCAGCTGGTTTTACCTCATCGTTTAGCCAGCAAAGGTTCCTGAGCGTGCGGATGTCCTCACGAGTGACCTTTAGTTTGAAGGCACTGCTCATGATCTCATCTGGCTCACCTCTGCCAAATGCGGCACTGACCTCTCTCTCCATGGCCTGAAAGGAACAATTCAATGGGGAAGGACTTGTGAAACAGAGCATGGAGCACACTGACCTGGGGGCAGCTTTCCACTGAAACACGGCCTGTAAATTCAGCGCAGGTGACAAAGCAACTGCCTCCGACGGTTTCTTGGCTCAGTGAGCGGTAGCGCTTTTGCCTTGCTTGGTTGGTTTCAGCATCTGCACTTTGGACTTTAGAGCCCAGGCTTGCTGCCATTTCTTTTCACCAAGGACGTTGGGATAAAACCCGTAAACTCAGCAAACGCGCTAAAGCAGCTGAAAATGGAACACAACTCTGGCAAACCCCTTTTCCACGTGCTCCTGCGGCCCTCGCAATACCCAGGTTTAAGCCAACCCCAGCGGGCATCCTCCGTACCGAGGCAGCTAAGTCAGGAGCCTGAAAGAGTGTGAACGTGGGGGACTTCAAAGGGAACGGCAAAGGGGGAAACTGAGGCAGCTACTCTGGAGTCAGGCAACGGGGAGTCCAGCTTGTGCACGCAACTGGTCCCAATTTGCACGTTCCCATCTAAGTCTGCCTAGGGAATGCAAAGAAACCACTACGGATGGTGGTATAAAATACTCTGATCTGCAATAGCATCTTCTTGCTTGAATCTGGGCGAGCAAAATAAGAAAACCACCCGGTTTCCCTTGTACCCAGCATCAACGCTGCAGACTTTGTAAACTCTGCATTTGCTCGCCCTTTCCAAGTCCATCCTCAACAGGCAGGAAAAGGCGGGGGGAGCTCAATTAGACTGCAACTCCGAAGAATAAAAGCAGCCAAAATTCATACAAGCAGGGGAAACTGAACTCCCACTCCCCGGTGGACGGCACCACGGACCAGCACAAGCTGATCTTTCAGGTTCTATCACCACTGTAGGACAAGAGGCACATCCAATATAACTGGATGAGTCGGGTTAGCACTGCTCTGGAGACTGGTGTTCAACCTGGACTCATTTTTTGTCCTGCTAACAGAAGGCCCACAAACCCTCAGGTCAGCACAACTGAAGGAGCGCGGGGAGCACACGAAATCCTTCAAACCAGCTTTAGTGCTGACCCTCGCACTGCAAAGTCACAGCTGCAGACACTCGCTAACAGGTTCAATGCAAGTTCTTCAGATTTCAAAGAGCCTTAAGAACCACCGAGAATAAGAGGAGTTCCCTGCAGCTCTGTCACAACCTTCTCTTTTGTCTAACAGACTGTCGGCTGTGGTACCTCTGTGAGCGGAGGAAAGCGTTCCGCTGTTTTTCCCAAGCCTGGCACTTTCTTTCCTTCCACATTGAGGCTGGCTGACTTTTTGGACTGAACACGTGTTGGGTGTCCTCGGAATATTGCATCTTCTGAGATTTCAGTGCCACGCTGCCTCTGTTAGACAAACGGACGTTAAGCTAGCAATCAAGCACAGATTTGTTTGCTTGGGAATAGGACAGAAAATCTTGCTTATATAGGAAACTGGAAGGGTTTTTGTACACACATCCAAACAGCAAACCCCAAAGTGACTTTTTATTGACGACTGCATTCCAACTGTGCACCCATGGAGTGCTGCACATGGAGGCAAGAGAGGCAGAGAGCTCGTTTGGCTTGGGCTAGCGTTAAGAACCCCAGCAAAGCCTCCACGTGTAGGTATTAAGTTGAGAGTGAGACTACTATTTATGATTTCCATGATTAAAATTTTATTTTTGACCTCAATCCTGACCAGAGGTGGAAGTCGGAGATGTACTTCCCATCCCAGCAAACAAGATAAGACTAAAGACACCCCAGTCCAGCTTTGCAGGTCAACTAAGGCTGTGTGCTAGAGATTTTGAGGCTATACCAAACACATGAAAGGGGAAGAATCAAAATGCTATAGTGTAGCGTGCTCCTAATAGTCCAGAAACAAAATTAACGGCAGCGGAAAACACTTTGCCATAGCGCTACTCATCAAATAATGCTCCCACTTTCCCTGGGAAAAACAACCTGGGCAAATACAGATATTGTTGAGTAAGTCATGTGAAGAGTGCTGAAGTTTCTGATCACAAATAGCTCTATTTTCCTTGTGAATAACACAATCTTACCCCTGCGATGGTTTGTTTTGCTGCTCCTTCCTCTTCCTCAGAGTTTTCCTCTGGTGTGCAGTACCTGCCAGGAGAGGGAGAGAGAGAAGTGAGCTTTGTGTCTGTCCTCTCCCATGGAATTCTCAGGAATTCACCTTCTGGACAAGAAAGGCTTTTTCAAGGCTTATTCTGACTACAGCCCCGGTTGCACACATCAACACGTGACAATATCGCCTCAACGTCCAGCACCATTCTTTCTTAGCAGCAGGACTGGGATAGAATGAAGAGCTGGGAGCTTTGCAATTTTTTTTTTCCCATTTACTTGTACAAGACTCCTTTTCCTTCTCTTCATCAGTTGCATTATTTAGAAAACAGAGAAGCAACCAGCACTTCCTCTATCGAGTGCTTTGTGATCTACTGCTGATAAACACTGCACGCTGGGTGTTCTACTGCAAGGTGTAACAGGAACATCTGCAACTAGACTTGCATCCAAACAGAGTGAGCTTCGGGAAACTAAGACCAGCACACTGAATTCCAAATGGGACAGCGACAGGATGTTTACTTGCCTTCTACAGGCCAGTCAAGAGAGTGACTATCCCCATTTGGAGAGGATTGTCATTCAAACCACGCAGACTCTGAAGAGCAAACAAATACACAGACATTAAAGTTGTCCAGATATATGTCCCTGCTTCAAAAACAAGAATTCGCATTGTCACCAAAAGACCCCTTTGAGAGAGGCTGCTGGCCTCTCAAACCCAACCGCACGCTGCTTTTTTCCCCCTCCTAGGCAAACCCCACACATCCTCTAAGTCCCAAAAACTGCCCCAAGTCCCACCAGGCTTTACAAGCTCTCTCATCCTTATGCTCAGGATGCGAGTTTCCAACTGAAAGACATGAAATGTCAGCTCCTTGATGGCTCGGCAGAATGACTCACAAACAAAAACGGATTCTGCACATCCAAGGACAACTTGGGACGGCCACCACTCGCACCCTTACTGGCTTTCTTCCCACAGCAAACACCACACCAGCACAACCCTCTTTGTCACGCAGCACGGCTCTCGCACGGCAGCTGTGTTGGAGATGCAACTGGCTTGCGAGCAATTCCGGAGCCGCAAGGTAGCTACTCATTACTACATTAAAAGAGACTCTACCTGATCGTATCACCTCTCTGCGACCGCTGCGGGCAGCAAACATCTATACATTCGACACCTGCACAGAAAAGAAGTAGTAAGAAAACAAGAAGTTGATTTTCAATCACCATTGGATGTACATAGCTCTCCATTTCTGAGTGATAAATAAAAAAAAAAAGAAAAACTTTGAATGCTGACTGTATGGTCACGAAGTTTGAATTCTGGCAAGCGCTTTGAACATCATCTGCCAGTGTATAAGAAATGCCCTATTCCGATTTGAAGTCTACCTACAAAGTGGAACGGATTGGAATCAGGGGGATACTCACCGGTCCTTAGTGTTGGACGTGGATAGACCTCTCCTCCGTATTTTGGTTCTTCCAGGTGACTCACAGTCGCCACTGGTTCCTTGGAGGAGGCTTGAACACTTTGGGGCAGGAAACAAACAACAGAGGAGAATCACAATTTTTATATGTGGGGCATTTGTTATCAGTGTATACCAATTAACAGTGGCTTTTGGGGTTTTTCTTTGAAAAGAAAAAAATATTCTTTGCACATCTGACAAATATCTGCATCAACCTGAGGAGGCCACTTTACTCTGTGGGACGAGACAGCGTTCATTTCAACCAGCCCTGACCAATTCTGCTCAATATATTTGTTAAAGATTATGCTGACAGTGAGAATGGCAATGTCCACAACATCCACACTGCTGGGACATTTTACTTCAGACCTGCCCTGCTCTGACCTCAGGGACTATATGCTCAGTAGCAGTTGGAGTGCATTAGACACATTCCCCAGGAACCTTCTCTGGTTTACCTTCCTCTGAAAGGAATCTCTTTCTCATGCTCCAGATCTGCTCCAAAATATGAGCCAAACCACAATAAGCAACGACTGGCAGATTAGACGCCCAAAGCAGAGTCTTGACCCGCTCTCAAATGCTATTGCCAGCGCACTTAAGATTACATGAGAAACTGTTTTCTGTATCATTTTCATGATATGGATTTTCATCTGAAGTGGCGGATTCTGGCACAGCGCGCTCCTTCATGGGTGGCCTCAGTGGTAAGAAGCTGTCTGGAGCAGCTTTGATGCTCTGTTTGCCGTTCCGGCTTGTGCTGAAAACATCAACGGCAAAAGAAATGGTATCCAGAGAACATTCCAATATGCACCTCCACCACCAACTACTTTGTCAAGCACGTACACCAATGACGATGGAGACAGACACGAGATGTTCATGACTTTCAGATGAAGACCTGATGTCTTCAACTGGCTAATGGGGAATTACAGAGAAGTGAAAGTGAAAATCACAACAACTGCCTTGAAGATACGCTGTTGATTGTGTCCTCAGCCTCCTCTCAAGTTCAACACTTCCTCTTACCGCAGACCTTTAATCTCTAGCTAATCTCCTGTGTGAATTAAGTAGCTGGGTTTAAAGAAAATGTTGAAAATTGGTTCTTCTGGGGGGAAGCAGCTGGAGACCTCCCTTACCATAGGCAGTAAACCTTTTGGGGAAGAAGTCGAAGAAAACAGAAGGATTTTTACCTCAGACGTGGAATTGTCTTGTGAGGACGAGATAGTGTTTCCTTAGTCAAGTAAGCATGGGTTCCACACGGCATTTGACCTACGAGAGAAGAGCGTAAGGCATCAGGAACTATGAAAGGGAACTGAAGAGGTTCATGAGTTTACAGTAACGAGCACACACCGGCAACTACAGCAAGTTGTGCGCACAAGGTATTGCCAGCCGAAACCTGAAATACAAAAGGCTTCTCGGGATCTACTACATAAAAGGAGTATTGAAAACAATTTACTTCTGGCAAGCTAACAGTGGACCTATCAGAACGGAAGGACTGCATCCAAGGCAGCTCTGGCACTGAGATGACAAGATAAATGCCCGGCCCCACTCCAGAAGCAATGCAAGGATGCAGGTAAGAAACAGAGGTCACGCTCAAGTCTTCCCAGATGCCGCCTCGTCCTGTGCCTGCAATAATCTGTACAGAACCCCAGGGGTAGGCTTGGACGGTACACAAGGTAGGGTGAAAATGAAACAAGTCGTATAACTTGATGTCAGCCTTACCAATTTGCAGCATTGCTACATCGAGCGATGAAAATCTTGGTCTTTTAGATGAAGTCTCAAAAGAAGTGGACCGAGTCTTAAAAGAAAACAAAAAAAAGTACCAATGTGAGTATAACCTGAATGAGAAACCAAGCAAACACACTTCCTGAGACTTAGTCAGCTCTGCTATGACTTGCGGACCATGACTTGCTGGGTCAGATTGCAGAAGAATGCCAATCTTTGCAGGACCTTTGACAGGGACGCTTTAATTTTTGAATACAGGCTCTCATACGTGCAGTCAGCTCCTAAACATTCCAAAGTGTGATAATTCAGCCCTTGAAAAATATATTTTGTACAAATAAGAGTTAACGACTCTCTCAGGAATGAAGAATTAGAGCCCGACAGTCTCTTAGGCCTCTAATTCCATGGGGTAATAAGAAAAATAGCACTACACCTTTGAACCAAACTAGGGAGTCAAGCAGTAGGTGGCTCATTTTTACAGAGCCAAAGTCCTACAGGAATCCTCTCCTGAACTGTTGGATAATGAGCAGAAAGAGGTTTATCCACAGGAAGTACGCAGTTTTTCTTGTCAGGTAGTGTATTTTGATTCCTTAACCACAAACTCGAGAAAGAGAATAACGCAGACTTGAGTAAGGCAAACCCAGCCCACATTAGAGCTGCCTGCTAGAAATGGAAAAGAACCACCTACAGCTGTACAGGCTCAGAGCAGGCTCAACCTCAAGATGCATTAGGGAGAGACGCTTGCTCTCGCACCTTGCACAGATCCTAATATTTCAAACCCCTCGCTAACCTCTTCCGCAGACTCTGGGAATGGAACATCTTCGCTGAAAGAAGCCGCCGGGCGTTTGGTTGCCTTGGTCGGCAACTGCACCACAGCAGAAAGTTTCTCTTTCTGTTCAGAGATGGCATAATCTAAAAAACAAAGACAGGCCATGTAAGAACATGATAGAAAACCAACAGAGGTACATTGCGAATACAGCCAGGAGGGAGCACACAGCTTTGATTTAAAATACTCTTTCTGCTGACACGCGCGGGCTCAGCGCCAGAGACCTGGGCTATCTCCTGCTGGCAGTAAAAGTACTGTGCCCTGCCACAGTCACCGCAGAGAACGTCATACAGAGGGCTAAGCCCTACCGTACACCCTCAAGCCATTGGCTATAGGGATAGATAGCCACAAGGAAAGAACAGCTTGAAAAGCCACAGTTTCAGGAACAATGCCAGAGCACAAAAGCCAGACTTTTCCAAGGGACACGAAACCTCAGAAAAATCAGGCATATTCAATACTTCTGTAATGTGCAATACCTGATGTTTTCTTTTTCGGCGGACTCTCGTCACCATCGTCCACAGGTATCCAAACGCTGAGGAAAGAACACACACAACAGTGTTTTGCAGCCCTAGGGAAGCTCCCAACAGGCTGACTTCCCTTCACAGGGCCCAAACTTCCAAAGTTACTTTTCCTATCCCAAAGGTCTCCCCCTCCAAGCGCCCCTGGGATCATCTCAGGCACACACACACCTAACTGCACCTCTCCTCAACATCCCCCAACCTCTCCCAGCCAACGACCGCTCTCAGAGAGCTAATGATCCCGCTGCAGCACATTAGGCCTCTTTTTCTCATTCGGTTAATGCTTCCTAACATTTAACGTTTGTTCCTATCGCCAAAAAATTAAGTTCATATGTAAAGTTCTCCTCTTTCCTCGGGGAAAGCAGCACACCAGAGATTACTACGCCATCTCATTTCGTAAATCACTACACTGAGTTGCAAAGAAAAGTCTAAGGAGGACAGGAAATAAAAGGTGGCAAAGCAACTCATGCATACACCCACTTCAATCACTTTTTCCTTTGGGAATGGAGCACAAAGGTTGGTCCTAGGTGGGTTTTTGCCTCTATTTGCCCTCCCAAATGTCATGAAAGACGGCAAGGATTCCTTGAAGAATTCTATGGTCTTTCTTACACAAAGGAATTTCTTTTAAACTGTTATGCCCCGAAACCCTGATGATAGCATTGCTTCTGGACTATCTTCTCTCTGTATCAGGAGCACAAAGAAGTCCCTAACGGCACCTTTCATACAACGTCAAAAGTATTGGGTATTCCTATGCTATTAAAGTCAGGCAGAAAATATTGGGGGGTAGGCATTAGAGGCAAATACCCTCCCATAAAGATGCATTCTTACTCAGCATATTTGATACTTCAGAAGGCAAAAGTAGAGAAGGCAAAATCTTTGTATCCTCCTGCTCAATTGTTCGCAGGAGCTAACTCCTTCTGAGCTGCTCTCCAGGCTCAAGGCTACGTCCTGAGAGAAGCGCAGTTTCAATACCTGACGGCACTTACGGCAACTGCCTGTGAACAGAAATGCCGCTTTCTCCAGCTTTACCAGAGCACCCGGCACCTGGGAGAGCCTTGTTTTGTCCTTTTTTACTTTACCAGCCACTTGGAGGTTTAGGATCAGTTTGAGGGCGAGAAAAGAGGAATTCTCTCCTGGGAAGTTGTACTAAGCTGCTCCCCGCTCCTTCACCACTCCAAGTCTCCACCCCCTCTTTTTCCCTTTCCAAGCCCCCGCTGTGCAGACGGAAAGCCAACGAGGGGGTGGCTTTGCCCACGGATTTGGGGGGAACATCTGGAAGCCACAGTCATCTCAGCATCACAGGGGAACGACTCTGACTGCGGCCCGGGGCGAGCCCACAGCGGCAGGAGCCACAGCCGCCGCACAGGGCCGGAAGGACGGGGCTGCCGGGCTGGGAGAGGGCGGGGGGGGCACGGGGCTGCCGGGGCCCACCACGAGCCCCACCGCCCCGGAGGGGGGGCTCTGGGCGGGCAGAGGGGCCGAGGCCAGAGCCAGGGGAGCCCCAGAGCAAGACCCCGCCCTGCACCCGAGCCCACAGAGCGACTAACGCCGCTCCCGGCCGAGGCGCCGGGCGGGCTCCCGCCAAGGAGCCCCGGGGGTCCCGCAGGCCCCAGGCGTGGGGGGGGGGGGGGCGGAGGGGTGGAGTGGGCGCCGGGGCGATGCCCGGGGGCGGCCCTGAGGCGGCGGGGCGGCTCGCTGACCTGGGGGGCAGCCTCTTGCGCGGCGGCGGGGCCGGGGGCGGCGAGGAGGGCGCCGAGGGCCCCCCACAGCCATCGGTACAGGGGCGGCTGAGGGGGGAGAGAGGGGCGGGGCGGTGGGTGCGCGCAGGCGCGCCGCGTCTGTGCTCTGCCTGAGGGGGCCGTTAAGGGCCGCCCGGCCCGCTTCTGCCCCCGCCCTGCGGTGGGGCCGGGCCGGCGCCGTCCCGCCTCGCCCTCCTGTGCCTGGGGGAGGCGCTGGCCCTTCTCCGGAAGCCCCGAGCCGGGCCCCGGCTGGCAGCTGGGCGCTGGGACGCCGGAGGGTGCCGAGAGGCGGGGAAGAGGCCTGTCTGCCCTCGGGGAGAGGCCCCCACAGAGGCCGGAGGGGGCCCCCCAGAAGCCCTCCAGAGGCCGGAGGGGGCCCCCCAGAAGCCCTCCAGAGGCCGGAGGGGGCCCCCCAGAAGCCCTCCAGAGGCCGGAGGGGGCCCCCCAGAAGCCCTCCAGAGACGGAGGGGCCCCCAAGAAGCCCTCCAGAGACGGAGGGGCCCCCCAGAAGCCCTCCAGAGAGCGGAGGGGCCCCCCCGAGAGCGGAGAAGCCTTTCGGCGTCCCGCAGGACTGAGGTGAGCGGCACCGCCCGGCGGCGCGGGCTCTCGCGCGCCCCCTCCTGCCTCCTCTGCCCGCGGTGGGTGAGGGAATGCCAGTCCCGGGCTTACCGAGCCCTTTCCTCCGCGCTCGCACGGCGCTTTGCGCCCCTCTGGCGCGGAGCTCCGGTGGCCGCATCCGGCTGCGCCATGGCTGCGGCGCGACTGGAAGGACGCGGACTGCGTTCGGCGTTCCACCATGGTGAGCGGCTGCGATGGAGCGGCGCCCGACCGCCGGCCGCGGGCAGCCCCGCTCGAGCCGCTGCTGCGGGGGCCGGCGAGCGTGTGGTGAGCGCTGAGCTGTGTGCGGGGGGTTGGCTGGCTCTTGGGGCACGGCCTCGCCCTGCCCTTGCTCCTAAGGGGGCTTTTCAATGTGATGCTTTTAAATGGAGGGCTGGGAGCGAGAGCAGTGTCCAGCCTGGGCAGGGGAGCTGGGTCTGCTCCTCCTCCCCCTGAGCAATGGTGGTTTGCAGGTAGCATCTGGTTGCAGTTGCTGGAACGCAGAGCAGGAGAGAGTTGTGTCCTGGTTTTCCCCTACAAAGGCAGGACACGGGTGGAAACGTGGCAGCGGGGAGGGACTGGGAGTAACTGGGAGCCCCTATCCACCTCCCAGCCCCATCGCGCTGGGTCGGGGCTGCAGTTCACCCCAATGCACCCTCGGGTGCACCCACGCTCTGTGAGGGGGGTTTCAGGGCCTGAAGGGTTGTCCCCGTGTCCCTGCTGGGCTCACGGTGGTGGCACGCTGCTGTGCGTGGGGCTGGGAGTGGCCGGGAAGGGTCTGGCACGCTGGGGCTGTCACTGAGCATTGTTTTCTCTCCAACCATAGGGCTCCTCGATGTACCTCTTGGGTGTGTATGGAGCCCCCCCCGGCCGGTGCCTTCCGCCATCAGCACCCAGTAAGTGCCTGGTACCCCTTTCCAGGAGATCTTCGCTTGGGCACCTTGGGAGGGTGAGCAGCTACTACCATGGGATGGTAGCATGGGGACAGCCACCTCCCTTGTCCCTTGTCCGGCCGGTCCCCTGACCCTCTCGCTCTTCTGTGCCCCTTCAGCTGCCGGAGCAAGAGTTTGTGAACCTGTTCATCGGGACGCAGGCGGGGGGGGCCATCATTGGGAAGAAGGGGCAGCACATCAAGCAGCTGGTGCGGTTTTTGGGTGCCTCCATCAAGGTGAGGAAGGGGCCGCGGGGCTGGTCCTGCGTTTTGTGCCTCAGTTTCCCCTCCCCACTGCCGAGGGCAGGGAATGGGAGTCTGCGGGTTACAGTGTTGCTCCCCAAATTATCATAGAATCGTTTCGGTTGACAGAGACCTTGAACACCATCCAGTCCACCCTGCTGCCCTGGTCAGGGACACCTCCCACCCGCCCAGGTTGCTCCAAACCCTGACCAACCTGGCCTTGAACACCTCCAGGAATGGGGCAGCTACAGCTTCTCTTGCCATCTCATGTTGAGCTTCTCATCAATCAGCACCCCCAGGTCCTTCTCCTCAGGGCTGCTCTCCATCCATTCTCCGCCCAGCCTGGATTTTTGCTGGGGATTTCCCCGACCCGTGTGTAGGACCTTGCACTTGGCCTCCTTGAACTTCATGAGGTTGGCATGTGCCCACCTCTCCAGCCTGTCATTAGTAGAAGGCCAGGCCTGCAGCACCCCGGTTATCAGCCCGGCTCGGGTGGGAGGGGATGCTCCTGCATGGGGGGGTTGCCCTGCGTTGGGGGGGTACATCCCACCAAGGGAAGGTCTTGCCAAAGTGGGGGCTGCGCTCATGCTCCCTCTCCCTCATCCCTCCCCAGATCGCCCCGGCAGAAGGTCCCGAGGGCAGTGAGCGGATGATCATCACGGGGCTGCCCGAGGCTCAGTTCAAGGTGTGCTGGGTGGGGGTTGTGGGTGGGGGGGACAGTAAGGGACAAGTCGAGGGCATCCCTGTGGTCACCACTGTGCTGCCAGCCTGGCTTGGCCTCCCTCAGCGCCAGGGAGCTCTTTGCTGGGTACAGTGGTTTGATGCTGCTGGACATGGGGACATCATCAGCTTTGGGGATGGAGAGGCACAGTGGGCGCTGCCTGATGGTTTTCCTTCTGTCCGTCTCCTCCCCAGGCCCAGGGGTGAATATTTTGGAAGCTGGAAGAGGAAAACGCGAAAGACGTGAAGCTTGAAGCCCACATCAAGGTGCCTTCTTTCGCCACTGGCCATGTTATAGGCAAAGGTGGCAAGATGGTAGGTGGTGGTGCCCCGGGGACGCAGAGTTGGGCATCAGCCATCACCCCCGCCCACCCCAGGGGGACAAATCCCGAGTGCACAGTGGTTTCGGCGATGTCTCAGCCCCCATGTCCTGGTGGTGGTTCTTGTTGGTCCCAAGGAAGGGGGAGACACACCAGGGTGCCTGGTGCCGTGGTGACACCGGCAGCAGAGGATTTTGGCTCTTCCACAACACAACCCTCTTGTGGTTCCTCCAGGTGAATGAACTGCAAAAGCTTAACCAGTGTGGAAGTCATTGTGCCACGAGACCAAACCCGGACAAGAACGAGGAGGTCATCGTTAAAATCATTGGGCATTTCTTTGCCAGTCAAGTACAGTTGGCCGTGGCTTTACCCAATATTTCCCGGCTGCTTCCGTCCACTGAGGAAAGGCGTGGGGTGGCTGAGCCCAGCACCACCCGAGCGTCCTGCCGCTCTTCTTTCAGGTGGTCCCTGTGCCCCCAAGAGGCACTGAAAGTGTTTCGGTAGCTCCCCCCGGCTGTGGGAGTGCTGAAATTGAAGATTGGCTCGATTGAGCTAAAATGGGTGTTTTGGATGCTGTGCAGAGCAGCACCCAGGGTGTGAATGGACTCCTCGGTGCGGGCAAAGCTACGCGCATCACACCTGGGTGCATCTTCCATAACCTTGTCTCCTGTCCACTTGAGAGGGATGGTGGCCCCCAGAAAAATTCAGGTGCTCTTGAGGAGCGATGGAGGAAGCGCAGTTTTAAAAAAAAAAAAAAAAAAAAAAAAAATCAAACAGAAAAACCAAACCAAAACAAACCCCTTGAAATTACTTACAGCTTGTCTGCAGTGACAAGTTGGGAGTGGCAAGATGCTCGGTGGGGGCTTGGGGGTGGGTGGTAGGGGAGAAACAGTGCCCTGACCCCACCTCTTGCTTTTCCCCTCTCCTCCCCAGGACTGCACAGCGCCAGATGAGGGAAATGCTCCAGCAGGTGAAGCAGCAGGAGCAGAAACACGCTCCGGGAGCCCCGGCCTCGCAGCACAGCAAGGGAGGCTCCCGCCATGATGCCCAGCACTGCCCGAATGAGTGTAACCCCACTGCCAGACTTCGCCCCCCC